>NC_138141.1:41055501-41655501 GCF_964188305.1 Podarcis bocagei | reverse complement strand
TCTATCCCAGCCACCACCATCCAGATTATTATTAAAATCATTCATTCACTGCCTTTGAACCAGAAGCTACTAAGACAATGTAATACATATTAAGACAATCCCCTAAAACATTAAACACCAAAAATTAATATAATTGTTTATATACTGCCATCAAACCAGAAGTTATCAAGGTAGCATACAACATAAAATAATCCATTAGAACACATATTAAACGCCATTAGAGGATAAAAAGTGCATCTACCATATCTAATGAACAATATACTTCTAAGAGAAGTGGACCAATAGTCTGACAGTGTAAAGCAGGAATATGGGAAACTGCTACATTAATAAATAAATTCTAAGTATTGAACCTAGGGCCACCAATGCAAAGCAAGTGCTCTACCACTGAGCTATAGTCCTTTCCTGGTAGTCCAGGTGATATTCGTGGCTGAACAGGGATCTGGTGATCCCAGACCAAACACCCTGTTCTAGCATGGCAGCCTTACATGTGTGTTTTACAAGCATATGATAAAACCGTATGTAGCCTTCTCTGCATCTAGCATTTGGGGCTTTGCAAAGCGTATAGGCGTTCTTCTTTGGGGCTGCTGTCTTTTCAGGACTCGGTAATTTATGGGGAAAGTAGACGAGGACAGAAGGGCATGCCAAAAGAAACCATGAAGGAATCAAGAGATGGGTGTTTGCTAATAGTTCCGCAACAACATTTAACGAGATTCACACGTCTCTTGGAAAAGAGGCAGGAATTCAAACGATGGAAAATTGCAAAATCAATACAAACAGCTGTAAAACTGAATGCCAGAGGAGGGAGAAAGAACAGCAGATTAAGGGCGGGGGGGGGATATCTCTGGTTGCCATTTGAGAACTAGTCTAGTCTAATGTTGTTGCACTGCCCGGAGGCAAGGGCAGTACACTATAACCCCGTCTTACATGTTGACATGCCAGCTCTAAAGAACATCAAGGCAGTAAAAATTGTATGTAAAGAAATGTGGGCCATGGGTCCCAGTTAGTTATTGTCCAAGATTTATGATGATGCTGATGGTGAATGACTTGTGATCATTGTAAACAGGTGCCATATGGATTCCTATTGATTGACAGCAGAAATCCAAGCCATGTCAATCAGATTGCACTTAATTCTTGGGGTTTTAAAAAGTATTTCTAAAATGTCATTAAGATTGTAAGTTTGGAAGTTTCACAAGATGGCTGAGGACAGTAGTGGATAGGGGGCCAAGTAAGCTTTTGGTGTGGTTTACAGGTTCAATACCAGGAAGGGGAGTTTAGGGCAGAGAAAAGGAGTAAAGCATTCACATATAATGCTGGTCACTCAGAAAAGGAGGCTTAATTTAAGCAATCGCTAATCACTATCATGGGCCCAATTTTGCAGTGGGTGGGTGTGTTTATGTTGCCACCTGTTGTATTATTTTTAAAGGCTGCATCTTTCCATATGGTTCCTTTAAATACATATGTGCTGCTCTTGAGTAGCTGAGCTGATCTGCAGCCATAGTAATCCTGCAGGATGATACATATATGTGAGATGTTATTTTAGATACTAGAATTGGTTGCAATCACTGTAATCCTACAGGTACATCTGATTATAGAATAAAATAAAATGGGATGTGTTGTGTTGTGTGAAAATAGAACTCGGGTGAACCATGAATACCTGGGGTGAGGAAGCCTATGGTCCTTCAGATATTTGTTGGACTTCCACTCCCATCATCCTTGGCCCAACCAGTGATGAGAGTTGTAGTTTTTCAACAGCACCTGGAAGGCCACAAGTTCTCCATTCTAGCTGAATATTGCCTCCTTCCCCTTTTCAACCTTTTAATAAATCATTTAAAATTATGCATTTAGGAACAAGTTGCTGCCATCCTGGCCATGATTATCAGGGAGCAAATCCCATTGGACACACTAGGACTTACTTCCAGGTAAACTTGCCTAGGCTCATGCTGTCAAGCAAGTAGAAGGGGGATGCCGTTGCATTTTAACTGAAGCAGATTTTACGCTAAATATTGCTTGTTAAGGCTTCCAGAGTTGGGTTTTGATCCACTTCTACCGTACAACCTCCTGACCTGTTTTCAGGGCGAATCTGGATGTTTAATTTGGATTTATTAAACGTAAACTGTAAAATGTTTACATTGTACTCCTTTGATTTCATTCTCCCCCCCCCCCCTTTATCACTGCTGTATGCAAACTCACTACCAAACAGCAGCCGCTTAAACTGTTGACAGTTGGCCTGTTGGAGGATCCCCCCCCCCACAACCCCCTGATATAAATCTCGGTCCTACCATCTTGAGAGCTTCAGCTGGCAACCTTTTCTGTTTGTTTTAAAGCACAGGGATAAAATAAGAGTATTTTCTGCAACGCTGAAAGATGAGTGAGGGGTTGGGAAGAGTTCATTCAAAGCCTTGTGAATATTTGTTCCGAATTTTGCAAGTCATTTCAGATAATGTGTCTTTTGACTTGGAAAACAAAAGGGGATCAAGAAAACAACATGCCTAGAGAATAGAAAAGGTTTATTCTAGACAATCAGCCCATGTGCTCTCCAACTTCGTTTTAGTTTTTATAGGAATAAGCTCTTGATCAAAGACTGAGAAAGGAGGGAAGGTGGTTATATAGATGCTTGATCCTTTTGAAAGAAATCTAATTCTGCACAACTTTCAAAACCTTGTTGAAATGGCCAAGAGTTTCAGCTGGGAGAAGTGTAGCCTTGCTGGCGTTCTCTTTACTAAAGCTGTCTGTGATTCCACTGTGTCAGTACTCCTTTAAAACAAATCTCTGTTTTACTCTCCATGTGAGCTAACTAGGGGCCATCAGATTGGTCACCGCCAGAAAGATGAGTGTACAACTAGATGGTAGAAAGGGGACCATAGTTCAATGGTACATAGTTCTATCCATGCAGAAGGTCCCAAAGTTCAATCCTGGATATCTCCAGATAAAAAGGGAATCAGGTAGCAGCTGGTGAGAGAGATTGCTGCCTGAGACCCTATAGCACTACGAGCCAGAGTAGCCAGAACTGGGCTAAATGGATAAATAGTCTCACCTGGTACAAGGCAGCCCATTGTCTTCCTCTCCCTTTCCATGGAGGCTACAGTGCGTGGAGAGAAGAGGATGAACCCTCTTCTCCTCTTCCATGATCCCACCCACCAGAACTTTGCAGCTGCTGTTAGCCCCAGAAGAAGGCTTCCATTTGCAAGCTTCTCTCCCAGGGCAAACAATACTGTTGTGGGATAAGGATTCTGGAGAATTCCAATGAAAACAGAAATAGGAATTGCTGGTGTTTTTAATCGTCCCACGTCCTGAACAGAACTCTATTAAGCAAATACAGTTGGTATTCACTACTGCTGTTGCTTTCAGCCTGCAAATGGCACATAATTGATTTCATTTCTGTCCCCTCCCTTTCACATTTGCATTGTGTTTCCTTTGCACTGGAAGGAACAGGGTGGAATAACATGATGACAAAGTAATGAATTATGTGAATTACGTAAGTTATGTAATTTTGCCACAGCAGACAGCAAGGCGAATAATGTAGATTTTGGAGGAAGGCAAACCAAACAGATATTGTTGGGGTTGGGGGCTGCACCTGCTTCTAAAAATCTGGTTACTTCTACTTCTAAAAATGTGGTTACTAAAGACTTATTTAGCTTCCTATTCAGTTTGGCCGTCATCCACAGCCTGAGTGTCCAGTAATATTGAAATAGTAGCACCCAGTGATACTAACAGCGGGGTGAGCAGTTCAGTGTTAGACCAGAAGTGCCCAAATGGAATGCAGCGGAGCTCATTTTCTTTTTGCTGACAAGCTCATCTTGCCAGTGAGCACAACAAATCAAACAACGGCAGGATTTTTTTACACAACTGTAGGTGGCAGCAAAGCACTAATTTTCCTTCGTCTGATGGCTTTCATTGAATATTGGCTGGCAGTCCTTGGGCTGAAAAGAGGTCCCAGCCCCTTCTTTACAGGGATACGGTGAGGCTGGAACGCCTGCCTAAGCTCTTCAGAGGGAGGGTGGGATCCAAATGGGATAAACAAGTAAGCTTCATCTCCAAGGTTGGCAGAAGGAAGCTTAGAGCTGTCAGACTCCAAATCTGTTTTTCTGTGCTTAACAAGAGTTCCTGGCTTTGTTCTTCCATCCTAACGCTGAAATTATGGGGGGGGGGGGCAGTGATAACCAGTAGCTTCCAGATCAACAATCCCCTGGAACACTGAAAAAATTCAAATGTGCTTCTCCATGGTTTAAAAAAATATATATTCATTTGGAATAGAAGAGCCATGACTCAGTGGGCGAGAGCGTTTGTTTTGTGTAGGAAAAGTTCCAGATCCAATCCCTGGCATCTCTAGATAGAGCTGGGAATGAACTCTTGTCTGAAAGCCTGGAGAGCTGGTTCCAGTCAATAAAGATAAAATCAGGCTAAATTGACAATTGGTCTCAGAACCTAAGAAGAGCCCTGGTGGATTGGGCTGAAGGATCTGTTCCAGTATCCTGATCTCCTGTTGGCAAACCAGCTGCCTCTGAGAGGCCCGCAAGCAGGACCCCTGAGCACAGCACTCTGCTCTCCTGCAGTTTCTAGCAACAGCTAGTCAGAAGCATACTTCCTCTAACAATGGAGGCAGCCGATTGGGTGACCATCACTTCCCCTAGTAGGAACAAATTCCATAGTTGAACTATGTGCTACGTGAAGAAGTCTTTCCTTTAGTCTGTGCTGAATCTTCCAACACAGGACAGCCCCTTGGCTTCTAGTATTACGTGGGAAGGAGAAAAACTACTTGCACACACTTTCTCCATAAACTTATGCACCTCTGTCGTCATGACCACAGTTCATTTTGCCTTTCTTTTCTAAACGCAAAAGCCCCAAATGCTATAACCGTTCATCATAGTAGAGTTCTCCTGCCCTTCGATCATTTTGGTAGACGAGACCTCCGTTCGGAGCACTAGTTCAAAACTGGAACCGTGGTGAGCTCCCCGGATCACTTGCTAGGCTGGTACCAATTGCAAAAGATGACTGCAAGTGCCAACATTAGGAAATGGGTTTTTGATGCTGCCTTTTAGAAACAGATCCCAATGTGTTTATACACCGAAGTAGAAAAGAACTCTAAACCCAACATTTTACCCCCTTAAGTCCACTGTGTACTCTTTCTCTCTCCCATTGCTTCCGCTCAGTGTCCTTCAGAACTTTGATGCTGTTCTGTTCCCTCCTGGAGTTTTAATGGAATGTGTTTTTATCATTGTGTTGGAGCAGACTGACTGGGAACCCAGGTGTTGTTGCGGCTGTTGTTAAAAACACTGCATCTACCCCTTTGAAGACATTTTTAAGAGAACGAGCAACTATTGTGTTTTAATGGTGATGGATAAACCTTTTGTGTCTCCCCCCAAAGGCTGTTCATTCCTCCAAGCCATGGATGTTTTTTGAAGTAGCAAATACATTAGTGTTATGCATCCAGGTTGGTACTTTAGTTTTCTTTTTGGACACATGTTAAGATTGAAAAATCAGCAGCAAGGGAGATGCATGGCATGGAATGATACCCACCTGACACTATATTTTAACCATTGTGACTTTACCTTGCTCTAAGAGTAAAATCTGGGTTATCTTTAGGAGAAGCAGTGACCAAGTGAGAAAGCAGCCATGGTTGTTTTCTTAATTTGTCTTTCCTGTTTGCCAGGAAACTGAATGTGACCCTTTCCTCCTGGTCCCTGGGACTCATCCCAGGTTGGGATGGGTGAATATGTCAATTTTGGTTTCTCTCAGTTTCTGTTTTTCCAACCTTAAATTCCGCTTTTCACATTTCCACATCAGTTTGCATTTTAAAAAACATGTAATCAGGAAAATTCATTATTTGAGCATAATTTTTTTTCTAATATACACGTTTCTGCAAAGCAATTTCCCCCTTTTTTGCATGTTATCTTCACAAATATTTATATGTATGCTTTACCCTTTTGTGCACATTGTTTGGTTGACAAACTGCATTACAAAATTTGGATAAGTGCAAATTTCAAAGAATAGCCTGTGTTTAAGTTTACTTGTGGTTTTGGAAAATGTGGATTAGGTAAATTTGACTTTAAATGCAAACTGAATCAAATCTCCCTCCCATTCCTAACCCCAAGCCATACTCTGCCCTCGAGGCCTCACCACGGCTTCATAGCCTTCTCTGAGTGCTTTTGCCTTGCTGCAATTTGCCTTTGAACTGTTATAATGCCTCATTCTCACCTGGCTGTAGAGATGAGGGCGGTTATGTTGAACCCTCTGACTGTGTTGCTGGAACATAGAATACAGTACAAAGGTCCAAGTTGCCTCTGTGGCTCCACCTGCTCTTTGTCTCTGGCCCTGCCCATCACTGCCATGCATGTCCTCCCGAAAGGTTGCCTATGAGGAGATGTGTCCTGGAGCCTTAAAAAAACATTGTGTGCACCACTGCAATAAGGATGTATGACTTTATGCATGGTGGAGAGCGAGCACATAAGGGAGTACTAGCGTCCGTGCTCTCTCTCATATTTATAATACTGAGACTCAAGTTTATGCAATGAAACTGACTGGCAGGCAAAAGGAAAGCCTTTCTTCACAATACAGAGTATAATTAACTGATGGCATTCATTGTGATGTCCACTACTTTAATGGCGAGAGAAAGGAATTAGGCAAATTCATGGAGGAAGAAGAGGAGAAGCGGCTACCATCACAAAAGCTTATAACAGATTATTGGCCCATCTCTAACTCTATTGTCAATTCTCACTTGATGATTGCTCAGGCAAAGGCCTCTCAATCCATGTTCCTTGTAACTGTAGATGCCAGGGATTGAACTTGAGTCCAGGGCTGCTACCTGGGAACCTTAGATCACATTCACGTTGCCTTTAAATAACCCAATGCAGCAGTTTCTCTTGCTTGTTCTCCTCTCCTACCCAACCTTGTAGGGAAGGGCCATAGCTCAGTGGTAGAACATCTGCTTTGCATGCTGAAGGTCCCTGGTTCAGTCCTTGGGATCGCCATGTTAGGGATGGGGGAGAACCTTGTCTGAAATCTTGGGAGAGCTGCTGCCAGGCAGTGTAGACAGTACTGAGCTGGATGGGTCAGTGGAGCTGACTTGATGTCAGGTAGTTCCCTTCTTGTAAAATTTCAGACCTGCATGCCTCACAGTGGGGAAGGAAGGGGTTGACAAAGCCATGGGCAGAATAGGTCAGAGGAGCTGCCTTGCCTGATCGCATTGGGATGGGGAGAACCTGTGTCTCTAGAAATGTTTGGGTGCCAACTCCCATCAGCCGCAGCCACCATGGCCAATGGTGAGGGAAGGTGTGAGCAGTAATCCAACAATATCTAGAGGGACTCAGGTTTTTTAACCACCACTGGAATGTTAGAAGATTCAGGACAAACAAAAGAAAGTACTTCATATAGTGTATAGTTAAACTATGGGATTCATTCCCACAGGAGGCAGTGCACCAACTTGGCTGGCTTTAAAAGAGTTTTGGACAAATTTGTGAATGACAAGGCTGTCAGTGGCTGCTAGCCACAATGGCTATGTTCTTCTTCCACTATCAGAAACAGTATTCCTCTGACCACTAGCTGCTGGGAATCACAGGTGGTTGGAGTGGTATTATGCTTATATTCAGTTCATCTGGTCAGCCACTGTGAGAACAGGATGCTGGACTGGACGGGCCATTGGCCTGACCCAACAGGCTCAGAATATGTCCTTGCGTTCATTGCCATCTGTTGTCCGGTGTACCCGCCATTTGCTTTCCCTCTGGCCCCTGCGTTGCACACCACCCACATTCGTAGCGAGGGGAAGTTCAAAGCCAGCCGACTCGACGTCTTTCAAATGCTCCCGAATGATTCACCACAATCGCAGCGCACTTGGCACTGCTCACTTAATGTTGTTCTTCCATTGTCATCACTTCTGCTGAGCAACAAAAGCTTGATCCTCTCTTGGTAAATACCTTGCACATGAAAGGGGCTGCCTAATTTTCCTCCACACACAGTATAAAAGCTCCGTCTGGTATTAGCTCAGGCTTTAATGTGGGGAAGTCATGATGCATGAGAGAGTATTCAGTGGCTCGATCTTTGGGGCAACGCCCTTCGGCTGACACAAAAGTTGTAATGTTTTGGGAGCCGCTTTCATTCAGTCACCTGCTACGCTGAACTTTTCACAGGTTTTCGAGAACAGTGAGTTGCGGATAATAGACTTCGTATGTGCCCATCCAAAGAGGAGACATAAGATGTTCAAAAGCTACTAATGGTGCTGGTAGGAGGACAAAGGTACCTTTGTAAGCTGTTTCCTATAATGTGAAAGCAAAGCAAAGAATTGAATATAAACACTAATAGAAAAGATGTTTTGGCAGGTGTGCTAACATTGCTATTGAATACGGAGACCTCTCACCAGTATACAGAGAGTTTTGTCTTTCTAAAGGGGAAAGCTTTGTTCCCTATATTCCTGGTGGAGCCTCCCTTTAGGCTGGAGGCCAGAGAGATCTGGGGTTGCCAACATGCTGTCCTCCACATATTGTAGGACTCCCAACTTCTGTCAACCCTAGCTGGCGTGACCAATGTCAGGGGTCATGGAAGATGCAGTCTGACGACACGTGGTGCCCTTACCTTAGAAAGATAAGCTCCTTCTGCTGATCTGTGGCTCTCAGAAAATGTGTGTTTACTTTGTTTGCCATTTTGCTTTTTTTCATAAGTGCATTCTGCTTCCACGAAGCGTTAATATTTTGCAGAGTGACACTGAGATCCAGCGCCAAGGGCCTTCTGGCAGTTCCCTCATTACGAGAAGTAAGGTTACAGGGAACCAGACAGAGGGCCTTCTCGGTAGTGGCGCCCACCCTGTGGAACACCCTCCCTTCAGATGTGAAGGAAATAAGCAGCTATCCTATCTTTAAAAGACATCTGAAGGCAGCCCTGTTCAGGGAAGTTTTTAATATTTAACACTGTACTGTTTTTAACACTTGATTGGGAGCCACCCAGAGTGGCTGGGGAAACTCAGCCAGATGGGCGGGGTATAAATAATAAATTTATTATTATTATTATTATTATTATTATTATTATTATTATTATTTATTTATTTATTTATTTATTTATTTATTTATTTATTTATTTATTATTAGGTGTAGAGGTAACCAGGGTGGCTTGGATTCCCAGCCTCCAACAGCCAGTCCCCTGAGACACGAAAAGTCTGGCCTTTCAACAAACCAGGGTGTTTAGTCTCTCTAGATTATGGGCACACTCTAGGCCAGGGGTTACTATCCTGTGTCCCTCCAGATTTGTTGTTTTTTTTTAAATTCCAGCAGCAACCATCCCTGACCATTGACTGGGGCTGATGGGATTTCAGCAATCTTTGTAGGGCCACCAGCTCCCCACCCCTGCCCCACATTGCAGCTCCAGCCTGAATGCTGCCAGCTGACCCACAAGTTGGTTCGGCTGCACCAGGTCCTATAAAACTGTAAAATTCAAGGTGCCTCTTCACTCTAAACTGCTTGTACTCAGGAGAAGCTGCTAAAGCATGAGTAGGTATATCTTGTTGGTGAACTCCAGCTACCATCAGCCTCAGCCAGTGAGGTCCAGTGGTCAGGAATGATACCTGTTGCAGTCCGTCGTCATCAGGAGGGCCACGGGTTCCAAGTAGAGCATGCTCATCTTGGAGCTGGGTAGCTTCAGATTCTGGCTCAGGCCATGAATTGATAGATATGTGACCTCATTCATTTTTTAAATGTACCTTTAGCAGCCAGTCCTTGCAAAGCACCAGTGTATATAGTTCACAGAGATATGCCATCTGCCTTCACAGTGGATACAGGGAATCATAGTCAGGAAACTAGCCGTTCAGTCCATGTAGGGAACTGGTGACATGTCCACAGTACGGGGCAGAGAGCTACCTTGCCCAAACAAGGCAGTGAATTCATGGCAGGGCACTCTAGGAAAATGCTTTTGCACTCCTGGCCTGCTTGTGGGATTCCCATAGGCATCTTGTTAGCCATTGTGAGAATAGGATGTTGGACTCGATGAGACTTTGGTGAGATCAGCAGGGCTCTTGTGTGTTATGGTAGCACAGTTCCCAGACTGTGGTCCGCACTTCTGTTGAGTTATATGGAATTCAAATGGCAGTACAATATATAAGAAATAAAGGAAGCAGTAAAAATACAATTAAAGCCATACAACATAGTACAGCACATCACAATTGCTACAACAGGCAGAAAGAACAATCATTAAGTGGTCCACCAAGACTATCAGCGATTTTCAAGTGATCCATGGGGGGGGGGGGGAGCCTAGGAACCGCTGAGGCAGGACAATTGTCACAGAAAGAGGCTGAGTGTCTGGTCACCTGTCTGATATGATGCAGTTGTCAGGAACCAGAAGCCAGGACTCAGAGATGAGGAATAAGCAAGAACTGGAACTAAGGAGTGAAATTGTTGTGGTTGATGGTCAAGCAGAGCCAAGGTGTGCAAGCCAAAAATCAGCCAGTGACTTTTGAGTTGGGACCAAAGGGCCACGCTTAAGCACATCAAAGCCAGGAAGACCTCCTTGCTTAGGCAAGGTCCCACCCAAACAGGAAACCTTTTCTAGCCATCCCTGCGCAGGTGGCATCAAGCTTCCATCTTGACCATCAGCTGCAAAACTCCAGACTTCCATCTCCTTCACTGGCAACATTCCCACTGTTTCGTTCCATCCTACCCCCCCAGCCCCATAGCATAGTAGCTAATAGCCACCTGCCATCTAGATGCAAACGGAAGTACCTTAGCTAACTCTATAAAATGGGAGTGAGGAACCTTTGGCCCTCCAGATGCTTCTGAACTACAACTCCCACCATCCCTGGTCATTTGCCAGTGCTTGCTGGGACTGATGCTGTTCAGCAACATCTGGAAGATCAATGGTCCCCCACACCTGCTATAAAAGACACTCATCTGCCCCCTTGATGGTTGCTACACCACCACCCCCTGATTATATGTCTGTATAAAAATGTTTCCCTTGAATTTTATACTCAGAACACCACATACTAAATGTACACGTTCAAAGTTTTCAAATGCCAATCACTGTGTTCATACTATATGGACACAGCCTGATAATGGCTTCTGCATATCAAATTTGCCTTTTGGTTGGGGGGGGCGAGGGATTGGGGGAGATTTCCTTCTTTCTACTGTTATTGCGAGCTTCAGATTCAGTGTAGCGGTAGCTGCTTCCTGAGGGGCTAGATCAGGAACCCCAAACCAGCTGCATTTGTAGGGGCTTGGGCTTGAGTTCTTAAAATGGAATTTAAAGTGTGTTCCTAGGAGATCTGTGAAAGTAATTCTGAGCAGCCAGAGTATAAAAGCTAAGGAAGGGAGGGATAATGGCTCTCTTTGTGAAGCTCTCTCCACCCTACCAAAGTGCTTTTGGCAATACACAAAAGAACAAATACTTAAATAATACAATGAAAACAACGTCTGCTTGAAAACACAACACTGTAACAGCTTTAGATGAATTCCCCCCCTTTTTTATCTGCATGTCTTTAAACTTGTAAACTGTTGTGCTGTTCCACAGGTTCCCCCATTGTTTAATGGTAGCATGACCTACGAGGCACCCAGGAAATGAAGACTTTTCCATGCCGCCCAGAACAAAAAAACCCACCCAGTCAAAACCCTGGGCACAATCCAGCTAAAGTTTGCACTTTTTAAGCCTCATTGATTTTAGCGGAAGGGATCTAGGCGTGTGCCTAACTTTCCCACTGAAATCAATGAAACTTTAATGTGCTTTGTTCTGGGTGCTTTGCTCCTCTCACCCCCAGTCAGGTGACACTCTGGCCGTGGAGGCAGATGAGGTAGACAAGGAAAGGATAAGACAATATGTGATACTTCTAGAGCAACTCCCATCATCCCTACACATTGGTCATGCTAGCTGCAGCTGATGAGAGCGGGAGTCCCCACCCCCTGTTCTAGACGGGTGGCAGGAACAAGGGCAAGCGACATGGTCATTGGTCAGGTCCCCAAGTGGACAGACAAGGATCCATGGTATAATACAGACTTAGCGGTCATGTTTTAGAGCAGACAAGGTACAGCTTTTCAGCAGCATCTTTCAAGGATGAGTTGCTTGGACTGATGAACCAAACCTGGAGAAGTGGGTTTGTAGAGCTAGCCTGGCCTGATTTGGGTCTTCCAAGTCACCTTGCCCAGCTGGACTGATGAAGCAAAGAGGCATACCACACAGCAATTTCTGGGGTGATTGTCACACTCCACCTGGACCTTCACCCCTGGTAGGGGCTGGCTTTGTCAACCTCTAGGTATGACTCTGTGGGGGCAACATTACTCTGTTCCGCCCTGTGTTCATCCCGTGCAGCACTGTTCCCTTCTGCCATGCTGACTTTTGATGAGGACACTGTGTGACTTGGGTGAGGACACTGCCTGAGCCCCTTCTGCCTAGAATCTTTGTGCCTGTCTAATTTTGACTATTCACCTTTTTCCGGCCCAACTGCATTTATAGCCAGTGCATGCTCTCTCCCTCTCACTGAGATCCGATGCCATCCAAATAAAAAGAACACATTGCAGTTGTGTTCTAGTTCAGTCTTTTGGCAGCTGTTCCTTTCTGTTTGGCTGTGTATGCAATGAATACAGCATATATGCAAGATACTGTCCTTGATTTAATGCCATTCCTCACTCTGCTACTTTAGGCCAGCTTGGGCCTGGGAACACTCTGCCACAAACCTACCCAGACCATGCGGGGGAAGATGGAGTGCTTTGCAAAGCGCTCCTTTGGCTGATAAAGAAAAGGTGCCGACAGCTTCTAAAACGAATTGTCCGCAGGTCATTTCGAGTAGATGCTCGGCTGTCAGAGGAGAGCAGAAAGAAAAAGGAGAAGTACAGGTCACACCTTCAGGATTCTTCAGGGTGCGTCTTATTTGAGCCTCTAAGGCCATTTACTACTGCGTCACCATAACAATTTCAGTGAAATAGCTTTGGAGTTGGCGGAGTTGTGGGGTATAATCAAGGAACGATGTGGGATGTTGAAGGAGAAGTGTTGAATGTCTTTGATACTGAGGGCCAACCTGGCACATGCAGTAATTAAATGTTAGCAGGGATTATTTTTCACCTTGTGGTATATGAAGGCAGGGTGGCTTGTCAACCCCAAGGCTCTTTGGGGCCCAAGTTTTTAAAATACAGCAAAGCAGGTCGGGCCTTTCTCTATAGCCATTGCAGCCATGAGGGTTGCTCAAGTTGTAAAATAGAAAGATGCCACGGAAACCAAGCCTGCAACAAAGCTTTATTGAAAATGGAGACTTGGAGCTGTTCACATGAAAACAGCTTCCCCCGGGGAACAAGCTCTCCTTAACTTCAGTTCCATTAATCATGTTGCAAGAGTTACTGCTGAAAACACATTGCTGTTAAAAAAAAAGGCTTGTTTGTGTGACTGAAGGACAAGTTCCCACCATGTGTCGTATTGTGTGATGCGAGATGTGTGAATCCAAAGTCAGCAAAATGGCAAAAGCATAGGCTGATTGGTTGTGTTGATGACCAGTGGTTGTCCATTTTGTTTCCCCAAGTATTTGGGAACATGTATGTTTTTCCCTTTACATTTTTATGCATATACTGTAGAAAACATTCGTCAACCTGATGCCATATTAAATGTGAAACCATTCTTGAGTCTTCTTCACATACTACGTTGCTAAATTCTCTGTTAAAATCATCACTATTATTTCTGATCACAAAATAGATATAACATCACCCTCAGTAAAACAAAAATGAGAGCAAATGTGTTATGCTCAGAGAAGAGTGGAGTTCTCTAAATTAAAGAGCAGGAAACTACAAAGTTTGTCTCTCCAATGCACCATTCATATTTTTAAAGGAAATAATTCTAGAAGTAAATTATTGCATCATAGTAGGCCTGTTGAAATTAATGGACCTATGTTATTAGGTCCATTAGTAGACCCACTCATTTAAATGGGTCTACTCTAAGTATATCTTGCTTACAATTCAATTGTAGTGATGTATATGCTTGATAGCTTTAAATTTCAAACTCTACAGTAGTTAACTTATTTGCTCAGGGGTGTTTTTGTGTTCTTGCCATCCGTTTAGATTCCTGTTAAGCGTTGTTGTATATGTGGTCAGGCATATTCTTTTTTACAGAAATTGATAAAGTGTATTCAGTGAGCCATAAATTTATTCCAACTTTTCTTTCCCCCCTTTGTTCTGACCTAACGTGTTAAACTTGCCATTGAGGCAAAGTCCCAGTTTGTCTAACAACCTTTAGTTGTGGGTGTTCTTTGTAATTATTCCTGGTTTTTCTCCTGCCCTTGTAATTGCTACTGTTTTGTCTACAAGATTCTGGTTGTAGTAATCATATATGCACTTAATTACCTACACTGTTGACGGACTCCATCTTTTCATGTGTGTATGTTCATATGTCTAAAATAGTTTTTTAAGGGAAAATCTAAGAATGCAATGCAGCAGACATGTGTTTTGGAAGTACAGGGATGGGCAAATATGTCAGTTTTGGTTTCTAATCCTAACTTCAGTTCTGCACATTTCCACATCATAGAATTGTAGAGTCAGTCTTGCAGTTAAAAAAGAAAAGCCCTCAGGAAAATTCATCAGCATTTTGGTGAGAGTTTCTCATAATATACACATTTTGCAAGGCAATTTACTGTAATATAATGTATTTTTATATGTTATTTCCATCAATTATGCCTTTATATGTCTCCATGGCTGGAGAGCTGCAGTGCAAAATTCAGAGGAATGCAGATCTCAAAGGACAACATTGTTGCTGTTTTGTTTTGGAAAGTGTGAATTAGGTGGCTTCACTTTTAAATGAAAACTGAATCCAATTTCTCCCCCATCCTTATATATAGGTACACCTGTTAAGTACCAGAGTTGGATGCAGCTCCCTGCTGAGTGTCCACTGGCAGCAAACCAGCTCTTGAGCTGTGTAATATATGGCAGGGCCCTTAAACTGGCAGTCTCAAAAGCAGATACCTTTGCTCATTGTCAGGTTTGTTGCTTGACACAACTGGTAACTCTCTTCCATTTGTACACCAAGCAGATAAGATTTCTCCCTGACTTGCTAAATCACACCCACTAGGTACTTTGTCCAGGTCCCAGTTTAGATTAAGTACAAGGTCGGTCAGCTTGAAGCGCTCCCATCTCCCACAGCAAACACATTGGCTTGAACTTTGAGACACCACCGTCTTAATATTCCTAATTAAAATATCTGAGCTTGACTTTTTCACTCCTCATAAAAATGTTGACTAATTTATGCCATTTTGGGGGAGAGGTGTGTGTGAAAAAATAATAATCCTTATCTGGCTCCCCTGAAAAAGGGTTTATTTCCACCTCTTCCTTTGCTGGGTTCCCAGGCGATTGCTGACACTCTTCCTGTGTTAGAAAAGCTCCATAAACCTTTTTTATAATTTAATGAATGTCTTGCAATGGGCTCTGATTTTTTCGTTAAATGAATCCAAGGTTCGTGAGACGAGATCTTTTCTCGTGATTTAAGATTACCCAAATCAGATTGAGGCTTTCCAGACTCCAGGGCGGTCACATTTCTGTTAGCTTAACTGTAAATCATCTTTCACTTAGAAGATTTAGAGACAGACTTGAGGAACTAAATCTTTGTGTTTGCCTTCCTAATGGGCTGCAAGTAAGGAGATGAGCCTTATTATGGTGTTTCCTAAAGGATTAGACAAACAGTTTGGTAACGTTTAAAGTAGGGCACAAATGTCATTACAAGTGTAAAAGCTGTATCTTTCCTTGTGCTTTAAATGCAACAGGGTGTGTGGTTAAACACACATGCTTGTTTCTGGTTTACTTGCAATTGATGTCCCCCCCTCTTTAAGGCTTTGGCTGTGTAATACATAGGAATCGCTCCTAGTTGCTTAAGGAACTTGTTGGAGGCAAGATGAATTCTTGCATTATACATCGGGATGAATAACCATAGAAGGTTAAATGCATCCTTTTGCTCTAAGATACTGGGTTCCGTTCAGAATTCCCACCTAGCTACCGTATTTTTCGCTCTATAAGACGCACCTAGTTTTTGGATGAGGAAAACAGGGGGGGGGGGGGAATATACTGAATCCCAGAAGCCAGAACAGCAAGAGGGATCGCTGTGCAGCGAAAGCAGCGATCCCTCTTGCTGTTCTGGCTTCTGGGATAGCTGCGCAGCCTGCATTCACTCCATAAGACGCACACACATTTCCCCTTACTTTTTAGGAGGGAAAAAGTGAGTTTTATAGAGCAAAAAATACGGTATTTTGAAACTTTCACAAGCAAGTGTTTTCAGCTATATTTTTACAGAAATTTTGGGTGAAAGGTGTTGACAGCATTGTAACAATATTTGAGGCGAAACACCATGTTACAAAGGGAGGACAATCTGCCGAAACTTCATATTTGCCTTATAATTCTAATGGAACATAGAGAGCTCCCTTATGCTAAGTCAGACTGTTGGTTCCATATAGCTTAGTATTGTCTACAGTGACTGGCAGTGGATCGCCAGGGTTTTAGGCAAGGTTCTTTCTGAGCCCTACCTGGAGAGGTCAGTGTTTGTACCTTTCATATGCAAAGCAGATGCTCTCACCCTGAGCCTTTCCCTCATAGATGGTCCAGAGGGACTGCTGCTGCTGCTCAGGTTTCCAGTCACCTAACTGGATACTCCATTCCACCACAACCCCAGTTTTCCATTACTCTTTTCCAACTGACACCATACTGCCCTTTATCCGTGGATCTCGGAGCAGTTCACAATGTAAAATACAAAATGAGAGCTCAAAATACGTAAGAAACCAAACCCAAAACTATTTTCCCCCCCTCACCCAAAGACATTTAAAAGCCATAGAATGTTAATTCACCAAAGACCTTCTTGAAGAGAAACGTTTTTGTCTAGTTCCTAAAAGTCTGTAATGAACGTGCTATGCGAGTCTCCCTGGGGAGGGCATTCCACAAATGGGGAGCCAGTGCAGAAAAGGCCCGTTCTCATGTTGCCACCCTCCAGACCTCTCATGGAGGAGGCACACGAAGAAGGGCCTCAGATGTTGATCTCAGGGTCTGGGTAGGTTCACATGGAGGGGGCAGTCCTTGAGGCATTGCGGTCTCTAGCAGATTATTAATACCCCCCTCTTATTCCTCAGTGTCCCCTTTCTGTCTGGGATCTTACTGGCACTCGCCACCTGAATTTACCATTGGAGCGATCCATTTCCATGGTTATTTCAACCGAGTTTATCAAACTTCCATTTTTCAAATTAAAACACACACATACAACAAGACTGATGAAGGAGAAAAGAAAAATGAACTTTAAAAAAGTTTCAACACATGGCTCTCTCTCCTTCTCTCTCTCTTTTGGGACTGCAGCGGCCCTTATGAAAATAAATAATCCTTCCCTTTGTTATAAAAAGGGGGAAGAAAAATGGAGTTGGATGAACCTCCGAGACATTCCGTAAAAATAATGCTTCCTATATTAAATTTATAATGTGGGGAAATAAAGAGGTGGTCACGTTGCATTAGAATCACATGATGGGAGTGCGGAGCGGAGGCAGAGATAAAGTAACTAGCCTATACCCTTGGTGCTATCTTAATGTAGTTAAGGGGCTTTAGCAATTTAGCTCTGACAGGCTCATGTCTTTAGAAAGAGGCATTAGGCCTGTTTCCATATTATGTGCTGGCTTAGGCGGAGATGTGTGAGCCAGTGACTTCTTTCTGTGCAGTGCGTAAGGAGAGGTGGCACAGTGTACATACATGATGGTGTGCTCTGCCTCGTCTCCCGAATACCAGTTTCTGGAAACTCCAGGAGGAGAGAGAGCTCTTTGCTCGAATCCTGCTAGAGGATTTCCCACAGGCATTCGGTTGGCCCCTGTGAGAACGGGATGCTGGACTAGATGGGCCATGGGCCTGATCCAGCAAGCTCTTCTTAGATTCATTCTTACTGTTAAAATTAATATCATGCCTTTCCACACAACGTTGGCCAAACTATATTGAACAATACAAAGTACTGTAGCCGTCTGATCAAAACAAGGCCGGGCGTTTTACATAATGTCCCATAAGCTCAAGTAAAGGTGGCCCTGATCTCTGATCAAGCCCAATCACAGATTTGGATTGTCCTCTAGTGCTCATCCCTGACCCCAGAGGACTCATGGATGAAGGAGGAGAAAGAAACATATACAGTAGTACCTTGGTTTTCGAATGTCTCCGTTGTCAAACATTTTGGTTTTCAAACACCGTAAACCCGGAAGTAAATGCTTCGGATTTCGAACACGCCTTGGAAGTCGAACAGGAAACACGGCCTCCACTGAGTGCAAGATCCAATAGCCTAGCTGTCGGCTACTGAGTTTTTGGTTTTCGAACATTTCGGAACTCGAATGGTCTTCCGGAACGGATTACGTTCAAAAACCGAGGTACCACTGTAATCATACAAACCTCTTTTGTGGTGGGACCTTTAATGATATTTTAAAAGCAGAAATAAGCAATTATTTGGGTCAAGTCTTCAAGTAGCACATGCAGTCAATGTCCACATCGATTTAACAAGGCCACAAAAAAATTAGACAATATTATCAAATAATACCTCCAAAAATGTACTAGGAAGTTGGGGGGGGGTGCATTTCTTTATGACAGTATGTATTGGACAAAAAAACAAGATTTATCCTGCTATATTTCTCCCTTTCCAATTTTTTCAATCTGCATGTCTGCTTCCCACCTAATGCTGTTTCATATGACTTGCTTTCATATGAACACATGAAAATGCCTTATACCAAGCCAGAAAACCGTCCATCAGCTCAGCATTGTCTCCTCTGACTGGCTGTGGTTCTCCAGGCCTTCAGGTAAGAGAGGAGTCTTCCCTGCTCTTCCTGAAGATGCCAGGTCCTGAACATGGGACCTTCTGCTGGTCACTCTGCCACTGAGCTACAGCCCAGTCTGAGGTCGTTGTAGCCTGGTGGGCCTTGCCAATGCCCAGACATCAGGGTTCAAAATGGTGGCAATGGCAGTGGATGACAAGGTGCAGCAACCCTAAATCCCTTAATATCAGAATATTATCATTACTACTTGCACGTATATCCCACCTTTCTTCCAAGGAGCTGAAGGCAGTATACATGACTCCCACCCACCTCTATTTTATCTTCACAATAATCCTGTGAGGGAGGTTAGCCTGAGAGAGTAACTGGCTCTATATCACTCAGTGAGCTGAGTGGAGAGTTGAACCTGGTTCCTCCCCGATATTAGGCCAACATCCTAACCCCAGAGGGAGGAGCCTTTGGCCAGAAACCATGGCCAAATGGCCAGGGATGGTAGGAATTGTAGTTCAGCAGCGTCTGGTGGGCCAAAGTTTCCATTACCAGCTCTAACCGCTACCCCTGCACTATCCCAACATCAGCCCAAGCCCCTGCTTATAGCATTCAGAATGTAATTACCTCTTGGCAGAATTGCAGCCAAAAGGTAATTTAGCGGTGAACTTCCCCTCTCTTCCCCCCCCCCAGCAAAATGGCAGCATAATTTATTTAAAAGCGGCTTTTGTTTTATTTTCGATAACACAGAGAAGCTCTTAGCATTATGAGCTTTGTTCTGATTAAGTGCACAAACTGACAAACAAGGTTGTCCTTGGGGGCTCATCTTCTTCCTCCTTTAGGCAGATAATCACCTTTCGGAGGCTGGATCCTATTGAGCTAACTCTGTCAGCCAGCGAGGCCGGGGATCCCGGTAAGCTGCATTTATCAAACATAAACGCTTGATCAGTATCGGCATATCAGCTGGCTGCGAGGCCTCTAAGACGTGAGATGAAAGTTGCAATTAGGATTTAGGGCGTTTTATCATCTGAGATTTGAAATGGGTTTTCTCGGCTAATCCAAACATCTTTTCCACTCTGATATGTCGACGCAGCCCTTCTGTATGTGAGCTTACTGCAGCTTAAGTGGGAAGAAGAAGGGAGGCTGCCAAGGCCTAATGCCTCCCAGTGAACTCCAAGCCCTGGTCAAGGACAGGGTCCCCGAAACGGGGTTAGCGCCGGACTTACAGACGGGCAAATGTTGCAACAACCCTTCCAACACATTTCCCAGCCGGGTGTTCTTGGGAGGATGTTTTCTCTAGGAGTGGTGGAGAAACCCATGTCACATTTAAAGATTCAACGCTTTCCAGAGCAATATGTGAACCAAAATTCACATTGAAATTGACATTTCTGTGTTGAAATTCACATTTCTGTGAATTCTGCAACAGGAACATCAAAAAAGCCCTTTCTGGATGAGGCCAGTGGCCCATCTAGTCCAACATCCTGTTCTCACAGTGGCCAACCAGATACAGTGGTACCTCGGGTTACAGACGCTTCAGGTTACAGACTCCACTAACCCAGAAATAGTACCTCGGGTTAAGAACTTTACCTCAGGATGAGAACAGAAATCGTGCTCTGGCGGCAGTAAGAGGCCCCATTAGCTAAAGTGGTACCTCAGGTTAAGAACAGTTTCAGGTTAAGAACGGACCTCTGTAACGAATTAAGTTCTTAACCAGAGGTACTACTGTACCTATGGCAAGCCCAGAGGCTGAACCTAAGAGCACTCTTCTCCCCACTTGATATTGCCAGCAACTGGGCATACTGCCTCCGACAGTGGAAGGAGGGGCATAGCCATCGTGGCCAGTGGCCATTGATAGCCACATCCTCCATGAATCTGTCCAGTCCTCTTTTAAAGCCAGCCAAGTTGGTGGCCATCATTGCCTCCAGTGGGAGGGAGTTCCATAGTTTAACTATGCACTGCGGGAAGAATTACTTTCTTTCATATTTCTAAGCGTTGCAGGTATCCATCCAAATAACGTGGGCAAGGATGCATAAGCTAACGTGAAGTGTGCACATTTTACTGAAAAGAATGCAGGAAAAATACACTGTATTATGGAAAGCCGCTTTGCAAAATATGTATTCAGTGACTTTTCATACCAAAAATGTGTATATTTAGGAAAATTTGCACTCAAATACTTATGAATTTTCACGAGAACCTTCTTTTTTTAAAAAACAAAACAAATCCCACAAAATGCTGTGGAAATGTGAAGGATTGAACTTAAGATTGGAAAAACACGTACGGTCACTGAAATGACAGATTCACCCATCCCTCTTGTTCTCTGTTCTGGCTAGAATTACTCTCGCTGCAGCTGTTTTCTTTTTTCTTTTTGTTATCCTTTCCTTCTTTTAAATTATGGCAATGAACTGCCTGAAAGGGTCACTTTCATGGGGAAAGGAAAGTAGGATATAAGTATTTTATTGTTTACTTATATGCAGCTTAATGGGGAAAATAACCTTAATGCTATCTGAAGGACTGTATATTGCTATAATGTGAGCCTGCCTGGACTTGTGAGGTCTTCTCAATCCTGCTACCATCACAGGCACATTGGTGGGGATGCAGAAAAGGACCTTCTCAGTGGCTGCTCTCAGATTGCAGAACTCCTTTCCATGGGAGTTTGGCTGGCCCAACATCTGCTTTTCTTTCATGAGCATGAAAATCTTTCTCTACTACCTGTCAGTAAAATATACTGTTGCTGACTTTACTATGTATGCTGTCTGCAGACCCTCCAAGTGTCTGTATTTTCCAGGGATGTCCCTGATTTAGAGAATACATCCCGGTTTCTGATTTGATCCCAGAATGTCCCACTTTTCCTTAGGATGTCCGTATTTTCATTGGAGAAATGTTGGAGGGTATGGAGCTATCCGATCCCTGAGCCGTCTGAAGGCAATCCTGCTTAGGGAAGGTGTTTTTTTAAATGTTTAATGTTTTAGTATGTTTTTCTATATGTTGGAAGCTGCCCGGTGAAGCTGAGGCATCCCAGTAAGATGTGTGGGGTTTAATAGTAAAATTATTGTTATGGAGTGGGGCGTCCCTATTTTCATCGGTGAAATTGAGGAGGGTATGTGTCCGGCGTGTTTTCTCCTACAAGCAATGTCCTGGGTTCAGTTACACAATCCACTGTTGATCTGGCTGCACTCTACACATGCCATAACAAAATAGGTTTCTAAACTTTATTTTAATAAAAAAAGACTCTCCCTGGCAGTGGACACCTTAAGAAGAGTGCGCCAGAAAACTGTGCTTTGGAAGTGCAGCAACACTTATGAGATTTGAGCTTTAGGCTAAAATGTGGAGGGTGTGCTTGCTTTGTGATGCAAGGCTGCATACACACCTTAAAGCGCACACCCCTTACCCCCAAGAATCCGGGACACTAGTTTTTTTTAATCAGGATGCTGGGAATTGTAGCTCCGTGAGGGGTAAACTACCGTTCCCACGATTCTTGCAGGGGTGTGTGTGTGTGCGCGTTAAATATATTGTGCGTACACAACAGAAATCCTATAATCTCTTATTCCCTCCCCCCCCCCCCCGCACGCGCTGGTTTATTCTGGCTGTGAAAATAGAGCGATAATGCTTTCGTCCCCAGCACAGAGGGTTACAAAGAGCTATATGTCAATGTCCGTTGAGTGCTTAGAGTCCTATATGGTGATGATTGGGGGGGCGGATGGACTATTTTTGTACCTAGATTAGCGTTAATGCTTCAGTGGCATCCTTCCTGGAGTCAGTCCATTCCTTGCCCTCCTTCCAGAAGCAAGAGTGTCTTAAGCCTGCGGTTGTGGCAGGAAAGGGCGTGGCCATGTGGTGTCTTTCCACGCGGGTTGTCAGATGGGTAGAGAATCGTGTGTAGTCATGTTTTTTTAATTGTAGTGAGTCCTCCCTTTACACATCCCCTTCCGGAAACGGCTACAGCTGAACCTGCAGTTGCTCCCATCCTAATCCTAGGCACGTTGTAGCACTTCCACCTGTGTCGTCTGTCCTGAAGCTGAACTGGTCAATACATACAGCAGAAGGAGCTGCTAGAGAAACTGCACCATAGCAAGCTGAAGGCAGAATACACTTTTTAAATGGTCCCCGTGTGTGTGTGTGTGTGTGTGTGTGTGTGTGTGTGTGTGTTTATAAAGATATAAACTCCGTGCACTTAAAACAAGTAGCTTAACAGAGAGAAGATTCTGCTCCCTTCTACACTAGGTTTCTGTGAGCAGTGAGGTTTTGTGTGTTTACAGAAAGTGTGCCTGTTCATAAGTGAAATGTCCTCTGCATCATCAAAAGCAGAGTTCGCCAACCTTCTTAGGCCCCGTGGGGACATTTGAAAACCTGACAAAACTTGTGGGCATTTTTTTTTATTTAGTTAACAAATAATATTCAGATTTCTTGGCACAAAAAGCTCTTTCCATATGCAAAGAACAATTATAATGTTTGCTGCAACCCTATATTTGTATTAGGAACTGATACATTAAATCATAATAGAATATTATAGGAGATGGGCACTCTAAAATGCTGATTAATTTTCATGAGAACTTTTCTTTAAAAAGAAAAAAAGACAGACAGACAGATGCAGGAAAAGGTGGAAACGGAAGAGTGGAAAAATGTGAAACTGAAAGGAATCTGGAATTAACATCCAGCCATCCCTTTCTGCGTACCGCACAAGAGGCAAACTAAGTGAACTACTCAGGCAAACTAGTGTCAGAGCAGCCACAAAGACAGCGGCACCCGTGCCAGTAAAAATGCCACAGTATACCCAAGGCTGCAATCCAAAGCAAACTTAGCATGCTACCAAGTAAATAGGGTTAGGACTGCATAGCAACCATCACCGGGAGGGAGGGGATTGATTTGGGCAGAGACAGCCAGGTGACTGAGTCAGTCATTGAAACATTCCACCCCAATCACTTCTCCTGCACAAGCACCGTTGGAACAAGTAAGAACTTCTTGGGAGCAGGATTTGAGAGTTATTTATGGCATTTATATGCCCCTTTTTGTTGTCTTTGTCCATGGACAAAGTAGTGATGTATGGAAGTGAAAGCTGGACTATAAAGAAGGCTGATCGCCGAAGAATTGATGCTTTTGAATTATGGTGCTGGAGGAGACTCTTGAGAGTCCCATGGACTGCAAGAAGATCAAACCTCTCCATTCTGAAGAAAATCAGCCCTTAGTGCTCACTGGAAGGACAGATCCTGAAGCTGAGGCTCCAATACTTTGGCCACCTCATGAGAAGAGAAGACTCCCTGGAAAAGACCCTGATGTTGGGAAAGATGGAGGGCACAATGAGAAGGGGACGACAGAGGACGAGATGGTTGGATAGTGTTTGCGAAGCTACAAACATGAGTTTGACCAAACTGCGGGAGGCAGTGGAAGACAGAAGTGCCTGGCGTGCTCTGGTCCAGGGGGCACGAAGAGTTGGACATGACTAAACGACTAAACAACAACAATATGCCCCTTTTTCACCAGGGAGCTCAACATAGTGTACATAGTTCTCCCCACAACAACCCTGTGAGGTAGGTTAGTCTGAGTGGCAGTGAGTTGCCCACGGTCACCGGGTGAATGGAGAGATTCTATCAATGGTCTCCCAGGGCCTAGGCCGACATGCTAACCACAACACCACACAGGCTTGCTGGAAGGGCCATAGCTCAGTGGCAGAGCATCTGCTTTGCATGCAGAAGGTTCTAGGTTCAATCCCCGGCATCTCCAAGCAGGGCTTGGAAAAATTGTCATCTGAAACCCTGGAGAGCGGCTGCCTGTCAGTGTAGACAGTACTGAGCTAGATGGGCCAAAAGTCTGACTTGGTATCTGGCAGCTTCCCATGTTATTGTGTTGACTACAGAGCGCACTCTGATATAACTCCCCATGCACTGTGTGAAACTCCTTGCATTAAGACCACATTCAAGGCACTCATTAGAGCCGTATTGTTGTAAACAACAAAATCAATTGCTTCTTCAAGATAAATCATTTGTGTCTGGGTGATAAAATGAATTCTTGAGCAGCAACCTGGGTGTTGTTTTTGCCAGTGTGGTTTGTGGACGATGAGTGCCAAGTGAATGTGCCTGATTATTTTTGAAGGCAGAGGAGGAAAGATGTTAGCGTGGCGTAGGCTTGGTACAGTACATTATCTGAACAGTAGAGGTCGTCAAGACATTAACTCTCCAACAAAGATCCCTGCAGAACTTGTGTCGCTGGCTTGCAGGTCCGCCTCCCCCACAAACACACAAACACGGCCGCTCTGCAACATGTACCTGTATGAGCAGCATTTTATGGAAGGATAACGCAGAGGTGAGTTTGCTTGAAACAGAACAATCTTATTTACACTTTTAACAAAGATTTGGAGTGCTTCCCTTATGAACAGTCTTTTTTCTCCCAAGATAAAGGCAGGAACCTAAGAAAAATGTTACACCTGACACCTGAGAAAAGCCCTGCAGGATCACACCAAAGGCCTGTGTTGTCCCCGCTCTTTCTCTGCTCCCCCTTCGCGTTGCTTACAGAAGAGCAAAAGGATGGGCACAATCAGGTCTATGAGGCCGCAGACCAGCTTTCTCCAATCTGGTGCCTTGCAGATGTTGTTTGACTCCAACTCTCATCAGCCCCAGCCAGAATGGTCAATGGTCAGAGAGCTGTAGCCTTGCGAAGCTCTGGGGGGCACCAAGTTGGGCAAGGGTCCCAGAGCTCTTTGGTCTACCACCAAAGGCCTTTTCACCGTCATTCTAATAGTGCTGGTTTCTCCAGGGCAGAAGGCCCTGAAGGATGTTGCGTCTCTGACCACAGCACTCACTGCTGATGTCTCCCAAGGACCACAACATCACTGACTGGCCCCACCCATGTAAACAGCACTGGACTGTGAATCTGAAACAAAGGCTTTGCTTACAGGGGTGTTCTTGGGGGGGGTGATTCCTCACTCTTTTTGTGCTGTGCCCCAGATCTCCTGCCTCTCTCCCCTCTTTTAAAAAAACTTCAAATTGTTTAACTTTGGTTATAAGGCAACTGGGCATGCTACAAAGCATGAGACCCCAGCCCACCCCATCTTCATTTGCCCAGATGCACTTGTTCAGCTTTCATATGTACATATGCAAGTTCTTGCTAACAGATTGTGGGTGAGGCAGAGGGCCCGATCCACACAGTGTCCTGGGCCCAGGAAAGCCTGTTGGCACCCCCTATAGCTCAGAGTTAAGTTCTAACAGCCAGAGTTTGTTTTTCTCCTCTCTGAAACTCAGCCTAAATTTGTATGAATGAATGTAAATTAGCATATGCAAATTCTGTGCAAACATGTGGGACAGTGTGCCAAGTCTTCTAAGTACCCAGCAATGCCCCAAGTGTAGACCCATCCTATTTGGGGAAGAGAGAATAGCTCAGTTCCTTAAGAAATCCTTACTGACATCAGTGCAGGCATCTGTGATCTTACAGATCCCAGATAATATTGTGTAAACTTCAGAGGGAATCAGGATTTTCATTCTGTACAGTGGTACCTTGTTTTGCAACCAGGATCCGTTCCAGAGCCCCGGTCGCTAGCTGAAAAGGACGCAGGGCAAAGCATCGCATCTGTGTACGCACACTGAGCAGTTTGCACTTCTGTGCATGCACGAAGTGCAATTTTGCGCTTCTGCAATGCACGAGCAGCAAACCCGGGAGTAACCCGTTCCAGTACTTCTGGGTTTGCCGCGGATGTTTGCCGGAACAGACGCGGCGGACATTCGCGGAGGTATTGCTGTATAGGTGGCGCCAGGGGAAGAGGCAAACATTCTTCCTCCTCCAGGTGCTGGAAGCCTGTGGTTATTTGAAAGAAAGCCAGTTTTTAGATATGAATTATAACCGGATCATATTCAAAAATCCTCCCTGCTTATGGAAATCTAGCATCTCAGAGAGAAGAATTTTGCCATCTCCCTGGGTTATCTTTTCTATGTGCAGGGGGAGATTTATTTCATAAATAAACACACACCAGTTTTACCACTCGGTAGCTGAGCATGCGGCCTGACACTAAGGGGCAGCACTCCAGACACACTTGACCATGCATAAACTCATCAGAAATCAATTCACTGACTGTATTCACATAGGAACCATTGCTTATTTTGCATTGAACGCCACCATTTTTTCATAAACACTTGCAGGAGTGTCTTTTGCTAGGTTTTTATTATTTGGATTTCATTTCTTTTCTACATTGGATGGAATTTTAGTTTACTGAGGACAACTTTTTAAAGAGATGCTGGGTTTTCTGGAAAACCTCTTGGTCGTCCCAATATATATTAAGGGAGGTGGGGGTGGAAGAGTTTCTGAAGGGCAGATTAAAGTCTGCCCTGGGTTTTACGTGGATTAAGTTCCCAAATTAACATAAAAGAATAACAAAGCAAATCAATTTGATCAAAGAAAGAGTGTCACTAATTATTTAAACAGGACACTTACTGGAGAGGTTTAAAGGCAGAGGAGCGGATTTCCCTTGCATGTGGATCAAATCAGAAGTATCCCATAATTGACTCTTTACAAGACCTTGCTCCAGTGTAATGGACTAGATATTAAAGCCGTGACCGTTTAAAGCCAGTTTCCGTCTTACTCTAAATGGAGGTCTACCGCTAAGAGCTATTTTACAAGTTCTGACACATTAGCCGCATCATTGTGAAATGCACCAGCTCTGGCTTCTAAGACCCAGAATCTCAAGAGCTTTTGGCAGTTAAATTGTGTGAAATGGGGAACGTTGAAAACTATGTAGAAGTGAGGATTTACTCCCCCTCTCCCCCTCCAAAAGAAAAAAAAATTAAATCCAGATTCGGGGGGGGGGTATCTTTATTTCCTTATCTTTTAAGTAGGCATTCTTTGGAGGAGTGGGGGCTCTGGCTTTTGACAGTACCATTCCCTAGGGCAAAACGAATGGCCTCTGGCGTTCCTTCTGTAAGGTTCTCCTTCTGGTTTCTCCTCCTGGCGCTGTTATTATTCAATGTTTATTTGCCACTGACAGGGTGTCAGGCGCTGTACAGAGTAGCAGGGCCAACTCAATATATTTTGCTGCCTAAGGCAATGGAGAAAATGGCGCCTCCGTTGCCTGGAACGTGCAGGTTCCAGCGGGACTGGCTGTTGAAACATACCATACTTTAACTATGGTGAAGGTGCAGGATGCTAGCTTAAGGGGTGTAGTGCAGGCTCACTTAGGGGTCTCAGGGGAAACAGACTCATAGCAGTTGAGAGGGACTCTGGGTCATCACCAGGACATAAGAAGAGCCTGGCTGCTGGATCCGGCCGTGGCCCATCTAGTCCATCTGTTCTCACAGCAGCCAACCAGATGCCTCTGGGAAGCCCCAGTTTCCAGCAGTTGGCATTCAGAAGCCCACTTCCTCCAACAGTGGAGGCAGAAGATCAACATTGTGGCTGGTAGCCATTCTTATCCTCCAAGAGTTTATGTAACCCTGTTTTAAATCCACCAGTGTAGGAAAGCCATTGGTGTGACATCCAGCCTCTGAATGCTCATTTTACCTAACAATAGGGCCAGCACTACAGAATACCAGAGTGTTTTCTGGGGGCAGGGATGGACTGTGCATGAGATAGTCAAGACATGGTATGAGATTGTGTTTAGAGATCAGGGCAATCACAATTCCTTTCACAATTGGGTCAAGCTAATGGCCAAGTTTGGACTGAAGATGGCTTCTATTATGCTAACGTCCTACATGATATCTAATTTGTCACCCAGCTTTATGGGTTAATTCTTGGGCAACAGAGGCACCTGGGCAAAGACAGTACATGCTAAAGAGGGGCTCCGATAGACTGGGTTGACAATCCAGTAGACTCTTAGTTAATGTATAGCATTATCCCCTATCAAGGTTCTGGAGCTTGAACCAAGAAACAGTCTGAGAGAAGGTTGTGATTTTGCAAGCGAAGGTCAACTTGTATCTGATCTACATCACTTCCGGTGGAGGCTCACAAGTTTAATGCTCCTCTGTAGAAAGAAAAAAATCCCTTGCCCATATAAAGCTAGCATACCAGGGAAGTGGCCCAACATGTTCGTTTTCTGTATGGGTGGAATATGGAGGGGCTATACCTGAGGAGAGTGCTTGGCTGGCATGCAGAAAGACTTCATATTCATTCTCTGGTGTCTCCCATTAGAAGAATCAAGTAGCAGCAGGTGATGGGAACGACTGAGAGCTGGGAGAGCCTCTGCCTGTCAGAGAAAACAGTACTGAGCTGGATGGGCAAAGAGATTGACCTGCTATGAGGCAGCTTCTTGTCATACTATCAGGGGTCAGAAGCTGGTCTATGGCTGGGCTTCATGAAGAAATAGTCTGGTCTGTGTTCCCTTGACTACATGGAGAAAGGCCAATGTACATTGGGTTGTATGCACCTGCCATAAATGGACTGTAGCTGTAGTGCCTCAGATGGCTCACTGCACACACAGCCAGCTCGTTCCTAACTTTTCCCTGACCTTGTACCCACCCAAGTGTGTGATAACAGGCGGAACAAAGTGGTTCTGCAGACTGGCCCCTTGCCTTCTTCCATTTGTACAAACATTGTTCTGGTAGCACATGATCTCCGAAGGCAGTGCTTGGCTTACATATACATGGGTCTGGCACATGGTTCTGCAGAGGTCTAGATCATTTAATCCATAGGCAGGCACAAGGTAGAACAGAATCTCCCTTTAAATCTCCAGGTTGTTTGCAGTAGATCGGCAGGGGTTGTCAGCTCCCAATGGCTTTACAAGAATCCTACCCCCCCCTCCTAAATTAGGCTGCTGTAATCAAGAAAGCTGGCTGGAGGGGGGCAGGAGTAGCATTTTGTATGAAGGGATGTATCTATGAGCACTGAAAACGAATTACTGGGCCGAGCGTATGCTCAGAGGCACTGGGCTCTACAGTTCCACATCCTGTTCTGAGCTGTTACTTTGCACCAGGCTGCAACTGGTGAACCCAGCAGAAAACAAACAAAATCTGCCCACTCCTGATTAATCTGTTGGGTCAGTACAGGACGCTTTATTTAATTGCCGCCCCCTTTCAGTGTGAAACAGTGGAGCACAAGTCTTCCATTATTTCTTACCAATCTTTGGGAGGGGAGAGGGCCTCTCCTCGTGCCTTGGTCAGTCAAGTTGAGCTTCCAAGGTGCTAACATGTCTCTTTTGGTCAGTTCACACTGCGGTCCTGTTCCGGTGTTCAGTGAGTTTGGGGTTTCTCTCCATCCAGCCACAGCTGGCAATGAGGAAAGCTGTCGTTTTTGTGATGCTTGGCATTTGCCAACCCAGTGGGGTTACCGCAGAAGACTGATGCCTTCGACGAAGCATTTGGCTTGCCCCAAAAGGCTTCAAAATTTGAGCCCTTCCTACCACACGTGATCTGGTGGACCCAACTACCCACATCCCTTTTAGTGTTGACCACTATGGGAGAGCAGCTTTCATTTATTAGTCTAGACAGGGCTGAAGGTCCCCACTTATCTGTGTCTGCCTGACTCGAAGAACTTGGCTTTTTCTTCCAAGCAGAGTCAATATATCACACCAGCGTTTGGCTAAACCCCCTCCTTATACGCAGCCTGGAGTGGAAACAAAAGTGGTAAGGAATCTTCCCTGGACGGTGACCTTGCTGCAGTGGCTGAACTGGAATAGCACCTTTGCAGCTGCCCAGATTCCCTTTAAAAACAAAAAAAAACTAAACAGCAGCATACTTGAACCTTTTAAAATGCCACATCCAGCCATCCTCAATAGAGACTGTTTAGGATTGCCTGCTACCAGCCCAGAGGTCCTGTCTGTCCCTTTAAAAATGCCAGCAAAGCGAGAGATGATGCAGCCCAGAGGAAATCATTCCCATTCCCACAAGAAAAGGAAGATGGTGGGTACGCAAGCCAGTGGAATCTACCCTAAGAGATCTTCTGAAGCCCTTGCCTGGGTTCCACCTCTGAGAGATGCTTAGGCTGCATTATTCCATGCTGCATTATTCTATTTTATTCTCACAACCACCCAGTGAGGTAGGTTTGACTGAGAGTGGGTGGTTGCCCAAGGCTACCCAGTGAGTTTCATGGCCAAGCAGAGACTTGAGCTCTGTTCCCCACACTCCAAGTCCTTATCTACTGCCTACTCCTCAGCCCTGCACCCACACTGCTATTCAAGGGCACAACCCCTAACTCCTGCTGCCCCTTCTCCAAGCTCTCCCCCAGGAGAGCCACCCCCAGAGGCTTAAATCTATAGCGACCACTTGGCTAAGGGCTGCACACAGAAACAGACTATGTAGCACCATTGATATAAGAGACCGGCTCAGCCTGTCAAAGAAAAAAGAAAAAGAAAAGCACTGCTTATTCCCGCTATTAATATCAAGAATGTGTCAGAATTTCCATTCTCAACCACTAATTTTGTGGGTTTATGACTCTGCCATAAAAACACACCTCTTGGCTGAATTTTGGCATGCTGGCCTGTAGCTGGTCTTGAAAGCCATGTTAACGCAAAACATCCATCCAGACACTGGTGAAATTCCTGCATTTCGAATACACTCGTTCCTTTTCTTTTTCATTTCTTTTTTAAAGTTCTTAAATCTGCAAGCAGCATCAGGGCCCAACAGCCGCCGTGGGACTGTGTGGAAATGATTTTGCTCAGAATGCACCACTGTGCTCCTAATGGTGGTTCTCTTAAACACAAGCGCACGTGCACACACACACACACAAACACACACACAAACACAAACCCTTGTCTTTGCATTCCCCCCCCCCGTCCCTTCGGTTTGAAACTACCTTAATTGTTATGGCATCCCCCCAAGGATCATGCAAATAATGCTTTTGTTCATGTAGACATTTCCACATTTAAACCAGATTGAAATCATTTTGTTTGTCATGGTTCCCTCCTCGTAGGAACTGTCGTTTTGTGAAGGTGCTGATAACAAATTATGATGGATAATTAATTGTCTTGCTCAGTGTAACTCCAGTTCTCAGGCTGAGAACCGTGATGATTAACGCCAGCTTGAAACTGGTAGTGTGGGTATGATTATAGATGGCAGTCTTCTCCCTTGGAATTGCAGGTTTTTAAAACTTTGTCTGTTTTGCACTAGGAGATTACAGTGTTGCTTTGATTGATGTCTTAATGGAGTTCCCCAGGAACACATGGCACATTGTCACCAGAACTTAGAAAATCAACGTGCTATATTCTTAAATTGACAAAAAGTAACACTGCTTTGTCACTTGATTGAGCCTCCTTGTTTGTTTTAAAATTTGAATGCCACTTATCTGTATAAAGATGTTCAGAGTGGCTTACAACGAGAATGCAAATAATTACATCATCACAATAGCAATTAAACAGGAGATCATTTCAAAACACAACACAACAATCCAGTCTAAGCATATATTGTAATGAGACTTGACCTTAGTCCCTCTCGAGGCGAAGGGTGGCCTCATCCCTGACCACTAGCCATGCTGACTGGGACCAAGCTGAAGTCCAGCAACATTCAAAGGGCACCAGGTTGCCGAAGGCCGGCAGAGAACCGTTTCAGTGGTGGCACCCTTGTTAGGGAACTCTTTTCCCCATATAGTTTAGAGAGGCCTGCTCTGTGTTGTTGGGTTTTTAGGAAAGCAGGAAGACCCTTTTATAACAGTGATGAGGTATTTTGGAATCGCTCTAATTTTTCTAAGATGCGATGAAGATGGCTTAGTTATTTTGTAACTTTAATTGCTGTTGGTCTTGGCATTGCTACAATGTTTTGCTGGTTTTATTGATGGGCTTTATTTGATGTTTTATTGATGGGATTATTTATTGTATGTTATTGGTTGTATTAAGTGTTGTTGGCCGCAGTTTCTATTCTTGGGAATGATACAGATCTCAAATAAATAAACACAACTACTGCTTCTTCTAATTATTAGTATGTTGAAGAAGAGTCAGTTTCTGTTTTCACTGATAGTCCACAGACATCTTATTGCAAACCCTTTCGAGTAATAGTTTCATGGAAATCACTGCTATTTTTCTAGAAAAATTGGTGTCGGAACTCACCGTGAATGCTTCCCTTCTCTTATAATGGCAATGGCACCCACCTGAGAAAAGGCCAGAACTGACTTCCGGCAAGTTCCAGCTGAAATAAAGCCCTGATAAGCAACCCAGTATAAATATTATTATCATCAAGGGTCAGCAAACTTTTTCAGCAGGGGGCCAGTCCACTGTCCCTCAGACCATGTGGGGGGCCAGACTATATGGGGGGGAGCGAATTCCAATGCCCCACAAATAACCCAGAGATGCATTTTAAATAAAAGGACACATTCTACTCACGTAAAAATACGCTGATTCCCAGACCATCCACGGGCTCGATTTAGAAGGCGATTGGGCTGGATCCAGCCCCTGGGCTTTAGTTTGCCTACCCATGAATTAATAATAATAATAAATAATAATAATTTATTATTTGTACCCCGCCCATCTGGCTGGGTTTCCCCAGCCACTCTGGGCGGCTTCCACAGAAACCAAAAAACACTAAAATGTCATACATTAAAAGCTTCCCTGAATAGGGCCGCCTTAAGATGTCTTCTGAATGTCAGGTAGTTGTCCATCACCTTGACATCCAATGGGAGGGCATTCCACAGGGCGGGCGCCACCACCGAAAAGGCCCTCTGCCTGGTTCCCTGTAGCTTCGCTTCTCGTAATGAGGGAACCGCCAGAAGGCCCTCGGCGCTAAATCAATAGATCTAATTTTCAGTATTACCTACTTCCCACCCACCCTACCCCACAGCCTCCAAAAACATTTCTTTACAGGAAAACATTGTTCCAAGGTGTCAGGAGTGAATTCAGTGGGTGCCATTGTGAGTGGTAGTCCATTGAATGTGTAATAATGGTTATCATGTCACCATAAATTTATCATCTTCTCCTTTCCCGCTAATGCCTTGGCTAATGCCTTGACTTCCTCAGTTAACTTTTTGGAGGGCGCCAGTGTCCATACTTTCTGTTTCCACTGTGACAATTCCAAATGTTCTGGGGTCTTCCAATTTTGAGCAATCAGTTGCCCAGCAGCTACTAAAATGAATGTATCTTGAGATAATTTCTTAATTCATAGCAACAAGTTAGGTAAATGGATAAATGATGAGTTGCTTTATCCTTTTCGTGGTATCCCAGGCAGATTTTTTTTCTTTTCATTTTGGGAGGGGCTGTATCCACAACAACTAGAAAGGTCAGGACTTAAAAAAAAAAAAAGTTTTCAAAATCAGTTATTGGGCTTTTAAATGCCAGAATCGCAGGGTTTACATTTCAGCTATTTTTACTTATCAGTTTAATATCCTTTTAAAAGATTATGGTATTTGCACCTCAACATTTTCTTCAGTTGCATTCGCTGTATTTAATGCAATACTATTTAAAGTCTAAAGGTACTGCGAGGACATATTTTAAACTAGCAAGTCCTTCAGACTTTCTACTTATTAAATTAGTTTAAGTATGTGAAATTCTGAAAAGAGATTCAGCCTGAAACGTAAAATTCTGCAGCCCCAAGTTCAGTCCTGGGCAGAAAGAGCAAAACAGACGTCCTGCTGTAAAAAAGCCATTTAATAATGTATTAAAATGCCATTGACTCGAACACTCTTTTTTAAAAAATGCACACTGTGAAAACAAATGGCTTTCAAATAATTAGGATCTTATGCCCAAGTTCAGAGCTGATCTCTGTGCAGAGATTTTTCTGCTACAATCAGGCCAGTCCAAATCTGATCGTCTCAGGGGGGAATTAGCAGCACATAAATCAACTGGTGTTGGATTTTTTCCTCCTCTTTTGGCCATGTCAATGTACATCTTGGGACTGGCGAAATGCTGCCAACAGTCTTTGACATACTTTTGCATCACTCGTAGATGCACTTGTTACGATCCTCCTTTTCCTTTAAAGCAAAAAGTAAGTTTCTAGCCCTCATTGGTGCAGAGAGCAAAGGTATCAAAAACAAGGAGGCAAGTACAAATCTGACTTTGTTCTACAACTTCTGTGTTTTCTGAGGACTGCTGCCAGCATTCCTTTAAATCTGTTTGGATCTTAATATACTGCTTACCTCCTTTATTAATATAATGTTTACAGCCTGTCTTAGCCAGACAGTAAGTATTGTGGCAAAAACACAGAAGTCCATGTTTACCCAGCTATGAGTGCAGCAGGTCTCAGCTTCAACCCCTGGCTATGGCTGTTGCTATTTGTTATTTAGTATTTGCATCTCATTTTTTAAAAAGGTGGAGTTCTAAAAAAGAATAAATAAACAAGTCAATATGTAAATTCATGAGCATGGCTAAGTTGTTGGTTTTAACCAAACATACCCCTAATGCATTCTTGTAACAGTGATTCCAAATCTCAGTTTGTCATCAAATGTGATGTTTGTGTGTTCCAGAATTTTGCACATCCTTCAGAAATCCCCAGGCTGCCAATCAGTGTATAGTTCATAATAATGAGCCAGTACTGTGAAGTGCTTCCCTCAGACATTCCTTTTGCCACTCACCAAGGACCTGATTTTTAATTTTTAAAAAACTGTTCTCAGTTAAAATTATTGTCTGTGTTTTGGAGGGTATTGCATGGGGGGCGTGTCTGTGTTTTTCCTCATTTTGCTGTGGGTAGAGGCGTTTTGCCGGGGCAGGGTGTTGGAATATCCAGTTTTTCTTATGTCAGATTATATTTTGTGGTGCCTGCAGCAATTTACTAGATTTTCATATGTGCCACCAGGCCCAGTTGGGGACACCTAGTTTAGGACAGTTTCCTGTATCCCAAATTTGAAGTTATTTTCAGTCAGGAGGTGACATCTCTATTCTCTTGGCTGACAGTTCTGTTCCTTCCAGCCATTGTGGCCAGTCCATTGACATCCATTCAGTCAGCTGAGTTCCACCAAGTCAGCCGGTTCTGTGCTAGTCAGGAACAGTATAGGAATCTGCCTTATACCAAGTCAGTTGGTTGGTCCTTCCAGCTCAGTACTGTCTGCACTGACTGGCAGCAGCTTTCTAGACAGGAATCTTTTGCCAGCAGTACCTAAAAATGCCAGGGCTTGAACCTGGAACCTTCTTCAGGCAAAGCAGGTGTTCTGCAACTGGCTACAGCCCTCATCCTGCCCCATCTCCACCCAGTTCTAAACAGGTTTGCAAAATATTGCTGCCAGCTAGAACTGGTGGTTAGAATAATCAAATTGTAGAATTGGGAGGGTTGCACCAACTGATGCTACAGCACCATTGTGGAGTTCTGGATCAGCTTACAGGTTTGCTTCCCTAAATTGCTGTTGCTTGCATAGTGGCTCATTTGTTTGGTCCACAAGGTAGATTATTATTATTATTTTTTAAGTGATCCAGCATCTCAGCTCTTAAAAACTGCCTAGCAGTTCATCCAAATTAGTACCTCTTCTGGCCAAATTGGTAGCAATATGTGGAATGATTTCTTTTTTTCCACTTGGCCTGCCACAAACGATTAGTGCAAAGGCGCAGCATAAAAAGTGGGCCCTCGTTTGCCTTCAGGAACTGGGTGGAGGAAATTAAAGGATCAACATCTTAAGAGGGGCACTGAGGATGGATTGTTCCATGTGACGGCCACAGGCCTCCAGGAAATTGACTTCATGAAAGGCTCGAGGATGCCGGGATGAGGATGAGGAAGGCAGGTGATGATCCTAAATCACAGTGCAGGCACTCTGAGGTTTGGAGCTTTCTTTGCAGTTGTTGTTGTTGTTGTTGTTGATCCAGGGGAGAAATAGCAGATTTACTCTAGAATGGAGTCCCCTCCTTGTGCAATTAACCATCAGTGCAGCTGCCAGCATTGACATTTTCAAATAATAAAAAGAGACTGTTTGAATTTCTATAAGGGAGGCTAGACACTTAATTTTAAAAAAAAAAAATATCAACACCCTCAATGAATTGTAAGTCCTAGAGGGGTTTTTTTTTTTTTGTGGAGAAGCCATGACAGTTAAACTGTGTTGAAGAAAGAAAGAAAGAAAGAAAGAAAGAAAGAAAGAAAGAAAGAAAGAAAGAAAGAAAGAAAGAAAGAAAGTTCTTTCCTACTTTCTGATGCTCTAATGCTCTGGCCAAGGTGGGCGCTGGTGCCAGCAGAGAACCAGAAAACTTCATTTGTGTCTCCCATCCACGCACTGAGCAGACCCAGTCCTGCTTAGCTTGGTGCAAAATGAACACAAACATGCAAGTGACAAAGATGAGTCAGGTACCAAGAACCCAGGAGCTTCGCCAAGGGGTCAGAACCAAGCAACAAGGCCAGCAGTCAGTATTGCATCATCATCCATTTGCTAAATGTGTCTGTGTGTTCTTCTTCATACAGCGCATAGCTAAGGTGGGAATTTGCTCCCAAAAGAGGCAGTGATGGCCATGAACTTAAATGGATTAGACAAACTGAGAAGAAGGCTATCCATGGCTGCAAGCCACAATGTTCAACCTCCATTGTTGGAGGCGGTCTGCTGGGAATCGCAAGTGGGGAGAGGAGCACTGATGCACTCAGGTCTTGCTTGTGGGCTTCCCATTGGGGCATCTGGTTGGTCACTGATCCCACTGAAGGCTTCTTCCGACATTCTTAGGCTCACTCTTCCCTTGCATCTCCAGCAGCCTGCTTCCACCTTCCTAGTGATACCATAGGAATCTGGCTGCATTTGCAGCCTTTTGTTCCCATGAGGGGCCTAACAGGAGAGTCCCTAGAGACTAAATGGACTCCATCAGAAATGATCTCTCTCGCCCTTCCTCACAGAAGATTAAAGGTGCCTCCACTGATTCAACTGTTTATGGATTCCATTTTGCTCTGCTTATGCAGCTGATCCTTTAAGGAGCCTCAGATTACCTATAAGCGCTAAGACTTCTGGGGGGGAGCAGTTGCAGGATAACAGAACCCTTTTTATGATAATCCTAGCAAGCATCAGAGGCTAATTTATAGAGATCTGGTTGCCAATGTGCAATCCGTCTAGAATTTCATTAGCGAAACCTCAGTATGTTCGTTGAGTTCTTCCACTGAGACAGATATCAAAAGGGCGATTGCATTTTTTCCCCTCTATATGCAGCCAGGTACTGGAATTATCTAGTTAAAAAGAGTTTAAAAGCCTAAGAAAGGGGATCTAGGAAGCATTTTAAAATGCAAGAATTTCCATATGAGGGACTGTAGAGCCATATAGTGATATTGCATAATACTTTTTTTTAAAAAAAAAAATCATTGATTTTGATCGACTGATATTAGGGATTCCCAATTAGAGAGCAGAGGATGGTGTACAGTTGCACAGAGTTGCACCTCATGGGAACCCAGAGGTTTTGTTCAAAGACACCACCAATCAGTGTGCAGTAAAACAGGCAGGGACCAGCTATGGCTTTGGAGGAAGTATCCATTGATTAATCATTGGGTCCAATGATTTAATAGTAGGGGCTCGGTTAAAGGCATATTTTAAAATATAATACCAGTATACAGAAAATGATATTCCACAAAGATTCCAGAGCAATTGCCTGCAGTTTGAAACTGAGTGCCCTTTAGAACGTCGCATCATTCTTTAAAGAGCATAGTCTTTTAAAAGCTATTTTCGGTTCTAGTGTTTTTCTACAGTAGGAGGTTAGTATTGTGTCAGTTTTCATTAAATGGATAAATATAAATCTAACCACATTTGCGGGAAGGAGCTTCACCATAGGAGCATGAGAGGAGAAATTCCACATGGGGATGACCTTTATGTGCTATAACAACTGTATGAACTTGACATTAAAATGTTTGGGAATAAACCTCTGGCCCGGAGGCAGTGCTGCTTGCCCTTTCCTGCAAGTGAGTCACAGCTCAAAACGGGGCTGTTCCTCTGCACCCTGTACATCCATAAATTGAGCATCAGGAAGCGTGTCCAGGCGAGCGTTCCAACTGCACACAGTCAAGGTGGATCGCAATACTTGTGTGGAAAGTTTCCATACCCCTTCCCAACCCTGTGGAAAGGAAGGAATGCAGGGAAACGGCTGACTTCCCCTCACCCACCCACATTTTTTTTTCTTTGGGGAGGAGAGTAAGGTTCATGTGTGTGCAGTTGTAAAATCTTGTCTGAATGAGACTGTACAGAAATCCCCATCAAGGTTTTCTTCCAGCTTCCAAGCTGTCTTCTCCCCTTCATAATGATAAATGCCTAGGAAAGAAAGCTATCTAATCTTCAAATTGGCTGCTTTTCTTAAAAGGACAGGAAGAGAGGCTGTGCATTACATTCCGAGCTGAGATCCCTGCTAAACTTGCGGCTTCATTGACTCCTTAACTTTCTCTCTTTCTGCCTGACCTTTGATACCTCATCTTGGAGAATGATGTTTTAATCGCCGAAGACAAGGGGCCTACGGTGCCTTCAGTCACCTGTTCAAATTGAATTGATTACCTGTCCCCTTGTCTATTTTGTCCTGCCTGCCATCTCTTGGTAACTCTCACCTTTGCTTTCTCTCTGGCTGAGCTAGCCCATTGCTGGTTCCCATTATTTCCTGATGCACACGGCGAGTTCATCACCTTCCCAAGATACCTCTTGATTGATTCCTTATGGCTTGCGGAGAACCACTTAAGTATTTCCTAGCTGAAACGAAGCAACGTTTGGGAGCTCGGTCTTTCTTTAAAAAAGGAAAGGAAAGGAAAGCCTGAGATTTGTGGTTGTCGTTGTTTGTGTCAACATTACTTGAGGCAAGTTGTTAGAGCACTGGGCTCTATGTGTTTCTTTTTATACGTGTTCAAACAATTCCTCTATAAAAGAACTTGGGGTGTTGTAAAACACTTCTGCCGTGTGTGTACAAACCCCTTCAGCAACAAGTCGGATGCAATGAAAATGAGCTAATTGGATATTAGTACAGTCCTTTGCTCTTCATCAAAGACAGTGTGACCTTCCCTTCCACACAGGTCTGAGTCCAAACCACTGCTAACCACTTGATTTCTTAAAATAATGCCTTTTATCTGCTTTACAACTTTGGCTCCTCCCCAGTAAGTGTCAGCATGCTTCTGAGTAAAATTCAAGGCACCGATTCTGACTTTTCAAAGCTCTAAGCCTGGTGCCAGCATGTGGCATTCTAGGGCAGGTGCCAGGGAACCCTTTTGACCAGTGCTGGGTCTAGGAGTCACCATTTACATTTCCCACAATGCACCCCATGTAGCATCACTCCAGTGCATTGTGGGAAACATGAATTTTGGTTCAGTTGGGGAGCTGGTACTGCTATCAAATATGCCTCCAGTGCCCATTTCTGTGCCCCCCCCAAAAAAAACCTACAACCTGAAGCTGGCTCTGGCCCAGCAGACCTTCTGTCAGACTTCCCCAACCTAGTGCTTTCCAGATGTTATTGAACTACAACTCCCATCAGCCAGCCAATATGACCAGTGATCAGAGATGGCAGGAATTGTAGTCCAAAATATCTCAAGTGCTGCTTCTCAAACTATGGGCTGAGGACCACTCTTGGGCTTCAGCACTGGTCAAGCAGTTACCCAGACACAAACAGCAGTGGCTCCAGAGTCATAATAAGTAAGAATCAAAACAAAGTGGGTAAGAGAAGGAAACTGTGTAAGAGGAGAAAGTGAATGTAAACACTTTTAACAATGGTTTGTGCTCTTTAATCGTGGTTAGATGCTACATTGTTAAGGGCTGACCACAAATGGCATAGTAAAATCAGGAGTTGAATAAGTGGCTTTGCAAACCATGGTTTATAGGTGTTAAATCTGGTTAAGGGGCAGTTTCCCCACCCCTCCAGGCTTTTCTGAGAGAGGACAAGCAGATCTTAGGGCTTTGCTCAGGACTGAGTCAACATCCATACCAGGCCTTAATCTTGTTTGAATGTGTTTTGGCTCTTTTTAAAAAGTCTGCTCCACTGAGTGGGTTCCACCTCAGGGCTTAGACTGAGCCATCCCAACCATCTGCTGCTGCAATCCATAGAACTACTCTGAGCCCTAAAGGAGCAACCCCGGTCTCGTTTACCTTTGGCTTTTGCTGAACTTCATAATTCAGTTCCAAATTGTGATTGTGTTTTTATAGACAGAACCATGTCCTTTATTGCATAGTTCCCTTTGTATTACTGTAGGGATGGCTGAATCTGTCCATTTTGGTTTGTCATTTTTTCCAATCTTAAGAACTGTTCACCCTGTTTCCACATTCGTTTGCAAATATAAATTCCACATGAACGGTTACACACATTTTCACATGTGGCTCTCCTAATAAACACATATGTCTATATGTGTGTGTGTACATATGTATATGCAGCTTTGCCTAGTGCACACATTTTTGCAGGCAATTTTGCATTGTTGGGAAGTGTGAATTTGGAAGGAGAGCCGTATTTCTGCTGGCTGGTAGAAGTTGTAGTCCAAAACATCTGGAAAGCACCAGGTTGTGAAAAGGCTTTCTTCTTCTTTTCAAAGAGGGCAACGTACTTGCTTGTGTTGCCATATAATGTGGCCTTTACCTTGATGGTCACCCATACTTAACATGGTGCTGGCCATAATTCAGTTTGGACATTTGGCCTGTAATTGTTATTTGGCAGGAACTGAGTATTTTTCACATAGATATTTACAGCTGCGTACAATGGTTATTCTCAGCAATCCTAGGCAATTAGCAGGTCCTTTCATAATTCATAATAATCCTGGTTGCAATTTTGTATCAAACAGTTGTTTCTCTCGCTGTTGTTTCACCTTTTGCACTGTGCAAACAATTACTACAAATGCCCCCTACTAGCAATTTCTGTGGCTTTGTGGCAAGGCTTAGGATTCGGCTACCTCCCAGTCTACTCATCTGGGCCAGGTAATACTGGAGAACCCTGCCTGCCCAACAGAAGTGATAGCTTCTTCTCTGCCTTAGAGTGTTCCAACCTCCTCCTCTCCTTGGGGAGTTTCTCCTCTTCAAAGGAAACATTCTTTTTCTACAAGCTGCAATAAGAATTATTTAATGACATACTAAAAGTAATGTGGAGCAGCCCATATTTTCCAGAATGTGGAGAGGACCCCCGCCTCCTTCATAAGAAAATAGCCTTGCCAAAAAGCGCCCTTTTTATTCCAGATGTTGGCTTTTCTCAAACGCATGAAATAGCCAATGCTAGCAAATTTATTTTTTAACCCATGGATTTAGTTTCTTTAATTTCTGGCATATTTGAGCATGACGTATAGGCCCTCAGCAATCTGCTATAATATTTGTTCTACGCAGAGGGCCAAATCCAATATTGGTAGAAGTGCTGTCGAGGCCAAGGAATATGGGGGAAACAGACCAATGAGGAAAAATTCGGTGCTGGAAATATAAATCCATATAAGACCTGAGAAGAAAAAGCCTGGGGCTTTTTAATATTAAAATTGCTTTTCCTCACTCCAAGTCTTTGAACGAAGCAAGGTTACTGATAAATAAATGTGTATATGTGTAATTAAGATATAGTCAAAGGAGCACCTTCATAATGGTGGTAGCAACTTGCAGATAGGGTGTGAGGTAAGGGACACTGAAGACATAGCCTTCTGGGTTGCAAAGCTGTTCCTGCACTGTCCCATCTTATGCAAGGTGGGATAAGGGGGGTTGACTGTTGCAACAAAATATCCATACACATTTAAAAAAAAAAAATTAATGCTGTCAAGGACAAGGAGAGCATACCCTTCTCCTTTTCTACGCAAGATAATTTTCTTCTCCATGGCAGTGTGGACCAAGAAGAGTTTTATCTTATAGGCTGGGGCTGATGGCAGCTGCTATATAAAACATCTGGAGGACAGCAGGTTGTCCAAAGGGCTGTTATAAATGATGGACAAGCAACATACCCAGGAATGCGGATGCTAGTTATTGAAAGCCACCCAGAGACAGTTTATCGTAGTAAAATGTTTTTTATGTTCTGATATGTAAAATAAAATGTCCATACTATTGTAACAAAGCTTTAAAAAAACAAACAACAATGCCACACTGCGTTTTATCTAAAGTGGATTCTAATAGAGATTTATCTGTAGCATATATGTTTCATCTAACCAAAACTTAGTTTTTACATCACAAACGGGTGTAAAAAAATTTTTTTTAACTTAAATAGCTTTTTTTCCTTAAAAAATGTCCCTTGCAACATTCATTATTTTATTACGTATTTTGTTGTTAAAAAAACAAGCAAAGCTGAATGGAACATGTGGGCCTGCATTTGTGAGAGATATATATTTATATTTTATATATATAGATATATATATAGATATAAATAATTATTCAGCATGCAACACTTGTAGTGATTTCCCAGTTCCGATTATAGAACCCCACACCAGCCGCACACAGGCTAATTGAATTCACCACACGGGATGTTCTGGGTGAAAAGTAACCTTCTCCTTAGTGGCCCTGCCATCATGAAAACCATCTCTTCCTTTTCATTATCCCAATTTGTTGGTGTAGAATCCCAGCAGACTGGAGACGTCACCGTGTTGTGGAGAGAACCAATTTGGGTGACTAAGAATTGGTCAGTAATGTATGCCCCTGTTGAAGTGTGGTTTTTGCATGTGAATTCTTAAGAGGTGCAGGAATTAATTGGGTTTGGTTTTCTGGGTTTTCCTTCTGCTCGTTACTTTCCTTTTAAGGACCAGGAATAGGCTCTGCACTCGTTCCAGTAAGGAAAACCTGTCCTCTTTTGCCTGTGATATTGTTGCCACTGATGTTTCAGCAGATGTGTAGCCAACATGGCGCCTCCAACTCCCATAAACCCTAGCTAGTTTCAGATAGTACATGGGTAGATGAGATCAGGAGGCTTAGTTTGGGCCAAATTAAGTATACACTTCCAGTGTTAACACTAAATACACTACATTATAGCAAGCACCATAGCTGCTAGAGGGCCGTGAAAATTTGTGTCCTGGGCTTTTTATAATTGTCCACCCATGTACTATCTGAAACAAATGGGGTGCATTGGTTGCCTGATGTGAAATATATTGGCACTATTTTCAGCTTTCCTACCCCACTATGGGGCAAACAGGACAAGTATAAAGCACATTTTTGAATTGTAAGAGCAGGGCACGTGGCTGAGGGCAGAAACTGCGCATTATCAGTTTCATAGAAAGGACAGTTCTGTGTCAAGCCTCCCTCAAGTGGTGCAGTCAAGCTTGCAGGTTTCTGGTTGGCTGCTATGAGAACAGGATGAAGGATGAGATGGACCTTTGGCCTGAGCTAGCAGGGCCCTTTTCCTGTTCTCACGTCACATGTTTACTTGAACTACATATTCCAGAGGGGCAGATTCTGGTGTAAGACTGCCATTTTCAGTGAGTTTTATGACCATCTGTCCTTTTTGCACTGAGGCTAAGCGGAAATAATACTTTTTTGGTTGTGAATTACTAAATGCATTATGTTTAAATTTACCTTCGCTTATTCTGTGGTGTGGTTCTCTGAGCAGGGTCAATCCAGCCAGATCCTACCCCCAAGCCACCCCCAAGCAGGATCTCCACTGGAATTATGGGAGTCATGTGAGAGAGCACAACTCCTGTTCATTGCAGTGGTATTCCTGCCAGAGAAACTCAGAGGGTTGCTTTCCTGGTTTGTATTCTTAACTCAGAAGTTGACTTGTCTGGGTCTTCCCTGTATCTGATTTACTAACTGCAGACTATTTTGGGGACTACCCTGAACCATTACAGAGTTGTGGTGGAGGGGCTATCATTTAATGCCGTCTTTCTTTTCCCGCAGAGTTTTAAAAGTGCTGTCTCCCCCTAGCAGTACATGCAGGGTAAGAGCAACAGTATGAATCTTGGGGTAGCCAGTGGCCACCCATCATAAATTTCCTCCCAGAAGGCACTGCTGGGACAGCACTAGGTCTTAACACAGGGTGTAGTGTGATACAAACCTACCTAATTCACACATTTTGAAATAAATGTGCGAACCAAAACACAGCCCATCCTTCTAAAGCTGCAGTTCTCCAAATTCTGCAATGCGGTGCTCCAGCAAAGTGCAATGTAGAATGCATATATTAGTGGGAATGGCTTTGCAAATATGTGTATATGATAAAAAAGTTGCATACAAAAAAGTGTATAAATTTTGATTAGAATGTTGATGAATTTTATAAGGTCCTTTTTTATATTAAAAAAAAGTGAAATTGATGTGGAAATATGGAGAACTGAATTTAAGATTGGAAAACAGACAATGAAAGAAACCAAAATAAACAGATCCCCCAGTGCCTTTGGGAGGAAAATGATGTTCTTTAGAAGCGCTTTCTCTATCTGCAAAAACTGGGGTGGGGGGCAACCCCCCCCAAAAAACTTTCCCCTGATCAGTGCTGATTTTAGCTTCCAAGACTGCACCAGCTTGGCCAAGCCCTACTGCGGTTGAAAGCAGTGGCATACACATTTAATCTGCTTAAGTGGCTTTCTGGGTCACATGCTCAATTTTTGTGTGTGCTTGCTCTCTGCATTGTTTTTTGTAAAGTATCCAAAATGCATGGAAATTGAGGAGGCATTCAGTGAACAGTCTGGTGTATATTTTGTGTGCATGCATGTGCTTGAAAAGGGAGAATAAGTGTTTCATGATTTCATGGAGGGAACCACATCTCTCTTTGAGGCAAATACTCTCAGTGGGCAATACGACTGGTGGCCCAGGCCACTGAGCCGAGTGCTTTATTTTTTTTTTAACTGGGTTTTTACCCCCTCCCCCACCCCCAAGACTGAGCTGCTTTTGTGTCTAACAGAAAACAAGCTCTTCAGCTACACAAACACCGATGTTTTTGGTCGGTGTCACAGAAGTGCAAGTTACCCACAGGTATTAACACTGAATTAACATTGTCCTGGAGCATTGACTCTTAACCGCAATTTTTAGGTTCACTGCCCAGTTGCAGGAATCATCCATCAGGCCAGTTGTCCACAGTCCCCATTCCTGAATGATACGGTAAAGAAGATTCCCTGGACAGCGAGAAGGTCTGAGAGTAGAGGAATTCATTGGCTGCGCCTAAGTGGGGAGAGGGGGGCTTCCTCTCGCACACTGAGGGGTGCACCCGTTCCCTTGGGAAGGAGGGCGCAGGGACTCTCTCCCGGGCCTGAGACTGTGAAAGCTGATTGTAGACTGTGAAGGGGCTGTTGCCCGGCGGCTGGGAGCTCTGGTTCGTGATGGTGGGTAGACGCGGCATCATGGTGGTAGCTGTGAAGTGAGCAGGGAACGGCTGGTAGGGGACAGTTTCCATTGTCTGAACACTGTAGCTGGTGTAAGGTGCAACTGAGGTCCACATATTGCAGCTCAAAGGTGGAGGAGGTGGAGGAGGAGGCAAGTCTTCTACCGATGAGACACCTGCAATTTCAGCACCGGAGCTGGAGTACATGCACGCCTCCCGCGGCGTCACGTCACTGCAGTAGGAGGGGCTCAGCATTTGCTGGTCATAGGGAGGTGGTGACCGAAAATAGTGCTCTTCCCCGACAGAAGAGGAGGTGTCCAGATAAGAGCGTTTGCAGGGTAAATCCAAATGCCGGGCACCCTCTGCATGCAAACCAAGGAACAAGCAAAGCGAGAAATGCTTAGATAGTTAAAAGGTTCTGGGCACAGATCACTGCATTGCTAGTTTCCTTTACATGCAGTTCTTATAATTGCTTCCAGCCCAGGTACAGAAAGTGCCCTATTGCTGACCATCCCTCTGGATTGTTGGATATATTGGTCACTCTCTGTGTTTGCATAGGGTGATAGGAATGCCCCCAAAGTTTTGGCAACTGAGTGTGTTCACTTTCTGCAATATGCAGTAAAAAATCAATTAGGAAAAGGGCACGTTAAAGGTAGAAAGTTTGAAAGACAAAGCTGCAGTTGAAACTCACCACTTTGCCTTTTCTCCACAGCAGGTGTGGCAGGTGCCCCCTGTCATCTTCCTTGTGATCATTTGAACTATTCTAAATACATTCGGACTAGCCCCTTCTTCCTCTGCCCAGCATTAACCCTATCCTGGTTCTTCAGTCTGCCTTCATACAACTTGGCTTTTTAATCCCTTGCAGTATGCACCTTACAGCCTGATCCTATGCAGAGGTAGGCATGCCTAAGGTGAACCTATCTCTGAGCAGAATCAGGCTGTCTGTTGATCTGGGAAGCTACACCGTTGCCTTTGTAATAATCCAATAGCCCTGTTTATTCTTCGAAAGACATTCCTCATTCTCAAAAAGGCAGGGCATTGCCAATGTCCATCTATTCCAATCAATCTTAATTTAAGGGGCTTTCTCTAACAGTTGAAAGTTTAAATGACTTTGGCTACTGCTTTCTTACACCCAGCAATTACTTTTCATTCATCTCGATAACAGGCTGGCCACAATGCTTTTGTAGTGTTGCTTTTGACAAGTTCAAGGAGCCCTCAAATGTCTTATCAAGAGCGCTGTCCAGAAAAAGAGAAGTGGTCTACATTTGCCAGGACTTCACGTCAAAATGCTGCAGAAAACTTGCCAGATAAATGCTAAGGGCTGGTAAACGTTTTTGCTATGTGCTCGGGGGGGGGGATTTCTCTTCATTATTGTTTGCTGTAGAACAGCATTCTGAGGTCGGGAAGCCCCAATTATTGTTGCGAGGAACCCCGAATTTTTTTTTACAATGAATAAGCTAGATAATAAATGCATTTTTCTGAAAGAACCAATTTTCAGAGTGGTGTAATTAACAACTTTCTTGCTCTTCTGCTTGTTGGCTACACTGCTTATGGCTTTGTTTAACTTTTAGGTCAAGTGTTTCAAAGTCACACATAGCTGAGCTCTGAAAACATTTACTCAGAATTAAATCTCAGGGAATTCAATGGCACCTACTCCCTCATAAGTGTGCTTAAGATTGCAGTGTGTTATACCAAATAAGACACATACACACAAAGAGAGATGAAATTCCATGTGTGTGCGCATTTGAATTCATTGAACTAGTGTTACAAGAAATGCAACCATATAGGATTCAGAATAACTAAGATTGCTATTAATCAGAATTGCATTGTATGAGACATTTTTTCCCTTAGAGAATCCACTGGAAATCCCCCACCACTCTGTTAGGTAAGGTCTCCTAGCCTAACATTTTTTTGCCTACGGATCTCAGTTACCTCGCCGCTTCAGGCAGTGATAGAAGAGCCCCGATTCTCTTTGTGCCGTGAAGGTGTTGAGGGGCAGGTCTTGGGCATCTGATGCTGCAAACTGCATGTGAGCACCATTCTCATACTGGTAATGCTGGAGACCCTGGTGGCTCCCGTGGAGCGAGTTGACGTCAGATTTAGTGGAAAGCTGACCGTGAGTTGACACCAGCCTCTGCCTCATTATGCTTTTGGAGATCACTGGATATTCTTTGCTGCAAAATGCAATAGGAAAAGAACCAGTTTTACACACATTTAGACAGAACAAAACCATCAGGAATGTTATCTCACTATTGTGTGGCCCTAGAAAGATGGTTTCCAAACTGTGTTCCTTGGAAGCTTCCTTCAGGAACACTGGACTAGTTTCCCTAAAAGAAGCTTGACCAAAGACCACCTCTGCTCTTTTTCTTCTGCAGTGGGCCTGTTGCAGGAGAGTGATGGGTGTAATTTAGGAGGGGCGTGATTTAGAAAGGCACACTCCTTCCATGTGGAGTAACAATGAACCCAATAGGCTCTCAGACTAGCACTATGCATGACCTGGACTGTGCCCCCTAGGATATGTTCCCAGAATCTCCTGCAACATACACAACTTCTTTGGATCGTCGGATGTGGAAGGAGTTCCTTAGAAGAACTAGCTGGGCATAAGAAAGTCACCTTAAGACTGTATGGGTACTGTAGCAGCTCCTTGGGATCTCAGACCATTTCTCCTCACCTGTTACCTGATGACCTTTTAGCTGAAGATGCTGGGAATTTGACCTCACACCTTCTGCATGCAAAGCGTATGCTCTTTCCCTCAGCCTACAAGATCTGTATTTAAGATCACAGTTCAGCCACAGAGCTGAGTGGGTGGCCTTGGGCAAAGCACCCTTGCTCCATGTCTGTTTCCCATCTGTAATGCACATTTAATTTATTTATAGCCCACTTCTGCCAAGCACACATGGGCTCCTGCCAAAGCAGCAAAATGTGCAAGTCAAAGCATCTGATAGCTGTGAAGATCAAGATCTGCTGCTGCTTGCACAGAACCCCAAGGGACACGATCCAGCAAAAGCAAGAGCCAAAACAGACAAGCAGAAGCCCTATGTGTTGTGTCTGTTGCTGGGCTAGAGTAGGCCTCAAGTCTAAAAGAACTCTCCTCTGAGGTTATTGCTGAGAAGCACTCTTGACAATTTTTAAAATGAATAACTTAGTTATGCAGCACACTTCAGGGATACTTCCCCACCTACAGAGAAAACACTGCCCATGAAGTAGCTGTATTAGACAGAGAGACACCTGCGCTTATTCTGGGCCCTTCCTCATTTTGTGTGTCTCTGTTTAGTTGTCCCACCTCTGTAATCTTGCCACGCGTAGGTCGCTGTCATCGCTGCCTCTAAAGCCCTTGGCAAACGGGTTGTTTTCTATCTTCAGTTGAGTTATCTATTAAGGAAATAAATGCGGTGAGTTATTAATTTGAAAGGAGACTGCAGACTTTGTGCTTCTCCAGAAGACCTATTTATTGAGCATTTAGCATTCATCCTGAATTGCTTGAACAAAGTTATGTAGTAGTTAGATTATATCCAGTCTTTATTAGTATTCATTCTGATTTGTTTGCAGGGTTAGATGAAAATGAGCATTTCTCCTGATTGGCTTGTAGGAGTGTTTATATCTCTTCCCAGTAGCTAGTCATTCATCTCATACATCTCCCCATCACTTTTCAAGCTGCTATGGCTACAGAGTGCTTTATTTTATTTATCTATTGCATTTATATCCCACCTTTTCTTCCAAGAAGCTCAAGGTGGTGTACCTGGTTCTCTCCCTCCACATTATCCCCACAACTCCTCTGAGGTAGGTTGACCTGCGAGATGATGACTGGCCCAAGATCACCCAGTGAATTTCATAGCTGTTGAACCCTGGTTCCCCAGATCCTAGTCCAACACACTTACCAACCTATAGCTACATTATGTGCTTGAGTACCTCCTGGTAGTATAAAACCAGTCCATGTCTACAGTGTAGATATGACCTGCATATCGGCTCAGATCAATCCTTGGTTCTGGGACCTTTGGCTCAGAGACATGTCAGAATGAGGTGCAATCCACATTCATTTATGATGAGCAAATCTGACAATTTCAGTTTCTCATTCTTCTAGTCTTCAGCTCTCCATATCCGTCAGCAACTCTTTAAAAGTCCTCATGGGAATTCAACAGCATTTTAGTGCAAATTTATTCTAATGTGCACGTTTGTACATGCATTTTGCCTAATATACAACTTTTCACAAAGCAATCATGCCTCATATAAAGATATTTTGTGTGTTATTTTACTGATATGTGTATTTTTAGACACGCTTTACCTTAGTATATGCATTTGTGTACATAATACTTGGCTGGATAATAGCACTGCAAAATTCAGATAAGTGTGAATTTTGGAGGATGGCCCTATTTCAGTTTGCATAGTTTTGGAAACTGTGAATTAGATAGGTTCTTCTTTATATGCAAAACAAATCCCTATTAATATGAGCCATCATTGTACTTGTACTTCTCAGAAAAATACAGTTGCCACAGGGACACAATATGTAGGGCTTGTCTGCCACTTTCCCCCAAGAAAGCCTGCTGTTTACTGCTGAATCAGAAGGAACATCAAAGAGGTTTTCTGCAAACTGACATTTGTTCCAATTTAGTGGTAAACAGTGGGGTTTGCCTGGAGAAAGTGGCTGGGCAAATGAAAAACCTGCCTAGAAAGCACGGGACAAGCAGAAGTGTGGACAAGCTCTAAAACACAGTTTCTGATGTGTTTCCATTCTATAATAAAAATAGGGAAAGTATTAAATTACATGGAGAAGCGGGAGATACTTAAATAGTCACTTTTCAAAATCACATACACACATTAAAGCCTCTGCACTCACACAGACAGTTGATGGAGAGTTATCTCCATGAACTGGCATAAGTGGCAGAGAAAGCAGGGCTTTGGCGAGGAAGGGGGAACTCACCACTCCAGCAAGGACCCGGTAAACCCAAAGGGGATGTCCTTGGTGAAGTGGGGAGCCATTTCTGGCAACGTAGCCACTACTTTACCCTTCACCATGTGCAGGTTAACAGAGAGGTCACGCTTCTATCACAAGTTAATGGAGGGAGAAGCTGGATCCTCAGCAATGGCTGGAGTGGACAGAAGTCTGCCCACCACTACCCTGCTGTCAAAGACTCGGGATAAAATATTCCTTACTGAGTAAGTGATCCTGCCCCACAGCTGTTTCTGGAGATCCATGCTACCAACACAGTCACATTTGTCCTATAATCACTATGTGACTCCACCCCCAGTTAAAAGGGAAGGTTGGGGAAGGTTTTCAACTTAAGCACAGCCTCACAACTGCACTGAGAAGTAAGATAAAGGTAAAGGTACCCCTGCCCGTACGGGCCAGTCATGTCCGACTCTAGGGTTGTGCGCTCATCTCACTCTAGAAGCCGGGAGCCAGCGCTGTCCGCAGACACTTCCGGGTCACGTGGCCAGCGTGGCGAAGCTGCTCTGGCGAGCCAGCACCAGCGCAGCACACGGAAACGCCGTTTACCTTCCCGCTATAAAGCGGTCCCTATTTATCTACTTGCACTTAGAGGTGCTTTCGAACTGCTAGGTGGGCAGGAGCTGGGACCGAAGGACAGGAGCTCACCCCGCCGCGGGGATTCGAACCGCCGACCATACGATCGGCAAGTCGTAGGCACTGAGGTTTTACCCACAGCGCCACCCACGTCCCGCACTGAGAAGTAGGCAGGGGAATTAGGATCACTGACAAGTTGTTAAGAGTAAAATGGAGGGTGGAACTTCATTGCCAAAGGTGCCTTTCCCTCACCCCATTAAATATGTGAAGGGTGCCAAGTCAGTTCAGCAAGGCTGAAACCACCCTCACCAACAGATAATAGAAACAACAACACTTAGTTTGCTCTCATGGCAATCCACAGCGAGGGAAAAATTCAGTTATAAAAAAATTGTCATAAAAGGAGTGTGACAAAATGGTGGCATACAGCAGCAGAAGCAGTGAAATTGTTACAGGCTGGGTCATGAGTCCAAAAGAGCATTACTGGGGGGGGGGGGAGAGAACAGAAACAAATGTGGATTGGACCCCAGTAGAAAACTGCCCCTGCTAAAACACGACATAGCAGCCAAGCAATGCTTATCGGGAAAGTGGGTGAGCGAGGCAAGTCCCTCTTCCTGCACCCCACACCCTGGAAGGCACTGACATTTCAAAAGGAGGCCACTTTACCTTCTGCTGGCTGGCTGGCTGCAGCTTTCCTGGCACACGCATCTTGGCCAATTCTGCTCTCTTTCTTTTTTAAAAAAGGATTTTCAAAAATGTGGCTTTTTATTATATTTTTAGCCTCTCTTTACAACGCTACCTTCCACGCCCTGTGTCCCCGTACACTGCATCATTGAACAGCACACAAGGCTGATGGCAGGCACAGCTCCAGCTGGGCATGTGACTAAATGATACCTGGAAAGTGACTTGCTCTGTAATTGAGGGAGCCAGGCTGCCCCCTACCCACCCACATACTTAGCCTTTCCCTAGAGATTCCTTAAGCTGCGGTAGAGCCTGTGGCAGCTTAACAATCTTCCAAAGACCGCAGGATGCTGCAATGCTTTGCCTAAACACTCCACCCACAAACCAAGGTGCAATTGAACACTTCTTCACTCAGCTCCTTTCTGTACTCCGTGTCACCAAAGGACACCTCAACAACTGGCATTATAATAAGTTCTTTACTGCCTGCAAACAGGATGCAGAATGTTCTGTTTACAGTGTTTCTCTCTTCTCGCTCTAACTCCCATCTCCTTGCTAAACAAAAAGACATTTGCAGCTATCCTCCATTCCATACTTTTTGTTTTAGGGCAGGTGGGAAGACAGTCAGGGAAAGAGCTAGGGCACCCACAGCCCTGACCTTCAGTGGGTAAGTTCCAGATTTTAAGCCTAATGGGCTCTTGCATCAGGAAAACCTGCCTCTTAATTTTAGATCAGGGTTTCTACATATCCCCACCAGCACTGCCTCAGTCATTAACATCCCTGAAGGGGAAGCCATCCTTTAAATTTAGCCCTGCAGATCCTATAGAACAGGTGGCCACAATGTTTGTGCAAGTCCATAGCTCAGGGGCAGAACATCTGCTTTGCATGCAGATGGGCCCACATTCAATTTTCAGGCAGGGCTGGAAGAGAACTCTGAGTGGAATCCTGGAGAGTTGCTGCCAGCCAGTGTGGACAATTCTGCACTAGATGAACCATAGGCCTGAGGTGGCATGCCTAGACTATTCACTCTTGTTGCCTCAAAGTCTTCTCTGCTACCCCTTTCCAGGTAATCCCTAACTCTTCTTATTTCCCCTTTATCAGATTCCATATTCTCCCTGCCTTCTCTGTCTTCAAGTGATAAAGGTCCATAAATAACAACACCCTAGTGGTCCCAGGCCCTAAGGAAGTTAGATTGGCTTCAACCAGAGCCAGGGCCTTTTCAGCACTGGCCCCAACTTGGTGGAACACTCTGTCTCATGAGACCAGGGCCCTGCAGGATCTGATCTCTTTCCGCAGGGCCTGTAAGACAGAGTTGTTCCGCCTGGCCTTTGGATTGGAGCCAATTTGATTCCCTCCGCCCCCTTTTTCTTTTTTCTTTTCCTTCTCCTGCAATGAGGCTCCATTTTAATATTTTAATGTTCCATTATTTTAATGTTGTATTTTATTTTTGTTTTTAAGTTGTAATCACTCATCTTGTTTTTATTATTGCTTGTAAGCTGCTCTGAGCCCGGCCTTGGCTGGGGAGGGCGGGGTATAAATAAAAAATTATTATTATTATTATTATTATTAAATGATACAATCCTGCTGGTCCCAAGATATTAAGATGCTGTTGCTAGATGCTACATCACCACCCCAAATGGACGCTTTGAAATAAGTGTTTTTACATATCTCACACCAGAGTCCTTTCAGCTGATTAGCATAATTGACATGATTAAAAGATGCCACAGAGTTACTAAGAATGTTCTCCGTGGATTCTTTGGTTAACCATATTGGGGCTATGCAGCTGCACTTACAACTGTAACTTTGCAACCAAGATTCACACTGAGGGTTCCTGCCTGGGCTCTGCCAAGTCTGTTTTTATTTGAATAGACAACCTGGGAATGGGCTGCTTGTTTGTGGCCCCATAATGGCAGCATTTTGGATGTTGAAATAATATAGTCTCTCAGTTGGCAGGTCCTTTTTAGAGTGGGTGCATAAATAGCCACAGCCTAAATGGGGCACAGGTCAACTCAACACATGGATTCAACTTGTGGAGTGGAGATATATCTTGCTATAGGTTACAATAAATCCTGTGTCCTCTGGGCTGCCATGCATCTTGGAGTGAAGGGGGCTGGTGTTTAATTGGTAAAGGTAAACCAATCTGGGGCCTTCCAGATGTTGCTGAAATCCAACTCCCATCAGTCCCAGCCAGCATGGCCAATGGTCAGGGATGGTGCGAGCTGGAGTCCAGAAACATCTTGGCATTCTGGATCCCGACTACAATGTGCCTCTGAACAAGAGGACAGAAGTGGGAAGAAAGCAAGGTGAGAGCACTCAGAGACACAATTTGCAGCCAACTTGAACACGGGGAAAGTTAATGAGGTTAGGAGATGTCCACAAGATGGTGGGAATTGGGTTTATATTTATAACATTAGCAGACAGTGTGTTTACCACGCTACTGAAGCTGTGAGGTAAGTTAGATTTGGTGGCACCAAGCAAGTGATGATTCTTCAAAACATGTGAAGAGTGTCTGGTTTTTTTACAGGCTAAACAGAACAACAAAAAAGCATGCTTTTGACATTCTGTACAGATTTTTTATCCCCCACCCAGCTTAGTGGAAGCAGAATGTTTTAGGGATTAGCTTGATACTGAAAACAATTTATGGGGCTTCATCACTGGCCTAAATAATGCTTTGAGAATTCTGAGTTTGTGCCCTGGGCCATTCTGCATTTCCTCTAAAGCAGGTGTGAGCAAACCTGAAGCCTATGGGATCTACTTTGCTTTTTACTAGAACCCCAAGGTCCATTAATCAGAGCCAGGTGTTAAATAGTGGCTGGGAGGAGGCAGAGTCAATTAATACACCACATGATCCCTAATCTGCATACACAGAACAGAGACCTGAGCAGCTTAATTTAAGAGGGAGGGTTTGGTTGTTAAATAATACAGAAACAAAAAATCTGATGAGTCTACTGCTACATCCGAATCACTGCTGCCATCAGAGTAGGACTTTGGGGCAAAGGTCCAGAGCCTGGTCAACAGAAGGAGCAGGAAGGCACCCAAATGCTCCAGGGCTGGCTAATTAGGGACAGGTGGATCTGTCAATTTCAGTGTCTCATTTGGTCAACATAAAGTTCAGTTATCCACATTTCCAAATCAATTTGCAATTTTTGTAAGTACTCGTAAAAATTCAGCAGTATTTTAGTATGACTTTCTATTATGATGCACATTTTCCCCCAGAGCAATTTCCCCTAATAGAATGCATTTTGTATGCTATTTTCACCAATGTATTAATTTTATGCACACTTTATCCTAGTATATCCATTTTTGTACACTTTACTTAGCTAAGAGAATTGCATTGAAAAATTCAGAGAAGCGCAAATTTTGAAATATGGCTGTGTTTTGGTTCACATATAGTTCCGGAAAGTGCTAATTAGTTGGGGTCACATTTAAATGGATCAAATTTCATTCCCATCCCTTGCTGGCTTACCACATTTTGAAGTTAGTGAAGTAACATACATTGCCAGCCACTGCCGCCGCCACCCCCCAAAAAAAACATTAAGTCCAGAGTCTAAATTTAGTTAACAGCACCAACTCTAGTCTAATTTCTGCCCATTCTTGTATTGATGCATCTGAGTGGTACTGTTGAAGATAGAACTAGATGTGGGGCAACTAGGGGGGGGGTCAATATTGTTGAAGATAAATCAAATTCTGGTATATCACTTTTACCCCACTTTTCAGTCCTTACAAGAGTTCCTAAGCTGGCTTGCATTCATATCACAATAAAAAACAGCATTTTTATAAAGACTACCAGCACATTGCACAGAATGATGCCATTCTTGCCTATAAAGTATCTCACCACCATTGTCTCCAAAGCTAAACCATTTTTGCAGTTTTTAATCTCATGTCTTTCTTATTTTTAACCATTGTCAGCTGTCTTGTACATTTTAATGGCACATCAGTGTTTGAAATAAATAGGAAAGCATGAGGCAGAGTTCAAAGTGGCTACCAAGCAGCCTCAGATTTGAACTAAATAGCTGCTAGTGTCAGCCCTATGATGCATTTGGTGCCTTGTTCTGAATCAGTTTCAGCAATCTGCTGCAGTTTCAACAATCTGTATTCTCCATCTCCTGCCTCACAGAGTCCACTGTTTAGTTTGGGAAATGGAATAAACTCCTGAAGTTACAAAGCCAGAGTGTTGTAAAACTGCTCTCCCCGATTCGTTTGGTTAACTCATGAGGCTCACAGTACCCAAACAGTATACAGTTCAGCTGCTTGAAGTTACCGAAGCCAGCAACTGTTCCTGTTTGTGAATGGAGTTGTGAGGAAAAGAGCTTTTAAGCTGGGTGTCAAGAAACCAGTACATCTCTCTGGGTCATTTGTGTAGAAATACGACCCTCTCCCTAATACTGACATTTTAAGTGAGACCTTAAGGTGATCTCTCTCCATAAGCCTCTCCAGACAAAACTGTTTCTGGAGAGCTTCACTTTACAACTGACAACTTTGCTATGGGTTAAGCGAGTCAAAGACGGTGTCAGGAGGACGAGTGCTCTTGAATGCCTTCCTTGATCAGGGATTTCTCCCCCTGCCCAACAATCTGGCACAGATTTCATGAAATTCACACTGTGCTGTAAAGTTTGTGATTGTCAACATTTTTGGTTGAATCCTGTGACAAGCAGTTTGGGAGAAATTGCTTTGGATTACATCCAAAGTTATACCTACTCAGAATAAGGGTGCAAGAAGGCACTGATTTATGTTCCAATTCATGTTTGTTACATGCATTACTGTTTCCGTTCGACTGCAGTTCAGCTTCTAACAAAAACTATGTTACTCATATCGCAGTCTGCTGTGGCAGAATTTTATGTAACTCATTACCTTATCGTTGTGCTATTCTACACTACAGTGGTACCTCGGGTTAAGAACTTAATTCGTTCTTCACCTGAAACTGTTCTTAACCTGAAGCACCACTTTAGCTAATGGGGCCTCCCACCGCCGCTAACTGTGTGATTTCTGTTCTCATCCTGAAGCAAAGTTATTAACGTGTCCAGAGGAGGGCAACCAAAATGGTCAAAGGCCTGGAAACGATGCCTTATGAGGAACGGCTAAGGGAGCTGGGCATGTTTAGCCTGGAGAAGAGGAGGTTAAGGGGTGATATGATAGCCATGTTCAAATATATAAAAGGATGTCACATAGAGGAGGGAGAAAGGTTGTTTTCTGCTGCTCCAGAGAAGCGGACACGGAGCAATGGATCCAAACTACAAGAAAGAAGATTCCACCTAAACATTAGGAAGAACTTCCTGACAGTAAGAGCTGTTTGACAGTGGAATTTGCTGCCAAGGAGTGTGGTGGAGTCTCCTTCTTTGGAGGTCTTTAAGCAGAGGCTTGACAACCATATGTCAGGAGTGCTCTGATGGTGTTTCCTGCTTGGCAGGGGGTTGGACTCGATGGCCCTTGTGGTCTCTTCCAACTCTATGATTCTATGAACCCGAGGTACTATTTCTGGGTTAGCGGAGTCTAACCTGAAGCGTCTGTAACCCGAGGTACCACTGTATTCATTTCAATGCAAAGGAAATGCCAGTCAGTTTTAGGGGAGTGTGACCAGCGTGCTTGCACTGGGCACCACATCTATACTGTAGAACAGAGTGAGAGAGGCAGGGGTCCCTGAATTTTCACATCGCACAGGGTGCCGCTGAAATCTGAGAGCCCAAAGTCTGACTCTGGAAGTGCAATGCATTGGGGGCGGGAAACATCAATTATGCATCATTAGCAGACTGAAAACAGCAGTAGCAGCAAATACCAATTTTCTTTGCTGGATGGATTTCTGTTCCTGAAGAATAAGCAAACGCCAGCAATTTCTGCTCCCATTTCTGTTGAAATTCTCCGACATCCCTAACTCAGAGTAGAGGCATTGAAATCAATGGACACATCTAACTTTATGCCCATTAATTTAAGTGGGTCTGGTCTGAACAGAACTTAGTTTCTATGTTTTCCGCCCTTAATTAAACAGCTGCTCAAACCTGTGGCTTTGTTGGGCACCTTCTCCCAAGATACAAGCTGGGAACCCTTCATTCATTTTGCAGCTGTAAGCAGGCAGAATATAGACTGGGAATCTACTGGTAGATGCCTGGGTGATTTCCAATAGATCAGCAAACGTTTCTGCCCCCCAAGTGTTTAACAGTAACAAGTAAAAGGCTTCCCCTCTAAAAGGCAAACTGAGGCCTGGGGGCCAGATCCGGCCCAATCACCTTCTAAATCTGGCCCGCAGACGGGTCAGGGAATCAGTGTGTTTTTACATGAGTAGAATGTGTCCTTTTATTTAAAATGCATCTCTGGGTTATTTGTGGGGCATAGGAATTCATTCTTCTTCTTTTTTTTCAAAATCTAGTCCAGCCCCCCACAAGGTCTGAGGGACAGTGGACCAGCCCCCTGCTGAAACAGTTTGCTGACCCCTGAATTAGACTGTTTAAACCAAGAATACTTGGAGGAAAACCAGAACTGGGGTTGGGAGGTGGGGGATGACGCCAAGTTCAGTTTTGGTATCAAAAGCTAAACATGTGCTCAAACACCTTTTTCTTAGTTTTAGGTCTATGTTCAGTCACACACCCCATGCCATTTTTCTCCTCACTTGGCTCCAATTGGTGGATCTTGATGTTAACACACACCCCTCCCCTCCAAAAAAAGACATCAATCCCACAAGTCTGAAGTTTGTTCTCCTTCCTGCTCTACAGGTTGTGGAGCAATAGATAGTGCACGCACACTCCACATATACACACACTCCACACATACACAGATAGTGTGTGGTTTGGAGCGCCAATTCTCAGTCAGTACAGATCTTGACTCAGACTCCAGTTGTATCACATGCATCCAATCAGACCAAACCTTCACAAAATGCATGTAAATCTACCACAAGAACAAGAGCTGAAATCCATTTTGTGTTTTTCCCCTTCCAGTTCTCTCAATCTCACGCCCACTCAAAAAAAGAAAAAAATCCTTCTTTTCCTTCATGTTCTGACCGCAAGGCAGGCTCTTAACTGCTTTTATAGTAACATTCCTTGTATGTCTCCCTAAATACATATACCGTAATTACTTTTCACTGTAGATTTATGGCTGGGCTTTACCAGTCATTATTAGGTTTGCTTGCTGTTTTGAATGACATCCGAGAGTTTATGGCCTCTGATTCATTAGTTACTGGGCTCACTGTGACTGCCAAGATACCTGTTTTAAACACACATACACACACTCAGTACACTTTTCCTTCCTTTCCTGAATGGCATCCTCTGGGTTTTGGTAAAACCAAGCATAGGGCAAGTGGGTGGGTGCTTTCTATTCAGAGCCTGTCTTCTGACACAACCTTTAAGAACCAAAAAGACTGCCTTCCTGGATGGAGGCCCACCTTGGCCTGGCATAATGCCTGGCATAATGCCAACATCCTTCCCGTGTGATGTGGCCCTGCCCAGCCTCTATTCCCCATAGGCACAGTTCCTGTGAACACAGATGTTCTATTTAGCAAATAGTGGCATCTGCTCTGTATGTTTCACCGCTTCTGTTCATTTGTCCAATCTTTTTTTTTTTAAGCCATATAACTTCATAGCCAATTACTCCGTAAGTTAATTACTCTTTGTGGGAAGTAGTCCTTACTTTTGTCTGCCCTTGGGCTCACTGCCAGCTGGCCCAACATTCTTGGATTACAGTTTGGCCATGCAATTTTTTCCAAAGGCAATAGCTTGATTTCTGAGCATGGGCCCCAGGGGTTGGGAACCTGCCACACTCCAGAAGTTATTGGACTCTCAACTCCTAGCATGGCCAAAGTCTGGAGATGGTGTCTAGCACCATCTGGAAGGCCACAAAATGCCCATCCCTGACCTACACACTCTTACAGGAAATCAGCCTTTAATGAGAACCTGCCTGCAAGGCGGGGTATCATCCGTAATGACTACAATGGTGCACATATTCCATTTAACGCAGAGGTTTGGAGCTGCCCCAATGCACCACAATCCCACGAACCCAAGACCTTAGCAATGCTGCTCCTTTTTTTACAATATAAATAAAGAACTTCACGAAGCTCTCTCCATTTCATTGGGTGGTATTCAACTAAGTTTTATTCAAAGTAGACCCACTGAAATTAATGAATGTGACCAAATTAGGTTCCTTCATTTCAGCAGGTCTACACTGAGTAAAACTGAGTTGGATATTAACCACCTAATAATGTCCCAAAGTTTTCTAGAACCTACAAAACCTGAAGACAAACAATATGAGGAGAAGACTAGAACTCTTGAGCAATGAGGTTATTACAGACACAACAGAAGAATAGAAAGAAGGAATCGATATAATTAAAGTATAAGTGTGAACTACCAACCATTAGGTAGGAATGATCCAGTCACAGTGTGAAGAAAGTGACTAGAGAAGGTTACTTGGCTCATAGTACTAAAACTTCTCTGTCTGAGCAGTACAGTTCTCATCAGGACAAGCAATGGAAAAATGCTACTTTGGTGGAGTTTCTTTTCCAAAGGTTTAAGCTGCACCTGCTGCTGCCACCACCCCAAACATATCACCAAATTCACAAAACAAAATAACATTTTGGGCCATGGTGGCACAAACCTTGTGGTTCTGATAGGATGTCACGGATATAAAGGATGTTTCTGGAAACACGTGAGTGCAGAAAGCTGTGTTCTTGGAGCCAAATGCATTGTTCTCATCTGCTTTCACAATGTGCAGCCTTGGCTGGTATTTGTGCATAGAATTAAGAATGATCTGAGGAAAGGAAAACAAGAAGGGAACTCATTAGGAATACTGTACAACAAAGTGTATTCAACTGGAGTGCATTATAGGAGCAGGGAAAGGCATTTAAAACATTATGGTGAATTTTGGCTTTGATTTCAAGTAGGAAGGAGTCTGCATTCCTGTGTGTGAGTAAAAAAAATAATGATGTAACTCTTGAGACCTGAAGCCAAACAAACGTATCTGGTTGCTTTCAATTTATTTATTTCATCAATAGCATATTTTTAAACCATGCCATTCAAACAAATTCTGATTGATAAAACCCAATAAACCAATTTAGACAAACATAAAAATAAGAGGAACAAACTCTAAAAGCAGCATAAACCCCTTCAGACGACAGAACCCAGGGAAGAGCACCGGCTGAAAGTCTTTGCGTATCGACAAGGGCATGTGGAGATAGGTCATTTCTTAAAGCACTGAGCTCCCAAGTCATTACGAGTTTTTTCAAAAATCAAAACTAACACTTTGAATTAGGTCCAGGAATGGGCCAAGGAATTATGGCAATTGATGAAGCAGTCAAGCAATGCAAACAGTTCCAATCACAAATCAGTGTATTCATTTTACTATTGCCACTCCTCATCCCAGTGGCTTTTTTCTGGGGGTACGCATACCCCTAAACATTTTGTGAAACTTTGTGCTTTTGTACTTATTTTCCCCGATTTGAACTATAAAATGGTGATTTTCTTAAGTCAAAATGAGAGCACCCCTAAACATTTTTTTAGAAAAAAAGCACTGCCTCATCCTATGCCTGTTCATTCTCTTGCTCATTTTTCTTTCCCTTCACAGAAACATTCCTCACCTTTTCCCCTAATTTCTTAGCCAACAGCAAGCAGAGAGGCTGGGGGACGTCCCACCCTTTTGCAGTATTAAGGCAGTTCATCCACTCATTGCAAGAGGTTTCCCCATCACTTGACTGTACAGCAATACCAGCTGCTCTATTCCCACTTTCACTGAATGATGGAAGGCCAAAGGCATCCTCTGCGTGGGTCTGTTTTCATTAGAGAGAGTTAGTATTGCCCAGTGTAGCTTTTTACTCATGTTAGATGGGAAAGAGTTGGATGGAAAAGGGTTGCTGAGTCTCCTACTTGGGTCCTGAGAAGCAGGGTGGCAAGATAAGCTTGCAGGGCTGCCAGGTTGCCACAAATTGCATACAGTGGTACCTCGCAAGACGAATGCCTCGCAAGACAAAAAAACTCGCTAGACGAAAGGGTTTTTTGTTTTTTGAGTTGCTTCGCAAGACGATTTTCCCTATGGTCTTGCTTCGCAAGACGGAAACGTCTTGCAAGTTTGTTTCCTTTTTCTTAACACCGTTAATACAGTTGCGACTTGACTTCGAGGAGCAACTCATAGAACACAGTGTGGTAGCCTTTTTTGAGGTTTTTAAAGACTTTGGTATTTTTGAAGCTGTTCCAAAACTTTCCCGACACCGTGCTTCGCAAGACGAAAAACATCGCAAGACGACAAAACTCGCGGAACAAATTAATTTCGTCTTGTGAGGCACCACTGTATAAATATGGGACGCGGGTGGCGCTGTGGGCAAAACCTCAGTGCCTAGGACTTGCCGATCGTATGGTCGCCGGTTCGAATCCCCGTGACAGGGTGAGCGCCCGTTGCTCAGTCCCAGCTCCTGCCAACCTAGCAGTTCAAAAGCACCCTTAAAGTGCAAGTAGATAAATAGCGGCCGCTTTATAGCGGGAAGGTAAATGGCGTTCTGTGTGCTGCGCTGGTGCTGGCTCGCCAGAGCAGCGATGTCACACTGGCCATGTGACCCGGAAGTGTCTGCGGACAGCGCTGGCTTCCGGCCTCTAGAGTGAGATGAGCGCACAACCCTAGAGTCTGTCAAGACTGGCCCGTATGGGCAGGGATACCTTTACCTTTACTATTGCAAGAAATAAATACAAAAGTGAAGTAGACAAGAAATAGACTCATTTGCCCATCACCATATAGTATATTTAAAAAAAGACAGGCAGATATATATATATACACATGCATATGTATGTACAAGGTACAGTTGCATATATTCATAAGGACCCCATAGCCATGGGCATCCACAGGAATTTCTGCCTGGGGGGAGGACAAAGTAAAATAGGGCAGTTTCTTACCCCCAAAATTGAAAATAATAGTGCCTGTAAATTATGCCTCATATCTCAGGTTCTGCAAATGCTAGAAATTTACTCTCTTTTTTTTAAGGAAAGCTGGGGATTTGGGGGTTATGGCTCATATGGGAAGGGGGGACTGCCCCCTTCTCTCCCTACCTCCCACTTGCAGAGGCCCATACCCCCCAGAGTGTTCTGGGAGAGGAAATGGGGAGAATCATTGCACATTAATGGTATCTAGGCAGAAAGAGCATCCAGCAACCTGACTGAGGCCCCTCCACGTCCGTTTAGCCATGTTCACAATCTTGATGCTGATGGAAAGTGGGGCTGGGGCTGGAAAACAGAAGCCTATTCTTTTCTAGATGGGTCAAGAAGCACCATTATGGCAGGATCAGTTCTTTTAAGGCCCTTTTGGTCTGACTGCATATAATTCTGCCCACAGTAGCCAGCTGCATGATATACCATTTAAATGTAGTTTTTATTGATGACATTTTCCAGATCAGCCTTCCCCTCTCCTCCCTGAGGAGGAATGAGAAAGCAGCGTGGCATTTTATCAGCTTTGTATGGGGTTCTCTTTTAACTATTTGGCTGCTGTCTGGCTACAGAGCTTTGACCAAGGAAGAGGGGAAGACTGCTTTATTAAGGCTGTTATTAAAATATATTTCACTTGGCGTGCTCTGTGATATCAAACCACCGGAGGACAGCTTCAGAAGTTACACTGAGGAGATTTTTAAATCAATTCCAAAAACAGTAATCACTGTAGTTAATTTGGGAAGTTAGTTAAATATACTTCTATTGTTCATGAGAATTTAAAATATATTTAATGAGATTTTCAAGTTGTAATTGCGTTATTTACTAACAGCAAATAGTGGGACCTGCTGCAGCAAAATGTTGCAGTTTATCTTATCTCCTAACTCCTAAGTCAGGGATAGCCAAACTTATGTTGTCCAAGGTCTGGTAACCTCTAGGATATGGAGATTCCAGCAATCTCTTGTTGCTTAAAAAGAAAGACGAGAAACAGAGATCAAAGTAAAGCACCTTCCCTTCACCAAACGCTCTATTAAAACAGGCCATAATTTTGCACCCCTCCTCACTCGCTCCACTGTTATTCGTAACATGTAAATGTTCCAGCAGAAGAAGTAGTTCCAGGAGCTCCAAAGCATACCAAGAGAGTTGAGGCGCCCAGTTCCCATTTGGGTCTAATGCTTTAATCCACTTTCAAGATCTCCTATTGAATCTCATCAACTGGACTGCACTACTTTCTTAAACACAAAGAAAGTGTTTTTTAGAAGCAAACAGGGAGGGGGCATATGAAGCAGCAGCCCAGGCTGCCTGCCTCGAATCAGTATTGCTGAGATGGTGTTCCAGCTCAAAGGGATATTTTACAGAGACTCCAAAAGGTACAACTGTGACCCGTAAAACCTACCTAAAGTTTTGGGTTGGAGCCAGTTGGCGGGAGCTTTGCAAAGGGTGCACACTCCATTAGTCGTTAAGCTGCCCCAGCGTGCCTCTGGAGTCCTGCATCTCTGCCCTGCCTACAGCACTTGGAGGAATTTCATGGCTGTCGAGGGATGGAGTGTCTGGTGCACTAGGGGAGTTGACTGCGCAGAATGACGCGACTAAAAGGCAGCGGCTTCGCATGCAGCCTGCCGACCATGAAAACTTACACATTTAATAAATAAAGTGAATCAAACTTGGGGAAGAGCCGTGGCTCAGTGGTAGAGCACGTGCTTTTCATTTAGAAGGCCCCAGGTTCAATCCCTGGCATCTCCAGGTGGGGCCAGAATCTACCTATCTGGAATCCTGGAGAACCACTGCCAGTCAGAGCAGACAGTACTGAGCTAGATGGACAAATGGTCTGACTCAGTATAAGGAACTTCCTATGTAGCCTCTTAAAACTAAATGTGGTAGGATATGCCACAGAAAAAACATGAATGGAGAAACAAATAAACATAGCATTGGAATAAACTTTGTTTTGAATAGTTCTGCACAGGCCACTTGTCACATTCATTCTAATAAATACTGTTTGCTACAAGCACCTCTCCTAATACTGCCCCCTGCCCATCAAAATTTAGGGCATGAACCTGCCAAAGATACGCTGGTTAGATTTCAGTCCAAGTATTATGAGCATACCTGGAGCTCAAGCAGCCTCCCCTCCCACTGATCATTAGTCACCTGCAGCATTTTCATACTCAGGTGGGGAATGCATTTAGTTGTGAGTTTGAATTTTGAACCGCAGTTAAAACAGCAACCACAAAGTTGCTTTGGCAGTAGGGAACTAGCCAATATAGTAACAATGATGTCACTGGGGGACATCTGAAAATCTATCTTCAAACGGTGATTTTGATACCACAACAAACATCCTGGTGTTGAGCACACAAACATCTCCTATTTAGCTCAGGTGTAATGCAGCCAAGATTTCTGCAGGCACTTACTGGTAGTGATAGGTAGATGCAATATGAGCCTGCAAATATGCAACGCTCACATTTAGGGATGAGAGAAAAATCTAGTTCTGTTCACATTTAAAAGACAAACCAGCTAAACCCAGACTTTCTAAAGCAAGAAACTGAAACACAGCCTTCTTTCAAAAATCACTTTTCGAAATTTTGCAGTGCAGTTCTCCAGCCAAGTAACGTGTACAAAAATGCACATGCTGTGGCAAAGTGTGCATAAATGCATATATTGGTGAAAATATCGAACAAAAATGTGTTTACTAGGAGAACTACACACCAAAATTCTGATGAGTTTTCATTAGGGCTTTTTAGAAAAATGCAAACTGATCCGGCCATCTAGGAAACTGAAGTTACTGGAAAAATTAGAAACAGGAACCAAAACTGACAGATTTGCCCATCCCTATCCCCATGACCCATTTCCCGGCCTGGTTGTACAATTTTGCATTACCTTCCCCTTTAAGCTGGTGGGATCCAAACCCCCAATTAGCTATGCTCCGATTTGAAAATTAAAGGTTTAGCTCTGAAAAAGGGAACACTTCCACACGTCATGAGAGGAGCTCGTTGTTTGGTGTAAATAATACCCATATGAACAGAAGCTTTGTTTCAGCAAGTAAAGTGCACACCATTTGGTTATTAGAAACTGTCAGGTTGGGTATAAGTTTGCGTCATGACAGGCACTCAGAAGCCTGTGCAGAATGAATGTTCAGATTTTTCGTACAGATTCCAAAGTGATTCTGGGCTCATCCATATTTCCATTTGTCCCGTGATTTCTAGTCCAATAAGATTTTCCTTTGTCTCGCCACTTTCTCTGGGGAAACCTGCTGTTTACTACTGAATTGGAATGAACGTCAATTGGGTTTTCTGTGGGTTGATGTTCGTTGTGATTCAGCAGTGAACTGTGGGTGTTCCCGGGGGAAGTGGCAGTCAAAAGAAAAATCTCCAGACTCATGCCTAGAAATCATGGGGCAAACGGAAATGTGGATGAGCTTTATTTAAGGATTTATAAGCTACTTCCCAACAAATGCTTCTAAAATATGCTGTAAGGTGCCCAGAGTGGCTGGGGAAATCCAGCCAGGTGGGCTACCTATAAATAGTAAAATTAGTAGTAGTAGTAGTAGTAGTAGTACTGTAGTAGTAAGAATATCAACAACACAACGTATTTCGAGCACATTTGCAAACTGGAAAAGCAACTGTGGGTGCTGCTACACACAAACCACAACCAAGCACACACTACCATCCTAATCACTTATTTCAAGAGTAATTTCAGTCATGGGGAGAGACAAGGGAGGGGGCTGTGTAGGCAGGTGGGTGCCAGGTTGCTGGCCCCTGGACTAAGTTCCTGTTCCAATTAAGCCACTTCCGCCCTACAGAGGAGGTGGGGTTGTGGCTTCACGGCCCCACCCCGCGTGATTGGGGGGATTCCCAGCCATGTCATCCCCTGGCCAGCCAATTGGCTGGCTATGGGGGCGTGGCCTGCCCTATTTAAGGCAGGAGGCGGCCAGGGATCTCCCTCTTTGCCGCTTGCCAGCTGTTCCATTTTTTCCCACCCTCCCGCCCTATAAGGTTTCGTTCCTTGACCTTGCTATGGACCTTGGTTGGTCGCCGTTGAGGGGCCTGGTTGGAATTTTTCCACTAGGCAAATTGGCACCAGCCACTTGGTTTTCGCCTACCTCATAGCAAATCGTCACAATTTTATTGGTATTGGCGGTTAGGCATTGGTATTGTTCTGTAGATGGAAGAGGGGAGGTAGTGCCATCACCTGCCCCACATATTGAAGGGTAGTCCGATAAAGGATTCCGGGAGGCGTGGCCCTGTCCGAAGCCTGGGAAGGTGAGGGCCTAAGGCACACCCCCGATCGGTGACCCCGGGGGAGTTCCTAGTTGATGTGCATCAGCAGGACTCCCCTACTGGTGGTTAACCCTTCCTGGACTTCAAGCAGACGGGCTGAAGTCGGATATAGTTGGTTCGGACCAATGCCTAAGCCAATACCGCTCATCACCTGTAACCAATAAAGTTGTGGCCTCATTTAGCCCATTAACCTTAATAATTGTGTCATGTGTCATTATTTCTGCTGGGGGGGGGGGCAGGCCGGGAACTCATCATGCAATAAGGCTCTTAGTGGACAAAAGTGACTCTTGGAACTCTTCTTTTGTAAGAAAACAAAGCATGAACCATATGTACTATCAATGAACTGAACTCAATTCAAATTCCACTGGTGATGCTAGTGCTAAGTAAAGCCCATCAAAGGGCCTTGCATTACTTGGGATGTAGCACCAAATAGCATTTTTATTCTTTCTTTCTTTCCCACCCATCACCCTAGGGTCCCGGTGCAGTCCTTCACAGACTGTAGTATTTTAGAGAGCAAATTGTTCCAGCGTTCCCCCAGATTAACATTTGCACCTGGAAAGTTAGCATGTCATGAAAGTTTGGTTAAAACCCTGATATACAGCTTTTCATCTGCAGGGAGGTAGAGATTTGTTTTTGTTAAGCACCTGAACCCTAAAATGGGCATTCCCTCAATAGCAGTTTTACATGATCAGAAAACATCGAATTAGGAGTTATTCCAATACATGAGAATTAGCCCTTGGCTCTTTCACCCCATAAACATTTGTCCATTTTCTCTTTTTTAAGGCACATGTTTTGTTACTTGAGTTCCTTCTATGAACTAAAGCAGTTTAAAGTTAACCGTTAACTTCAAAATGTACTGCCACTTATAAAACACCTTCGGCCCCTCCCTCCCTGCAACATATCCCCTCTCCAAAGATATATTTAGCCAATATCGATCTATATATATTTTTCAGAGTTATATACCAGTTCAGCTCCTTAGCACTAGATATGTACCTTTGGGAACACAGTCTTGCTTACATTTATAGCGCCGTACAGACTACTAACTTGATAAGGCATTGGAAAGGCAGGATAGAAGCCCATATAGTAATTGTTTTCTTGTTTTTTTAAAAGCATTGCTTTGGATTTCCTAAGAATGATAAACATTTTTGAATTTGAAAGAGAGGTGGCTTCTTAAGTTAACGTTAAGTATTCATAACGCTTGATCAGGCCACTTTGCTCTGTGTAATGCGAACTTTCCCTGAAATCAATGCATAATATGTTGACCCGAGAGCAAATAAATAAATACATTGGGAGCTGTTTTAAGAGAGTTCCTTGGTTCTCCAAAGGAGATCAGGTGTCACACACTGCAAAAGTTGCCATGACAATCACCCATTTAATACAAAACAACAGACAGTGGTGTGCCAGCCCCACAATTTTAATAGCTTCTCCCAAGGAATCATATAACTGAAGCATAATCCCTCTTGAACATGCTCTCTGTCTTTTACTTTCTTTTCAAACATTTGGTTTAATGAGTCAACTGAATTACTCCATTTCCTCATTTTGGGCAGTGGAAGGAAATACGAGCTGTACATTTTGTTTTATATTTATCAAGTACATCAACTGGGAGAAGAACTGCCTCTTTGTAGACAGATAAATATGGGCCCCAGAAGCCAACTGTTCCAATTTTGACCAAATGCCCAAGGGAGGGAAGAAGTACCATCATACCTTGGATCAAGAATCTTCCTTTCCAGAGAGCAAAATGTTCTTGCTGGCATGTTAATCAGTCACTGTAACTATTTTGCTTTAAAGGAATTGTCACTGTGATGAAGGGTCTGGTCCACAAAAGCTTATGCCATAATAAATCTGAGTTGCCACAAAATTCTTTGTCATTTTCCTGAAAACAGTGTATTTCCCAGTAGCTAGCTGTGGGACTTAACTAGAGAAAAGAATAATCTGGCATACATCACCAGCCTCCTGCATGCTTTCCTCTACCCAGGATCAGTTCCTTCCCTTGCATGCTGCTTTTAAAGATTTCCTCTTCCTGTGGATAGATTTGACCATGCAGTGACACACTTTCTGTGTGACGCGACTCCAAGCCCACTCTTCTTCTTGCCTTGATCCCTGGCTCTGCCACATTTTGGTAAGAGCTGTAGCTCAAGGATAGCATGCATACTGTAATTTGCATGCTGAAGGTCCTTATTCAATCCCTGGTATCTTCAGATAGGCCTGGGAATGCCCCCGTCTGAAACCCTGGAGAACTAATTACCAATCAATGTAGACAGTACTGAACTAGATGAACAAATTGGTTGGACTAAGGCAGCTTTCTATGTTCCTTCAACACCACTATTGCTGCTGCTGCCTCCTCTTTGCCTAAGCTGCTCCAATTTCATTCCTGGAATGGACATTGGCTTGGTTTCTCCACTAGGGATACTTTGCATTCCCTCTAATTAAGCACCTTGGCTTGGACTCTAGCATTGCCTCATTCCCCAGAGACCTTGATTCTGCAAGGAGGCAATGAGTCACTCCAAAGCATGACAGCAGTTGATATTGGGGGTTCCTCCTTTCTCTGTGGAATGGGCACAGCCAGAGACAGTGCATTAGATGTCTTGCAGTTGGATACAGGGGGAAGGAGTTCCTAAATTGTGGTCTGCAAACCAACAGCAGTCCACGAGCTACATTCACATGATCTGCTGTGTGTGTGTGTGTGTGTGTGTGTGTGAATTTGTAGCTGAACACCCATCATACTAAACATTCAGATTGAAACTTTTTTTTGTATTTTTGTTGCTTCTTTTGTTTCTTGTGTTTTATTGCAATGGAATTTGAATTCTATGGAAATCAGATTGTAATAGAATATATGACAACTATTTTTATATATAGTGTTTTATTGTGTGACAATTTGAATTTCATAGATTTCAAATTGTAACACAGTACAATAAAATACAACATAAAAAATAAAAGCAGCAATAAAGATGCAAGTAAAAATCATAAAGCAGCTAGCACAGTGCATTAGAGTTGTTACAAGTGGAAAAATCAATATGTGATCTGCCAAGACCTGCAATTTCCAAGTCATCAATGGATTGGGGGGGGGCAGAACTGCTAACAGGGCATTGGGCAGGTGTTGGGGTCTACCTCAGATTTTTACTAGAACTCCAAAGTCCACCATCTAGAAACCCATGCCAATCTACTGCAAAAATGATGCGACAATTTACCAGCTGATGGGAATTTACCTTCTGCCAACCCTCAATAACTTTGTGCCCATTCCCCTGTAGGTTATTATCTGGCCCACTTGCTTGAGTGATCTAGAAATTCATTGCTCCAGATGTGCTTTACGAACTGCAGCTGGTCTCTCCAGGATTGTGTGGTTGGCAAGTCCTGTCTTTTGATTGGCCAAGGCATCTCCCAACCTCTCTGTTCTAACCATATCCTATACATCTACAGCTTCCTGACACGGGAATTCCTTTCATGAATGAGTACCCCTATGAAAACATATCACACTTCTGATAGATGACATCATTAATGCCCTCCCCAGCCTACTGCATGTACAAACTTATTTTGCACGTTTTGAAGACATTATATTCATAGATGAGTCTTTCTTGATGGGCAATGTATGTGCAATAGTATTAATTGAATTTCCCTTCCAATGGCATTGTGAAGGATGGAGTATCATTTTCCAGCAGTAGTTGGATCCACAGCAGCTTAAATAAATCTGGCATTATTAATGAATACATTTTGGTTGTGTCAGCATTTTTGACTTGTGTATGTTTCAAAAAGGCTTCCCCTTTTTCCCCTTCCAAAGAAAGAAAAGAAGGGAATCATCCAAAGCCCAAATATCTGTCAAAAGAGTTAAGCTTGTTATATCCCTAGCCACCCTCAGGACGCACACATAAATCAGGTTTTTTTGTCAGGCTGATTATCTCCGCGCATGTAAAGATTTTGAAATACATAAATTAATGTCTTACCCCAAGAGGAGGGATTTTGCTTTTAAGTAGATGTGGCTTAAGAGGATGTCTAACATTTAGAGGCTGATAAATGCCTCTTCAACTATCTGCCACTGAAGAGTGTTGGCTTCTCCTACTGTAGTGGCTTTTCTTTTCCTTTTTTAAGGCACACGCAAAAATTGTTTTAGCTTCTTGAGAATCTCGGTTATTCCAAGAAAAAGACCCAGGTCAGGATGAATGAAGCCTACGAGGTTCACATCAGATGGAAAAGGCCACACTCTTCTCAGGAAGGGGAGGCATAATGAAGTCATCCACAGATTATTCATTAATGGAGCATTCCAAACTCCCAATCTGCCCTGCTGGGGCAGATGGAGGGAGGGGACAGAAGTGTCCCTCCACCCAGCAACAGAGAGAAGCTCCACCATCAGAAAAGAAGCACCTCAGTCTGCCCAAATGGCAAATGGATGGAATATTGCCAGTGGTAATAATTGATTTTTTTATTTATTTCGACTGCAGCAGAACACATTGTCCAGTAGCATCTTAGAGACCAACTAAGTTTGTTCTGGGTATAAGCTTTCATGTGCATGCACACTTCTTCCGATACCTGCTGCAGTTTGTTTTCTGCCAAAAACTACTTTATTCGTTTCAGTTTTGAAATTACATAACTTTCATCATTTATGTGATTAATGACAAAAGTTATGTTGCTATTATATTATTCCAGCCCATTCATTTCAATGAAAAAGAAACACAATGTAAACGGGGCTGGGCAGGTGTAATCATGTATCATTTGCAGGCTGAAAGCAACAGAAGCAATGAATACCAATCATATTTACTGAATTGATTTCTGTTCTAGGCATGGGACAAATTAAGCAAGCATCACCATGGAGAGTGTCTCACCCAAAAATCTTCCAAAACCTGTCCCTGGCTATAACGCATTTTAACAAAGGTTTGACAGACCGGTATAATATGGCTTATTCATGTATGTATTGTGTACAGAACACAGCTTTAAACACAGTTACATCTAAGGAGGAATGGCAGCCTATGTTGGAAGCTGTTCATGCATGCAAATTTGATTTTATTATTTATTACACTTATGAATTGCCCTTCCTCCAGAAGGTGCTCAGGGTGATGCACAGGAAAGATAAAACAATAAAATACAGTGGTACCTCGAGTTAAGAACTTAATTCGTTCCGGAGGTCTGTTCTTAACCTGAAACTGTTCTTAACCTGAAGCACCACTTTAGCTAATGGGGCCTCCTGCTGCTGCGGCACCACCGGAGCACGATTTCTGTTCTCATCCTGAAGCAAAGTTCTTAACCCGAGGTAATATTTTTGGGTTAGCGGAGTCTGTAACCTGAAGCGTATGTAACCCGAGGTACCACTGTATATCCATAAAGACACATAATTGCTCACTGCTGTTAGGTATTAGACAACACAGTATCAAACCGTATAGAGTTGGATAGACAGAAACAAACAAGAAGGACAGACATCACTCCAGGGGGAGGGCCTTCCATAGCCAGTTTGTCTACTGGCATTGGAGGAGGCAGCTCTGCAGCAACTTGGACTCTGAGCCACTCAGAGCTTTAAAAACCATGTTTGACTCGTGAATTTTCAAGGGGAAAGCTACAGGCAAGATCACTCCATCGCATACCTTTTTGTCAATAAGGCAAGAGTCAGAGCAGTTTGCAAAATGCAACTCTGAATCAGTTGTGCTTGAATGCAGAAAGTGGAAAATGGGAATGCCTATGTCGAAAACTTTATATCCCACGCAACAACAAAATACCAGGAAGCTCAAGCCATCCAGGTTCCAATGCCAACAAAAAACGTCCTGTTTGGTTGTGGCCAAAATGAACATTCACATTGAACCAACATAAATAGTGGTATATTAGCAGCCCAGGTAATGGTAGTTAAAGAGGAAGGAAGAAAATAACTCTTAAAAATGTAAATATAGGGAAAGTAATTGAGTTAATATCCTGCTGCTAAGAATTGCATAGACCCCTTTATACTCATATGCTCCCATATGCACTTTAACACTAGTTAGATGTACCCTTTGCAATGATATACCAATAAGTAAGCAATGCATTGGCCCACTGCTGTGCCTTGGAGAAGGTTCTGCACTTATAAAAACCACTGGTCACATCCTTTTCCAGTCTGTGCACATGAAGATTTTCCAAATAAAAAATACCCTGTATATTGTGTATAAATCTTCTGAACACCCGGGGGGGGGGGGGGTTGATTGACTTACACCATCAGTTCTGAGCACACTACAAAGTATTATACATCAAAGGCTTCAGTTGGCTGAAAACAGGAAACTGCAGAATGAGTCAAAGCCCAAGAGAAATATGCAAATATGAATGGATAAACAGACAACACAGTGTCAGCAACCAATGAAAAATGTTGAGATACTTAAGAAAGAGTATCTGATGCTCACATGTGGCCACGCTTGAATCCTCTGCTGCCGGAAATCAAAGACAACACTCACAAAAAATGTCTGGCACAAATATCAAAACTATAAGGCTACGCAGATCCTGGGTGCCAGTGACAAGAGTGTGTAGAGTTATGCTGGAAGCTCAACCTGGAGTTAGAGATTCTGCACAAGAACCATTGGCATGAGTGGGACCTGCAGCTGGCTGGGGTTGATAGGAGTTGTAGTCCTAAAACATCAAAGGCTCTCGAGGCACCTTGAAAACTAACCAGTTTATTATGGCATAAGAACTGGACTCCACTCCATACAAAATTTATGCAAAAATGAATTTGTTAATCTTCAAGGTTCCAAAACCCCCTTTGCTGTTTTTGCTGCAACAAGTTTTGCACAACTTCCCAGATGGAATCTTTTGACAGCCTAAACATCATCTGTAATAATATATAGGCATTTCTCTTACATGTCCAAAGGGATCCAGGTGGTTGTTGGTGAGCTTTAGCTTCTGAAATGACACCAGCTGGCGCATCCAGTGGGCTCCTGTGGCAGGTGAATCTGGGTGGACATACAATCGCCCAGGCATTGCAGGCTCAGCCTTACCTGCCACCATCCTGCGAGGGGAGCAAACGCAGAAAGGTTAGTTAGTTTTATGGTGTTCATTTGTATATTTAATTCAGTACGATATGTTTTGCCCAACGTCTCCAGCCATTCAAGGACAGCTACAAAATCCTAACCATAAAAGGTTTCTAAATGAGTGAAGAAGGACAGAGCAGAAATCTGATGGATTGTGAAGTAAATACAGCAGATAAAAGACAAAAAAACCACTTTGTTTTTCAACTACCAAACACCAGCCATGAAATGTGAGTCTTGTATTTTTATTGTATGCTTTATTTTTAGAGAGAGCAACGTCAACAAATTTAACCTAAAGATTTTTAAATAGCCTTGGGGGTAGTTTGAAAAGGTCTCTGCTCTTTACTTCCATAGTTCACCCAACTGATATTCTGAACTGGATTTCTTTACCTTAAATTTACCATCCTTCAGATAAGTCCAAGGATGGTTTGTAGACACACACACATACACGGTGGTATTCAACAAAGTTTTTCTCAGACATATTGAAATTAATGGACCCAATTTAGATATGTTCATTAATTTAAATGAGTCTACCCTGAGTGAAACTTCGTTGAATACCCCCCAGTGCTTTTTGAAAGCTTGACAAGCTTTGTGTACAAGGTGGGAGGTGGAATTGTGAGATTTGATGGAGACCATCACTGTGTTTTTCCATTTTTACTTCACGACTTCCGGAGCTCTGCTTTGGCACTGGAAATTATATTCCAGAGCTGGACCTCAGATGAAGCCCTGAGCACGTTCGCCTTTCCATCTGTCATCTCTTAGGCTTCCTTAGTACTGTTGATCTGGTCCAGTGAAATAGACTGTACTCCCACAATTCATTTGCGGAGCAAGAGTTCCAGCTTAGTTGAAAACCCAGGTTGCTACAAAAGACTTTCCCTCCCTTTCACCGCCCTAGCTTTCTCACTAAACCAACAAGATGAGCATTCACTGTCTGCCACCAGCTGTAGCTCAGTGGTAGAGCATATCCCTGGCATTTTGAGGTACGGTTGAGGAAGTACCTCCTACCCAAAATGCCTGGAGAGCTACTGCCAGCCAGTAGAGGCAATAATGAGGTAGACTGACCAGTGGTCTAATGCATTATAAGACAGTTTCCTATGTTGCTATTTAAATCAGCCCTTAATTCAGAACCTTGACAAATGAGATCTTTATTTTTAGAGGAAGCACCTGCTTTGCATACAGAAGGGCCTGGGTTCAATCCACGGTGTCTCTAGGTAGAATTGGGAAAGACTATTCACTGTCCTAGCAGCTGCAACCCACAGTTCACAGTAAGAAGCAATGGCTACAAACACACACACACACACACACACACACACACACACACGGTCATAATAAGTGTTCAGTGGGCACCTTCCCAATACTAAGGAGACTGTGGAAGGAGAATGCGGGTTAAGAGTTAAACACTCAAAGCTCCCACAATTAAGAGATGTAGCCTGGAGATATATATCTCATGCACACACCCCTCACCTTCCTTCATATCCTCTCTCAAAACTTTATGGTGACATCCTTGACTTACGGTAACTCCTTAAACCTTATCCCAAATTGTAACCCCAGCTGAAACAAAAACTATCACTCCCACTTTCTCCCATTTGTCATTTAGCTCTTCCATCTGTTGTTTTTCCTCACTGTCAACACTGAGATTGTAAGGACTTCAAGGCAGGGAGCTTGGGTCTCATCCACACCAATACATTTAAAGCACAGGGCTTTCCTCCAAAGAATCCCCACAGAGCTGCAATTCCCAGCACCCTTAGCAAACCTACAGTTCCCAGGATTCATTTGGAGAAAGACATGTGCTTTAAATTGCATGTTGTAGACATAACTTTTTTTAACCTTTGAAAGTGCAAAATCCTAAGTACACCAATGAATAATCGGTGAATAGCATCTACTGGATGATTATAAACATTTTTGCACAAGGCCACTTTGCAGCGACCAAGTCTGCAAGCCTCAGGAATAAGCAGCTACCGTTGTTTACGAGTTGCTCACAGTATCTGGGATATCTGAAGCAGCTTCCCAATCAGTGTTATTGAACTGAAAGCAGTCCTTGTTTACACAGGCAGGGCATCCCTGAGCATTTAAACCAACACACTTTTGCTTGCTCCACTTAAAAACCACTTATTTAGAAATATATATAAATACCGCTATTTCATTTTTTAAAAATCAAAACAGTTTACAGCAAACGTTTATAAAACCATACAATAAAAGCCATATAAAAAGTTAAAATCAGACATCTATTAGCAAGTGTGGGAAGAGATAGTCTTAATTGCTTGCATAAAAAGTTTTCAGTGGGTGTGTAAAGTTTGGCACAGAACAACACATAATGCACTAATGGTGTCCAGAATACAGCCACAATGCTCTAATTCAAAGTATAAGGATCAGTGTTTTGATGTTTCCAATACTTGCTCCATATGGAGGGAAAGTCTGCCTCAAACCTGCCCCCATCTGCAAAGCCAAGTAGAGGCTGTGCAGGTTACAAGTTCCCAAAAATGAGAGTGTGGAGGTGCTTAGGGATGAAGAGGTAAGTAAAGATTGCTTTGCCAAAGACATTTCCTGCTCTTCCTGTTGCAAGCTACACCACCAAAACTGAACTACCATCCGGATGAGGCTGCCACTCTAGATCTGCTAGGGTGATTTTAATTGTGTCATTTCAAGACGTACCATTTGTTGTCGCAGAATTTGTACCGGTGATCGTCTGCAGGAACAATATCAATCAACAAGATGTACTTGGTCTTGGGGTTCATCCCAGTGACTTTCACTTTGTAACTTGGAAACATCCTCCTTACAGAAAGGACACAAAGCAAACAAACAAAAATAGACATTAGGTCAGAAGGCAGGGGCCAAATTGAGAAGCAAACAAGCATATCCTATAAGCCTACTCCAGGCAGTACTGCAGAATGCATACATATTTTCAGTGTGTGTGTGTGTGTGAATCATAATCCCTAGATTCCCAACTTTAACACCCCCAACAAAAATGAGTTAAATTTCTAGCATTTGTAGAACCTGAGATACAAGGCAAAATGGACAGGCAGTATTCTTTTCATTTTGCCTACCTATGTGAGAAACTAGCCTGCTCCCCACACCCCTTCAGTGTTTTATTTAGCACCCAACAAGAAATTTTCCTGCAACCAGTCCAAGAAAATTTATTCACAATCAACTGACTGGTTTATGTTGCTGTTTGGTACAAGACAGCAAGATGACACCTGGTTAATGTGCACACAGTACCTACAGCCAGCCAAGCTATTTTGGCACCTGAGACAGAGACTTTTCTCTGGGAGTAAAAATACAATAATAAAGTGAGCAACTAACAATTTGCTGTCATCTTATGAAACCCCCAAATCATTAGCCTGAGGCAGCCGTTCCACACTGCCTAGTGGCAGTACCGGCCCTGGTTATATAAAAGCTGAGTACTGTTATTACATAGTGCTTTGCAGTCATATATATCTCTTCAATAATTTCCCATGAAGCACTCTAGGAGCATTTTGAAAACATTTCTATGCGAGATTCAAAGACTTGGGGAAATGTGGTGTTATCAAATACACCTTTCTCTCCCCCCCCCCCCCGTCAAGTGCTCCCTAAACCAGAAACTGGTTGACAGAAACGGTGTAAAATTCTCCCTCAGGATATCCCTTTTCCCTCAGTTCTCCGCCTAAGAAAAATAAAACATTTCCCTCAGCTTCATCTCAAATTCCTCCTCAAAAAAGATGGCAGTGGGGTCACAACACCATTGGGCTTGATAGTCTTATCCTCCTCATAAATAGAGATTTGTATTAGTAAATGAACAAGAAAGAAAGACAAGTCCTGGTGACAGAAGAACAGTCTCTGTCTGTGGGGTGAATGATCCTTGTCGTCAGAGCAGCCATTTTGTAACCGCTTGGGCAAAAATCCACAAAATGGGTTCCTTTTAGAAGACCTTTGAATCAGCTCTTTCTAACACCCTTGCATAAATTCCAGGTGTTTACCATGTAATTAGTTTGAGCTCAAAAGGGGGTGGTTTACCAAAAAAAAAAACCCAGCCATCTTTGATTTCTGTTCATAAGCTGTGCCCTTCTCTTAACCTTGGGACACAGGTAAGCACCTGTATAAATACAGTAGCATATTTCAGTTTGCAAATATACAGACTAATTCACACTGTTTAGAGGGAGATGAGAGAAATGCTACAGAAAGAATCTAATTTTAAAGCCAAGGTTTATTTTATTTTTGTTTTGTTTTAAATTGGGCCTTAAAAAAAAAAGCTTATACCCAAAAATGAACAGGGGTTAAAAAGGAAAAAAAGTTGGGTATTTAGAAGTTTGTTCAGTATAATTTTAAACACAGCACTGGAAGATTCTACTAGGATATTTATGAGCCCGACTTCTAAAGGGCTCTTTTTTGTCTTTTGCCTACCGAACATTTTCCAAACTGTAGCACATCCAAGCTGCTAAAGGAGCAGAGATCTGATATACTGTAAATGTTAAGTGCTTTTTAATGGCATTTAAAATTAAGCTTTAGCATATGGAATTCATATAGAGTAGACAAGTCAGAGTTTATAATGTTCTTTAGAATAGCCCTCTAAAATAAATAGAGTGCAGTGAAGCCCCTACCATAATATATACAGCCGAAATTCTTTGAAAGGATAACAAATTAGAACTCACATCTGATCTTAGGTGTTGCTTAAGTTGCAACCCACTCTGTAACTGCCTTTGGTAGCATTTGGCTTCACAAATCAAGCTGGGTCAACGAGCCACTGGATCTTGCCAATTTTCTGCACCCTTTTCCAGGAAAAAGCCCTGGGTATGAAGTTTTTTTTTTTTAAAAAAAGGAAAAATTCTGGCTGTGCATTGACATTTCATCATGATTATTAGCTGTTGCATTTTTGGTGTCTGCAAGCACCATGCCAGCGACATGACAGTTACATTTTCTTAATGAAAATGTATTTCTCAACCTCTTGGCAACTGCTGGGGCTTTCAATCAAAAGCTTGGGCAATACAGTATGTGTGTGTGCGTTTTATATATTTGTGTGGGAAGAGACACTATGGATCAAAAGCCCGGCCTATCCCACCTCCCCAGTAGGTTGTAGCAATGTAGTCATCAAAATTGGATAGAAACTGAATTTGTGAGATGTTTCTCTTTCTTGATTGAAACATACAAAGGAAAGCACAGGCGGAATGAGATAACTGGGCAACTATCCGACCCAATTGTGGTTGGCAGCATCCAAAACTTGCACACCCAGGCCAAAATGGTGTCTGTCCTTTGAAGCAGCGGACTATAATAATAGAAGTCATTCTCCAGTTTTCTCAGCTAGCAAGTCATGTGGTTATCTGGCTTCTTGAATGGCACAGAGACAGTGAATAGAAAAGGCAGGGGCAGCTCTCCATACCCTCCAACATTTCCCCGATGAAAATAGGGACGTCCCATTCCATAATGATAATTTTACTATTTATACCCCACACATCTTACTGGGTTGCCCCAACCATTCTGGGCAGCTTCCAACATATATAAAAACATTTAAAAAAACAACACTTCCCTATACAGGATTGCTTTCAGGCGGCTCAGGGGTTGGATAACTCCATACCCTCCAACAAAAATAGGGACATCCTAAGGAAAATTGGGACATTCCAGGATCAAATCAGAAACTGGGTCAGCTTCTCTAAATCAGGGATGTCCCTGGGAAATAGGAACACTTGGAGGGTCTGGCTCTACCTTTAGGCAAATTATGATGGAGGGAGGGCTAGAAACACCCCAGCCCCATTCCCATATTTCCTGAACAGGGATGAAGAGGCTTGGTGGTTGCTAGACTGGCTGGGCCTGCCTTGTTTTGGCCTCGCTGCTTTCTCCCAATGTGCCACAGAGACTGGGATATTGTGAAAGGCCCTGGAGACAGAGTAGCAGCCAGCTCAGGATCCCACAGCCCAGCAGGCATCACCTGTGCATGTCCACCCATTGCTACACTGACACAGCGCATGCTGGGACTGCTGATGCTCCATGGCAGCATTTGTTTGAAAGTGAAGTGAGCAGGTGTCAGACAAAGCAGTGAGCGGGTAAAGGTAAAGGGACCCCTGACCATTAGGCCCAGTCGTGACCAACTCTGGGGTTGCGGCACTCATCTCGCTCTATAGGCCGAGGAGCCGGCGTTAGTCCGCAGACAGCTTCCGGGTCATGTGGCCAGCATGACTAAGCCGCTTCTGGTGAACCAGAGCAGCGCACGGAAACGCCGTTTACCTTCCCGTCGGAGCGATACCTATTTATCTACTTGCACTTTGATGTGTTTTCGAACTGCTAGGTGGGCAGGAGCAGGGACCAAGCGATGGGAGCTCACCCCGTCACGGGGATTCGAACCGCCGACCTTCTGATCGGCAAGTCCTAGGCTCTGTGGTTTAACCCTCAGCGCCAGCCGCGTCCCTAGTGAGCAGGTAGCAGCAAGGAATTTGGATATACCACAGGGCCTGCCCTGCACCTCCTAACTCAGTCTGCTGAGGAAAATCAGTGAAGGGCCATAGCTCTGTGATAGAGCACCAGCCTTGCATGCAGACTCAATTGCATGGCATCTCCAGGTAGGGCTGGGAGAGAGACTCCCTTCCTGAAATCCTGGAGAGCTGCTGCCAGTCAGTGGTAGACAAGACTGATCCAAATGGACCAATTGGCTGACTTGCTATATGGCAGCTTCCTGGGTTCACTATGATGTTTTTATTTTCTAGTACTACTTCTATCAGGTAACTGGGGGGATGCTGTCCTGTTATCATTTGTTTTGGTTCAGGAAGTGTGGATATGGTAAAGGTAAAGGGACCCTGACAGTTAAGTCCAGTCACGGACGACTCTGGGGTTGCGAAGCTCATTTCGCTTTGTGGACAAACGCTGGCTCCCTCGGCCAGTAGACAGCTTCCGGGTCATGTGGCCAGCATGACTAAGCCACAGTTTCACATTAAAAGAAGGATCAAACAAATTTATCCCCCATTCCGTACAAACCACACTTTGGCCAAAGGAAAGGAAAAGCAGACTGAGCTCACTCAGCAATAACTGGGAAGTTTTGTGGTAGTTGCCCCCTCCCAGGTTGACACCACAACTTAAATCTTTCACCCTAACTTATGAGCGGGGGGGGGGGGAGAGAACACCTCCAAAAGTTTGCAGGTGAGTTTTCAGTCAGGCTATAGCATTTGCAGGACCCCCCCCCCAATATAGATATATAGATATCTCTCTGTATCAGAAACTACACACCTGGGCTTCATGGAGCTAGACTATGTTGAGATGCACATCTTCCTTTATTAGTTGGGGAAGGCGACAGCTGTTACACACCAACCCCATGAAATGTCAGCATGGAGAGGAACTGTCACATCCAAAGCTTTCCAGCTGGCCTTGACATTCTAAAGAAGGGAGACAGAAAAACCCACCACCCCACTAACTATGTGCTCTTCCATCAGTATACAAAGAAATGGGAGTTTTGTAAGCAGAGGAAACAAATAGATTACCAAGTCAAATTATTGACTTACTTTCTATTTGATTTGCTCAGTGGGGAACCCCTGTGAGCTGTAAAGTATTCTGGATAAATTCTAGGGCAGGAGAAGGGCTGACTGGTCTTACATGGCCTTTGTTTGGAGGGGGGTGTTTTTGCACATGAAAACATTATACTAGAAATGGGTAATAAGGGCAATGTTCCTCAGAAAATATGGTGGCCACCTTCCAATATCTGAAGGCCTGTTTGATAGCCACCAACATATATGGCTTTAAAAGAGGATTTGACAAAATTAATGGAGGAGAGGGCTATTGATGTCTACTAGCTATGATGACTATGTTCTGCCTCCATGGTTGATCCAGCAGTCTTTTATTTTCTTAAGACTATGACTGGGGTTGATGGGAGATGGCATCTAGCAACATCTGGAGAGCTGCAGATTCCCCACCCCTGAGATGTCAAATTGAGGACTATCTATTCTACTTTGGAGGAAAAGGCTGCATCCATGCCACACAACCACTGCTCTTCAAATAGCTCCCAATGAGCCTATTGCATGATGTAGATCAACCGTCACCGACTTGGCACCTCATAGATGTTCTTGGACTACAGCTCCTATCCCTGACTGTTGGCAATGCTGGCTGCTGGGAGTTGTAGTCTAACAGCATCTGGTGGACACTGGTTTGGAGAAGGTTGCTGTAGACGTTTCTGGACTGTCTTTCTATGCAATCAGATCACTTTGGCAGTCCTGCGTAGAACACGGCACTGCTGGTGGCCAAGTACAAAGAAAATTAAGAAAAAGGCCAGGGCTAAAATAGCTAAGCGATGAACTGAGAGTGACTTATTAGGTCTGATAATGAAGTGATCCCTCCTCAGTTCAGTTTGTCCTGGGCACATTTGGATAGTCACAAATGGCTTTTAAATTAACTGTTAGAGGAGAAACCACTTAGGGGATTTGTATTTATTTAAAAATCAACCTCTCTTTTTTTTCCTTTTTTTCCTTCTAGCAGTCCTACAGTTCCTGGCTGTGTTTGGTGGTTATTGACATCAAGCCAAAAAGTCCATCCAGAGATTGATCAGCCTTTGAATCACAGAGTTTATCTGGTAGGGGAGGGAGGAATGTGTATTAGATTTTTGGCTAGGGATTTCTGGCTTGTTTTGGACAACATCCCCAACCAGTGAGTCAGCAGCAGTGCCAATGACAAAAGTGGCAGAATCCCTCATCCCAACCAACAGAGACATATACTTGTATTGGCAGAAAGAGCAACAGGACTTAGAAAACAGGTGTGCTTGTATGTGGGAACTGGACAACAGCCTCTCAGGAAAATAACGAGCTGGCTTATACCTAGTCAGACCATTGGTCCATCTAGCTCAGTATTGTCTGCACTGACTGGCAGCATCTCTCCAGGGTTCCAGGCAGGAAGTCTCTCCCAGCCCTGCCTGGAGATACCATGGATTGAATTTGGAAACTTCTGCATGCATAGCAGATGCTCTACCACCAAGTTACCACTTGTCTCCTGAAAATAAAACAAGATTCCTGTCCCTGGAGTTCTGCACTAAGGGTTGCTTTAATACAGGAAGCTGTGATATAGAGAATTGGCCCCATTGGCCCATTTAGCTCAGTGTTGTCTACAATGAGTAGCACCAGCTCTTGAGGGTTCCAGATGGGGCCTGGAGATGCCAGGGACTGAACCTGGGACCTTCCACATGCAAAGCATGTGCTCTCCCACTGATCTATGGTTCTTCGCAAAGAATCCTGAGATCCTTTCAGAGTCTCTTCTTCCAGTCTCCCCACCATAGGAGGTAGGTGTGTTGGATAATTCCAATGGAAAGGGAAGTAGAATTTGGTGCAGGTAAGGAAATTAGTCAAGCAAATGTGATCAGTATTTGTTCACATCATTGTTGAGGGTGGGGGGTTAGGTACACAAACAATACCTGATTGGTGATTTTTTTAAAACATGGTTTTGACATTTCCTTTACATTGAAATGGTTGTAAGCTACATAAATAGTTATGTATGTTCTTTGTCATACAGCAGATAGTGAAAAGAACAAAATAGTATTTGGCAGAAAGCAAACTGCAGTAGAATGGAAACAGTGCTTGTTGTGGCAAACACACGTTGGAACAGAAACCACTGCCTAATTCTATGTTCACCCATCTGTTTAAGCCACTTTTTTGCACTTTGTTACAGCTGATGGAACTTCAGATTCTAAGAAAAAGCAAAGACTAAAGTCCAACCACTTATGATTGAGAAGACAATTTTTAGCTCAAAAGAGTCAAATAAAGCCCATTATGCTTCACTTCATTTCAGAGTGCCATTTAATATGACCCAAAAGAAACCCAGAATGTTGAAATATTGTTTAGCTAGTGACATAGCTACAGGGGGGCTAGCCAGGTTTTTCTGCCCCGGGTGAAGCCTCCAGAGGGGTGTCATTGAGACTCCCGGCGTGTGTGTGTGTGTGTGTGTACATAAATGCACAGGGTGGGTGGCAAACTGGGTCTTTGACCAGGGTGAAATAAAGCCTAGTTTTGCCCATGGTTTAGCAGTAGCACTCAGCAGGGCAGAACTGGATGGAGGGGGGCATTGTTTACCTGGCTTCTCAGGTGGCTGGGGAAACCCAGCCAGATGGGTGGGGTATAAATTTATTATGATTATGATTATAATTCCCAATGCACAGAGGTCACTGCTGGTAACCCAGGGAAGGAAGGGAGGCATAGTTCAGGTGCAGTAGACGCATTCTGACGCTCAACGGTGCGCCTGAACTGAGCCGACTCCCCTTCTGCCTTTCCCCTCCTTCTCGGTTACCAGCAGCGACATCCATGTTGGAAAACCAAGTGTAACACTGGCCCAATTCACTTCGCCACTTACTACTGTTCTTTAGATCTAGCGCCAATGGTGGAGTCATAGAATTGTAGAATTGGAAGAGACCCTACCGGTCACCAAACCAACCCCCTGCAAAACAGGAATTGTAGCTAAATAATTCTCACTGCAACATGTTTTTTGGAGGGGGGACGTGGCTGAATGAAGAACTTTCCCAAGGCTTTAAGAACAAAGAAATACAAGGAACATGCGCACTCCCGTGTTGTAGGGGGGAGCCTACAAACTGAAAGAAACAAAAAGAAGCTGCTTCAAATTTCAGAAGTGGAAAAATTGAAGTTTTGAGTGTGTCACTATTTATTTTCATCCATCAAATAACTGGAGAGGATATGGATTCAAAATCTAGCATGTTGTTGGCAACACGACTTTTTGAAATTTTTATTGGAGGGGGGTAGAAGAAGAGACAGAGCCATTTCACCTTATTACACCAAGACCAAAGTCCTATATTCACCAGATGAGTGTGAACTTCTTAAGCTGTTACCTGTAGTTCTAAAATTGCGGAACATCAGTACTGAGGGCAGAATTCAACATTTTCCCATTTGCATTGAAACAAACAAACCAACCATCAAGTTTCTAGTCCTTACAGCTGGGCTTGAAACAGTATGGACAAAATCTGATGCAATCCAGTGGGGCAAGGCTTTCAGTGTCTCTTTGTCCCGCCATCCCATTCCCCCACCTTGCAGAAGAAGCAAAGCCTCAGCAATGATGTCTAAAAATTGCTATAATTTGCATTCTGCAAGCTTTGCTTGGTGGAAAATTTAGGTTGCCTCCTCTCTTTTTTATCCCCACTCCCTTTAAAAGCACAGATTATACTAAGCCTTTCGTGTATGAGACAAAGAGTCAGCAGAGGCCTTTTGGAAGAAGAAAAAGAGGCAGATGACCCGACAGAAAATACTTTAGAAAAGATCAAAGCACTTCCCACTAAGGTCCCGTTTTCCCAGGGCATCAAAACCGTCCCATCCCCAATTTCTCTTATCAACCACGCCACTCTCTGCCATGACGTTCTATATACAAAGTGAGGGCCGTCCTCTTTGAAGTGCTGGATTAGCCTGGGCCAGATCCTTACTCCAGAATAACAAACAAGGCAAGTTCAGCGGGAGTTCTCCTTGCTAGTTCATTTTTCAGCCCCAAATCCACTTTTCACCAAACACAGGAAACCCTGAACCTGTGGCCTTGCGGACAGATCGAAGAGATTTATCTGGTGGCAGTGCCATGGAGGTTATGTGGAAAAGGGGGAGTTTTTATATTTGGGTACATGTTTTTATAACAACTCATCTAATTCTTTTTTTAATATTTAGAACATTCTCTCACACATCTCACAGGAAGGACAGTTAACCCCATACCGTTGCACGAGAGATTTAAACAAAGATTTCATTTCCATTACCATAGGAGGGAAACAGAGTTTGGTCGCTTTACAGGCTGGTTTTAGACTCTCCCAGTGCACCACCCACACCTCAAAATTGACAAAATTCTCGCCCCCACCCCCCAAAATAAAAACCCATAACAGAGCTAAAATTAGATTCCCATTTTATTCAAATGTAAATCTTGAAAAGGGCCCTATAAATATCACAGAAGTGGGATCGCGGTTAACGACCCTGCTCTGTTTCATAACCACTTTAATTGCTCCCATAAAAGACAGAACCAGTGTTCTCCTAGGGGCCAAGGGATGGTCTCTTAAAATCAATAAGCCTTGAAGGATGCTGTTCAGAGAGGACCCAGCCATCGAGGGTAAGTTGTCCCACCAGCTTTCAGCCCACCAACAGAGCAGGGGGTGTGGAACAGAAACACTGCACCAGAGAACAGCCTCCATCACACATAGCATTTTGATTTATTTTTGCATGCCATTCCTGACTTGCAAAAATCTTGCTCCTGCAATTGTGAACCTCACCGCTCCAAGCAGAATAATCTGCAAGCCAGCAAATTCTGGGATGGGCTCACTACTTAGCGGTAGAGCACCTACTTTGCATGCAAAAGCTCCTAAAATTCATTCCATGTCATCTCCTGTTTTTTAAAAGGAGGAGCAGCAACACAGTAACTGCACAAAGCAGATTCTCAATAGCCAGGCTGCAGTCCTTTCCCTAACAGGAACTGTGGCAGACCTATGTTTTTGAAGCCCTGAAGCTTGAAATGTTGTGGAGGGCCATTGGCAATCAGCAATGAGGTCTTGATAACCCCTGTTGCCTTATTCACATCGAGCTTCATTAACATAGAGCTTCTTTGCAATCTCATTTTCTGGAGACAATATGTAGAAATAATTTAAACGCTCTTCAGCAGAACAGTCAACTTGCTGCGGTGCTCCGCCTTTGCAATACCTGCACCACTGACTCTCAAACATAAGGATTGCCGAAATAGATACCACCATAAATTAATGATTTGAGTCATGCAACTCAAATTGCATCTACTGGACCCAATTATTTTAAGCAATGTGGACGAATATTGATTTCGGGCCCCCTCTGGGATTCGGGGCCCTGAATAGCCTTGCCACATCCGATGACACTGATCTAGGCCAGAGGCCTTATTTTGCCAACAGATGTCTCCGGGAAAGAAGGGCAAAACCACTCAGAAAGGTGTTTTAAATACAAGTTCATTGTTTAACTTTGATAAGATCAGCACAAGAGAAATTGCCAGCAAATTCTGCTTTTTGGAGTTTGCATCTAATGCATAATTTCCAATTAACTATTTTTTTAAAAGAAGAAGAAGAAGATATTCTGCATGCCAAAATAAAGTCATAATAAAGACTCTGGAACTGGAAAAACACACAGATTTATGCACTGCGATGTTCAAAGCCTTGTATACTTCTACACACCATATTTTATCCACAAAGGAGTCAACCCATTTTATGCAAAGTTCAGGGAACTTGGTTAACATAAACTTCTTTTTGTTTAATCTTTTGATGATTCCACTTATAATATGAAATAATCGCTCTGAGTTTCCCCGCCCCACCTTCTGTAACAAAAACAGTCCAACGTTGAAAAGATAGCGAGTGCATTTTAAAGATGTTTCCACTTTATAAATCACAGGCTCTTGGCAACAACGGCGTGCCCATTTGCAGCGTGGAGGTTGCTCTGCTTTTTCAACATCCCCCCGCAGATCAAGCCTACAAGGGAGTAATGAACCTAGTACGTAGACGCTAGCAATAAATTGCTGGTAATTTATAGGGCTGGCCTCGTTCTAATGCATTCAAAGGGGAGGGAAAGAATAACGTTTCCAAAGCTAACTGTAGCTGCTGGGACGCAAGTCCTCCCTTGTATCACACCCCCAATCTTTAAAAATCAACCGCGATCGCTTCTCTTTTCCACGTCATCAGTTCACCAAACAAGTTGGAGAAGCCTTGATTATCCATATCCACCATGGACACTCCTTGGTGTTATTTGAACAAGTAAAATCAAACAAGGAGTGTCCATAGTGAATATGGATAATCAAGGCTTGTGACCACCAGGGGCAAGAATTAGGATGGTAATCTATTTGGTACCAGGTTGATATATTGCCCCTGGTTGTACGGATATTGGGAGAATCCTGATGAAAATGGAAACAGGAGTGAAAATTGCCAATGTTCACTTATATGTCCCATGTCTCAAGTGGAAATGAATCCCGTGAATAGTGTTGATGTTCTCCTGCAGAAATAGCAACAGATTTTCAACCCACCATAGCCCCAGACCACCACACCCCTGCCTCTCCCCCACAAGTTGTCTGGGCTTTCTCCAGTGTTAGTCATACTCAGTCAACCCATTGAGATTAATGGACCCAAGTTAGGTCAGGTTCACTCATTTCAATTGATCTACTCTGAGCAGGGCTAACATTGAATAGAATCCTCTATCCGCAATTATAGTGGAGAATTTCAAAGAAGTCACTAGCGCAAGGATCCAGAGCTCAACTAAATAGAACACAGACAGACATACACAAGGACACACACACACATTTAAAAATGACAGGATTTTAGAAACCTACCTTCCAGCTTTAGTAATGATCATTTCTGTACCAGCTTCGTGAAATTTCTTCCATAGTTCTTTCTCGTGCAGGTACACCTTGATGTTCTCAATGGTCTTCAACAAGTCAGTCAAGCAAAAAAAGAAGTGAGAAAGCCACACAAACGTAAACTGAGAAAAGTCAAACAAAACACAGCTACTGAGGAAAGTCGGCTAGGCCAGACCAAGCAGTAAAGAGAAGAAACAAAATTGGATTTTGTTGTGAACTAAAGGCCAGGCTACCTGGCTGACTGCTCTGGAATTACTCCCAAAACATGCAGGCTCAGCTGTTCCTTGAGTCTAGCAAAGCCCTGTGCAGGAGCCACACATCAGCTGATCAGTGATGCCTGCCTTTAGGCTGAGCCAGGTCTTAACCTGCCCCAAACCTGGTTCCTATATGTAGGGTTGGTGGGTGTGGCTTCACTGAAATAGCCAAATGGGGAGGCCTAGGAGGACTCAATTACACCCACAGACCAGAGGTTCCCCACCCCTGAGGTAGTGGGTGTGGGGCTGTGCATGCCAACCCCAGCTTGACACATGCAGTCCCACCCACTCCACCCCTGACCTCATGGGACAGTTTGAAGTGGCAGCGGGGGGAGGGGCGGTTAAGTGCATCAACTCAACGCAAGAAGTGCTCTGGTGTGAAGACAGAGACTGGAGGATAGGTTTGCACACATGGCCCCACAGTCATCGTCATAAGTACACAGCAAATGTCCTTGTGTCACTTCAATATGTGACCAGCAGACTTTTTCAACCACTGCAAGCTCGTGGCAATGAGAAGATCCCACAGCACTCGATCCCAGTCTGCTGTTTCTACAAGCTTCCCTGCTTACCCCTATGTCTCTAATTTCGCCTGCCGTCAGTGCCATTTTAAGCACTGCAAACAGAAGTCCCCTGGTTTGGTTCCTATCACCCCCTGTTTTCATTTGTTGTTATTTATTTACTTTAAGCATCAGGTGGCAGCTGATGAAACAGACTTCTGAATGAGAGACCCTGGAGAGCTTCATCCAATCAGGGCAGACAAAACTGAGTTAGATGGACAAAATAGTCTGGCCTGGGGTAAAAGAGGTGTCTGTGGTCCTTTCTAATATTTTTTTTAAAAAATTCACACCCTTAAGAATATTTCTTGGAATTAAAAGCAAGTGCCTGTACAGTTTGCACATGTTTACTGAAAAGTCCAACTACATTAAGCGAGGCTTAGTTACCTTTTCAGGTAGGTAGGAAAGCTTGAGGTTGTGAAGATAGAGGCTCATCCTGAGGCCACCTATAAAGTCTATAGCTCACTAACCAGATCTAATCAGCTGACTAGATGGACCAAAGACCAAAAGAAGCCTCTCATTGGTTGACTTCACTGAAATCTGAATTTCCCTCCATTTAATGGCTGGTGGCTTGTATTTTACTTTAAGATCAATTTTCTTTGACTTTTCATAATCTGCTGGTAATTTGTCTTTGCTTTTCCTCCACCTCCCTCCGCAAATAATCAGCTATCAATCATCAGAGCAAACAAGAGTTAAAACTGAGCTTCAGGGCTTGAGGCATAATTGTTATTACTTAAATGCATGTTGAATTTATAACACAACTGGTTTGGGGTTTTTTTAAGTATAATTTCAGGAGCAAATGCAGGCTCCCTCTCAGTTTCACCTCTCAGCTTTATTATTATACAACTGGTTATAATTCTGATTCAGGAAAGTTGTCAACACTTTATAAAAACACACTTACTAAACAGATTTAGCCAATCAGGAGCCAGGGTGGATTTGCAAGGAAATTTACAATCTTTCTCCCCCTTTTGGCAGAAAGGTACACAATTACATTTAATTATTGCATAAAAATGGCAGGATCTATAACTCTCTTTTTAAAGAAAAAAACAAAACCAACAACCCAAAAAATGTGATTACAATAAATAATTTGGCATATAATACTACTGTGTGGTCAGAACTGTTTTTTTTCCAGCAAGGTTAGCAAACAAACCACATGGTTAAAACCAAACAAAAACAAGGAAGATGGTACAGGTTTTTAAGCCAGGGTTTGCCCCCCCCCAAAAAAAAAGTGAATTAAAAATACTCCATTCTTGTAAATCCTGGGAGCCAGTACAGTGAGTTACCGTAAGTGTGTCAAACGTGGAGGGGGGAAGAAGGACCTGTGTTCAAATTCCCTCCCAGCCATGCAGAACACTTGGGTGACCATGGACCTTGTCCCCATAGATCTCAAACTATAACCTGACTACAGTAGTACCTCTGGTTACGAACTTAATTCGTTCCAGAGGTCCATTCTTAGGCTGCAACCATTCTTATCCTGAGGCATGCTTTCGCTAATGTGGCCTCCGGCGCACGATTTCCGTTCGCATCCTGGGGCAAAGTTCGCAACCAGGAGCAGCTACTTCTGGCTTAGCGGAGCTCGTAACCTGAAGCGTCTGTAACCAGAAGCATTCGTAAACAGAGGTACCACTGTCTTAGGGTTGTTGTGATTATAAAATGAATGGTGGATAGTGGTGTATGGCACTGTCAGCTCCTTGGAGGAAAGGTGGGATATAAACACAATAAATAAATTTATTATGACCCCTAAGAATTGTCCATAGACGGGATTTTAATACCCAGTGTTTCTGTACAGGTCTCTATCATGGGTGTGCCTTCTCATTCAAAAGATCTAAGCCCAGAACATGCAGAGAAGCAACAGGCAGCCTCCTCTGAGGACCAACCGTTCTGCCACATCTCTACACTGGGAGTGATGGAGCGATCCACACCCAACGCAGAGCTGCAACAAAACGGCCTGCCACCAACAGAGGCTCATTGGAGGAAAGAAGAAAGCACAAAGCCATCACTCATGCAGAGAACCAACATGTGACCATCTCTGAAAGAGAACCAATCTTTGGAGCCTCTGCACTGGAACGACCCAATGAGCTAATCACACTCAAAACAGACACCGTGGAATTCCTTACCTCCAGCAGAGGCTGAGCAGAAGCAGCCACAGAGCATTAAGTTATGCAGAGATACTACAGGGCAGCCTCCTCCATTGGGAAGGCGATTTTGGTGCACAGGAGACTTTAACAAATACATTTGTGTTTCGGAACAACTGCTTTAAGCAGACAAAACCAAATAGACACATTGGCTAGTAGCCACTGATAGCTTTATCCTCCGTGAATCTGTCTAATCCTCTTTTGAAGCCATACAAGTTGGTGGCTATAATTTCCTCCTATGGGAGCAGTTCCACAGTTTAATTGCGCCCAGTGTGAAGTACTCTCTTTTTGCCTGTCCTGAATCTGTCAGTTACAGATAGGTAGCCGTGTTGGTCTGCCATAGTCAAAATAAAAAAATTCCTTCCAGTAGCACCTTAAAGACCAACTAAGTTAGTTCTTGGTATGAGCTCTATCCACTTTCTCCACACCATGCCTAAACAGACTCATTTAAACATGCTGCATACCTGCTCTGGATCTGGACCCTGGGGGCTGTTCAGAGGCGTACTGCTGACTCCCGCTACACCCAGAACAGGGGAACCCGTTGTGGTTTCAGAATGGCCAGGGGCCTGGGGCGCAGCAAATCCATCCTCCGGCTCAGACAAACTTTTCTCCTGGAGCATTTCCTATTAAAAAAAAAAAAAAGCAAACAAGGGGTTTTCAGTCAGTTGGGTAATTTCCTCTCAAATTCCACAAGTGAATATTCCAGACTTTTAGAAGACTTCTGAAGGCAGGCCTGTTTAGGGAAGTGTTTAATGTTTAATAGATTATTGTATTTTAATATTCTGTTGGAAGCCGCTCAGAGTGGCTGGGGAAACCCAGCCAGATGGGCGAGGTATAAATATATTATTATTATTATTATTATTATTATTATTATTATTATTATTATTATTATTATTATTATTATTCCATATAGCTCCAAAGGTTTGTTACAGTCAGGATGGGAAATCTCTGTTGTAGACAATAGAGACCCCTGTGGAACCTTAAATGAAACACCTCCCCCACTTAGGCTCATAATTAGGAGGAGAAAACGGAACAATTTCCCCATAAAAAATAAACAGCTCAGTTAATTCCAAGCTCAATTTTGAGCCAGATCAGACCCTGTTGTAGCCCCTGAATGTCATCAAGAGCACAATCGAGTCTCAGCTGCCCACATTCTCCCACCTTGTTGCTGTAACTCCACCAGCAGCAGAGGAAGGAAAGTTTCCCACTCCTTCTGGCACTGGGTTGCTGCAGCTGCAAGCCACATGCAAGCAACATACTGGGAAATGTAATTTTCCCAGGGCTCCCAACATCTGCAAGGAGAGAGGAGCTGACCTTCCTTATATATTAAAAATCTCACCTAGATAAGAACTCACAGGGTCACAATTCTCATGTCCTATTTGAGGTGAACATTGCAATCATCAAAACCCACTTTTCTGAGACCAAGTTTTTTTATTCCTGTATCATCAATAATTACCTTATTTCAGATTAACTTTATCGCATCTGTCAAAGTCAGCTCTCTATCCTATGAAAGATTTGCCCACAATAAACGGACAAATCTTTTATATATATATATATTTTAAAAATCTGACCCTGGTTTTAAAACAAGGAACCCACATATGAAGCAGGTGTAGGATGAAGAAATGCAGAGCTTGGTGGGCTATTTGATAGAAACCATAGCATCTGAATTGGTTCAAAATTAATGCAACTTTGTTCTGCCGCTGAGTTCATTTCCTTCTGCCCTCTCTTATCTTGTCCCATCTCTAAACTCTTCAGCATTATGAAGAATATTCTATTCCCACGCTAGTCTTGCCAGCATCACATTTTCCTCAACATGAAAAACATGGCGGTCTTTTCCGGTGTTACAGGAACGGCTACTCTATCCTGAGTCGAGAAGAATTTTGGACAGACCTTTTTACGCAGGGAAAATTCCACAGAACAAAACCATAGACGTGGCTGCAGTGAAACTGGAGCCCAAATCCATAGAATGAATTAGAAACATCATTAATCTGGCCTTATTTCTGAGATCGTGCCCAACTTTACTCCACGAGGAACCCAGGCTGAGTCCTAATGAAGTGGAGGAAGAGAGGGAAAGTGGGAAAGTGGTAACACCAGCACTCAATCCCAAAGAATGGCAATCGTGGCGGGGGGGTCCCATTCCCAAAGTCTATAGTTTAGGCCTTGAATGTAAATAGGTGAACACAGCCCTGATACTGATAAAGAAAAGAGTTTGTGAACAAACACCTTCACTTCAAAAGCCACAGTTCAGCCACACCCACCACACAACCTGGTATAAGGGCAGGTCTCTGCAATGTGTAACTCCACAAACTAGACATGTTTTACAGCCAGCCAGGTACTTGTCAACCACCACTCATCCACCCCTGTTCATACAAGCCCAGACTCAAACTCAAAATACCTAGTGGGCATGGGTTTATCAAAAACAAGTCATGCCAGATGAATCTCAATTCTTTTTTTGATAGAGTTACATGCTTGGTGGATGAGGGGAATGCTGTGGGCATAATATATCTTGATTTCAGTAAGACCTTTGACAACCTCCCTCATGATATTCTTGTGAAGAAGCTGGTAAAATGTGGGCTGGACAAGGTAGCTGTTAGGTGGATTTGGAGCAGGTTGACTGACCCAACCCAAAGAGTGCTCACTAACAGTTCCTCATCATGCTAAAAAGGGTGACAAGTTGGGTGCCACAGGGTTCTGTCTTGGGCCTGTTATTGTTCAACATCTTTACAAAAGACTTGGATGAAGGTATTGAGGAAACCCAGCCAGATGGGTGGAGTATAATAATAATAATAATAATAATAATAATAATAATAATAATAATTATTATTATTATTATTATTATTATTATTATTATTATTATCTGCAGGTGATGTCAAACTGGGAGGGTGGCCATTGCTGCTGAAGACAGAATCAGGATTCAAGATGACCTTAATAGACTGGAGAACTAGGCTAAAACTAACAAAATGAATTTCAATAGGGACAAATGCAAGGTACTACACTTAGGCGGGAATAACCAGCTATACAAATATAAGATGGGGAACACCTGGCTTTCCAGTGATCCGTGTGAAAAGGTTGTTGGGGTCTTAATAGACCACAAGCATAATATGAATCAAGAGTGTGATACAGCAGCATAAAAACAAACCCTAATACTATTCCAGGCTGCATCAACAGATTAGTTTCCAGATCAAGGGAAGTAATAATCCCACTACATTCTGCCTTGGTCAAACCCCACGTGGAGTCCTGTGTCCAGTTCTGGGCATCATAATTTATAAAGGATATTGAGAAGCGACAACCAAGATGATCAAGGGTCTGGAAGCCAAGCCTTATGAGGAACGGCTATGGGAATTTGATATGTTTAGATTGTTGAAGAGGAGACTTAGAGGGGCTGTCACATGGAGAATGGAGCAATCTTGTTTTCTTCTGCTCCATAGGGTAGGACCCGAACCAATGGCTTCAAGTTACAAGAAAGGAGGTTCTGACTGAAAACCAGGAAAAACTTTCTTACAGTAAGAGCTGTTTGACAGTAGAATAGACTCCCTCAGAAGGAGGTGGCCTCTTCTTCATTGCAGCTCTTTAAGCAGAGGTTGGCTGGCCATCTGTCATGGATGCTTTAGTGAAGATTTGTGCATTGCAGGACTAGAGGACCTTTGCAGTCCCTACCAACTCTGTGATTCCATGATTCTAAACCATACATGGCTGGTGGCCTTTGCCAAGCATGGTGGGTTGCTTGCGAGTCACGTCAGACTCTATGAGAGGGAAGAGTTTCCCAGACATGACCACTGACAGCTTGAGGATCCCATTTGGCATAAATTAGTCTTAACTCCATCCAGGAAGGCTTGAGGTTTGGCACCTCTTTTTAAACCACAAATTACCAAGGTCCAGTTCTAGCTAGGATCCATCAATTTTGGTTTCTCGTTTTTCCAATCTTATAATCAGTTTGTCCCAATCCCAGATCAGCTTGCCAGCGTGCCTTTTTAAATAATAATAATAATAATAATAATAATAATAATAATAATAATAATTCTGCATGAAAATCGATACGCATTTTTCAAAGACATTTCTCCTAATGCCCATTTTTCTGCAAGCAATTTCCCAAGGCAGTAATGCATTTTTATACATTATTTTCACTGGTATATAGTTTTGTCCACAGTCTTCCCCAACATGTGCTTTTTCTGTAAAGGGGAAAAAATGATTGGAGGACTGCATCAAAAAATAGGGAGAAGTTCTACGTGTAGCTGCATTTTGGTATGTGCATTGGTTCAGGAAGCACAAATGAGAAGTGTTTGCATTAAAAAGTGAACCGAATGAATTTCTCCCCAATCCCTCGTTCTAACCCAAGAAAAACCAAAAGCTGATTGCTTGCCTTAGTGTTGCTCCTTGCTGCATTGTTTTTAATGTGGTATTTTGGGGGTTGTTGCATAATACATTTATTAATTAAGCTGCTCCATATTCTGGATAAGCAAAATATGAGAAGAGATGTAGCTCAGCGGCAAAGCAGATGCCTTGTGTGTAGAAGGTCCTGGGTTCAATCCTCTGCATCTTTGGGTAGGGGTGGCAACATCCCCTATCAGGAACCCAGGAGAGACACTGCCAGTCAGTGTAGGGACAATACTAAGCCAGACAGACCAGTGGCATAGGACGGTTTCGTTTGTAGAGCCTGGCTGGCCAGTTTTGTAGCGGCAAGATTCCTGCACAGAGCAAGGGGATTGGACTAAATAGTCTTCAATACCTCCTTCCAACTCTGAAATTTGAAAATTGAGTGTCTTGATCCATTGCCATTCATTCATAGGAACATAAAGACCTGCCTTGGCGCTGTGGGTTAAACCACAGAGCCTAGGACTTGCCAACCTAGCAGTTCGTAGCACGTCAAAGTGCAAGTAGATAAATAGGTACCACTCTGGCAGAAAGGTAAACGGCATTTCCGTTCACTGCTCTGGTTCGCCAGAAGCGGCTTTGTCATGCTTGCCACATGACCCGGGAGCGAGATGAGTGCCGCAACCCCAGGGTCAGCCACGACTGGACCTAATGGTCAGGGGTCCCTTTACCTATACTGTTTACACTGACTGGCAGCAGCTCTCGCTAGGTTTCCAGACTAGGGGTCTTGCTCTACCTAGAGATGCCTGGGGTTGAACCCGAGGCCTGTCACTGAGTTGCAGCCCTTCACACGAGATTCGTTCCTTGGTGCCACAAATGAAGAAGGGATGGGTTTGCACATATGAATGCCCTCTCCTAACTACCAGCTCACTCACCCCCAACATAGTATAGCTAAAGTATACTTAAGAATGCAGCTTTAGACTATGATCCTAACCACACGGTGTAAAAAGCACTCTCTCACTTGTGATTCCCAGCAGCTAACATGGTATAGGTAAAGGTAAAGGGACCCCTGACCAATAGGTCCAGTCGTGGCCGACTCTGGGGTTGCGGCGCTCATCTCGCTTTACTGGCCAAGGGAGCCGGTGTACAGCTTCTGGGTCATGTGGCCAGCATGACTAAGCCTGGCGAGCCAGAGCAGTGCATGGAAACACTGTTTACCTTCCCGCTGGAGCAGTACCTATTTATCTACTTGCACTTTGAGGTGCTTTCGAACTGCTAGGTGGCAAGAGCAAGGACTGAGCAACGGGAGCTCACCCCGTCGCAGGGATTCGAACCGCTGACCTTCTGATCAGCAAGTCCTAGACTCTGTGGTTTAACCCACAGCACCACCTGCGTCCCATGGTATACAGGTACATAAACACACTAGAAACTGCCTTATACGCAAGTCAGACCACTGGTCATTGAACACTGTCTACACTGATCAGCAGCCACAGCTCTCCAAGATTTCAGACACGAATATTCCTAACTCTACCTGGAGGTACCAGGGATTGAACCTAGGATATCCAGGATGCAAAGCAGATGCTCTGCATAAGAGCTAATTACTGCAGCTTGATCAGGCTGAGGACCAAGAGGTGGCCCTATGCTGTATAGCTGCTGTTTCTAGCTTGGGCTCCCCTGGTCTGAAGAATTCTGTGTGGGATAGAGCAGCAGTGGTGAACCCATGGTCCATGGGTCACATTTGGCCCACGCATCTGTTTCTGGTGGCCTGGCAAAGTGTTTGGCTGCTAAACAGACTCATCCTTCCTTCCCTTGCACCACCCCATCACTTTTGTGCCCTTGGAACCTTGTCTGCCTGCTCTAAATCCCAACACCTAGGTTATTTGGACCACACTAGCTAGGAGGAGTCTGTTTAGCAGCCAAATACTCTATACCCCCAGTAGGGCTGGGAAAAGACACATGTCTGAACTCCAGGAAAACCACCATCAGTCAGCAGAGACCAGGGATGGAGAAACTGTGCCCTACCAGATGTTGCTGGACTCCAGCTTCCAACATCCCTGACAATGAACTGTGTTGAATGGGACTGGTGGGAGCTGCAATCCACCTGGGAGGAGCCACAAGTTCCTTATTCCTGGAGCAGGCAATTCTGAGTTGGACTGAAAGAGTGGTCTGACTTAGTCTGCGGCAACTTCCTACGTCCCTGTGCTCCTATCCCCACCCCGCAATTGTTGCAAAGGATTTTGGGGCATACTCTAATTTTACCCACCACTCCAACCAACGCTATCAGACCTCACTGTTGCACTAGAGATGTTGGGAAGCCTGGTCTTCTCACTGAGGAACCCTTGCTGAGCTGCTGAAGAGCCTCAGTTTTATCCCAGAAGGAATATAGTTGGAAGAGAATTGCCCTAGATATTTTGGGGGGGGGGTCACCTTCTCACACAGCGATACATGAGTAAAGTCCCACTGAAATCAATGGAATAACGTTATGAGACTCTTAGGTAAACAGCAGGGAAGAGAAAGTGAAGGTTTGTGGGATGGGGGCCGAGGTATTAAAGACTGGGATAGGCTTCCAAAGAAAATGACATCATTTACCCATGCATCCTCAACACACACACACACACACACACACACACACACACACACTGTTTGGTTCACATTGTATCCAAATTCATTTTGGTTCAAAGCCAGTTGGGAACTCATTCAGTCTAATCTCATGGAACAGAAGTGGCTAGACTCCCTAATGGATATAAGCCGTAGGCCCCAAAGTGAGCCAACACATAGCTTTTTATCTTTGCGTCTTTTACTAAGTTCTTGCAACTTCTTTCATAATGGCCCTTGAGATTCCTCCCCCCCCCCCCAATTCAAATACTTTGGAAGTTCAAGAGACCAAAATTCTAACAAACAATGCCATTTTTTTCTCTCCCCCAAATTCAAATTCAGATAGCATAAAATGTTTTTTTGTTGTTTTCAAAAAAAGCTGTTAGAGTTACAGAGATGCATCATTGCCCACCCATTGGCGATTCCGATACCCCCTTAAAATTTTATAATTCCAGGACTTTTCCTCCGTTTTCTGTATCAATGTACGCTGGCTGAACATGAGCTGTTTTTCAAGACTTTGGTGAAAAACATCAGTGGCAGTATTATATGGTAGGGAGAGATGCTCTTTGGTTTGAGGAAAGCAGAAGACCTGGTGTGTGTGTTGTTGAGCCTCTAACATCTCCTTGGAAATACCTTTCTCCCCTCTCCCTTTAAATACATGAACTGTGTTGATTATATTATTGCACTTGCTGTACAATAATATCTCTTTTCAGTCTGGGAATTATTTATTTTTAACAGCTTCAGGAGGTGACCCATATGAACTGAATACCAGTGGCTGTTCTTGGGAACGTAAAGAAATGGACCCCACTTTTCACCTCTCTTCCACTTAGGTTTGCCAACTAACCAGAAAAAAATGGCTTGGCCTGCTCCTGCTCTTTTAACAGCAAGTACAAGACGAAGGTTTCCACAACCATGGAGACACACATGATTACCTGGTTATGCCTTTAGATCAAACTACCGTTAACAGCTCAGCAGACTTAACCAATTAAAAATAACCCTCCCAAATTTTACCAAGTCTATTGTTTTTCTACAGATCTCCCTGCCCAGGCATAGGCAAACTCAGCCCTCCAGATGTTTTGGGACTACAACTCCCATCATCCCTGACCACTGGTGCTGTTAGCTAGGGATGATGGGAATTGTAGTCCCAAAACATCTGGAGGGCCGAGTTTGCCTATGCCTGTCCTTGCCTCTTCCCAAATCTGGAGACAGATTAAGAGTTGCCAGCCAGCTAAGGCTGGTCATCATTACTAAATCCCACTGAAGGAAGCAACCAGATTTTAGTTACTCTTAACTTGTTCTGTTGGTTTCAGAGAGACTTCCACGACAATCCTAAGCACACTTACTAGGGGGTCCCACTGAGTAGTGTGCACAGGATAAGGCTGTTAACATCATGCAGAAAATAACAATTACCACAAAGTCAAAAGCCACAGAAAGGCAATGTGGTTATTAGGGGTGTTGAAAAGAATGCCACAAAATAGTGAGCAAGTCTTATGGTTCAGTTGAAGAAGGGTCCTGGATAGCTCAAAAGCTTGCTTGTTTTGTTCCAGGTTTTGTTGTGTGTGTTTTTGCAGCATTTCAGTTGGTCCTCAAAATAAGATACTACCTGACTGTAACTTCTGGATTTTTCCTCACAGATGAGCATGCCTACTTCTGATTTTTGTATAGTCACCGGGATTTAAGTTTAGCTCGACTGGAGCCAACCATTTTTAAGAGAGTTTCAAGTAGGGCTCGGGTTATTTTGTCCCATTGTTATCTCCGGGCAAATTGACTTTGGGAATGATATCAGACTTGTGAGACCTGCATTGTGAGATGCAAAAGCACCATGTACATGCAAAAGAGGTCCTCCTTTCACATCGCCCTTCAACTTTATACATATTCTCCTAATTTTGTCCTGCATTATAAAGAAACGACAGTTTTAAAATTCCCTTTACCCCTGATTTCCCAAGAGGGTACCCAAATCATTCCTTGGCTTTGAAGGATATTTTTAAAAGCATCTCCCACACCCCCAGATGCCAGCAAACTGGGTCACAGACATAGAGGTCTTCTAAGCTAAGGAACATAAATTCAGAAATGATACACCTCGACTGCATGATATATATTTTTTCTGTAGTGTTGGGGAATAAACAGCAAATACAAGAGGGCATTCAGGTAGGCTAGCTTTGAATTAACATATGAGGGCAATATTCAAGTTAGGGGCAGCAGCAGAGAGGCAGGAAGGAAAGACTCCTCCTCTCCCCCCCAACCCCCCCCCACAGCTACCCCAAAAAAACTACTTAAGCTGGGCTGCAGCTGTTCCCACTGAAAAAAGGGAGGGGAGGGTCTCAAACTGGAGCCTGTTAGAAATTTTGGCTTAAGTATGCTGAATGCAACTAGATTCCTATGCATGCTTACTTAGGAGTAACAAAGCAGGGTGTGTTAGGACTGCAGTCTTAGAAAGTGAGTTTGAGCATCACTTTTCTCACACGTGCAACAGAATCCTCTGCATGTTTACTTACAAGTTTTTTTCTCAATAGTTCAGACTTACTCCCCTTAGCACATTTAGAGCCTGAGCCTATGAACGCTTACTCAAAAGTTAAGTCCAAAAGAGGCTGCACACTGATTTAGAAGTCCCATTGAATTCAGCAAAATTTTCAGTGATGCTGACTGAAACCTGTCTGTAAACTTGCAAGTCCTATTGAACTCAGTGGCACTTACTTCTGTGTAAACACGCAAGGGGGTACAGTATTTAGGCTTCCAGGCTTACTGAGAAGTAAACTGCATTGAAATCAAAGGAATTTACTTCTAAGTAGATTTACTTTTTGAATAGCAAGAGACTGACTGGTAGTTTCTCTACCTTTCCCAGCACATTCAGATTCTTATCTTTTTCTCTTGGTTATGAAAATATGTGATTATTTTCTGCCACTGGAAGATTTAATTTTGTTGGGGAAGGCTTCCCATAATGGATAAATAGTAATATTGTGGGCATCAATCAGATCTCTTTACGAACGCCTTTTCCCATCTCAATCTGGCGACTGAGACTTCATCCTTCCAAACCTAAACTCATTTTCCTTCAGGTCAAAGCTGCACAGCTATGTGCAAATTTCCTCAGAGGTCTCGTTGAACTTAAGGGCGGTTTACCTTAGAGTAAGCATGTGCAGGATTGGGTTGCGTTCCTCACATTCTATTTCTGAGCATGTGGGTTTGAAGCCCCTTACTCCTGATTCTACCCTGGGATCAATGGAACTTAGAATCCAAAAACTCCCTTAATTCCCCACCAGATGAAAATACCTCCTCAGGGGCTAGCCTTGTCCGCTTTAAAGATCTTTAGAGAGTCCCACAAAGATACAGGCAATCCACAAATCTGACTTAATTCTAATTTTAACCATAATTTTACATATTGTTCCTGCTATCTGCTGGGATACCAAGGCAACACATATGTGATACATTTTTTTAAAAAAATCCTACAAGTGTATTCCTATAGCATGCTTACTTGGAAGCAAACCCATTTAAATTCAGTGATCCTTACATCTGTGTATAACATGCAAAAATCTAGCCCTATTAGTCAACCCCGTTGGACGAGGTTTTTCCCTTGCGCCTAAAGATATAGAAAGGCGTGCAAATGTTCTCGTTCATAATATAACTTAAATTAGATTCAGGGGAAGGGGAGGCTGCAATATTGCTTCCCACCCCCAACTCCTTATCTGGAGTCCCTTTTAAAACATTGGTAATAATACTAAAAACAGACGAAAAGATGTTCTGTGTAAACATCCTAACGGTGAGCCTTAGTTAAGATAAAAGGGCCTCCCTTCTCCTAACTCCGACAGTCACTGGGAAAAAAGCAATAAAGATAATACAGTGAGGGGAGGCAGACAGCTTTTCTCCCAAGTTTTACTATGCAGATTAGAGGCAGGGTGGGGACACCCAAAAATCTAACAATGAAATGTGCAATATAAAAGTTAAGCCTGAAAAAAAGATCAGATCAATTTCACTCCCATGCTGAAATTTACAAACAAATGGATTGTTTCTATTCCCCAAGCAGCACCATTAATGCAGATCTGATCCTGTGCAACTTTTACTTCAAACTAACCCCTGCTGGGTATAATAAAAAATAAATAAAACACACCCCACTTCAAGCATATTTCATTGAGGTTGGAATCCTAGCCCCATTTACCTGAAAGCAAGCCCCATTTGGATTCAATAGGACTTGCAACTGAGTGGACATGGTTAAGGATTGCACTCTGTAATCCTTAGCCATGTCTACTCAGAAGCAAGTTCTATTGAATTCAGTGGGGCTCAGTAGTCTCAGGATCACAGCTTTATTTATTACTGTTATTTAGTGTTGTTTTTATTTATTTTAAGCATTCATATCTCTTGCCTTCCTAACAAAAATTCAAGGCTGCTTACAAGTCACCCTTATTATAAAACTGACCAAAGATGATGATAATAAGCTTGAGAGCCAATGCTGATTAAGGATGCTTAGGCACTATAGATCACATGTGAACTACGCAAAACAAGAAGTACAGTATATTGTAAAAGGTGGAATAAAATTATTGCAATGTGACTTGCTCCTAAGTAAGCTTACAACCCTGATCTTCCTCAAAATGCAATCCTGGGCATGTTTTACTCAGAAGCAAACCCCATCATCTTCAGTGAAGCATACTCCCTAGACAGTAGCATGCTAAAAGTACTTAGAAGCTTAGCCGACCCGATTCACACGTGATGAACTATCAGTATGTTGAAATGTAACTAAACTTTACTACAAGGAACCCATTGCATTTGTGTGTGTGTGATCTCACTTTCAAGGATGTCCTCAGACTCCAGCCCCACTAAAATAAAACTTGCGCGTGGTATCCTATGTGGAAATTAACTGTCCATAGATTTCAATGGGATTTGATTTTGCACCCAATGTGACCTCTCCTTACACAAAACTATAAGATTAAGGTGGTAAATTTAGGGTTAAAAAGCCACTGAAATGAATGGACTTAAAAGCTGGTGAAGTCCAGTGCTTTTAGTGGAATGTGACTTAGTTGGATACCACCCTTAGGACCCAATCAAGGTGTGTGTTTGCTCAAATCAAACACTCTTCCAGATTTGTTTTTATTTGTGGGGATGAAATCCTGCTTTCCTTGAAGCAAGGCGTGTTCATTTCATTCGGGGAGCCTGCTTAGAATCCATTTTTTAAAGGATTCCACTCACACCCTGGAGTAACTTTTGTTAATCCTAACACACCAAGACTGCACATTTTCCTGGGAGCAGCTCCCATGCCTGGGACTAAGCCTCTGAACACGGAAGGTTTTACTTATGAGTAAACAACCACGGGATTTTATTTGCTTGGAAGGAAGTCACGTTGAGCTCTCAACAGGACTTCCTTCAGGGCTCTAAATTCTTAGAGTAACCTGGGACGACGCATAGCGCACAGAGGATTCTGTTTGCTTGCGACTTTATCCTTTGCACGGCCGCTCGATTCGCATATCTAACATCTTTGTTATCTTACGTGCAACCCCTTGGCCCGTTTTACCTTCAACTAAGCCCCACCGAATTAAGAGATATTTACGTACTTCAGAATGAACTTGAATAGGGTCCTGCAGATTCCAGGACGGAATCCTACGCACGTTTACCTCTGCATTAAGTCCCTCTGATCTCAACGGAGATTACTTCTGAGTAGACATGAATAGGAATGCACAACACGTCCCCTCCGCTGCCGCCGCCCCCCAAGTAACCTCGAATTTCAATCTGATGCACAATTTCCTACAAATCCCATTGAGTTCAACGGGGATCAAGTTCAAATAAGTATGCACAAAGGCTGCGTTACTTGGGTCTGCCCTAACAAGCAAGCTCTTTATTTAAAACAGTCTATGCGGTTTTACTGATTTTAATTTAAATGCGCTAGCCATGTCTCCCTTTCAAGACGCCGCCTTGGTCGTGAGAAGGTGAGTTCACCGGCTTACAGCAACACCTCGGTAGGCTTTTCTCATAAGAAAGTCCAATTGAAATCAAGGTGACTCTTACTTTCAAATAAATGTGGCCCTCTGGGTTGGGGGGGCTGTCACGTGTCAGTCATGGGGGTACAATCCAGAAGCTACCTAAAGTGTCTGATGGGCCACTGATCCACGCCTCCTGTGTAAACACAAGACACCAAAGCCCTGTTGATTTTAGAGCAATTTATTCCAGAGTAAATAAGGAAGATCCCCCTTTTAAAAACACGTTATTGAACGCCTTTCATGTTGCGCTCTCGCTCCCTGTTGTTCTCACCGCCACAAAATCCGCTGTTTCCCCACCAATTTAAATCACAAAACAAAACCCTACCAATTTAAATCACATGCAAAATATAAACGGGGGGGGGCGTTTCCTCTGGAGTAAAAATCTTAGCAAACTCGAGGGAGGGTCCTTCTGGGTAAAACACGCTTTAAAGTTGCTTGTGTGTTTGTTTGGATCATTCAAGAGTGTGAAGTTCTTAAACAAAACCTCGGGTAGAGGGTTGCCCCATATTTAGCAGCCGGCGGGACTTAGTCTAAGTAAACATGCCTACTATGATCAGGCAGCGTAATCCGATGCTCTGCCTGTTTATTTCGGAAGTAACTGCGCATAGGGGTTGCAGCCTGAATTGAGAGTTAGTTAAAAAGCAATGCAACCGTTTAATTGCGCTATAATTCAAAACACACACACACACACACACACACACACACACACACACACACACACAAAGTTTAGTAAGCATTCCCGAGTCTTTGGGATGTGGGGGAGACACAAGACCAAGCACTCGGAATAAACAAACTAAGCGAGTGTAACTGACCAGGGTGATTCATACTGGTAGGAGTTGACAGCAGTATAAAATCGCTCTAAAAATGCATTGAAAAAGGCGACCGCCGACGCCCAGCCTCGCGTTGCCTCGCAGTTGTGTTTTCTACCGAACACGACCAAATTTGGGTTCTAGTCCTGCCCCAGCCATTTCCTCGCAGCGATATTTCTGCAGGATCCAAGGGAAAGGGAATTCGATGGGGTTGTATGGACTTTTCTCCCCGACGCCCCATCTAAAACGACTGCGGCGCGGCTTTCCCTCCCTCCGACGAGCCTTTTCGCCTTTGCCCCCCAGTGAAATAAATCCCACTTTTGCCTGTCACATGCCCTTAAGTGTTGTTTTCTGGCTTTACAACTTCACCCTCACCTCCATCTTCTGTCTTTTTCTAAAACCCTATTTCTCCTTCCAAATTTTCAAACATTGAGCCAAGTCAGCTACGCACCCCCCACCCCCAGTTTCAACAGTTTTAAGAGGCGGGGTGCAGACAAAAAATAAAGAAAAGAAAAAGTATCCTGCAATACAAAGGCATGGAAATTTAAAATAATAATAGATTTTGCTGTTTATGCCCCCAAATCTCTCCTTTACGTTTTACGCACCATTTTACTTGTAAAGAAGCCCCATTTGAACACAGCAAGGAATGTTGCGGATCAACATCCACAGGCTTGTGTGGCATGTCAAATTGCAGGTAAACGACCCTACAGCCTCATCTGGGGGGGGGGAGGGAGTTTGTTTACTTAATTGTATGCACCTGAATTTTGGAAACGAAAAGGTCTCGCTGCCTGATATATACAGTACTTCACATAACAGAGCAGCTGTAAAGCGAATGAGGCCTAGTCAGAAACCAGGCTGCATTTGCCTCGCGTGCAGCGACCTGCGTTGGCTCCGGAAACTGTAAAACGCCGCCTGGACGCTGAGGGCGCTACAATAATCGTCTCACTACAGTATTCACGTGCTCTTAGGTACCTATAGTAAGTATATACACATTAGGAGGAGGCAGAGAGAACGTCTGGGCGCTATGGGCAGGAGGCACTGGTGCGCGCATGGAAACTATCAGGAATTACTGAGCCTTAAATGGGATCGTTCCCCCTCCCCACACACACTTCCCCCATACAATATCCCTTGCAATCCTATCCGCTACTCTATGCCCGACTTTCCTGGGTCTATTGGGACTTACTTCCAGGTCAACTTGCCCAGGACGGCGCTGCAAACGGGAAGCCTTCCTTGCATGCCTACTCCCAGTGTTCAAGAGTCACCGGATTCAATGGCGCTCGTTTCCAAGTATCTCCCTCCCTGGCGCGTCTAGGAGTGCGCCTACCTGCAGCTGAGGATACAGCATTTCACGTCCGCAGAAAGCAGGGTGGGGGTGGATGGGCCAGGCTGATGTTTACTCCTAAGTAAGCCTGCTTGGGATCGGGGAATGAGGCCTCCCTGGATGTCTAGCTTGTCCAAAACGCCTTGGGCTTAAAAAGGGGCGCTCTGGTGACGTCTGAGCGGCGCGATCACCAGCACGTTTAAAAACACGCACTTTCCTTTTTGTTTTCCTTTTCTGAAAGGAAAGGAACCATTTATCTACACACCATCCTGAACTCTTTTTTTAAAAGCCAGCTTTTAAAAAAACGGCGGCACAGCGAAAGAGAGTAAACTTCCCTTTGCCCAAGCCCCACTTTTAAAAAGTTAGGTGCGTTGGAGTTTTATATAATGCATGCCCTGACATTTACACAAACAGGGAGGAATCTGGCTTTATTTGTTTGTTTTAAAAAACAGATTTAGCCAAGCGATTTTAACAGTTTATTTCGAGAGGAAAGCTAACATGCTGCTCAAAGGGCACCCAGAGAGGTCGCTTTTATTGGGATACTTACAATGCAACCCTACAAAGGTCTACTCGCAAATAAGCCCTGTTGAGTTCAGTGGGGTTTACTCTCAGGCATGAGCGTGCATATAGGCACAGCTATGACTACAAATCTTCTTTTCTGGGAGTAGGCCTCACTGACGCCAGTAGGACTTACTTCTGAGTTGACATGAGTGGGATCGGCCTGGTAAGCTGCAACCCAACACGCACTTAGTCTGGAAGAAACTCGGTCCAGCTCTGCTGAGCCTGCGTCTTTCGAAACCCACATGCCTACCAGGGACATTTAGGCAGCGTGCAAGGCTCCCTTATTTAAAAGGATGATCTGTAAGGTGCTGAGGTGCGTGACACTTGTAGTTAAAATACACTGCTCCTATTTTAAAAAAACAAAAACACATAGGAAGAAGTTTGGTGGGTGGGTGTGTCTCATCATCGATATTTTAAAAGAAAATGTTCAACTTGGTTCCTCATACTTTAATTTGTTATTAAAGTAATTAGTGGGAGAGGAAGAAAGTATCATTCCACCCCAAAACGTATGCCTGTTTAATTCTCAAATAAGTTACATATTTCATGCAAGTTTGGGACCAAAGACCGGAGTGAAAGAAACATTCCGCCTTAACTGTGTAACTCGAGGCACATTTATTTACGGGCAAATGCCGGAGATTTACGTCTTCTAAATAACTTACTCCAGAGTAAGTTCACGTAGTGTGGTTGGCTTCAGAAATCCAACTCATAAAACAAATGCCAGCTGGCCACCAATGACTTGGCCAGATTCCTCTCGGCCTCAGTTTCCCCGTCTGTAACATAGCGGTGGCCTTGCTCTCTCACACAAGCTGCTTCACGGGCAAAACGTGGCCAGGGAAAATTATCTTTGATTTTAAGAACAGCGCCGTTTATATTATTCCAGGTAATCATCCTATGAGGATGCAATTGTGTTGCTATCATCCTATGCAATTGTGTTGCTACTGTTAATATTATCAAGTTAGATCTTGATTGAATTAATGATCAACTTGGATGGGGACCCGGTTGGTTGGCAGACACGCGTCTGTCTCTGGACACAAGAGCGCGGCTTTGGAGGCGAAGTCAAACCGTTGGAGAGTTACAGCCACGACATAACCAAGCATGGCCTACCCATTAAAAAAAAAAGGGTCTAGATTTCCACTCAGTGCCACCACTTGCAGGATCGACCCCACCCCAACCCGGAATATTAGAAATCCAAGGTGAGTTCCCCAATTGTACTTGGAGCGCTTCCAGTTTCTTTTAAATTGATTTTTACTGTAGGCTCTGCAGAAATCAATGGGTCTAAACTTTCCAAGTTTAAAGCGTAGTTTAATATCGGAGGCTGGCGCATCTCCCCCGCCCCAACGCGCACACGCTCTTTTAAATTCCCGGGGAAACTTCTACGCTTTTGTTTACATCCAGTTTCCCCAACTCCTCCCCGCCGCCCCGAAGGTAACGCGGGTTCAGATGAGTTGTCTGAAGTTCAAAGCCGAGGGCGAGGAAGGAACACCGTTTCTACGCAGGCGCCACTCCCCAGAACTTTTATGTATTAGTGGCATTAATGTTTAAGGTGTTATTCTTTCGAATCCACCTCCGTCGGGAGTCTGTGACGTTCCCGAAGTAAAGGCAGAGATGTTGGCAAATGCGCTTTCGCCATATATAGAGTATAGAGGGAGTTACAAAGTCCTGAAGGATAAAAAAAACACACGCCCCTAATTTCCGATTACTATCTTGGCAAATCGATCTGGTCGTCTTTATTATCTTTTTTTTTTTTAAGGACCGTTTTCAAAATACTTTCTCTTTCTGCTTCTAAATGGGTTTTTATTCCCACCTCCCAAGATCTCCATCTATTGCAGAAATTTGCAGGTCTTTGAACTCTTTTTGATTAGAACATGCCTCCTTAGGGGGGGGAGGCCTTTCAAAATGATAATTTACTTTTTTGAAATGTGATATATAGCAACATTAGCTCTGTACTTTTTGTTTTCCGTTATGCAAAGCTGTGCGGTCGAATTATCAAGTGAATGAGTGATCTAGTGCTGTGAATCCTGCTAGTCAGGGAGTCCTATTGAACTCAAGGGGCCTTACTTTCCAGCAAAGATGCTTAAAGATTACGCTCTGCAAATCATCAACTCAAAAGACCCAGAAGGTCAGGTAAAAATAAATAAATCATCAGATTAAAGTGAGAGTATCTAAAGTGTGATAGGGAAAAAAATACTTTGAAAAATAAAACTTACACTGGATCTTTAAAAATAATTATTAGGGAGTGTGTGGTTTTGGCAAATCCATTACAAATTCTAGATAGCAGCTTTGCTTTTTTTTTTAGAATGTTCAACCTAGAATGCTATAATACCCACTTATATGTGTATTTTTTTAAAAAAAAAAATCATTCCCGCCCTCCATTTTCTTTTCATTCAAAACCTTGCCCAAAAGATTCATGCTCCCTCCCCAAACTTTGGCGATTCCTCTCCTCCCCTAGAAATAACAGCAGTTGAAACGCATTCGCCATCACATAGGCCCCTGTGATTAGTTTGGGGGATACATACATAAGCTCAACACAAATTGGAGGGGACGCGCGTGCACGTACATATAAGAAAGGAGAGGTTGGCTGAAGCGCAACCCAACAACTGCACATAATGTTGATCTGGACACAACCTGGCAGGTCTCCCCTCCCTCTTTTTCTACTGGTGGTGGTGAATTCATTCCTGTAGTTTCTAGCTTGGTCCTTCCTCTTTCTCCCTCCACCCACCCCCACTCTGTGCCTGGCAAAACGCTGGCGAGGTGGCAAACACTTCCTTTGGTTTGCTCCCTCCCTCTCCATCCACCACCCCTTTTTAACCTAGCTGGGGGTCTTTACTTTGCGATGTGTGTGTGTGTGTTGCGGCGCGGTGTGGGGGGGGGGGTGGAGAGAGAAACTCTTGACTCACAGTAATCGCTCGAGGCTTGACGCTGCTGGAACGAGAAGTCTGGCGAAGTTTCGCTGCTGTTGCTTCATCAAAAGCATCCAAGAGGGATCAGCATCCTTGTTAAAAAGACGGGTGGGGTGGGAAATCACCCTTCCTTTCCCAAATCCTTTGAAGAAGAAGAAAAACTCGCACAAACATACAAAATAGCCACCACCAAATGATAATTTAAAAAGAGTCCTGTTCTGGTTCTATATCCTTAAAAAATGAATCTGCTTTTTTATTTTTTTCGGGGGGAAAAAGAATACGCAGAGAGAGGGGATCCCAAATGGAGAGAGATGGTTCCTTCTAAGCTGGTCTATTCCCATAGATCTCGTTTTGTACCTTTAAGATCTCCTCTTAAAATGTTCCATTAAATAAAAGAGAGAGAGAGAGAGAGAGAGGGAGAGAGAGAGAGAGAGAGAAGAGGGAAGAGAGAGCGCCAGTTTGGAGTCTTGACTGCCCACCCTTCTTGCCGCCCCTCCCTCCCTCTCCTCTGCTGACGTTGCTGCTGTCAGTCTTCGGGAGTTCCAACTAGTTTCTTACTTAGGATCTTCCAAACAACCGGGGCCCCCTTCTCCTTCTATTCCCCATCAGCGCCACACTCTCCCTCAACCTGCAGTCCCCTTTCCCCAAACTGGCCCTGCCTCCTCACCCCCTTTCTCCCCCCTTTTTGCTCAGAGTACCATGGAGCCAAGCTGGGACAGCACCATCTCGTCCCTCCACCCTGAACTCCCTGCTCAATGTTTGGATGCTGCTTTCGGAAAGGGAGGGGGGTCAGAGAGGCACATCATGGTTTAAATTATAGTACATCTGGAGAGCACAGTCAGGCAAATAACATGCTCGGGGCATCAGCTAATAATACTGGCTGAACGGCTAAAGAGATAGCAGGCCGCAGGCTTTTGAGCATAAAAGCCCACATCTATATCAAGGGCCAGATATCTGGGGGGGGGGGGACAGGCAGTGCACACCCTGCCCCAAAATAGGAGCCCCAAAGCGCAACCAAGAGAGAAGGGATGTAGCCCAGTAGAGAAGCATCTGCTTTGCATGCAGAAGGTCCCTGGTCCAACCCCAACATCTCCAGACACGCCTGAAAAAGATTGCCTGCCTGAAACATTGGAGAGGTGCTGCCAGTCAGTGTAGACAACACTGGGGCCAATGGTCTGACTCGAGATTATCTTTCTGCATCCCCAGGGCTCTCCAGCGCTCCTGCTGCAACAGTCAAGGAGGTCTGTGACTTTAAAACCGCAGTACAGCAGACCAGCTATCCAACAGGTGCTGCTTCTCCTTCCTGCTGCAGAGTGTCTGTCTGTGGCGTGCAGCACTGAAAGACGCCGAAACCACCAAGAAGTGGCTGCACCACACTAAATGTCCATGTACAGTGTCCTGTTTTTCTAACAGCCGCCGGCCAGTTGTCTTTGGGAAGCTCACAAGTCAGGCGTGAAAACGGTGCCCCCCTCCAGCCCCAGTGATAGACTGCCTTTGAACCTGGAAGTTCAGTTCAGCTTTCACAATTCTCTACCCCCATTCATTAATCTGCCGAATCCAAAATTTGAAAACTGTCCCCTCGGTTTCTGGCCATCTCCGCAGCTTGTGAGTGTGAATCCCATCCATTAATTATTATGAGTTGAGTGAACAAATACACCCCTGTTTGTCAGTCTTGAACTGACTGCTAATTATTTCCACTGGGTGAGCCCTATGGGAGAGAGAGGGGATGAAAACAAGTTTGCCTGTCTGTCTTGCAAGACAGTAAATAATTAAATTTTATACAATTCTATCCTGATCTCCTCCCAGTAGCCGTCTTGTAACCAAGAGCTTCTCATCTTCTGTCTTCAGAAAGATGCTCCAACCTGGGCCATGTCACTTTCCCCTTTTCTGTATGTTTCACAGGTCTGTGGTTTGTTGCATTTGTATACTGCCTTTCCGCCAACGCATCCAAAATGGTTTGCAATTTTAATAACGGAGATAAAATTTACTGTGACAGAGTCTCCTTTCTGGCTGGGCTGGAAGCTGATGGCACAAGCACACCCTGACCTGGGTTATCTCGCGTCTGCCTTCCCCTGAGTCACACAGATCTCTACGGCATCATACTCATAACCTGTTCCTGAATTTTAAAAAGTTGAACCTTTCCCCCCATGAGCCAATAAGCTGTCTGTTTGTTAATTAAGCATAATGATTTACCTGCCCTTCATCAAACAACCCTAAAGCAGATTACAATATTACAAGAAGCCAGCAAAAGTGAGTGCATGTAAAATAGAATTAAAAATTCCAACATAAAAACACCATCAGTTACAGCAACGCACTAGCATCCTGCAGCATCTGGGACAAACAGACTTGGTTTTAACAGGGCACCGGAATGTCAACAATGCTGGCACCCACTGTATTTCCAGAGGCGAGTGCATTCGACTCTCAGGGTGCCATGAAGATGAAACCCACATCCTATGTCACCACCCCACATATATCCCCTAGTGATGGGGCAGTGAGAAAGACCTCTTCTCCAGATCTAAGGACCTGGACAAGCTGATGCACAACATAAAAGAGCCCTGCTGGATCAGACCAGAACCTCTTCTAGGCCAGAAGTTGACAACCAAATGCTTCTGGGAAACCAGAAAGCAGAACAGCACACTTATGTATGCACAACCCTCAGAATCCAACATGTTTTGCATTGGGCGAGCAGCTGCCAGCCTCAACGCCTCCATCCATATAACAGGGATAATCACAACCTGCATGAAAAGGCTAAAACATATTATTACAACCTTTTACAAAGCTGGGCCCTTACAGCTCCTGTTAGGGGACAGATAACTGTTCATTCCCATTTTACAGGTTGGAGGACTGAGGTCTAGAGAGAGGGATTTGCCCAGGGCCACACAATGGTGTCTGCAGCAGAGTGGGATTTGATTGACTTCCGCAAGGCAGCATCTCCACTTTCCTTAGCCACTGGACCAAATTGGGTAATGTGAAGATGAATATGCTATACAAAGGTTTGGGAATTATTTGCACATTTACAGAGTACTGTTAGAAAATAATATAAAATAGATATTTGGGCACATTAAATTATGAGAAATGACTCACTGTATCAGACCAAAGGTCTGTCTGGTCCTGTATTCTACCCCAAAGATGGCCATCCCTTCCTCAGCTGAAATTTAGAGGTATACTGCTTCCAGGGTTCAATTTAGATACCATAGCCTAATAGCTATGGATAGATCTCTCTGTGAAATGGCCTCACAACAGCAATTGTATACACATTCAACTGGGAGTAAGTCCCATTGAACTCCATGGGATTTATTTCTGCATAGGATGGCTCTGTAATCCTTATTATTCTATCTTTAAAAAGCCATTTGTGGCCTTCACAACATCATGCTGGTGGGTTCCATAATTAGGTGTTGGAAGAAACACAGAAAAAGACCAACTCTCTTCTGGTCCAAAACCCATCCATCACAATCACTCAACTGAGTGGGCAAACAAAACCACATAGAAAGCAGAACAAAAACAAAAAAAAAACATTTTGAAGTGTCAGCAACCAAACAGCAAATGACCCTGAACTCAGTGAAGTAAGCACTGGATAGCCTGAATTAAATGCAATTATACTACCATCAGCCTGAGGGGGCTTAACTTACTCAAGTTTAGAAGGCGAACCCCACATGCCAATTTCTAGCTGAAATTTTATTTGTATTCAGAAGGACACAGATTCTAGAAAGTTTGCAACCCAACAAAACAAAAAACCTAGTAAATTTTATAATTCACACACACACACACACACACACACACACACACACACGTACATGAGAAATGTCCTCATTGCAAGTCAGCCCATTGGTCCATCTAGCTCAGTACTGTTGACACCAACTGGCAGCAGCTCTCAAGGATTTCAGACAGGGAGTCTTTCTCTCTCCTTACCTGGATATGCTTGGGATTGAACCTAGGAGGTTCTGTGGTCTTTTGCCACACACTTGGGACTTGCAGCACCATCATACATCTATATGCTATGGCATTAGAGGACTAAAATCCACAGTATAGACTCTCTACAACAGCCATCCGGGTATTTGACAGACCAAATCCACCCAGCTCCTAAGAGGTCCTCAGTCAAGAGTGGATTTCCGCTACCTTGCTTAGGAAACTCCTAAGAGTAACAATCTTTAAAAATTATGGCCACTTATGTTAAGAGTCTAGGGGCAGGGGGCTGTCTTCATCATCAGCATTACTGATGGTGATTTTTAAAGTTACTGTTACGACCCCTCTTTCTTACCTGTACCAAATCCATTCTCACAAACCCACCTTTTCCATGAACCCTTTGGTACAGCCTTCTAATCCCCAATGCCCTCCTGTAATGGTGCCTGTTACCAGAACTAAGTATGTGCAACTGAAATAAATCATACGGGGTTCCCCCTGTTTATGCCCCCCCCCAAGTCTTTCTTCTGTGGACAAATTTTAGGTTGTAAGCTCTTTGGGGAAAGGGACCTTTTATGCTCCTGTATTCTGCAAAGATTTACACCCTTACAGTATAAGAATCAACAAACAGCAGTACTAACAATTGTCTGACTACCCACCACTTCCTAACTCCTGCCTTGTATCCAGTACTGGTGATACTCACGAGTAGACCCGTCGAAAATCAATGGATATGACAAACATAGGCTCATGCACTTCAATGAGTCTACTCCAAGTAGGTCTTGGCTATGACCCCCTGCCTTCCAAACCAAGATTGTGCTGCCTGGAGACTGAAAGCGCCCCCCCCCCAAAAATAAAGCCTTTTGGCAGAGAGAGAGGTGTCCTCATTTCCACCCCACCCCGTCGCGAAAATATCCAACAAACAATAGAATTCCTGAAGCAGAGCTCTGTGGGACTCAAAAAGCTTGCATCTCTCTAAGCGGACAGAAGGGGTTTAAGACAGACAGACAGACCGTTTACCAGTTTTGCAGCTCTGAAAACAATCTTCTGCAGCTCTCCTCGCTTCAGAGCAGAAGAGGGGAGAGGAGCTTCTCCCAGCGCGTTTTCGGGCTGCAATCCAATCCACGCTTACCTGGGAGTAAGCCTCCCTAAACTCACTGGCGTTTATTTCCGAGTAGCCATGCATGGCACAGACCTTAGCTGTTAAAAACTCAAGTCCCAGACGAAGTTGCAGCGTGGCCCCTTCTGAGGCGAAGAGGAAGAAAGGAGAGGGGAAGCTTTTCGCTACTTTTTTTGAGCCACCCCCCCTCCCCGCTTTTTGGGGCAATCTCTACATCTATCTTTTAGGTGGAGTTCAAAGCGACAGAGCACTTAAAGAGTCAAAGTCTTATTCCCCTCCCGGCCAAGATACAGGGCGGGGGGGGGGGATGGGGGTAAGAACCTCATCTCACCTTCCTCAGAACTTATATTTGGTATTTTAAAACACTCACCGATCATTTAGTTTTAAACTGATTTGATTAATTTGGGGAATCGATTAGGCTTGGGAGGAAGGAAAAGGGATATTCGGGGAACCAATTTAGCATTTGGAGAAGAGGGGGGATGAATAAGTCAAATATTATTGGGCCCAGACTGTTCAAGCAGCGAAACAAAGCAGAAAGGGGACTTAAGAAGAAAATCGAAGTCCCTGTGGCATTTAAAATGCCTCAAAAACACACAAACGAACGCCGTTTCATTTTAAGACAAATCGAACTTACATTTGATGGCATTTTACTTTCCTGGGGGAGGAGAATTTTGTGGCGTTAAAGCCTGAAATATTAAAGATACGCGGGCAAACACATCCATTATATATATATAATGTATACACACACACACACCAGTTAGTCCGGTGGATTAAAAGCAAATATACATCTATGCTATTAATATTCCCACCCTGTTCCAAAATAGCATGTTTACCTGGAAAATAAGCGCTACTTACTCATACGTGGGACTCACTTGGAAGTAAATAAGGGAGCCGGCTCGTTTTCTTAGCGCAAATGAAAACTGATCCATTAGCTGTTCTGAAAAATGTGCTATTTATGATATATATGGCGGCCAAAACTGTACAGTTACAAATATTATTGACTGGGCCTTTTGATTTGCTTCCTCCGAGGGAACTTGTAAATTCATTATTTTTTTTAGGTGGGGGAATCAGGGCCATCGTCACTCCCCCTAACTGTCCATGAACCCTATAGCAATGTAGTTTGGGGGGGGGGTGTAGAAAATTGAAAGAGCCCCCCTATTGAATGAAGGAGGGGAGAAAAACACGTTTGCAAGAGAGGTTACGCCTCCCCCCCCCTATAGCGAGTGTGATTGGGGTGGGTGGGTCAGGAACCGATTCATTTTGGGGTTTGGGAAGGGTGGGTTTGGAGGGTGCGGGGCGGGAATTGCAGCGGTCTGAAGAAATGGCGATGTGGAGATTTGATGGCTCCGAGGGCAAAACTTGCAAAAAGTTAATTATATATTTCCTGCACCAAAACAATAGTCTGGAGTTTGCTTCTCTCTCTCTCTCTCTTTTCTCCACTCCCCCGAAAAGAGGATGGTTACGATCCCAAACCCAATTACTCCGCAGCGATTCCTTTCCTTTCGAATGGGGATTGACACCGGATTAAATAAACGGAGTAAATATATCACACGCATGATGTACATACATGCAACCTCCCTACCTGCAAAAAGCAAATGTCTAGAGCGGTGTCAGCTTTAATGGGATATGGAAGAGGAAAAGTAGTGGTGGGGTCTTACTTTTGAGTAAAGAGGCCGAGCCTTAATAAACACCCCCCCCCAAAAAATTACTGCGGGAGAGGGAGAGAGAAGGCTGCCTCCCTCGTCTCCACAACCTCAGTTCTGCTAGGATGAAAAAAGTCAAAGAAATTGACCCCCAAGGAAAGAATTTTTTAAACATATACTATACAGTACGCACACATACATAAATATGAGAGAACACAAAATTAAGAGGATCCACAAGTAGGAAAACACAGCTGAAGGTGAACAATTGGCGCGGCTTCCTCGGTACCGATATCAGAACACAATGGAGAGGATTCAGTCGGTGCCAAATGGTGCGTTTCCTCCCCCCCCCCTCCGCTAAAAAATAAAGCCTCCAACATTTCAGCCTGTAATAAATAAACGATTTGGAAAAGCCTGCAAAATGTCACCGGCCGGTGGACCCTGCCAGCGCTTCGGACACAGGAGGCTGGAATCCCACCTACAACTTACCTGGGAGTAAGCCCCCGTTGAACACAGTGGGGCTTACTTCCAAGTAAACAGGGTTCACACGGCAGGGTTGTCGACCTTCTCTGGCCAAACTTTGCTTCGAGTGAAACAGGCTCAGAGAATCGTGGGGTTACCTCGGGTTACGGACAAATTCTTGCGTGAACTCCTTAACTTCTATATTCTTACAGAATCCGAGTTCTTTTTCAATGTGTCATTTAGTGCAAACCATAAGCGCGTTTATTCGGAAGTTAAAGATGCAGCCCTCGGTGTGCTTACTTTGCAGGCTGCTCCATTGAACACGGCGACACAGGCTAGGGTTTTGAATGCCATTGGATTTAGCTACTCCCAAGCTAAGTGTGCATAATATTGCAGATTTACTCCACACACATGCATACACACGCACGCACACAGATCTAAATATGTTTAAATTTTGAAAAAATGAGCATTTTGCTCTCTAAAAAGTGTTTTATACATTTGACATGGATATTTGTTCAGAATATCCTGGTGCTAAAATATCCTATATTAAAACATCCAGAGAAACAGACAAAAAACCACAATCTTGCAAATGTCCTTCTGATAATCAACCAGAATATCAGAAAAATAACCAGCAAACTGTTGGTTTTATTCAGAAATTAAGATCCTTCCTACGAAACTTTGTAGTAGTTTTCTGCCTTCAATACCCTATTTTTAAAAACACATACATAATTAAAATAGCAAAACGGGACGCATACAGATGCTCTCAAGCGACTTACTTTGGGAAACAAGTCACTTCGCTCTCCTAAAATGCGCACGTGGCATTAAACATGGAACGGGATTGACTCCGGAGTGAACTCAGCGGTTCCACGCACATTCAACCCGCTCCGAAGCATGTTTACTCAGAAGTAAGCTCCACTGGTTTCAATGGGACTTCTTTCCCAGTAAAGAGAGATTAGAATCCCATCCTGATTCTTGGGCATTTCTGGCCGACCTTAATGGCAATTTCATATGCATACATATATACATATAAAAACGCGTCATGTTTTCCCCGAAGTAAACCCCTCATAATTCAAGAGGATATACTACTTCTATGGAATCTGAATAGGATGGCAGCCCGGAAATTATTTACTCGGAATAAAGCCCAAGTCTGTTCTTGCGCCTTAAATCCAGGCGGCCCATTCACGAGGACTGCAGGGCGAATGGGTCTTAGGTGTCAGCCCGTGAACACAAACGGATCTCGTGCGTAAAAGCGCCCCAAAAAGCGAGGTCGGCCGCCTGGAGGAATAAAGACCTTGTAGGCCCCAACTGTGTGACAGGGCCGGGGAATGTATCTAGTTCTACATATCCACGTTGAACGGGGAATTAAGTTCCCATGACCTCCATTAGGGCGCCCTCCTTTGTGAATTATGGCCCGCTTCCACTGCAACCCTAACAACACCCATTCTTTTCTCAAACAGCGCCCATCGAGTTCAACGCACCAAGGAGGAGTGTTTTAAGGTTGCAACTTAAAAGTGGATATGAATCTCTGAGAAGAAAACCTGCGGAGTTGCATCCAACGTTTCAGTCCTGCTCAGAGAAAGAAGCATTGCCATTCATGGACATGACTAATTGATTTCAATAGATGGTCTCGGAGTACATCTAGTTGGATACAAACCATAGTTTTGATTATTATTATTTTAAAAAACATGCTCGCACAGAGTGATTAGTCGTCATTAATTCGGATTTATGCGTTTAATTTCAAAGCTTGCTTTAACTTAAAAAAAAAAACCCAACTAATGTAGGGTGTTTGGTTTTTTCTTCATTTCTAGGTCCTCTTTTCAGGCTTTCTTGCAGAAAATGGAGAGAAATTAGAACGGGAGAGATGGCTGGGAATCAACGAGCCAATCGCTTCTACTGCCTGTTGCTTCCGCATCTAGAAAGTAATATGCCACAACTTCCGTTGGGGTGGGTAGCGTTGGCTTCCGAAGGAGGCATTTAAGACTCTCTTGTCCTGCAATATCCCCGTCCATCCTATAATCTGCAGTGCGAGATTTTACTTGGAAGTAAACTCCTAGCCAGTGAGCTTTTACTCTTCCAGACAAGCACCCATAGCTGGCAGCCTCGGGGTTGTAACCAGCTAAAATCTACTCGGAGTAGAGCCACTGAACTGGAAGATTACTCATGCCCATTCATTTCAAAGGATCTTCTCTGAGCACGACTGACGTTGGACAGAACTTCCGACCCCCGCCCAAAAAACACCGGTGTGAAGGCAGCTAAATCAGGAGAGATCTATTAATTTTCTTTCCCTCCCCTCTGAATATATCAATAATTTCGCGATTTTAGATTATTGACTAGGGTGAGAATTGGATTCTGAAAATTTACCATATTATAGAGATCAATCTATAATACTTTGCACGATTAAGGGCACCGCCATCCTTCTAAAATGAAAAGGGGGGGACATTTGTCAAGGCGCAATTCTGAGCGCCCTGATTAGGGCAATGAATCCTATGGAGCCCATTGGTATTTTACTTCTGAGCAGAAATGTATAGGATCGCTCTGCGCGCATAAATGTCAAGGGCAAGGATTGGTAGTGAAATCCCATGCATGTTTACGCAGAAGTCCTATTTAATTCAATGGGACTAGGGAGTGTGTTGATTTAGGAACTAAACCCCATCGAACGCAATCTGAGTTTACCTCTGAGTAGACATTACAGTATGTTAAGCAGGTGCTCAAATTGTCTGCCATCGGGACACCAAGAGGGCTTACCCTGCGATTGTTTAAATGCGGCCTTTGTTAAGGGGTGGATGTCCACAGTTTATTTATAAACCAATAGAAAAAAATGCATATATATATATAAAATGGAGGAAAGCAAACACGCAAAGAAATGGGGAAAAGAGGACAGGGAAGTGAGGAGGACAGAAAGAAAAACAGCAAAGAAAAAAACCCCACAAAATAGGGGAAAGGGGGGGGTTAGAGTGAAGAAAATCTGATAATAAAAAGTAGAGTTTAAAATTGTAACAGCACCTGAGAATGAACGAATGAAAGAGACTTTAAAAAACTCTCCTCTTCAGCCACTTCAGAAGAATAATAAAAATAATTAAAATGCAATACATGGTCTCTGTAACACAGAATACGGTTTTTTTAGAAGCGGGTGTTTTTTTGGGGGGGGGGTTTAGAATTACTGTCTGCGATTTTAAATGCCTGACCTCTTCAGCTAAATCCACAATGATTAGTTTTCAAAGCTTAACCTCCGCCAACTTTGTATTGTATCCATATGGATAATGGGAACCCTCCAGAGAACATTTACACGCGTGCAAAGGCACGTGGGGATACTTGTCTAGTGAGGCGTGCAAAAGGAAGATGTCTGGATAAACGTCCGCAAGTACAATCCCACGCGCAAAATCTGAATTTTGCCACCGACGTTAATGGGTTGTTGTGTATTGCAGTCTATCCGTATGTACTAGTATACCAGTGAGACGTCATAGATATATAGATAGATATAAAATATAACTGGATATATATAAAGAGTTGCCAAAACAAATATATTTCAGCGCGATCCTAACATTTTCGGGAAACCCCTGGGACTTAAAGTGTGCATAGGATTGCAGCATTATCTACCGCCCTCCAACAGGCTACATCTGGGCTATCCCATTTTAAATTATTCATACACAGGTCTACTCATGCGCCGCTGAGTTAAATGGGATTTCCTCCAAGGTAAATTGCATAGATAGGATTGCAAGCTAGAAATGACATTAAAAAGGTTTGTGGTGCCCAGATCTTAGAACCAATTGTATTCCGATTGCAATTTAAAACAAAAACAAAAAACCAAACCATAATTAAACACGCATTTATCTGCAATCCTAGAGACACACCCGGGTAATTCAGCGGGGCTTGCTTTTGAGTAGACCTATACTGTATATAATGCACTGTTATTCACTTTTATTTGCAATATTATATATACACACACACATTTACTGCATAACATAACAAGGGGAGATTTATCTTACCTCAGCTTGTTTTAACTCGACTCCAAAGATTGCCTTTCCTTCCCACCCCCCAAAAAATAAGCTTTGGGGGGAATTTTTTTTACAAGAACTCTGGTTTTCCGTGGACCTTCCACGAAAGACAATGGCATTTAGGAAACAAACAACGCAAAACACTACTTGGTTCTTTATGGGACAAGATTATCCCCCTCTTTAAAAAAATTAAAGACTTCTGTCCCCCCTTTTTTCTATCTTTGAAAGTGAATTTAAACCCCCTAAACTCACTCCCACCGTCACGTGGTGCTGAAATTGGGAACAGAAGCAGATTTGGAAGGCGGGGGAGGGGGGGGGGGAAGTAAACTGGGGTCAGCCTTTTAATGAACCATTTTCCCCCAGACCTTAAATATATTTATGTATATAATCCGGGGCTGTCTAGAAGTTTGATACTGAAGGAGAAGGCGGGAGCAGGGAAGAGAAGGCTTTTGTGGCGGTGGTGAAAAAAATCAACCCAGAGCAAACCTCCTATTTTAAAAAGGTGGGTTGTTACCTGTTGCTTATATCAGAGGAGCAGAAGGAAGAAAAACAGGTGCTGCGCGCGATTATTTGGCTCTGAAATGTAACATTCTCCCCCCTTTCCTTCAACAGGGGCAACTTTTATCGTGAGGAAAGAGCCAAACGCGTGTTCTAAATAACCCTTTTGCTTGTGTTTTGTTTGTTTGTTTCTTTGTTTAGGGGCGACCTAAAGGGTGGAGAAGCTGCCCAAAGCCTGACTTAGGAGAAAGTTCTCCTTAACTCAATGGGAGGCTGACTTCTGAGTAGATGTGCTTAGGATGGCGCAGTTACCCTGCCAACTTAAGCCCTCACTGGGCACGCCGTGGGGCTTCTTCCTCTTGAGTAACTGGTCCCTGCATAGGGAGTGAATGGCTAGGCTGGATTTCTGGCGAGCTTGTGGCGACCTTCCCCTTTTCTTTTTAAAGGAGTTTGGTCTCATGTCATCGAATGATGTCATTAAATATTTGGATGATCAGCCTGAAGTTTTCCAGGTTAGATTTTTAGATGCTTGTGCGTGGGGTTGTTTTTTTTAATTAACCCTCCCTCACTACATTTTAAAAACTGAAGCCATATAATTAATTGTCCATTCTTGAGAACACCGTGTTGAAGTCAAGACAGGGTCTAGGGAGGTAAGGTTCCCTCCCCCGTAAAAAAAAATCTCTGCCTGACTTTGTGAACGCAAAGATAACCCCTTTCGTTTGTTTGTTTCTTTGTTTGCGCCCCCCCCCCCACTTTGTCCAAATCGACTTCCAATTTTGCCTTGCGCTTTCTCTCTCCCGCCTCTCCACCTCTGGCACATTTTGTCCCCCTCCCCCAATTTAAATGATCTGGTGTTTTTCAACACGATCTTTTACACACTGAAAAAAGGAAAGAAATTCAGTTCAAATTCGAAAGATCATTGATTTATGTAGCGCGACCAAAGCCCCGAGGCGCTTACAATGCAAACCATCGGGACGCATTAAACTGTAATACTGAGAGAGACTTGCGGGGGGGGTGGGGGTGGCGGTGCTGTTTTTAAACAATCCTGGTGGTTCCTTGGTGATTCTTCTCTCAGCCGATTTGCGTTCAAGGAAGCGCTCGGGGAACGTTTATTATTAGACAGTCAAGCTATAAACACCATCCCAATTTTTTCATTTTTTAAAAAATTGCTGCTAAAGGGTTTCTTGCTTCGTTTCAGCGTTCATTTTTTTAGCATAACCTGAGAACGACAAGTGAATAGAAGGCGAACGATTGGCGCAAAATAGCTAGTGGAGTTGTCAAAAGTGGCAGGAGTGAAGCCGGACAGCCATCACACCCTGGGGGCTATTTCAGTCCCCGGCGCGCGTGTGTCTCGTTGTGATTGGCCCGTGGCGACGCACAGATACTCTACACACAGATACTCTGCACAGTGCCTGTACTCGAGGCACTCTTGTTATTGCCTGGCATATATGCCCCGCATCAAATTAAACTCTGGCAACGAGTTTACTTCACATACAACACCCCAACGAGCGGCGGAACTAGGGAGGGGTCGCATACTTTTTAAAAAATGCTTCGATGCAGCCAACCCAGTAACCCCAAACCCAGTAACCCAAACCCTTCTCTCCGCACTTACTTCCAAGGAAGGGGTTCCGATCCTGCTGCTGGAATGTTGCATGTTGTTGCTTTTAACTGCCTAAATCCATGCCTACTTACAAAGCACTATGATGCATGCTCTGAGTAATGTTATGAGTGGGCTCCATCATTCAGGAGTAGCATTTACTTCCATGCGAAGTAACCTGGGGGCAAGTCCCAAGGCACGTACTTCTGTGTAGATATGCGCAGCCTTGCTCACTTGTCCCATAGAGCTTACTCGTGAGAGAGTCCTGCTGGAGGGAGTAAAATAGGGATGCAATTCTTGGAAAGAGCCTGAAATACGCTCACTGCAGAAAGCTGGTTGTGAGGCTAAAAAAAAAAAGGGAGGTGACCTATGCAGAATAAGAGGCCCATATTACACAATTACACTGGAGGAAGGCCCCACTGGGGCCTACTGGTCTTGCTCCCAGTAAGCAGAGTTAAAAGTGGGCAGGTTTGCTTCAATTTAACCCACTGCAAATTTCATTTTAATTTAAAGTCAGTCTGCCTAAGGCTGCTTCAAGCTGCAATGGAAAAAACCTGTGCTTATAAGGGGAAATATAGCCAGTTTCCTAGAGGCACAGAATTCTTCTTCAAAATGTGACCTTTTTAAAAAAAGCCATATTCTCCTTCCATAAATGGTCAAAATTTAGGAAAGAGGTACTTAGTCTACATATCCCCGAAGATATGGAAATGCCCTCTGTGTCCTCTTCTCCACTGCTCCCCCCCTGAAAGATTCCCCAAAGGTACCCTGCACACTCTTTTTGAGGTGTGTGGATGTGTGTAACTTTTCCAGATCTCACACCTTTAGGAGCCAAGTAAACCAGCTTTTTCCTGCAGACCCAAAATCTTAGTAATGGGAGCAGTCCAGTCCGGAAACAAGGAATGACCGGACAAAGTTAAGGTGAAACAATTAATTAAATTTCTAGTGATTTATTTCCACAAACATCTGAAAAGGATTTATCACTATTATTTGTTTTGAGTGGCCAACAGGAGAGAAAGAGGAGCTTTCAGCTAAGAGCTGGGTAGCTGTTTCCCAAAATGTTTTTTTTTTGGGGGGGGAGTGTTTTATTCTGTCTTGGACAGAATAGGGGAACAAAATTGTTTATGGGAAGTGGGGGACACCAATGTAAAAATGTCTGTTCTTGCCTTTCCCATTCATAAATTGCAAAACTTTGCCATCCATATAAATGGCCTTTTCAAACATTCCTTTTTGGGATGGGGATTTGCATGAACTAATCAAAGTACATTTAAATCTCAGAAATTTCCCACTGAAATGCAACATTAAAATGTGGCCGGGTTTGGTTGAGTTGCACACTTAAACATTCTAGCCCACTCTCACTTTTCTCCCTTAATAGCTGAACAGTTTGTATTTCTAGGGAGAGGTATTATTCATTAGGTCATTATTTTCTTTTGCCATTTCTTTAAATGGAAATTTTTACTGGGCAAACATCTTACAGAGGCCAAGGAATGGGAGACCATTTTGATGCAATCCAAAAAGACTGTTCTTGCCAGTAATCTCTGCATGTTTAGTCAAAAGCAAGCCCTACTAAGTTTAATGAAGCTTTGTAAAGTGTGTTTAAGATTGCAATCCAATCCAATGCATATTTGATGGGGAGTAAACCCTTGCTTTGCTCAGTGGAACTTATGGCCAAGTAATTTACAGGCTGACCCTATGTTTACTCAGAAGTAAATTTTAGCAGATTCAATATTGATTTACTATCAAGTAAGTTTGCATAGACAGGACTGTAGATATGCAATCTGATCTGCCTGGATGTTTACTCTGAATTAAGCTGCACTGTATTCAGTAGGGCTTACTTCCAAGTAAATGTGCAGCCTTATAGCAAGATCCTAATCTTTACTCAGAAGCACCATTGGATTGTATCTGGCTAAATTCTACTCAGAGTAGATCCACTGAAATTAATGAACCCAAGTCAGTCACACCTACTCACTTCTGTGGGTTTGCTCAGAACAGAGCTAACATTGGATACAACCCACTTTCTCCCCCTCCCCAATAATTGTGTTTAGAATTGCTGTCTCAGACATCCCACTCCTTTACTTTTTTGTAAACTTAACCAAAACTTAACTCCTGAAACATAACATTCAATGTACAAAATGAAGCATCCAGCCATTTTCATCTGCTCAGACGAGACCTTCAATCCTGGAACTCTACTAATAAAGTTCAATAATTTTAGTGTTGAATTAATAACTTGGCTTAGATTTCTTTAACCCAAATATCAGAAGGATAGGGTTTTTCCATCCATCTTGGGGTTTGTTTGTTTGTTTGTTGTTTAGCACAAAGCAAAACAATAAGGAACTCATTTTGTCATTATTTAAAAGACCAAATTAAGGCGTTTCAAAAAAACAAACAAAACAGTTTTTAAAATTCTGTATCTCCCCATCCCCCTTGCCATTGACAATTGCAAAAGATATACAATCATATTGGAGCAATTAACATCGCTTAGCCTTCGGAGAGCATTACCAGTCCTTTGAACGTGGCCTGCTGTACACCGGTTTTTGTAAGGTATACATTTGAGCTTTATATAATAAATCTCCAAGAGAGGGGCTGGCATGCATGTGCATTTCCTCCTCGAAAGAGGAACTGGCTCAGTTCCCCACACTTCCAGCCACCAACTACAAATTCAGGTGTACTTATTCAATCAAAGTGCCCTGCAACACTTTCTGACTGCGTTTTAAGACCCAGCTTTTGTGAGAGTTCAGTAAAACAGAAGAAGCATAACGGGAGCAATGTTTTTACATTGGATTTTGAGCAGAGGTAAACAACCTGTAGCGCTTTCAGATGTTGCCAGACTACATCTCCCATCGTCCATGGCCATTGGCCACAGGAGTTGGGGCTGATGGGAGCTGGAGTCTAATAACAGCAGGAGGACCGCAGGTTTCCCTAGCCAGGCTGCCCTACCAGAGACTATGCACAGAACTCAAGACGTGCATGATATAGATTCACAGTGCCATTGCCAGAAGAAAAATATTATTCATTGGACAGGCAGCAAAGCATCTTTACCGTAAAGTAAAACCCACTTCGTTCAATAGGCTTTTCTCAAGTAAGAGTTCACAGGATTGCAGCCTTAAATGCTTAGCTCGGGGTTTGGATTTTGCCCTTAACCTTTTGTAATAACAAAATAAGGGGCTTGAAGGATCAGACCAAAGGCCAGCTAGAGAAGCTGACAAAAAAGGCATCTAGGATCTCTCTCATTTGTCCTCTGTGTCTGTTCCTCAGAGGTGTACTGGCTTGGAGTGTGGAGGTTCCCTTAAGCTATTAGTAGACCCCTGTTTTCCTCCATTAAATTTGTTTGATCCATTTATCCAAGACAGTGGCCACAGCCACGTCTTGTGGCTATGAGTTCCACAAAACTGAATGAAGCACTTCTCTTTGTCACTCCAAAGGACATCAAAAGGCACATCTAGTCTGCTTAATTGGATGTCCCTGAGTTATAGTATCATGAGAGAGGAAGAAAAAAATTATCTCTATCCACTTTCTCTACACCATGGAGACTCTTGAAGCTATGGCCAATCAGCTTGGGTGACCCAGTAGTTCAGGCATAGGCAAACTTGGCCCTCCAGATGTTTTGGGACTACAATTCCCATCATCCCTGACCACTGGTCCTGTTAGCTAGGGATGATGGGGGTTGTAGTCCCAAAACATCTGGAGGGCCAAGTTTGCCTATGCCTGCACTAGTTCTTCTTAGACTCCCCAAACTGATATATCTTCCTCTCTCTCCATCCCATCTATATACTTTTATAAACAATTATCTTAGTTGTATTCAAGCCCCCCAAAACCTCAGCTATGATTTTTGTACAGTCAACTTCCCCCTGTTTGAGCAGGAGCACTTTTAGTATTTTACTTTAAAATAAAGGAGTCTTAAAAGGTTTTCTCTGCCTTAATGTATTTTTTTTTAAGAAACAATGTCTATAATGTAAACAGAGAAAGTGAGTGTTTGTACCAAAAACTGTCAGAACACACTGCTTTGAACTTCTCTTCAGATTCCTTGGGAAGGATGGAAGAGGCAGTGGGAAAATTAAATAATGAATTACATACTGGGCCCTAATGACACATTTTTAAAAAGCCAACAATGGTCAGCATGGTAAACTTGGACGAAGTTGAAGTTCTTATCTCCTATCCTCTTTTCTTTTAATAGCCAGAGTTGCAGGCATGTGGAACTGAGCATCAAAGCTGCTTCAAATTACGAAGAATTGGTATACAAGAACACAGGAAGCTGCCTGGTACTGAGTCAATACCATTGGTCCATTCAGCTCAGTAATTAAGGATGGGGGAGAAATTCAATTTGGTTCTAATTCAAAAGCAAACTTAGCTAGTTCACACTTTTCCAAAACAATATGTGAACCGAAACATAGCCATCCACGAACATTTGCAGTTCTCCAAATTTTGCAATGCAGTCCTCCAGCCAACTAATGCATACCCCCCCATGCATATATTGAGGTGTCTTGAAATGCATAGATTCGTGAAAATAGCATTTAAAAATGCATTACATTAGGGGAAAGTGCATAGCAAAAAAAATGTCTATTAGGAAAAATGCAAAGGAAAATGCCTGTGAATTTTCACACATGCTTTTATGTTTTAAAAAATGCTAACTGGTATTGACCCCGGGATCTTCTGCATGCAAAACAACTGCACTACCACTGATAAGAAATCAGAAAGCTGCATTCTCCTTGGTATGAAATGCGACCGAAGATGAAAAAGCAGAAAACTGAGATTAGCAAACCATGCCTCAATCCTAAAAAAATTCCTTCCAGTAGCACCTTAAAGACCAACTAAGTTAGTTCTTGGTATGAGCTTTCGTGTGCATGCACACTTCTTCAGATACACTGAAACACTTCTTCAGATACACTGAAACAGAAGTTGCCAGATCCTTCTATAAAAGATATTTTGACTATGGCAGACCAACACGGCTACCTACCTGTAACATGCCTCAATCCTGATCAGGATCCTACTGGCAATCTGATCTGTATTTACTTCAGAATCAAATACTGTAAATTAAAACATATCTCCTAAACGCCTCTACCACTGTTTCCCCAGCCTGCCAGGACCCTCAAAAATTGCCTCTGCATCTAATTTAGATGGAATTTCATCATAGCTCAATGGGAGAGGAAGGAGTCACCAAGTGGAGTCACCAATAGCCTAACCATCCTTATTTTAGATTTATTTTTTTATATCAATACAGTATTTTTTGACGTAACCAAATCTGTCCAGCTCAGAGGGAGCAACATATGGGTTTTCCCTATCTGCCACAGAACAATCAGGTTGTTGTACACACTAGACTAAACACAGGGGGGGGGGGGAGAGAGAGGAGAGCACATGACAGGCAGCACACCCGGCTCCTTCACATTGCAAAGAGAATGAGGAATGCCACCATCAAGCAGAACAGCCCCATGGCCTCAGAGAGTGCAAAACCCAGGATGGCATAGGAGAAGAGCTGCTGCTTCAGGGAAGGGTTTCTGGCATAGCCAATGAGAATACTGCCAAATACGGTCCTGATGCCAGCACCAGAGCCAGCTACACCTACGGTGGCAGCGCCAGCACCAATAAACCTGGTGGCAGTATCAATGTCCCTGGAAACAGTGCTGGTTTGGAACTGCTGGCGCAGCACTGGCAACAGCTCACTGTGAGCACCTGAGAGACAAGGCTCCTTCATCCTGACCTCAGGCCTGTTCAACACAGAGGCAGAGATGGACCTACAGAGCAGCTGGGAACTGTTCTTTATAAGGGCGGGAGCAGAGATGAACTTTGCACAGGTATACATATTCAGGGACATTGGGGGTGGCCACACTCAACAGCTGCTGCTCAGGAGAAGACCGCGAGAGAAGGGCCTAGCCTAACCATCTTGTGTTTCTAGTACAGTGGTACCTCGGGTTACATACGCTTCAGGTTACATACGCTTCAGGTTACAGACTCTAACCCAGAAATAGTGCTTCAGGTTAATAACTTTGCTTCAGGATGAGAACAGAAATCGTGCTCCAGCGGCGCGGCGGCAGCAGGAGGCCCCATTAGCTAAAGTGGTGCTTCAGGTTAAGAACAGTTTCAGGTTAAGAACGGACCTCCAGAACGAATTAAGTACTTAACCTGAGGTACCACTGTATATGTTTTATCCAATGGATGCCTGCCAGTATAAAAAGTTTGTACAAGCTTTGGAGTTATACAGCGTTCCTCCACCAGGCAAAAAGAGAAGCTAGGCAGTGCACTTTGGTTATGTGAGCGACTAACAACCACCTGGAATTTCAGACAGTGGCTTATTCAGAAAGCATCCATTTAGTATTCAAACAGAAAACATATTCATCTGCAGGTCTGCTCTAAAAAATGAAAAAAACGCATTGGAAACAGTGTTGCTTTGCTGGGGCAGGGGTGGGGAAGTCAAAATCTGCAACTGGGAAATACTTTTTATTAAGGTCAAGCAAAATGTTGCAAAGTCACGAGCGACCTTTAGAGCTCTCCAAAACTCACCAACCCAGACTACACGTTAAGAAAATCCCAGGGTGTGAGGAGAGAGAAAAGGTTGCCAGGATTGGATCCACAAAGCCTGCATAGTCACAGTCTTAGGAAGGGAGTAGGACAGGAGAATGCCAACTCGCAGAGTGCTCCTACTCCAAAAGTAAGTCTCACTGAGTTCAGTGAGACATTCTGCCAGCCACTAGAGGCTGCCAGCTGTTAGGGCAAATGGGGAACTGCCACACCAAACTCACACTGCTCTCAGACATCCCCCACCTGCTTACCTTCTTCCTTACAATGATACGATAATCTTTATTGTCATTGTCCCACACAGAACAACGAAATTGAAAAAATATACAGTGGTACCCCGCAAGACGAATGCCTCGCAAGACGGAAAACCCGCAAGATGAAAGGGTTTTCTGTTTTGGAGGCGCTTCGCAAGACGAATTTCCCTATGGGCTTGCATCGCAAGACGAAAGCCCATAGGGAAATGCTGGCGGTCGGGAGCAAAGACTTTCGCCCACAGCCGGCCTTCAGAAGAGGACCTCTTCTGAAGGCCGGCGGGGGGCAAAAGTCTTTGTTCCCCCCCCGCCTGCCTTCCCCCCGCCTGCCCCGGGCGATCTTAAAATGCTGGCGGGCGGGAGCGAAGCGTTCGCTGCCGACCCCCAGCATTTTAAAACGCTGTTCCGAAGCGGGGGGCGGGAACATCTGCCCCATCCGCCTCGCTTCGGAACGATGTTCCGAAGTGGGGAGGTGGGGCGGGAACAGCTGCCCCATCCGCCTCGCTTCGGAACGATGTTCCGAAGTGGGGAGGTGGGGCGGGAACAGCTGCCCCATCCGCCCCGCTTCGGAACGATGTTCCGAAGGGGGGAGGTGGGGCGGGAACAGCTGCCCCATCCGCCCCTCTTCGGAACGATGTTCCGAAGTGGGGAGGTGGGGCGGGAACAGCTGCCCCATCCGCCCCGCTTCGGAACGATGTTCCGAAGGGGGGAGGTGGGGCGGGAACAGCTGCCCCATCCGCCCCGCTTCGGAACGATGTTCCGAAGTGGGGAGGTGGGGCGGGAACAGCTGCCCCATCCGCCCCGCTTCGGAACGATGTTCCGAAGGGGGGAGGTGGGGCGGGAACAGCTGCCCCATCCGCCCCGCTTCGGAACGATGTTCCGAAGGGGGGAGGTGGGGCGGGAACAGCTGCCCCATCCGCCCCGCTTCGGAACGATGTTCCGAAGGGGGGAGGGGGGAGGGAACAGCTGCCCCAGCTGCCGGGCTTCGTAGCGCTGCTGCGAAGCCGGGCGGGGGGCGGGAACACCTTCTGAAGGCGGGCAGGGGGCGAAAGTCTTTGCTCCCCCCTGCCTGCCTTCCCAGGGGCTTTTAAATCGCCCCGGACAGCGGAGAAGTCCTCCGCTGTCCGGGGCGATTTTAAAATGCCGCCCGCCAGCATTTTAAGATCGCCCCGGACAGCGGAGAAGTCCTCCGCTGTCCCAGGGTTTTTTAAAATGCTGGGGGTGGGAAGAAAAGCCCTTGCCCCCCCCCAGCCTTCAGAAGAGGTCCGGGGACACTGTCCCCGGACCTGGTCTGAAGGCGGTTTCCCTAGGAACGCATTAATTGATTTTCAATGCATTCCTATGGGAAACCGTGCATCGCAAGACGAAAAAACCGCAAGACGAAGAGACTTGCGGAACGAATTAATTTCGTCTTGCGAGGCACCACTGTACACCAGACATTCAAAAACCAACAAGCCTGCTATCCCAGCTATCCCAGCCCGGTTAGCCCCCTAATAAACTCTGATAATTAAAGACAATATACTCCCATAGAGACTACCTTACACTGCGTTTAAAACCAAAATCACCTTTGGATAGAAACTGTTTCTCAGGCGGCTAGTCCTAGTCTTTACAACTCTGTACCTTCTTCCAGAAGGCAGAAGCTGAAAGAGATCATTTCCGGGGTGTGCGCTCTCCTGCACTATCTCTGCAGTTTTCTTATGGCACCTGGAAGCATAGATTTGATCCAAGGTGGGAAGAGTGCACCCAATTATTCTCTCCACAGTCTTTACAACCCTGGACAGCATTGTTTTTCCCCTGACCATACAGCTCCCAAACCACACACACAGACCATACACACTAGCTCATCCTCCCTAGTCTCAGTGTTGCCCTGATAGTGCTCAGCAGAGAGGAGGATGGGGACAAAACAAGTTTAGCTGGCTCTGCCTTTCATTGGTTCTGGTTCCACCTACTGTTGGTCTCCCTGCCTTCCACCAATGAGCACCACCAACCACCACTACTGCCTGGTGTGTAGGATCACAGCCTCAACTGGGATGCAAGTCAACTGCAGGGGTGGGGAACCTGTGGCCCTTCAGATGTTCTTAGACTCCCATCAACCTCAGCCAGAGTGGCCAGCGACAAGGGATGGTGGGAGCTGGAGTGCAACAATACTTGGTGAGCCACAAATTCCCTACCCCTGCACTACTAGATAGTATGCAGGGCTCAGGCTGCGGTGCTGGAACAAACAAATAAAAAAATGGCAGGATTCACTAGCTTTGAAATGATACAATCCAGCAGTTACTTGGATCCATCTCTAGTCGTAAGTGAGAGGTGCATGTTCTTTATCAGACAGAGAATAGGAAGGGAGAGAAAGACAGTAGTTTTTAAATGAGCAAAGCTGGAGATTCAAGCTTAGGTGGCCTACTAGAAAAAAATCAATAGGAGCCAATTTGGATAACATTAGCTGGGTTGGGGACTCTGTGCTCCTCTTGGAGTTACTGAACTTCAACTCCTGTCATTCCTGACCACTAGCCATCCTGGTTGGGCTAATAGGCATTGGAATCTAATAACATCTTCATGGTCACAGGTTCTCCACCCTCGACCTTGAGGCTAAAGAACACTTCTTTCCACCCAAAACATACAAAGTCCCAACTTCAGTTATCTTCCTCCAGTTTTAGGATTCAGCCGCCTGTGGCAACTCAGAATTTCATTCAGGGCAATCTGCTTTCTGTGGGGGTTGGAGAATGGGGCTTCTTTCCTTTCTGGCTGTTGATGCATCCTCAGTGACACCAGGATATCTAAGCAGATAATGGCTTACAAAATGTTATGGAAGCGTAACAGCTGTGCTGCATTTCCACATCTGCCCTACAGAGGTAGCTGCTAAAGATACCTACTTAGTCAATTGCATCATTAAGTAAATCTGGGGATATCTCTTTTATGTAGATTCCAGTCTCAGTCCTTCCAGTAGGAGTATGGAAATAAACAAGCCTAGCCAGGAAACCCACCCAGATGGGCGGGGTATCAATATCATCATCATCATCATCATCATCATCATCATCATCATCATCATCATCATCCTACCTTACGGAGCTCTTGTAAGGACTGCTGAGAAACACAAATTGCTTTTAAGATTTGGATGCAAGAGTGGTATTATTGATTGAACACACTATCAACTCTCTCCCCTCTCCAGAAAAATGGATTGTGGCTATTTTGTTTTGGACAAATATTAAAAAAGAAAAACTTGAATGCACCAAGTGTCATTCCATAATACTCTGCTAAGTGGAAACACATCTTTTAGGTACATATTTAATAACCAGTGTTTTGCTTTGATTGAGATCCAGAAACTCTACAAAAGGTATGATTCCAGTTGTCAAAATATTGCTTTGCCCAATAATGATTGTTCTGTAAATGTATAATGTATGTATGCAATGATTTATATAATTTAATTTCTAAAATTTCACTGCCCTTGGAGGTGGAGAGATCAACTAGCTTAGATGGCCTTCTTTTCAAAACTCGTCACCTCTGCTTCTAATAACAAATTCAGATGTTTAGTGCAAGCAACTAGAGAGATATCAGCATGCCCATGGAAATCCCATGATTTGCAGAAGTGCAAAAGCAAAAATAAAATGAATGGGGTGGAAGACTGATCACACTCAATAGCAATGGAATGTTGAGTGTCGGTTGGGGGAGGGGAGGGAAAGGGTGGAATGGAATGGAGTATCCTGGATAAGGGCAAGAACAGGATTATGATATAGTCACTTGTAAACTGCATTTTCTCATCCATCCATCATTATTCTTGTCTCTTTCTGAAAGGGGCCTCAAACTGTCTTTCCCCCATCTTGAACTTTTAGGTTGTATGCTCACATGCAGCACAGACCTCCTCCTTGTGTTACCCCATAAAAGCAATATGAAAGTGATTTGTTATCTTCCAATTTGTATAGTTTGCTTTTAAATACCCAATTTGCACTTTCTGAAACAACACATGAACCAAAGCACAACAATCCTTCAAAACTCACACTTCTCTGAATTTCGCAGTGCAGCTCTCCAACCGAGCAATGTGTACAAAACTGCATTTACTAGGATAAAGTGTGCATTAAAATGCATTAAATTAAGTAAAACATAGAAAAATGCATTCTATTACAGAAATTTTATTTGAAAATGTGTTTGTATCAGGCAAAACTACGTGCAAAAATGTGCACATTGATTAATTTTCATGAGGAATTTCTTCTTTTAAAAATTGCAAACTCTAGTTTACTCTTTGCAGAGCTATAATTCTTAGCACTCTTAACAAACTACAGTTCCCATGATTCTTTGGTTATATGGAATGTGTTTTAAATGTATGGTGTGTGCACAGCCTTAGGTTTTTAGCCACTCTGCTGCACAAGCCTTCTCGTTGCTGAGCAGGGGCTGACATAACAACCTGCCTTCTATTACTGAGCCTAATCAAGAGCATTTCATTTGGGCATTGCAGAGTTCCCAGTTGGATCTGCAAGCACTAGCAAAAAGACACCTGCTACTATGATGGGTGGTAGCACTATGACTGGAAGACTTGTGCATTGCCAGGACTGTTTTGCATATGTGTTGTGTGCATATATCTTTATTAAAAAATAATGTATCACTGTTCAAAAAAAGAGAGTGATTTACAACAATTACACATATAACCATACAATAAAAATCACATAAAAATGTTTAAATCAGAATTTAGCTAGCTATCATGGAAAGATGTATTCTTAACTGCCTGCATAGGCCTGAAAGACTAAAAAAAGTTTTCCGCGGGCATGTAAAAGTTGAAATAGAAGGCACCTGCTGAATCTCTATTGGCAGAGTATTCCATATTACTCAGCTCATGACACTATAAAAGTTCAGTTTCTTTTTGTTGTCAGATGAGCCTCACCAACTTGGGGAATGACTAAGAATGCTGCTGTTGATGATCTCAGTAATTCATCTGGATGTAAGAGTTCAGGTGGCCCCTGAGGTACCCTGGACACAAGTTGTTCAGGGCTTTGTAACGCAGCTTCTGTGTGCATCAGGTCAACCGGTCTCAACCTTGGGTCCCCAGAAATCATTGGACTACAACTCCCATCACCCCTAGCTAGCAGAACCAGTAGTCAGGGATCCCAATCAGGTGGGAGTGGGACTTGTACTGCAGGGGGAGAATGGGTATTCGTTCATTTTAAAGAGGAGGGGAAATAGAAGGGGCACACCCTTAGAGCCCAAATCTGTTTCCTGTGCTCTCTACTGGGGACATCAAGCATGATGAAGAAGTTGAGGCTAACCCTATTTGCATAGCCCCACCCCTTCACCCCACGTTCCGCTTGTTGCTCACACCAGCCTGTGACTGAATGTTCATCAACAAGCTCTTGACATCGTCAATGTAAGCCAACCTCTGCTTTGGTATGTTTGTGCGCTGTTACTAACAGGAGTTTCAAACTGTGATTTTAATCTGCCTGCTCTCCAGAGAACTTTGATTATTAGGCAACTGAGAAACTGAGCAAATAAATAAAGTTGTCAGCATGTAAAGGCACTTTACAGCAAGGGTAGGCAGGCTTCAAGCTTGCCTGATCTTTCGCTAGAAGCCTGAACCACACTCAGATACAAAGGGCACAAGCCCTGCTTAGCCAGCAACCTGTTCCCATAGCGGCCAAGCAGACGACTTGCGACTCCCAGCAAGTGGGATTCAGAGGCACACTGCCTCCAAAGTTTGCAGCAGAGCACAGCTACCATGGCTACTGGCCATTTCTAGCCTTTGTGGCCATCTCCTGCCCCCACCATTTCTCCAAGCTGTTGTGTATATCCTCCCAGTTCTATTCAAATCCCCATCCACCCATTCCTTCTTTAAAAAGGATGGAGGGACGAAAGAGTGGGAATGGGGGGAGAAAGAAGAGGGGCTTAAAAACAGCCTCCTGATCAACCTAGGATTCTGCCCACCTTTGAAGTCTAAGTAGAGCCCAGTGTATGTTTTTAGAAGTCTCCAACCATTTAGTCAGAGGTTCAGAGACACCCTTGATGTCATTACTTGTTAGATAAACTGTGAGGTAAGTCAAGTTAGTGGTGATGAGATGTTGCAAGGATTCCTCAGTCACCGAGGAGCGAAGGAGGGGAGAGAGAGGCGCTGTAGGGAGGAGTGAAGTTACCCTGACAGGAGCAGCACATCAAAAGCACTCATCGCTGTCATGGATCTGTCTCGGCTGCCAAACACGGATGATTAATAAGAAAGAAAGAAAGAAAGAAAGAAAGAAAGAAAGAAAGAAAGAAAGAAAGAAAGAAAGAAAGAAAGAAAGAAGCTACATTTGCAGCTTAATTTTGGGGACAATATTAGTGGGAAGAGAAAAATAAATAGAAACGGTCTGTAATGTTTAATGTTTTTCAAGATAGGATCATTTAGATACACACTCTCTCAGCACCACAGGTCTGCCATGGAGACATGGAGTGTTCTGAAAGTTCTATTTGCTTCCACGTTTGACTACTGAAGAACTGCCAGGGGTAGTCTTGCCTATTTGCTGCCTGAAATGGGAAGACAACACCCCTCGCTGACGCCCTCCCCCTGCTGCAGCCTTGCTAACTTCAGTTGTGTAGTGGCGACGGCAGCTTCCCAGAAAGAAATCACTGCATGACCCCAGCAGCAGCGACATGGGTGGGCAGGGTGCCCATAGGAGTGCCACGCCATAGGATTCTGCTGCCCGATATGCCTGCTTCAGCCTGCCTCATGGGCGAGACGGCCCCAAGAACTTTTATTAATGTTACCTCCTAGATTATGAAACTACAGGGTATCAAAGAGGAAGCAAACATTTACTGCTTTAAAGGGTGGGTGGGGAAACTCGGACCTGAGGACCAAGTGTGGCCCTCCAGACCTCTCTGTTCGGCCCCCGGGACTCTCCTCAGACAAAAAGAAAGTACTTCTTCATGCAGCGCATAAGCTAAACTATTGGATTCTGCTCCCACAAGAGGCAGCGATGGTGACCAACTACATTGGTTTTAAAAGAAGACTAGACCATTTCATGGAGGATAAGACTGCGGCTACTAGCCACAATGGCTATGTTCTACCTTCTACTGTCAGAGGCAGCAAGCTCCTGAATACTAGTTCCTGGAAACTTCAGGAGCGGATAGTGGTCTTGTGCTCAGGTCTTGCTTGTGCATTTCCCAATGGGCCACTGCGAGAACAGGATGCTGCACTAGATGGCCTGATCCTTGGGCCTGATCCAGCAGCAAAGCTCACCTGATGTTCTTAACACTTTCCACAGCCATCGAAGCTTGTGAACATCACTTTGTCTTTTGGTAGTCAATTTCTAAGCCAGCCCCTTTGGTTTTCATAGTATTTTTAATATGTTAAATTTATCTGACCTCTTGTATTAGGTTTCTCCTGCTTCACACCAATATACAAAGCCTCCGCTGTCTCTTTTTCATCCACAGAAGTGCTGGCTAGGAGTTATGGTTGTATTTGCAGCTTCCAAAGAGCTAGTCAATGAAAGACTGTTGTGGCAAGCCCACCACAAACAGCTTTAAAGTATTTTTAGGAAAAATTTTGTGGACTAAAGTCCTCTTTATCAAATGCAGTGCAGACCAGAACTGAATTTTACAAAGTAAACATTCTTCCAATTCCTGTATTATTTAAGCGCAACAACAACAGCTACTACTGCATCTTTTTCTTTTTAGTGTGTGCGTGCGTTTGCGCGAAGAGTGGTGAGGAAGAAATCCTGATCTGCTTCAAAGGGCCGACACGACCGCAGGAGGAATTTTTTATTGCAAGCCTTCAAAACAAGCTCACGGCTGTTTTGCAGCGCTTGTATGATGGATTCTGCGTTGCATTAGCATTTCCCATTTCATTTTCAGGGCCCAAACGGTATCAGAATGGAATGGCTCTCTGGGCGTGTCACACAGCAGGTCTTGGCATCGCTGTTACCTTAAAGACCACTTCCTTCCTCCCCAGCTTAAGGTGGGTCAGCAGGTCATCTCTCCCAGACTTGGCTCCTTCTCAGTCTCCTGCCACCCCAGGAGGAGGGCGAATTGGGAGACTGACAAAGGTTACTGTGTTAACGGATTTCCGCATGGCATTTGCGACACAGCTTTCGAGGGATGAATCGCTAAGGGCAAGAGATTCAGCGGCGCTATTAAAGGAGTAGGTATTTTTAAGGCCTACTGCCCATTAAATTGGACAGTAGGCCTTTGAAAAAAAAACCCAACCCCATAGAACGGGGGAGTTGGCAATGAAATCACTCAAACACTAGCATCAGCCATCCTATAAAAAGGACATCGTAAGTCAGGAGGAAGCCCTGGGAAGCCTCAAGGTTAAGTACTTCTCAGTCACAGGAAGTGCAGTTTATAATATTGTATGTCAACCTGCCAGTGAACAATAATCTAAGTCCCTTGCAGTCGGAGGAATCTTCAATTGAAGGCAGGCCTCACTCGGCCTTACTCTGTGAAGTTGCTTCAGGGTTCAATGTCCTGGTCACACATGAAGTGGGAATAAAAAGTGCTGCCTCTGAGGCATATGAACATTCTCCTTTTGATGACCATATGTAAATGTCACCCTTTTAAAAGCAAGAGTCCGCATCAAAGGTATAAAGGCCCATGATCCTTCCTGGCATCTCCAGGTAGGACTGGTAAGGGACGCCTGCCTGAAACCCTGGGGAGCTGCTGCCAGTCAGTGTGGACATTACTGAGCTAGATGGACTCAGTGTAATATGGCTTCATACGTTTCTATGATATTTCAGTGTTCTAATACTATTATCAGTCCTTTTTGGTACCGTTGGTGGTATTTCTGTGCTGTTAAGCATATTTCAGTGGATTGACTTGAAGTACTATGTTGAACACTGCCATGGTAATTTCTTGCAATGGGTAAAATGACTTTTATCTAAATCGCTCAGATTAAGTGGCACCTAGGTAAAGGTAAAGGTAAAGGGACCCCTGACCATTAGGTCCGGTTGTGGCCGACTCTGGGGTTACGGTGCTCATCTCGCTTTATTGGCTGGCGTACAGCTTCCGGGTCATGTGGCCAGCATGACTAAGCTGCTTCTGGCGAACCAGAGCAGAGCACAGAAACGCCGTTTACCTTCCCGCCAGAGCGGTACCTATTTATCTACTTGCACTTTGATGTGCTTTCGAACTGCTAGGTGGGCAGGAGCTGGGACCGAGCAACAGGAGCTCACCCCGTCGCGGGGATTTGAACCACCGACCTTCTGATCGGCAAGTCCTAGGCTCTGTGGTTTTAACGCACAGCGCCACCCGCGTCCCAAGTGGCACCTACAACCTGCAAAATAAAACTCAAAATAAATAAATGTTAATAAAGAAATAACTATGTGGACTTTAAACTGACACAGGAGCCAACAGTTACCTGTGGAGTGGAGTAGGATTTGTGCTTTTGACATGCACATTAATTTGTACATAGGCCCATTTAATTGTTCATAAGAATAGGCAGCCAGCGGGTAGGAGCACTGGGGCTCAGAGATGCAAGAATTGCGTAGGAATTATTTGATATGGTTAGAAACATGGTAGAGTTCTTTAAAATGGAAGCCTTCGTTAAAATGAAACCCCTTACTCAGCTAGGGTTAAAGACAGAAGGACAAAGTCCCAACTTCATGCAACACTTTTCTCTTAGGCTGGATCTAGACACATCAAAAGAAGTTTCAGGAAAACGCACTGTAAATCTCATAACGGGAAATCAAGTTGCTGAAAGATGGAACTCCAACAGCACCATTTGGTGTCGGTGTTATAACACATTTTAAACATGGTTTGTGTGTGTGTGTGTGTGTGTTTGTGTGTGTGTTACTAAGATAGCTGAGTGGCTAGGCTTGGGCAAAATAAATAAATGGGCAATATCCACCATGGGGCAGGAAGAAAGGCAACTTTCTGTGGTTTCTCCTGTCCCTTGCAGCCACCTGCAAATCTGCCCTTCCCACCAATATTGTGGCGGAGCTTAGTAGAATTTAAAAATTTGATTCATGGCATTGTGGAGATTTCCCACAGCAATGGGATGAGAATCAAATCACTGCTCAAAGACTGATCCGCCAAAGACTGGATGACATCGATTTACAGCGAAATTATACGCTGGGGGGAGGTGTTTGTTCGCCCCAGAACATTGGTATCACTTTAACTTACTGCGTTCCATCATACCTCTCCTCCCTTTCGACTGTTGCCCATAGGCTGGCCTTCACCAAAGCGAGGTTTAACGTTTTTCCCTCCAATGTCCTGAGACATAGATTCTCAAAGGGCCAAGCCTCCGCCATGTGCGAATGTGATAAGGAGACGCCGGAGTCGCTTCAGCACATTATGTTCACTTGCCCCTTATTCAATGTGCCACGGGCAAATTTGTTGGGATCAATCATACAGAAACTAGAGGGTACCCCACCAAAATTCCACCTTGCCCAAATCTTGCAGGATAAGGATACCCATACGACCCTGAAAGTGGCTAGGTTCCTGGTCGCTGTCCTTACCCAAAAGCGTTGCCAAGGAGCACCACAAGCTAATTAAGGCGTAGTATGCCATTCCATCTTATAGTATTTTATTGTTATAGTAGTGTTTTAGCGGCTGTTTTTTCCCACGTGCACAAGCTGTTACAGTGGTGCCCCGCAAGACGAAATTAATTCGTTCCGCAATTTTTGCCGTCTAACGAATTTTTCTTCTTGCGAAGCACGGTTTAAACGGTTTAACAAAGTCGCAAGACGTTTTCGTCTTGCGAAGCAAGCCCATAGGGGAATTCGTCTTGCGAGGCAAATCGCGAATGAAAAAACCTTTCGTCTAGCGAGTTTTTTGTCTTGCGAGGCATTCGTCTTGCGGGGCACCACTGTATTTATGTCTTGTTTTTATCTGTATGGGCCTACGGCCGTAATAAAATTATTAATTAAATGGGATGAGAACAATCATCGTAAGACATGAAGAAGAGCCCTGTTGGATCAGGCCAGAGGCTGTGGCTGAAGTCGATTGGAGTTACAGTCCAAAATCATATGGAAGGCACCAGGCTGGTCACCAGGACTGCTTAAAAATAAAATGGATCAAAATAGTGGGGATTCTCAAGAAACAGGCGGTATATGAAAAGTGCACCCCCCAAATAAAACCTGATTTCCCCAAATTACAACTGCAGAAGGCCAGATATGGCGAAAATAATCCAACTCTTCCATTAAAAAGAAACAACCTAAACTTAGGAAACTCAGATGCATCTTCCTTTAGCTATAAAAAGAAGGGGGCGGTGCGGGGGGAGAGAGAAATATTTTGGCATCAGTAGGTGGAACACAGTTTGCTTCCTCCCTCACACCTCTGCTGTGGTCAGGTGACGGAAGAGTGTGAGAGAAGCATCCGAAAGACAAAGACCTCTCCGCCCCACAGCGCTAACTGGGAAGGGAGCCACATTGCTTATGCATCAGAGGGTTTTACACACACACATGCATGCGCGCACACACACTCAAAAGACGCTGGGTTGTTTGGAGGTGTGTGTGTGTGTTGCACAGAATACTATCTAAGTCAGCATTCAGCTACAAGCTTCAGATGACATCTTTTTCCGACAGAAAACCCAATAAAACTGGTAATGGGAAAACCAAGAATATGGCGGGCGGACAGACGGGGGGGGGGGTTGGTTTCATAAGACAAAGCCATTTAACAAATAGGCCTCTGTGTTTTATCATACACAATCCCTTAGTTTAACTCTGAGCCTCTCTCTTTTCAATTTTAAGATCAGAGGACTTGTTGGATGCGCAAGAATATATGTCACAAATAATATTACAGCCCTAAAATAAGAGCTATTTTGCAAGCTGGTTCACATACACACATATTAGCTCATCGCTGACCAGGCCAGGATTCGGCTTTGTCTTAAAAATAGGTTTGTTTGTATGTAGCAATGCTTGAGGAATTCAGTATTTGAAAATACAGCTATGCAAAACCAGTTTTTGAACTTTTCAAAATGATGCAGTTCTGTTCCTGGCCTATTTAGAGGGAAAATATGTAGGAATGTGTATTATGCTTCCTTACTCACGTGAGTGAGCATAGATCAGAACACATTCCTTTGCAGCAAATAGGAAGCTGTTAGTTAGCTGGTTTCAGCCTTTTAATGAAGCAATCCAGGATGCCTTGGCGCATTTGTAGATTATATTGAAGAAAAGACAGACCCACCAAGTGTCTCTATTTTCCAGGGACAGTCCTGGATTTACAGAAGCCATCCTGGTTTCTGATCTGGTCCCAGAATATCCCGCTTTTTGCTTAGGACATCCCTATTTTCATTGGAGAAATGTTGGAGGGTACTGAGTTATACAACCCAGGAAGCCAAGGAGATATGTAACTATGCAATAGTCAGAAGTTATCTGAAGACTGCCGTGTATAGTTTTATTAAGTTTTTATATATGTTGAAAGCCGCCCAGTGGTTGGAGCATCACAGTCAGCTGGGTGGTGGGGAAGAAGAAGAAGACATCCTTATTTTCATTGGAGAAATGTTGGAGGGTATGAGAGAAGTCTGAGCTAAGTCTCAGACTTACAACATGGGCCTACATTCTTTGCTATGGATGAGCCATGGGCAGGCAAAGAGCAGGTGAAGAAAGGACATCAAGAGAGCAAAAGATCAAGAGAGAGAATTGGCAACACAATCAGTCCTTTTATTTGGGTCACACCCATCTCTACATGGTCGCACCCAGGGGGAGGTAGCTCCTGCAGGTTTGACAGGAAGTCCTCCCTGCTGGAGCCACATACCTCTCTGTGCCCATTCTAGCAAACAGGAAATGTTGGGACTTGACTGCTCTATCTAGATAGCCCAGTAAATATACATATACAGTGGTGCCTCGCAAGACGAAATTAATTTGTTCCGCGAGTTTTGTCGTCTTGCGATTTTTTTCGTCTTGCGAAGCACGGTGTCGGGAAAGTTTTGGAACAGCTTCAAAAATACCAAAGTCTTTAAAAACCTCAAAAAAGGCTACCACACCGCGTTCTATGAGTTGCTCCTCGAAGTCAAGTCACAACTGTATTAATGGTGTTAAGAAAAAGGAAACAAACTTGAAAGACGTTTCTGTCTTGCGAAGCAAGCCCATAGGGAAAATCGTCTTGCGAAGCAACTCAAAAAACAAAAAACCCTTTTGTCTAGCGAGTTTTTTGTCTTGCGAGGCATTCGTCTTGCGAGGTACCACTGTAAATAAAATGCAATAAAAATGTATTTTGATGGGGATTGGCACTGGTTGTGGTAGAGGGAATGAGCCTTTTCAACTCCCCCACCCCACTTTCTTCCCTGGCTGGTTCTCCTTATTTTTGTGTGTATCATTTTCACACACTCAACCATCAACGAGACAAGCCTGCCTGCCGCCTCTTCTTTTACCCCCTTTTTAATTTCCTCCCCTCTTTCCGCCAGCTCATAGCCCCCTCACATAGTCCTCTCGTGGCCTGTCTGGGCTTGGGAGCCAGGCCACACCTCACTGCCCAGCCCAGTGTCCACAAAAGTGAGTCGTCAAACTGCTACAACACTTCCCACGGGCAGGGGCAAAACTAGGCCCTTATCTCAAATTTAGGCCTGCTAGGCGTAACTGGCCTTGCAGTTGCAACTATGGACACATCTTAGCGACCTAAGCGATCATGGGACTCAGCTACATTAGTTTTATATGTGTTATAAAACTGACACCAGATGGCACTGTGGAGTCCTGTCTTTCGCCAACGTAATTTCCCATAATGAAGTTTACAACGCGTTTTCCTGAAACACTTTTTTTTTTAATGTGTCTAGATCCAGCCCTAGATACATCTTGCAGTTTAGCTGTGGGAACGTGTTTCTGCAGACTCAACACTTAGCAGGATGAAACCTCTGAATTGTAACACTCAGATATGGTATTCCTGAGTTGTACCTCTCAGGTATCAGAAACATGTTCTGTGTAAGCGGAGTGACATCAACATGTCGGCATAGGGGTACTCTGCCTTTCTACGAAGCCATAGTTCACCTTCCAGTTAGCCTGAAGGAACTCAGCAGCTTCTCTGAGTTCCTAATTGGCACAAGCTCTCTTTGGTGTCCTGCTAGCTGCCAATAGTTTCTAAGAACAATAACTTACAGCTAACTCAAAACAGAAATATTAGTGCTGTGAAAGAAATGTATGATCAGAAATGTCTGCCTGCTGTGCCAGTGGCGTAGCGTGGGTTGTCAGCACCCGGGGCAAGGCAAGTAATTTGTGCCCCCTAACCTGTGGATTTGCGCCCCCTAACTCTAACCCCCAGATGTTGCGCCCGGTGCGGCCGGCCCCCCCTGCACCCCCCACGCTACGCCACTGTGCTGTGCTAACCCCAGTGGGTCTCAGGTCATGACGTTCACCAGAATTAAGACACTACAAGGAGAAGATATAGTTTTCCTTGCTACAGACACTAATATTCCTGGTGCTGTTGTTATGATGCAGCCTTGATTTGACTTCCACTTCATACTAGTTTTTTAGAAACAGGAAAAATATGTTCCTTCCAACTCCTATGTCCTTCCAACTTCCATACGTCCTATGACGTATTTGGAGAAGTGGACTTCTCAATGGATGGTTGAGTTTCAGTTAGCGTGTTGTATTCAGAAAGTCCAAATTAGCCAAGTTCACCTTTATCTGTTCACACTTGGTACCCAGGTCTAAGGTTCTGCACTCCTGAATGAGGCGTTATTTGGAGGAGGGAGAAAAAGCAAGCCACATGACACTACCTTCACATCTCTCCTTAACATCGAGTGCCACCCTCAAAGCAGCTCTCTCTACATCCTTATCAGCACAAAAGCAGTTTCCCTAAAACTTATTCCATATCTCCCAGATCTCCTCCCAGTGAAGTTAACGGGAGTTTACTTTTACAAGACCCCAACAGGGTGAAATGTCAAAGAGCGTTTGGCTAAATTCAGCAAAAGATCACTCCCAATTAGGGGGAACACCTGATCCCACATGTTCTTGCCAGGGTCGCCATAAAGATCTGGGAAATTAAGCAGCTGCTGCAACAGCTTGTTGGCAACTAATCAGACGGAATGATGTTAATTACGAGGAATACGAAATTCAAACTAAACAGACATTTCATGCAATTCCTTCCCCACCTCCAGCACAAAAAAACAGTTTCCTTTGCTAGGACTGAAAATGCAGCTTAAAGGCCTCTTGCAAGTGTCGATTAGCCTTTCCTAGGCTGCTTTGCATTTTTTAAAAAAAGTTCTAAACCAGTGTTTCCCGAACTGTTAATAACCAAGGCTTTCCTCAACCTGGTGCCCTCTGTTTTGGACTACAACTCCCATCATCCCTGACCATTAGCTATGCTGGCTGGATTGAGGGGAACTGGAGTCCAACAACATCTGGTGGGAACCAGTTGGGATGGCTGTTCTTTTTTTTGCATGTGTTTTGCCTGAACGTCTCTTATGTCCCCTTTCTGCTGATCCTCAGATTATTAGTCATAATTCCTTAGTTGTTAAGGTAAACACTCCACACTGCACTGGCGTCAAACTGCCATATATGCTGGTTCCTTCAGCCAATGCATGCCCTCTTCCTTTCGGCCTCAGCTGGTATCCCCGGTGAATGTCAGCTGCGGACACTCTTACTATGTGGCTTATTTACCTTTGGAAAGGAGGCCCAACAGCCTGATGACAGGTTCAGGAACACCTTGAAGCGGTTGTGGCAACTCCCCGCCAAAGCAGGAGCTTCCCATTTCGCTTCACACGTCATGATTTCTACACCTCACCTTGTACCTTTTCAATTTAATTCCCCAAAGCCCCAGTTGTACATATTCAGCTGGCTTGAGCCAGACCCCAACATGTGCACACACACTTCACTAAATACAGAAGAAACTCTGTCACAATTCTGCAGCATTCCCCCAACATCTGTCACAGGTAGGGATGGGGGAGAAATTTGACTCAGAACCTACCAAATTTGCAATATCCGACATAATATGCAATGTGGTTCTCCAATCAAGTAATGTGTACAAAAATGTATATACTACGGCAAAGTGTGCATAAAAATGCACGTATTTGTGCAAAAACAAAAATCCATTGTATTAGGGGAAATTGCATACAGAAATGTGTTTTATTAGTAGAAATTTACACAAAAATGCTGACATTTTCAGGAGAATTTTATTTAATAATAAAAGTAATAATTGTGAATTGCTGCAGAAATGTGGAGAACTGATTTTAAGATTGGAAATATGAGAGACTGGGAGGACCAAAATTGATGGGTCCACCCATCCATCCTGGCTCACATGTCACCAGAGCCAGGATAGGAGCCTGAATACTTGCAGTATGCTTATTTTTTATCACCATTCTTTCCAGTGCTTTTTTCCCCCTAGAAAAAGGTGGCAGTACTCACTATTAAGTTGTTACTTTAAGTGCCACACTTTTTAACAACAACAAAAAGAGGTGCCAGTACTGCGTACCCTTGAGTACCCCCTGGGGGGAGCACTGATTCTACTTCAGATGTTCAATCTGTGCATTCTGTTCCTTATGTAACCAAAATAGTGGCACCTATGCACAAGAGGGAGGTTATGGCTCCCCACTTATGGAACACTCTCCTCAGCGACAGGAAGAGTAGGATGGTGTGCATCATCACTCCTCGGCTCCAAAAGAAGGGACCAAAAGTTTGCATTTGCTAATTTCAATGCATAGATGCGTATTTAGAAATAATACAGTAATTTAAAGTACTGTATAGTCATTATTTGTTGCATTTATATCCCACCTTTTTCTCCAAAGAGCTCAAGGTTGTCCCCCTACTGATTTAAATACCCACAACTAACCTGTGAGTTAGGTTAAGCGGAGAGGCAGTGACTAGCCCAAGGTCACCAAGTGAGCTTCATAGCAAAGTGGCAATTTGAGCCCCAGGTCTCCCAGGTTAGAGTGTGATGTTCTAACCATTATAGCACACTTGCTCTCAGGTGAAATACAAATACAGTGCATCTCACCCTACTTGGGGTGGGGACAGGGACAAGACTGTGCCCAGGTGAACTCAGATTCATACAGGAATCTTCTCCCAGCCCTGGAACTGAAACTGGGGCTTTCCGCATGCAAAACAGACACTTTACCACTGAGCTACAGCCCTTCTCTTAATATGGCCCTTAACCATATGCAATATTAAGACATTCAGTTTGACTTTGACTTCAGCCACACTTTTACACTTCGGTCATGTGCATTTCGGCAATTGGCCCTCCACAGAGTTTGACCTGGGCTCCTTGGATTAGAAAAGGTTAGCTACAACAGCTTTCAGTTGCATCCCCAAAGTCTCCCACCAGAGCCACAGGATAGCTCACTCCACCTTGTAGTAGGGTCATCTCTGGCTAGAGATCCTATGCTAGAGTTTTTAAATATATATATTTTTTATCTAAATCACACAGGGTGAGTTGTTATTTTTCCTCTATAATGTACTGCCTTCAGGTGAAAAAAATAAGGCTTGTGTTTTTCCTATTAGCACACAAGTGCTTTCCCCAGTCAGTTTGTAGCCAAACCGGATGCACAGTACCTTACTTTTTAATCTTGGAGAATCCTCAGGAGACAATGCAAAAGAAATCCATAACGTTCCATAAGCTGCAGGCTCGAACCTGATAAAACAACTTCATATCCTCTCTCCCCACCCCACATTTGCTACTGGAAATCTACAGCTACAGCTGAAAACAATGCCTTAAAAATACTAGCTGTTCTCTCTTCATTTAGCAACTCAATGCAGAGCTTCTTACAAGGAGCAGAATTAATTTTGGAAAGCAGGTGTTGACCATCCAAAAGGGCAAAGGTGCATGCTAGGGATGAGGCAATCTGCCAATTTAGATTTCTCATTTATAAAAGCTTAAACTCGGCTTCTCCACATTTCCATATCAGTTTGCAATTATTTTTAATTTAAAATCAGCAATAAAAGTCACCAGTATTTTACTATTAATCGATCCTAATATACGCATATTTGCATGTGATTTCTGCAAACACATATTTTTGCAAAGCAGCTTCCCCCAATATACACATTTTTGTATGTCATTTTCACTAACATATGCCTTGTGAACATTACTTGGCTGGAGAGTTGCATTGCAAAATTCAGGCAATTACAAATTTCTCACGTTTTTGGTTTGTGTGTTGCCTTGGAAAGCATGAACTAGGTGGGTTCCCCTTAAAATGCAAACAATCAAATTTTGCCCCCATCCCTTATCCAAACTCCGTGTCTTGAAGAGGGACTTCCAACCATGACACCAACCACAACTGGTTGACACAGCTGTTTTTGGGGTGTCATGAGAAGGCACCAAACTGATAGCTATCTAATATATTATTTCTGGAATTTCATTTCATTTCTGTGGGGGCTTGGGAAGAGGTTGCTTGTAGGCTTTTCTGCTTCAGGCACCAAAATATTTGGGCAGACTTTGGGTGTGTGGGGGTATCCTTTTGCTGCTCTGCATCAGACACAATAATATCTCAGGCCTTCTTTACCGCACTCTTTCTGTGCTGCAGTATAGGAAAAGCTTTGGGTGCATTAAAACATACATAAATACAGCCATCAACTGGCTCAAAGTAAGCCAGTGAACTTCATAGCCGAGTGGAGATTTGAACCCAAGTCTTCCAGGTCCTAGTCCAAAAACCTTAACCAATACAGTACATTGTCACATAAGAACATAAGACAGGCCTGCTGGATCAGGTCACTGGCCCATCTGGTCCAGTATCCTGTCCACCCTGATGCCTATGGGAAGCCTGCAAGGTGGACATGGGAGCAGTAGCACTCTGCCTGCTTGAAGTTCCCATGGTATTCAGGAGCACAATAGCTCTGACATTGGAGGTACAGTGGTGCCTCGCAAGACGAAATTAATCCGTTCCGTGAGTATCTTCGTCTAGCGGTTTTTTCGTCTTGTGAAGCAACCCTATTAGCGGCTTAGCGGATTAGCGCTATTAGCGGTTTAGCGGCTATTAAAGGCTTAGCAGCTTAGCTGCTAAAAGGCTATTAAAGGCTTAGCGGCTTAGAAAAAGGGGGGGAGCGAAAAAAAATCTCAAGACTCGCAAGACATTTTTGTCTTGCGAAGCAAGCCCATAGGGAAATTTGTCCTGCGAAGCGCATTGAAAAATGGAAAACCCTTTCATCTAGTGGGTTTTCTGTCTTGCAAGGCATTCGTCTTGCGGGGCACCACTGTAGATGTAGAACATAGCCATTGTGGCTAGTAGCTGTTCATAGCCTCATCCTCCATGAATTGGTCTAATGCTCTTTTAAAGCCATGTTGGTGGCCAACACTGCCTCTTGTGGGTGCAAGTTCCATAAGTGCATGTCCTAGCTACCATTTCCCAGCATGAGGTTACAGAAGTGTTGGTTGCCCACAACTGGGGCAAAGTGTGTTTAAGAGAGAGAGAGAGAGAGAGAGAGAGAGAGAGAGAGAGAGAGAGAGTTACAGCATAAAAACTATTTCAGTACGCATGCTTGCATATGATACGTAGTTTTTACTCTGGGGAGAAAGGTCTGCAAGGTGAAATACAGGCAGCAGCCACAAAGGACACTTACATTTATCCGGGCTGTGGAGTCATCTATGGGAGTGTCTTCCACCATTTTCACCCTTCCAGTGGTAGAGCAGCTAAATTAGTAAAAAAAATAGATTATTATTTTTTAAATGTGGATATCTTTTTATCAGTTAAATTTCTATTTAATTTTATTAATTTAAAACCCTCCCAAAGGAACCCAAGGCAGCAAACAAAGCAGTAAAGTAATACAATTAAAAATAAAACAAAAACAACATTTTAAAACCATTAAGAACATCTCAAGCCAAACAAGACCATTTTAAAACAGTCACCCACCCCCACCAGCTAATAATTTAAAAGTAGCCAGACACAGTTGGCAACGTAAAAAGCTCTTGTCAACCCTGGCCTTCATATAAATTGTATCTGCTCTCATCTCTTTCTAGAGTATGTCCTCACCTTGGTTACTTAACTCAGCCCCTCAGAGCCTGTGAGGTTCTCTCCTTTCTATCAATTAAGTACTTTTGATGCTAAGATCCACACACCTGTTGACATTTCGCATCTTCTGCAATTACGCACACCTGCCTCACTTCATCTGGTAGGGGCCTTGTGCACCTTCAGCCCATACCTTAAGGCAGGTAGGTTATAAGGAATCTTTTTCAGCCTTGGCAAGTTTTTCCCCAGAGGCAACTGCAGGCAAATATGGATTTTGACTATTTAAGGAAGGCTAGATCCTTCACACATCCTTTTCTACCCTCCATCCATGCAAGCAGGGAGCATTATCAGAGTTCAAGGTCACATTCCAGCCAGGGAAAAACAATCAAGGAGGGTGAGGCATGTGGCTGAGGAGGATGTGCGGTCTAAGGAAGAGACCCAAAGGCCACATTTCAGGCCTGCGGTCCTGCCTTAAGGACAGAGCAACACCTCCACCTGTAAAATGGCTTCAGGTCGCCTGTGCTGCTGTTAAGCAGGACTGGGCTTGTTATAAAGTGGCAGCAAATTGTTAGCTGCTGAATTAAAAGTTCTATTTTTTATTATTGCCAGGGAAGGAGGAGAGGTCCTTATTGGACTTTCTGCCTCAGGTGCCAAAATTACCTCACCAGCCTGGGCACTAGGCCTCTTAACCAACGGTGTATGCTGTGTTTGCTTTACTGCCTCAGGCAGCAAAATGTATTGAGCTCAGCCCTGACTGGTTTCATAGTCCCTCTTTTTTTTACTCTTTCCCTTAGAGACACTGGGAATTGCAGTTCTCTGAGAAGAAATAAGGACACTTGAAGGAAATTTGTTAGACCCTCAGAAACTACAGTATTTTGAGTAGGCCCTAGGGCAGGCTTCCTCAACCTCGGCCCTCCAGATGTTTTTGACCTACAACTCCCATGATCTCTAGCTAGCAGGACCAGTGGTCAGGGATGATGGGAATTGTAGTCTCAAAAACATCTGGAGGGCTGAGTTTGAGGAAACCTGCCCTAGGCCAAGGGTAACCAATGCTGTGCTTTTTGGATGTTGCGGACTACAACTCCCATAATTCGTTACCATTGGCCATGCTGGCTAAAGATGATAGGAGTTGGCCTCATCCGCATCATACATTTAAATCAGTATCATACCACTTTGGCTTCCTCCAAAGAATCCTGGGAAGTGTAGTTTGTTAAAGGTGGGGAACCACCTTCCCCACCAAATGTTGCTGGACTATTGCTGCCATAATCTCTGGCCATAAGCCATCCTAGTTGGGGCTGATGGGAGTTGTAGTCCTGAAACATTGAGAAGACCACTGGTTCTCCATTCCTGGTATAACAATTTTATGATGATGTAGAGTTCAGCTTTTTGTTAATCTGAGGTAACTTCCTCCCAAGTGCTGGGGCTTGCACACATAGGGACTATCCCATTTTATCTTCACAATGACCCTGCGAGGTAGAATAATAAAATTGTAGAGTTGGAAGGGACCAAGGGTCATCTAGTCCAACCCCCTGCAATGCAGGAATCTCGACTAAAGCATCCTTGACAGATGGCCATCCAACTTCTGCTTTAAAACCTCCAATGAATGAAAGGCCACCACCTCCTGAAGGAGGTTAGGTAAGACATATATTGGTTGGCCTGAGGTCATCCACTGAGTTTCACAGAGATTTGAACCCAGGTTCCCCAAGGCCCAATACTCTAGGCGTTTTACCAGGCTGGCTCTTTTCTTTGGCCCTGAACATATTAGTGTTCAATGGCCAAGTATCTGATCCATCGTAGCTGCCACTTAACAGGGAGATATTTATAGAGCTGTGTTTCAGGACTTGAAATGGGAACACGTCATGCACAATGCATATGGAATAAATTTAACCAAAATCAAATTTTGATTAAATGTAATAAATATGATGGATTTGACTATGGATGCCCTTTTAGACGGCCTGTTCAAGGGGGTGGGGTGGGGGTATTTGAAGAAAGGTTGTCGTGTTGATCCAAAAACATACGTTTTGATTATCGCAGTAAATTCCAATTTCAGAGAATCCTGCAGGCAACTGGATTAATATTTTTGTACATGTCTTCAAAAGTTTCAGGGAGTGTGGGGGGTGGGGTGGGGTGGGGTGGGGAGTTAACCCCTTAGCAACATTTAAGTGGCAACCTCAAGCACACTTAGCAGGAAGTAAGTCCCATTGAACACCATGGGACTTGCTTCCAAGTAAATTTATTTATTTATTTACAGCAGGGGCAGAGTACCTCAGCCCCTGGGCCAAATGCAGCCCTCCAGGCCTCTATATCTGCCCCCCAGGACTCTCCCCTAGGACATCTCCCTCACCAGCCCTGCTCTATGCCTTCCTTGAGAGCTTTTGCCTGGCTGGAATGTGTCCTTGAATTGAAATAATGTGTGTGTTTGGTTTGTGTGCCTCGAATGCTGCATCTTGTACAAAAGCATAAGTTATAAACACTTTTGCCTCCGGCCCTGCCCACCACTGACATGTGGCCCCTGGAAGGTTTCCCACAAGGGAATGTGGCCCTTGGGCTAAACAAAACATTTTACAAGATTTACAGAACGTGCATAGGATTAACTCAGATCTTTCCAAACTGTGTGTCATGACACATTAGTGTGTTGGCTGCAGTGTTTAGTAGTAGTAGTAGTAGTAGTAGTGTGTAGGTGTGTTGTGCGAATGCTCCCTGCGCTCCTCCCAGGGCTGGAAAGGGGTTAGTTTCACCTCCGGTTTCCTAGTAAAACTGACTTGCGGGCCCAGGTGGCCCACAAAATCTTGCTTGTGGTCTTCCCATCAACTGGCAATTTTGCAAGAACAGGATGGACCAGATTGGCCTTTAGCATAATTCTTCAGGACTCCTCTTATGTTCATTGTTTGGCTTCTCTATATGCTCACCCAAACATGTTCCCCCGAGATTATGTGTGTATGTATGCATGTATGTGTGTGTGTGTGTGTGTGTGTATATATATATATATATATATATATATATATATATATATATATATATTCTCATAATGGTTTCCAGATCATTCTCCACCACATGGTAGCCAATGAGAAAAATAATATTTTAAAAAACATTGGCCATAAACCAAAGAAGAAGAAAGAATTTATGTACCCAATATATGGTGTACTTTAACATGGTTGCCTGTTGGTATATTTTATAAGACATTTCAGAGTTTGCCAGATATACATGTTCATTTCACAGTACACCCTGGTGGAATTTCATTCCCACCCCCAAACCAATTTCCAACAGTGTAGGTATCTGATTTAAAACGACGCCATAAAATGTTGTTCAAATATTTAGATGTAAAGGATATAGCTATTATTTTTAAACTTATTTCAATCATACAGATTTCAGGCTGCTTCACGTTTAAAATCAGAACAAGCCCAAAATAAAATCACAGTGACTTCCTCACTTGAAACAAAAAACCAAGCGCTGATGGAGGGTGAGCGAGTGGTCACTGGTGCTAAGAGGGGCTTTTTCGTGGATAGGTATAGCAGCCATGAGAACCAATAAACTTCTGCAATCACCAGGAGATTTTTAATCATGTGGAGATTCATTCACAGGTGCCTCGTGTGAAATGATCCTAAGTTCCAAGTCTTGCTTGCTGTTCCCTAGATGGAAGGTGCTTGTAGCAGCTAGAGGAATGGGTGGCGCTACAGTCACTCAGAGGCTTCTGACCATGCAGATCCCTCCATCCCCTCCAAACTGCTCATGGAGCTACTTTATAGATTCAACAGTGTTACATGGCAAACCTCTTCCTGGACTGTGCCATTCCAGGATGCAGGTGGAATGTAGTATCGTGTCTGAATGTTCGCCCATGGGGAGCACAAAATAACTGTCTTTACTTAGCAAAATCCTATGTGAAGCAGTTAAGGTTGTATGCATCCTTTAATTTTACATGCTAATTTTCTATCTAGATTTCTCTCCTCACCCCTGCCCCCAAGATGAGTGTCCCAACATGCAAGCCTGAAGCGGTTTGACCAGATAAAAACAGTAATAGCAGCAGCAATTGTCTAGCTATAAACCAAAACAAAGATAAAAGGTATTCAGAACTGATCCACAAATCTGTTACTTAATTTCCTAGCTGCCAATGCATAGTTTTCCTTGCCTAAATGTAAAAAAAAAAACATACAAGCAAATTTACTTGGTATAACAAAATTCTTCCTGTGGCTAAACTCAGAAAGATGTTCTTCACAGAGATCTTTCTATAGAGGACAACTGGGTGTGTTGTGAACATCTCTGCATATACTCATTTTACAAAATGGACAGAAACACTCTTCCAAGGGTACATTTTTATAGTGGCCTTTCCAGAAAGGCAGAGGGCATAGCAGTTCTGTAAGAGCAATTCCATGTGGGCCCAAAGACATTAACTCCATATTGTTAGCTTTCTGATGATGTGTGTTAATACATGGATACAGCCTAGAAAATCCTGAAGAGATCCTGCAGCTTGTTAAGTAAAAAAGAGAGAGAGAGAAGTGGCGTATATTTTGGAAGAGATATCCAGCAGACTAACTGGTATCTAATGATGGGGAAGAGAGGGGTTACTCTTTTTAAAAGAAAGATAAAACTCAGGCAGTCGGATTGATCTCAGCAAGCAGTTCAGTAAGGACAGTTGCCCACCAATTGGAGTGTCTTTTAAACAGTTCTGGGGCAACACACTTTCATGTGGGACCTTATTAGGCTGAATTGCAGCAATCGGGAATTTAGCAGTTGTGAGGGTTTGATTAGCTGCTTGTGCGTGAAAACGTGCTCCCTCAGAGTTTGTGCGCCCCCACAAACCTCCGTGTGTGACGGAGCTCCTCAGACATGTCTGCTCTAGTCACTAGTAGAGTCCGACAGTGGCTGTCTGCGGAAGCGTTTCCAACAAAGAAGTTCCTTAACGGAAACGCGTCTCCTGGACTCACGGCGTGACAGTTTCCTGCGAGGTATGGGTCTCCCTATGGGAGACTCCGATACCTCCCCACTGTTCTCGCTGGAAGCCTCCCTGAGCCCTCCCTCCTGCTCGCATTCCCTCAGAGACCCACTCCTCCCCCTGCTGGTCCCTGCTTCAGCAGTTGAGTCTCTTTCATCCTGCCTGAGTCCCTCCACCACCTGATGCTCTGATGGCAGTTCCCTGACATCCACCTCCCCTCCAGGGCCCCCCTCACCCCCTCCCAATTCCTCCCCCCTGGGAGGTGAAGGGCTAAAACCCCGAAACGAATCTTCCTCATCTTCTGACGTCTCGAACAATTCTCTCCATCGATCGTCGTCCTGGCCAGCTGAATCCTCCTCCTCTTCAGAATCTGGGAACCCCTCCAACTCCTCTTCCTCGTCGGTGGTGGCAAAGTATTCCCTTCGGAACCTCGCTACAGGCTGAGGTTTACGTGGGAACCTCTGATGAAAAGTCTCTATTAAAACCTCGTCATTGACATCCTCTGCCCTAACCCAGGTGTTTTCCGACTCCGGTTCCCCTTCCCACATTACCAAATACTCTACTTGATCTCCCTTCCACCTGGAATCGAGGATCTCCGCTACATGGTAGCTGTGTTCCTTCTCCTCCATTGCTGGTCCCCTAGTGACCCTCCCCTCACTGTCTCCTCTATACGGTGACAGCAACGACCTGTGAAAAACTGGGTGCAGCTTCATGTGGTTCGGTAACCGGAGCCTGAAAGCCACTGGATTGACCTGCTGTATGACTTCAAACGGACCCAGCCTTTTGGGTCTTAATTTCTTACAACCTCCTTTGAATGGCAACCCTTGGGTTGACAGCCACACCTGGTCCCCCACCCTGATGCTTTCACCTTCCCTTCTGTTTTTGTCTGCTTGCCTCTTATATTCCTCCTTAGCCCTGTTTAAGTTGAGTTGGAGCTGGCGATGGATCGCTTCCATTTCTTCCACGAACTGTTCTGCAGCTGGAACGCTCCAGTTCTCCCCCTCCCCCCCTGGGAAGGCTCTGGGATGGCACCCGTGATTAGCCAAAAAGGGGCTCATCCCCGTGGACACGTTCTCTGCATTGTTGTAGGCAAATTCTGCCAACGCCAGCTTCTCCACCCAATCATTCTCTCTGTCATTAACATAACACCTCAAATATTGTTGGAGAACCCCATTTGCTCTTTCCGCCTGCCCGTTGGTTTCAGGATGACGGGCCGTCGAGAAATTAACCTCTACATGCAGTAAGCTCATGAGCTTCCTCCAGAACCTGGAAGTAAATTGTTTCCCTCGGTCTGAAACCACCCTCAAGGGGGCGCCATGCAACCTAAACACATTCTCTACAAACAATTTGGCGGTTTCTTCTGCTGTAACCGCATGTGAGCAGGCTATGAAGTGGGCCATTTTAGTTAACAGGTCTACTACAACCATGATGGCTGTTTTCCCTCTAGACCTTGGCAGATCAGTCATGAAATCTATTGCCACTGCTTCCCACGGTCTCTCAGGTGTGGGCAGTGGTTCTAATAAACCAGCCGGCGCCTGCCTCTCCCCCTTGGCTCTTTGGCATTGTTCACACCCTCTCACATACTCCCGCACATCTTCCCTGACCTTGGGCCACCAAAATTCCCTGGTAACCAGCCACATGGTTTTGTGTTGCCCAAAGTGCCCTGCTGTGGGGCTATCGTGCAGCTGCTTGAGTACTTTCTCCCTCAATTCCCCTTCAGGTATATATAACGCTCCCTTATAATACAATGCCCCATTTCTCTCCTCAAAACCACCGGGTTTGTCTTCCTCCCCTCTGAGATCCCTGAGTTTCCCCTGGGCGTATGCATCCTGCACCGTACCCTCTACCAATTCCCTTTGCCCCACCAAAGTCGCCCCACACACCCAGCGGTCCTCTGGAATGATATGGGTTTCTTCGGGTGCTCCCTCCCCCTCCAAATATTCAGGCTTGCGTGAGAGAGCGTCCGCCCTAACATTCTCTGGGCCTGGCACATAACAAATCTCAAAGTTAAATTTGGAGAACTCTTGGGCCCATCTCAACTGCCTTTGGTTGAGCACTCGCGCCGTTCTCCAGTACTCTAGATTTTTATGGTCCGTGCACACTTGCACTTTATGTTGTGCACCAACTAGCAGATGCCTCCATCTCCGGAACGCCTCATGAATAGCAAGCAGTTCTCGGTCGTACACCGTGTAGTTCCTCTCGGATTTGTTCAGCTTCCGCGAGAAGAAGGCACACGGACGCCACTCCGACTCCTCCTTCCCCGGCTGCAGAAGAAGCACCGCCCCTATGGCTCTGTCAGATGCGTCTGTTTCAACCCTTAGCTTCTTTCGTAAATCCACATGCAGAAGTTGTTCTTCAGAGGCGAAGGCCCTTTTCAGTTCCTCAAACGCTCGCCCCGCCTCCGCCGTCCATACAAACTTCTTCTTACTGCTGAGACAGTCAGTGATGGGCGCCGTCAGATGGGCGAAGTTGCGGATGAACTTACGATAAAAGTTTCCAAACCCTAGGAACCTCTGCACATCCTTCTTGGTTTTGGGTGTTTTCCATTCCAGCACTGCCTGTACCTTGCCGGGATCCATGGCCAATCCCTTGTCTGACAGGCGGTACCCCAGGAATTCCACCTCCTTGGTATGGAACCGACACTTCTCCAGTTTGACCCACAGCCTGTTGGCTTGCAGTCTGCTCAACACTTCTCTGACGTCTCTCACATGTTGCTCCTCATTCTCAGAATACACCAACACATCATCTAGAAAGGCAACGCAATTCTTGTAGAGCAAAGGGCCCAGCACGTGGTTCATAAAAGATTGAAAACACGCGGAGCCTGCTTGTAATCCAAATGGCATAACGAGGTATTCAAACGCCCCCAAAGGGGTAAACATGGTGGTTTTCCATTCATCCCCTTTCCTTATGCGTATCAGGTTGTACGCCCCCCTTAGATCCAGCTTTGTGAAAATCTTTCCCTTCCTCACCATGGTCAAAATATCATCAATTCTGGGCATAGGGAACGCCACCGGTTCAGTCACTGCATTCAGCCGCCTAAAATCACATACAAGTCTCGGCTTGTCCGCATTTTTTTTGTCCACAAAGAACACTGGGCTCCCCCCTGCTGCTTTGGACTCTCTGATGAAGCCTCTCTTCAGGTTCTTGTCAATGAACCCTCGCAACTCCTGCATTTCCCTGTCTGACATGGCATACAACTTGCCCACGGGAAGCTGTGCTCCAGGGAGTAAATTGATCTGACAATCAAAGGGTCTATGAGGTGGTAGTTGGTCAGCTTCCTTCTCGCTGAACACGTCGCTGAGATCTGCATACTGTGGTGGTACCTTCACCTTCCCCATTACTTCAGTCCCTGCTAGGGTGGCTTGGGCCCCTACTGAACCCTTCTCCCCTTTGCAGTGTTCTAGGCAATGTGCTGAACCAAAGGACACCACTCTTTGATGCCAGCCAACCAGCGGATCATGTAGAGCTAGCCAGCTCATTCCCAAAATAATGGGAGCGCCTCCCAGGGTGGCCACATTAAACGCTATCAGTTCTGTGTGCCTTGCCACCCTCATTATCATTGGGACAGTCTGCAAGCGGACTCCTCCTCCCAACAACTCCCTGCCATCAATCGTGGTCACCTGCAGGGGGTTGCTTAAAGGGATGGTCTGTATCTGGTGTTCAGCAACAAACTCCTTGCTCATAAAATTGCAGGAGCTGCCTGAGTCCAATAGCGCCTTTATTTTTAGGGGGTGCCCATTCTGCAGCTCTAGCGACACTTCAATCACTAGAGCAGGTCGAGGAGCTTCTGGCACGGGCACTTTCACTGCTCTTTGGCCTGGCTGCAGTGCCCCAATTGTGGCAACCAGGCGTTGGCTTTTACCTGCTCCGCTCCCCCTTCTTCTCCCCCCTCAACAGCTCCCACCATCCCTTGCCATTCCTTCCTCTGGGGGCAGACTCTGGCAAAGTGGCCTGGCTGTTGGCAGAGATAGCATTTCCGAGGGCCCTTTCCCTCCTTCTTAGCTCCCTCGCTGGTTTTTGAAAATGCGCGCGCGCGCGCTGTTCCGATTTCCATCGGCTCTGCCGGCGGGAAAGCTGGCTCAGGAATGTCTGGAATGCGGAACTCCTTCCAACGTTCCCCTCTCCCTTCCCGCCTCTCCAAGGCTCTTGCCTCCTGCCGCGCTCCTATGGTCAGCGCAGATTTGGTCAGCTGATCCATAGACTCCGCCCTGGGGCTCCGTGCCAGCTCGTCTTTCACCCCCGAAGAAAGACCTTCTTCAAATAGCATTTGAACGGGTGCCGCCGATAAATCCCAACTCAGTCTGTGAATCAGCATGGTAAACTCAGTCCAATATTCACGGACAGATCGACTCCCCTGCTTACAAGCCATTAGCTGTCTGCGCACCACCCCTTCCTCAATATCGCTGGAAAACATGATATCCATTGCACGAAAGAACTTCATTGTGTCCTTTAGTATGTCATTGTGCGTTGCCATTAGGGGTCGCACCCAGTCTCTAGCCCCTTTCTCAAGATGCCCAATTACAAAAGCAACTCGCGATTCCTCATCAGGGAACTCATCGAACTGCACATTAAGGGCATATTGCATCTCTGTCCTAAAAGCATGGTAGTCCTTGGGGTCCCCCCCAAATTTCTGCACCAATCCTGGTACCTTTCTGGGGAATTGAGTGGCTCTCCCCTTCTTGTCTGCATCCTGAGCCCTTCTCTCCTCCAGCCTCGCCGTCTGCAGGGCCAGTTGAACCTCCAACGCTCGGTATCTATCTTCCAAGCTTGGACCAGCTCCAGCCCCTGCTCCTCCGGTTCCGGTTGGTTCGCTCATGATGCCTTCTCTTGCACAGGCAGCGTACAAAGACTGTCGGACTGCTGTGAGGGTTTGATTAGCTGCTTGTGCGTGAAAACGTGCTCCCTCAGAGTTTGTGCGCCCCCACAAACCTCCGTGTGTGACGGAGCTCCTCAGACATGTCTGCTCTAGTCACTAGTAGAGTCCGACAGTGGCTGTCTGCGGAAGCGTTTCCAACAAAGAAGTTCCTTAACGGAAACGCGTCTCCTGGACTCACGGCGTGACAGTTTCCTGCGAGGTATGGGTCTCCCTATGGGAGACTCCGATACCTCCCCACTGTTCTCGCTGGAAGCCTCCCTGAGCCCTCCCTCCTGCTCGCATTCCCTCAGAGACCCACTCCTCCCCCTGCTGGTCCCTGCTTCAGCAGTTGAGTCTCTTTCATCCTGCCTGAGTCCCTCCACCACCTGATGCTCTGATGGCAGTTCCCTGACAGCAGTGCATGGGTCTACTGGATCCTAAATAACATCACTTGATGCTGCAGCATATATACAGTGGTGGAATGTGGGGGTTGTGACCAGAGGTCTCTAAGTCCATAACTGTACAGGTTGGCCAGGGCGGATCTATTTAAATTACACCCATCCTTTCTAAAACTGCATCTACAGATAAGCATACACATGCTAGGAATGCAAATCTATATCCTCTTTGGGGTTGTTGTTTTTTTTTGGGGTGGTGATGCCTTTCAATTTTTTCACAATATGCATAAGGTCGCCCCAGTCAGTCTATCAGTGCAGTCCTAGGTATGTTGACTCCTATGGTGGCCTGAGATGCTTGCTCTTAGATAAAGGTTGCATCCTTGATTTAATAAATGCTTAAATGAACTTTAGGACGGGGGCGGGGGAGAGAACATGTTTTTCTTCCAGCCAAAGGGCCACATTCCTTCAAAGGCAACCTTTCAGGGGCCATTTGCCAAAGTTGGGCAGGGCCAGAGGCAAAAGCAATATGACGTTTACCTTTCACAGTAGGTAATATCCCAACAGAGCAAAAATCAGAGGTTTATACATCACATCACATCACATACATCTCTCTACATCCAGGCAAGCAAGAGGCGTTGCCACAACTGAAGGACACATGCCAGCCTGGCAAAGGCACTAGAGAAAGGCACAAAGCAGGAGCAGTGACCGGAATAGCTTGGGATGAGTTCCAAGGGCTGGATGGAGAGGCCTGGAGGGCCACATTCATCCTCCAAGCCTGAGGTTCCTCACCTTTAGGAGAAAGGAGATCCTTGGGAACAAATGCATTTTCTCTCTACTACAGAATCGTAGCAGAGAATTTAAGATCATAAAAAAATCCTTAATCTTTTCAGCCTCATAGATATTTCATTTTGCTAAGAGTTTTCTTTCTACCTAGTTCTGACTGTATAAACACTGCAGAAGAATGTTTACAGAGATTATATACATTGTAAAGTGAGTTGAATTTATCAGAACGCGGTTTGTTGAAATAATTTGGTTTAATATAGAACCCACTTTAAAGCTGCTCAATAAGGGGTGGAGGGCCTTTTTTTAAAAAAAAGGTCTATTCTATTTTTTGACTATTATAATTATTATTATTGTTGTTATTAGTTATATACCGCCCCATACCCAGAGGTCTCAGGGCAGTTCACAGAAGAAAATCAAAATATAAAACTACAAAATACATAATCAAATTTAAAACAACCCAATAACACCCCCCAAAAAACACATTTTAAAAGGGCATAGGATGTCAATCAAATCAAATGGCTTCTTACGGACAAGGTTGCAGTCTATATCAATGAACCACATTGACAGAGGATGTCTACTGAGAAGACAAACCCAGGCTACTTCTAGACTGTCACTATTTTGTGGGTGGGATCCAGCTGCAAACCTAGAAATTCAGGTTGTGCAATTAAATCTTATTTAATTATTTTCCCTTTTCCACAACCCTTTTCCAATAGGATCTTTCCTTGTGACTTTCCAGTTTAGGAATGCTGATATATGCTGAAAGCACACAATCTTTTAAAGTCATTTTCCCCACCCTCCTCCTCCTCTTCCTCCTCCAGTTACCTGCCAAGACAGAACAGAGCCCTGTTTCCCATAGAAGAAGGGATGCTGTCATCAACACCTCCAGCTGCTGAAGATTCACAGCAGCCATGTGCACTGCCAAAGGTGTTAGTGATGGCACCCACTGCTTGGAGGAAGAGGGACACACAATCCAGAACACAGGTGCTGGCAGGAACTCTTCTTCCCACCACCACCACCCGACCAATAGTTCGGCTTCAGAAAGAAACACTAGCAGATTTAGTTATCAGATAGTAGCAGTAACAACAGGCAACTGGGAGATGAGTCTCCCCCAACCTACTCCAAGATTTAGATGTTTTATCCACAATCTTCCCATTAGCTGGTGCCCCCATCCAGTATTTGGACTTCAGAAAGAAATGTTGGCAGATTCAGTTATTTTGTGGATACACTGGAAGTTAACAGCCACAACAAGCAGCTGGGGAAATGAGGCTCTACCTCATCCAACCCATCTCCAGTTTCAAATACTTCATCCACCATCTTCCCACCAGCTGCTGGAAATAACAGTTCTTGTTCTTTTTCCTGAAGAATATCTGGGCTCCAGAAATAAACATTGGCAGATCTAATTATATCATGGATAGATCAGAAGACAGCAGGCACCTGAGAAAATGAGGCTCCATCTCCCTCAGTCCACTCCCACTTTTAGATCTTTCATTTGCCATATTTCCCATCACATGCAACCTAATCTTTTAAAGTGGAGATGCCAGGGATTGACTTGGGGCCTTCTGCGTGCAAAACACTGCCCTCTGCCTCATAATCCATTGTCCACCTTGCCCAGTAATGTCTACTCTGACTGAAGGAACATCTGCACACCCATCGTTCAGCCTGGACACCAAATTCCAGCTCCGAGGACCTTCTGGTGGTTCCCTCATTGTGAGAAGTGTGGTTACAGGGGACCAGGCAGAAGGCCTTCTCAGTAATGATGGCCGCCCTGTGGAAAGCCCTCCCGTCAGAAGTCAAGGAAATAAACAACTATCTGACTTTTAGAAGACATATGAAGGCAGCCCTGTATAGGGAAGCTTTTAATGTTTGATGTTTTACTGTGGTTTTATAATTTATTGGAATCTGCTAAGAGTGGCTGGTGCAACCCAGTCAGATGGGCAGCATACATACACATTGTTGTTGTTGTTGTTGTTGTTATTGCAGCTCTCCATGATCTCAGATAAGGAAAGGATTTTTACATCAACTGCATTCTGATTCTCTTACCTAGAAATGCTAAGCACTTCTATGTTGTTGTGGTCCCAGGAGAAAACCATTTGTTGAAGAAGGTGTTGACTTCTTCCTCTTCCCCTTCTCCTTGGGACTGGTAGGACGATAGGCTAGGCTGGGAGCCCAACAGCAGATGGCGCCAGAGATAATGACAGGTGAAGCCAACTATTTCTAGTTCTGTCCTCCTTCCTCCTGAGTTCTACAAGGGCAACACTGAGACTAAGGAGGAGGAAACTGGCAGCCAGTGCTGCCTCCTGGACTGGTCATTAAGTAAGAAGACAGGCAGAAGAAGGCTGGCTGAGGGCAGACTGTGCTTGGTGGGGCAGTGTGCAATTTCCCCTAATAGACCACCATCCAGTGCTGAGCTGTTTTAGCAGTGAGGTTCTCACTTCAGTGTTTTCCCCCCTACATGCTTTCTTAATCTGCTGATGCTTTTTACTTGTGCATTAAAAGTGGCATTTTGGAGGAACGGCAGTGAGTGAAGAGCGGATGGACATAGGAAGCTGCCTTAACACTGAGTCAGACCACTGGTCCATCTATCTCAATATTATCTATACTAACTGGCAGCCAGATTTCAGACAGGGAGACTTTCCCCAGCCCTACCTGGTGATGCTGTTAGGGATTGAACCTGGGACCTTCTACATGCAAAGCAGATACTCCACCACTGAGCTACGACCCTTCACATGAAGGTCTGGAAGACAGAGAGCTCCCAGAGCTCAGGGTTTTGGCCTGAGACTGAGGATCTTGTGGACCACCTTTGACCATTCTGAGTGCAAGAAAGGGAGGGGGGAGCCAGACTAGCAGGAGATGAGTGAAAGGGTGAATACTGCTCCCCCCACTCACGCCTGAACAAGCTTCTTCTGTGATTCTCTGCCAGAAGAACTCAACTCTCTTGGGGAAGTAACATCCTCAAGTTCCTGCTTTTCCACATCAGATCCTGCTGTTTACGTGGTGCTTTGGTCCATGAAAAGCAACAAGACAGCAGGAGGTTTTTCCACCTGAGATGCCAGAAGTGAGGTCTGTTTCTGGACTTTTCCTACCCCCTGCCTGCTTCAAAATATCCTCTTAACATCTGTTTCCTTGATTATTTGCACTGTTTATCAAAATATTAGCACCCAAGCTTTTCCCGTTCATAAACCCCTGAGGTGGCAAACAAACTGCTAATGAACAAATGCAAAATATTGAAACAGTAAGCATATCAGGAGCACAAACAGGCAAATAAATGTGACAATGAACGTTCATCCTGGTATGATTTCAGATTTTCATACACCTTTCGGTTAGTCATCTGTTCATCCCACACATAATAAGTGGGATGCTGGATCAGGCCAGATAGCAGCAAGAGACAGCGGGCAGAGCAATTTAAGGAAAGCGGGGAGTTTTAAGCAGCTACGGTTAATAGGCACAGAGGTGAGAAGGTCACAGGTACAGTGAGAAATAAGGGCCAAAGAGTAGGGGGCTGTGGATCCGAGCTTTAAAAGGGCAGGGAACCCGTGTTGGGTCTGGAAAAAGGGGTGCATGCTTGTAAACTTCACCTTGACCAGCGGAATTCCCAGAAATCCTGCAGATTTGGAAACGCTGGCCAGATTTCCATGCATTTGCCGATTTAATTGGTTGGAGGAGGTGGAGATGGACTCTTCCCCACCTCTCCTGTTAAAAACACCGCATAAACCTTCACAAGAAGCTTCCAGAAGGAAAAAGGGGGAAAGGTTACCCAAAGCAATCAGAGCTGCGGTGCCAAGGAGTCTGCAGCCAACCCTGCGCCAAACTCACTCGCTTGCTCAAGCCTTTTGGGAAGGAGAAACAGACAAATAGATATATATGTGTGTCTAATCTCGGAAAGGGTTGCAGTTGATCTGCCCCCATTTGCAGATAGCACAGGCAGAGGAGGAGAAGGACTGCTAGGCTCCAGAGAAGCTGCAGGGAGACGTTTGGTGGTGGCAGTGGCGGACGGCAGCAATGCTTTGGAGAATAAGGACTCTCTCCATCTCTCTCCGACTTTTGCTGCAAAGCTTAAAGCCAGAATGTGACCCTCAGCCTGCGCACTGTGGTCAGAACAGCCAGGACTTTGTGTTTTTTATTTATTTTATTTATGATACGCATTCCTTTAGTTACTTATTTAAGAGATCAGCCTCTTCAGTCAAACCCCTAAGCAGCATTTCCATGAATGTAAATAAATAAAACGCCACCCAAACTGTTCAAATGACACATACTAATAACCAGTGCTTTTTTTCTGGGGGTAGGCAGGGGTACGCATACCCCTAAACATTTTGCAAATCTAAGTTTGGCCTCATTGAGGGGTAGTATTTCAATATGAGTAGGAAAATGAGAGTACTCCTAAATATTTTTAAAGGGGGAAAAGCACTGCTAATAACACACTGAAAACAAATCAAACAGAGAGTATACTGGTACCTCCAGATCTGGGACAGTGCGTTAATGGGAAAATTACCAAGATATACCCAAACATTCTTGGCTAATATGCTTATGAAGGACAATTGGCTGGAAGTATAATGCTGTTTTTGAAACAAAGCAAAAATACAAAACAAAGCTCTCAATGTCATCTCTATTCTTTGTTAATCCTCCTTCTTCCTTCCCACCTACCACTTACGGTATTTCTGTCTCATTTTGCTGTCAACATTAGATTGTATGCTGCTAGGGGACTGTGACATATATTTGCTTATGCTGATCCACGAAACACCACCTAAATCAATGACAACTGACTCCCATCACCCCTGACCATTGCACATTCTGGGTGAAGCTGATGGGAGTTGGAGTCTGATGACACTGGGAGTACACCCATCCCTCTTTTACCAAAATGCAGCAAGTACGGTACTCTTCTGCATCAGCTGCAGACCTTTAAAATTATGTATGTCCGGCTGAACTTGTAGCTTCACCCCAAGGCGAGAATCTGACAAGAGCTGGCCTTACCATTAGTCTGCCTAATGTTCAGGGAAGTTTTTAATGTGTGACATTTTAGTGTATTTTTGGTCTCTGTGGAAGCCGCCCAGAGTGGCTGGGGAAACCCAGCCAGATGGGCGGGGTACAAATAATAAATTATTATTATTATTATTATTATTATTATTATTATTATTATTATTATTATTATTATGCCTGACTCAATTGTCAGATTTGGGGGCTGCCGTAAACAGACAGCAAAACTGCCCGTTATTAGGATATTTTTACTGTCATAGGGGAAGACCGCTATTTTTGGTTTTTCTGTCTTAGGCTGTTTCTCTACTGCCCTGCCTCAATTCTAGCTTTTAAATACAGACTCCAGACACTCAAGATTAAAGTATGAGCCTGACAGCAAACAAAAACCACTTTCTTTGCTAAAGCTTTTTGTCGGTGGTGATGCTGGTGATGCTAATTTGCCGGACAACGGCGAGATGCTAAGGAGTGAAACTAAGAGTAATATGATGGAAATTGCGGGAGAAGGACACACTCCCCCTAGTGGTGGGATCACCAACATTCCCGGCGGACATTATTTAAATATATATGGGTGCTTTGCTTTTATGCAAGCAAGGCAGGCAGATTTCTGCAAAGCAGAGGCTGTAAAATTCAGAGTGCTGGATATCAAGAGCAGGCAGGAGGGGCAAGGCCCTGGCTTGTGGGCTTCCTTGAAGCATCTGTCTGGCCACTGTTGGCAACAGAGTCCTGGAATAGGTGTCCCTGAGTTCAGATCCAGCCAAGTCAATCCGTACACTGTGGCTGCTGTAAGATGGTCACTTTATTCGATGTGTGTTCAGTTAGATATTGGAAATTTATAATTTGTGCAGTTATAAAGTGGGTGGCCTCTCCAGTATAACAAATCAACTTTTTTTTTTGTGGATGGGAAATTGACCAGACAATGCACTAAAAAGTGTGGGATGATGGGAAGGTGTATAACCTCTGCAAACAAATCAGGGTGAATGTTCCTTGCTGCATGCACTCCCCTGAAATAAATCAGAACAAATGCTCTACAAAGGGCAAGCATCAATCAAGCTCCACGGAAGCAAATTGGGTTGAATGCACAATTAAACAGGTTGGCTGTGTTTTTATTCCCCTCATCTGTGCAGGTAGTTTTCGGAGCTGCAGGAAAACCCCCCTAAACAAATCATACCTACAGGATGCTTTCAAAATATTGAAGGTTGGTGTAATGCATTTCTTCTGTTTATGGGATCTCTTGATTTAATATGGAAGGCAGTGTTCGTAAGAAGATAAAAATTGGCTTTGCAGCATCAGAATAAGCAACATTGAAGTCCAATGTCAAACAGGAACAATCCATCCCCTCTGTGGCCTTCTTAGGAACACAGGAAGCTGTGAATAATAACAATAACAATAATTTCATTTATTAATTGCTTCCCAGGAGGCAATTTGAAGTGATTTACAATATTATATTTATCATTGATTTATTAACTGCCTTCTAAACAAGCATCTCGGGTACAGATTTAAATATAATGTTATTAGTCATTAACAGTATGTCATATATAAAATAGTTACATCTTTATGAAAACAATTTAAAACAATTGCATGTGAAACACTTAAAAACAACAACTCTAAATATAGAAAGAAGTTCTAAACAGCAGCATACTTGAACCATTTCAGATGCCGGAGAGAGTGATAGGCAGAGAAAATAAGATAAATTCGTATTTATCCACTTCCAGACCAGTCACAGCAGTTCTTGCACTAGATGCTTTCTTTAAAAAAATAAAGGGGGGGGGGAGACTAGACTACTGCAGAAAGAAAAAAGACTGGACTACTGCAATGTGCACTATGTGGGTCTTTTGCTTCATCTGGAGCCTACAGCTAATGCTGAATGCTGCAGCATATTTGCTAGCAGGTATAAGACTCTGCCAGCATACAACACCTGTACTGCGGAGACATGCCATGGCTGCTGATTTGCTGCCAGGCCAAGTTCAAAGTGTTTCTGTGAGTTTCTATTAACAACTTGAGACCAGGTTTACCTGTGAAACCACCTTGCCCCATATACATCCACTCGACTGCTTCGATCTGCAGAACTAACACTGTTTCAGGTGTCACCTGTCAGGAAGGAACTTTCCTGGTACTCTTTCCAGCACCTGCTAAAAGCATTTTTGTTTAGACAAGCCTGCCCAGAGAAGATGCAGAATGTTTACATGTGTTTTAATCTCTGTTTATTGCCAATTTTTATTATTGTCTGAATGCTTTTAAGTTTTTTTTCTGATAATTTTATTGCTTTACTCTTCTTGTAACCCATTTCGAGGCTGCTTTTTTATTTTAGTAAAATACAATAAATAAATTCACCCAGCATTCCAGCAGCACAGTCCTATGTCTACTCAAACGTAATTCCCATTGAGCTCAATTGAGCTTTGCTTATTTCCAGGAGACTGAGTATAGGATTGCAGCCTAACTGTATGGGCTACTGGGTGGTTAAAGCGCGCTCCGTGCTCCAAAAGAGCACCCTTGTTTTCTTAAGAGTTTACATAAATCCGGAGAGATACAATAGCGATGTAATTTGCTAACCTGTTTTCAATGGGAGGTTCTGTCAATCTGGATTTTGACATTGGGCGACATCTGGTGGCAGGATGCAGAATTACCTCACCATTGCTACCCTCTGTCCTTTGAGATTGCAAAAGGCACGACATAAAACGCCCGCACAGAAAGGTTATTAAACAAGAAGCAAAACTCAGCCTTTGAAGACTGAAACGCCAAGCTTTAATGTTGTTAGCAAAAAAAAATAAAAAAAAAATCATTTTTGCTATCAGCCATTTAAAAACAAACGGTATTGCAGAAATTAAAACTTCATTTAGAGAGCCACCAAACACATTCTCTACCACACTGAGAAAGGAGCAATGGTTAGCGAGTGTTTCTTTATACAGAAGGATCAACAGCAAAGCTTGCTAAATAAAACAAAACAGAAAGTTTATAATCAGAATAATGGGATCTGGTTTTTATTTCCCTAGTTCTACTAGAAACGGGGTAGGGTGTTATGTAACCAAATCTTTTTTTCTCCAGCCAGGAGAGGATAGATATGAAATTTAGGAGACCGTGACTTGAAGATCTTAGCATTTCTGTTCCTTGTCTTCCCACCACTGCCTCCATTAACCCTCTTGCAGGTCTGGAAGCTTCACTCTGGTTCCCGTGGAGTACATGATTTGACAGTACATCATAATAAAGCTTGAACACAGAGGCATTTTCCTACCCACTCCATTCCACATAAAGAAGCCAACCATTCTAACAGTTGCATCTTACTTTTTCGGATCACAGAAAGCTGCTTTATGCTGACTCACAGCATCTGTCCATCTCCTTCAGTATTGCCAACACTGATTGGCAGCTGCTCCCCAAGTTTTTGGACATGGGACATTCTCAAATCTGCCTGGAGATGCTGGGGATCAAACCTGGGACCTGCTGCATGCAAAGCGATTGCTCAACCTCTGAGCTCTGGCGCTATTAACATTGGCAGCAGGATGCATCTTCCACAGCTTAAGGGATACAGGTTAGGTGGCACAGAGCACGCAGCTCTGCCCTATGGCACCTTGGCAGGAAAAGCCACAGACCCACATTTTTATCATTTGTTTGTTTAATTTCTACATATCACCCTTCATCCGAAGAGCGCAGGGCGGTTTGCGATATAAGAACACAAAATACATAACAAACAGTAACACACATAGAGAGAGACACATTTAAAGGCTGTTGACTGTTTAATCAGCCAAAGGCCTGGGTGAAAAGAAATGTTTTTTGCTTGACATCGAAAGATGTGCAATGAAGGCAACAGGCGAGCCTCCCCGGGGAGTAATAATTTTGAAGTAATAATACAGATAATTATTTAAAGAGGATCCCCCTCCAAAATTTAGCCCAGAGTCAAAAATTACCCAAGTGCGCCACCTAAAGGTGGGTCTCCTCATCAGTCCTGATGTCTCCATGGGGTGGGTACATTAGATTATTTCCAGAGCCCCAATCCTAACAAAGACCTTAGGATTCAAACAGAAAGGGTCATTGCTTTTGGCTTTACAATTTTTGTAAGCCTGACAAAATCTAGGTTAAGAGGACTGATTGGGGTACCCTTATATTCCACCTCAACCACCAAGATGCACTGATGGGGCATTTCTGGGGGTTCCCCACATCTTGGAAGTTTGGATGGCCTTTAGAGTAGCAGGCTGTTCCCCCTACACCCAGTTTGGCAGGATGTCTCTAAAGAGCTATTTTTTAGGCAGGCCTTTACAGTATGATTTTTTTCACTTATGTTTCACATAAGGCTTAAAGGTATTGTATCCTTAACCCACAAGCATTTTCTGTAAGCATAATGCTATAGGAGAGAGAGAGAGAGAGAGAGAGAGAGAGAGAGAGAGAGAGAGAGAGAGAGAGAGAGAGATTCTTTAAATTTCCTTGGAAATGTCAATAAATAATGTAATGCAAAGGATTTAAAAAAAATAATCTACCGGTAGATGTTTCTGACCGTTTTCTCTAGTCATGCATTCATTCTATTTAGAAGAATTTTACAAACAACAGATAGAAAATCAAATCAATAATCTACACTGAATTCTGAATCACTGAATCACTAAGATGGAAGACAGCAAGAAACCACTCTATGCCCCACTTTCATGACAGAGACATCATTCTTCCTGCACAATCTTCCTTGATTAAGGCTGGCTTCTAATCTCATGTGGGCTATGCCTGTCCTTCAGATCACTTGTAAGTACTACTCATGAGTATCTGCATTTTTTGGCCTGTTCACTAGAGCTACAAACTCAGTGGCCATTATTGCTCTAAAGTAGGGGTAGGGGGACCCCTTTTCAGACTGGGGGCAGCGTTCCATTGTGGGCAACCTTCTGGCGGTTGCATGTCATTGGTGGGTGGGACCACATGTAAAAGTAGGTGTGGCTACAAGCAAAAGTGGGTGGAGCAATGGAGGGCAGACTACCTTCCAGCCGTGGAAAAGTCAGGTTTCAAGGCAATACCCACATCTCTCTATCCAGGAAGCAAGAGGCATTATCACAGTTCATTGAGGCACTCCAGTCATGCAAAAGCATTCGGGGTGGATGCAAAGCAGGGATGCTGAAGAGACATGGCCTGGAGAACACTTGGGCAGAGTCCCAACCCCAAGATCTTGGTTACAGTTTCTCCTGCTTAAACAGCATCTGTAGTCAATGCTGTCACCACTGAGAGACAACTGTGACCAAAGTGTTGAACAAATTGATGAAATAAACAAAAACTAATAATGAACCATCTGTCAAACTGGTATCCAGCTGTTCCATATGTTTTCTGTACACAAGAATGAATGCCCCTCTTCATATTTTGGTAACGTTCATATATGATGCTGTGGTTTGATTATTTATATAGGGTTGTATCCAACTAAGCCATACTAAGAGTAAACCAGCTGAAATCAATAGGCCTGGTTTAGTCAGGTCCATTCATTTCCATGGGTCTGTTCTGAGTGGGTATGCCACTGGATACAAGCTCAAACATTTATTGCCACTTTGGACATGGCCCACCTTGGAAAAGCAGCATACAGCTAAATTAAAAATGTGCTTAAGGTTCTGTGCACACTGTATATTGACAGCGCATGGCTTCCCCCAAAGGATGTGGGGAACTGTAGTTTGTTAAAGGTGTTGGGAATGTAATTGTGAGAAAGGTAAGCTACGATTCCTGTGATTATACTCAGCAACTAAATATGAAAAAAGAAGTGTTTTTTAAAGACAATTTTTAAAATAAAGCACGCTGTGATGGGAGGACTTAGGAGTCCTGGGGGGAAATGGTGGAGTGTGAAATAATATTTTACTATTTTACTTCCTTAACCTTCCATTACATCAGGAACTGTTTATAAATTAGATGAGCTCTGACAATATCGTCAAGCAGATAAAAGAAAAAACTCTCATTTCCAGAGACTCAGTTAAGATATGAATATAGTCAAATGTTCCTGACAAGAGGAAGCATTTCATGGAACAGATACACACATATATTTCCTCCCTCAGAATTTCCAGTTTCGCCTTATGATGCCGTGGGAAAGAACAACAATCTGGACATGTTCAGAAGAAGAAGAAGAAACCCCAACAAATTAATGTGTGTGCTTTTTAAATGATCCTGGTAAAAGCAGCTTTTTAAACAACATTTGTACTGGGCTCCTGCGCCTCTTGGCTCTTCTCCACCTCACTGCCAGCATGCAGCTGTGATGATGGGGAGCCAGCAGGAATCTTGGGTGTTGTGCAGTCACAGGAGTTAGGCACACAGGAAGCTGACTTATACCAAGTTGGTCTATTTGGCTCAGTATTGTCTACACAGGCTAGCAGCGGAATTTCAGGCAGTCCTAACTTGAAGATAAGCAGCGACTGAACCTTCTGTGTGCAAAGCAGATGCTCTACAACTGAGCAAAGGAACAAAGGAAGTTGAGCCAGAAGGGAAGGTCTGTCTTCTACCATTACAGAAGGGGTGGGAAACCTCAGGCCCAGGAGCCCAAATGCAACTATCCAGGTCTCTCTCTTTGACCCACAGAATTCTCCTCAAGGCACACCCTTAAGTGTCTTTGCACCCTGAATGCTTTTGCACGGCCAGAATATGTATTTGAGTTCTGATGGTGCTTCTTGCTTGCCTGGATGGAAAATAAGGAGGCTTTTGCAAGTGTGTGTATGAACTAGCCCAGGGACTATAACCAATCATCCCTAGCTACCAGGACCGGTGCTCAGGGATGAAAGGGATTTTGGTCCAAAAACAGCTGGAGACTCAAGTTTGGGAAACCCTGAACTAGCCTGTTGTGCAAAAGAATAGAATGTACGTTTGTCACTCTGCCTCAGTTTCCTCTAGTCGTGCCCACTGCTAACAAGTGCTCCCCAGAAAGTTGCCTCTCAGACTGAAAAGGTTCACACCACCTGACACTGTGCCAATTTGCAGCTAAAGGGGGGTGTCTAAATTGCAAAGAAATGGTTTTGACTGTTGCTCAATTTGTGGAGACAACTGTACTATAGAAACAGGAGTTGTAAGAGCATGGAAGGGATGGGATCAGGAAGGGCAGAAGCGGCTGAATAGATCTGCACCACAGTTTCCTGGTGCATTTGGAAATTCAAGCCATGCTTTGGGTTTTCAACCATGGTTAGCGCAGTCTCTTAATAGGGAGGCGCCATGTATATAAAAGTCAAAGGCCAAAGCAAAAACAAAGGCAGTGTTGGTCCATAAGAAAACACTCCTAAATCCACAGTGACCTGATATACTGTTGTAGTTAAGAGAATGAGGAAAGGCCTGGTTCAAACCTTACTCATTAATTCCCGAAGGAGCCCAAAACAAGCTACTATCTCTCAGCCTCAGTCTTCCATCTGTACTCTGGGGATAAATGTTTTATTTATTTAAAACTTTTCTGTACTGTCTTCATCAAAATTTAATTCCAGGGAAGGTTGACAAAAATTAAAATACAATATAGTCACAGCTGTAGAAAGAAAGCTGTATGTTATTTTCATAAAAATGTGCATTTCATGCACTTCCCCCTAATGTATGCATTTTTGCACATAAATTTGGTCAGGAAACAGCACTGCAAAATTCAGAGTAGTGCCAATTTCAAAGGATACCCACATTTCGGTTTGCATATTGTTTTGGGAAATGTGAACTGGGTTCAGATTCCTATGCAGCCATGAAGCTTGTCGATTGGTGCTCCCCCTTGCCTAGCCTACCTCCCAGGGCTGTTGGGAAGATAAAAATAGGGCAATCCTCACACATGCCATGCTGAGCTTCTTGAAGGAAGGACACAAATGTGATTGGTGGATAAATAGATGCTGTCTTGAATGAAGGCACCCCCTTTTGTCAGCTCTTCTGAAATCAATTCCCAGTCACTTGAAGCAGCCATCAGTCACTCATCCTCTAATGAGTGCCTTTAAGAAAAAGAGAAGAACACAGCAAAAAGAGACCTTGAAGTATCTTAACCTCCGTGACCTTATTAATAACTTGTGAAGAGCTTGGCAGCATTGGTGCAACTGCTTTAATTATACAGCTGACAGCAATGGGAGGAGATGAAAAGGAAAATGTACACAGGTCCTGCCGTGTTTGGACCTCACAGACTAACAATAATAATAAAAATAAATAACAAGGTAATTTTAAGCAGGTTTACTTAGAAGTAAGTCCAATGGGACTTACTCTGTACTAGGTATCATTATCACTATTAATATTGGTGCTTGATAGACACAACACAAGAGGAAAAGGACTAGGGAGGGAAGAGGAAAGCAAGCATCAGAGCAGTTTCTTCTTCACTGGATGATGGATGGGATCAGGTCTGATCTCCCCTTGGAGATCATGGTAGCCAGAATCATTCAGTTGATCAGAACACTTAGGCTGTTTAGGCATCCTAGAAAGGCTAAATGTGATAGAGACATAGTCCAAGCCTGAAATGGAAACCTTAAAAGAAAGGATGGAAAGAATTCAAGGGAATTCTCATGCCACCCTGAAAGTTGAGTTTTATTTAATACCTCTACTCCTTGCCTTTCCATGAAAAAAGGCCCAAAGCAATGAATTTTCTCTAGGAGCAAAGGAAGCTGCCCTGATTATACCATTGAGTCCACCTAGCTCAGTATTGTCGACACTGACTGGCAGCAGCTCTCCAGGAGGAGAGGGACTTGTGGGATTTTTCCATCTCAGGTGCTAAAATATCTTGGGGACAGTGCACCTTGGAATTGCAAGGAAGGAGGGGGCACCATTGCTTTGCCCCCAGCAGCAAAACATCTCAGCAGGGTTGCTTTAAAAATATTTTTCAATAAAATTAATCAGTGCACAAGATAGGCCTGTGCAGACACACACAGATACAGACACAGACATTGTCCGTCCACCCCAGATAGATGACCTCAGACAAAGGCTGGCTATCCTTGAGTGTGCAATTGCTGTTAATTGGGAGATAACAGACGGGGACAATGGCGCTCTAGGGCGAACTGGGGGCGGGGAGGGGGAGAAAATAAGTTAAGACAAACACAAGCAGGGCTCTTCTAATTGGGAGCCGCGCCTGATGGATCAACCCGCTTTCTCTTTGTCCAGGAGCCAGGAGGGGCCTCATATTGAGGAAGAAGGCGTCAGCCACTGACTCCTGGACAAAGGACTGTCTGCTGCCAGCAAAGCCAGGCGTCCATCTCTCCCCCCCCCCCCTTGCGCCCCACCAGCCTTTCTCACCCAAATCTCAGAAAATTATTAACCCCTTTCTGGGAGGCTGAAGGATATTCCAGACTCATTGGGACAGGGCAGTAAAATCAGCAAGATGTTTGATGAACCAAATTTGTAAGGACGTCAGAAGAGACCTGCTGGTGGACCAGCAGGAAACCCCCAAACAAGACTTGAGAGCAACAACTCTCCCTTTTTAAGAAAGCCAAAACTGTATTACTGACAACCTACATCTTTGGTTCCGCTTGTGCCTTTGGACAAATAGGTTTGGCAGGGTGTTGTTGTTTTCTAAAGGTTTTTGTTTTTTGTTGAATTTTTTTAGTTTTCAAAAAGAAACAAAACCCCCCACCAAACCCGTTTATCAGAGAGAAAAATAGGATGATGTTTTCCAATAGCTGGTTGCAACATCTGCCTAGATAATTTTCCAGCCTATGTAATTCCCAGGCAAATTGTCTTCAGGGGTATTCAATGCCCTTCCTCGGTATCTTATATAAACCATATTGCTCTCCCTCCAAAGAGCTCAACATCAATTCATTAAATGTATAGCCTGCCCTTCCTCTCAAAGGAGCCCGGGGCAGCAAACACACTAAAAAATCTATTTAAAAAAACACCTGTTCCAATACTGAGGCAGACTGAGAAAGATGTCTCCTTAAAAGCCGTGTTGGAAGAGGAAGGTCTTCAGGAGGAGTCAGAAAGGCAACAGAGATAATAATAATAATAATAATAATAATAATAATAATAATAATAATAATAATAATTTATTTATACCCTGGCCAGAGCCGGGCTCAGGGCAGCTAACACCAATAAAGAACAGTAAAAAACAAAAAGGGGGGGAACCAATTTAAAATACAGGTTAAAATGCAATTTAAAATGCAGCCTCGTTTTAAAAGTAGCCGATAAATCAAGACCATAAGGGGAGGGAAACATAAGGGTCAGATGGTGCCTGTCTGATATTTAACATAGTTGCCCACCTACACTTATCCACATGACAACCCCGTGAGGTAGATTCGGCTCAGAGTCTGCGACCGGCTCATGGTCCTCCAATGAGCTTCATGGCTGTGTGGGGATTTAAGAGCCTGACCTGAGTGCCATAACCTTTTCCCTACCTGTGATAGCCATCTTTAGATATTTGAAGGTCTGTCACATGGAAGATGGAGCAAGCTTGTTTCCTCCTACTGCAGAGGGCAGCAGCCTCGAACCAATGGGCCTGATGGGAAATTGTAGGCCCATTTACCAAAGGGCCCCCCTTTGCCTCTACCGGGGGACTTGGAGTAGGCCGCTCAGTTGGCCAATGGGCCTGCCTGGTTCCCCTGTGTCTTCTGGCCTGAGGGCCTCAAGTTATCCACCTCTGTATTAGACTTATAGATTGCTTTATACTTTAAAAAAATATTAAGACTTCATGGCTGAGTGGGGATTTGACATAAGGACAGCCCTGCTGTTGGGCACGTTTCCGGAATTTTCTACACGTTACCTGAATGCCACCTTGGCCATCATAGTGCAGGGAGGGTTCTGAGGGCAGTAAGTGAGGGAAAAGTTGGCTGCGTGTGTGTGAGAGAGAAAGATCTCAAAGCATATGGGAAAATAATAATAATAATAATAATAATAATAATAATAATAATAATAATAATAATAATAATAATAATAATAATATTTTATTATTTATACCCCGCCCATCTGGCTGGGTTTCCCCAGCCACTCTGGGCGGCTTCCAACCGAATATTAAAAACAATACAGTGTCAGACATTTAAAACTTCCCTTCAGTTGTCTTTTAAAAGTAAAATAGTTGTTTATTGCCTTGACATCTGCTGGGAGGGCGTTCCACAGGGAGGGTGCCACTACCAAGAAGTCCCTCTGCCTGGTTCCCTGTAACCTCACTTCTCATAATGAGGGAGCCACCAAAAGGCCCTTGGAGGTGGACCTGTGTGGGGGGCTGGAGGATGGGGGTTGAGACGCTCCTTCAGGTATACAGGACTGAGGCTGTTTAGGGCTTTAAAGATCAGCACCAACACTTTTGCGCGGAAACATACTGGAAATGTACTGGGAGCCAGGAAGGACAGATATTGGGGGATCTGTTAAACATTCAGCCCCCTGCCTCCCGCCCTGTGCTGTGCAGGCTGGCAGGTGTGCCTTCAGCTCTGTTGCAGCAGAAAAATCTCACACGCCCGTTTGGTTAAGCAGCGGAGATCAAGCTGTGCTGGGAGACGCCGTCCGCTTCAAGCTCTAGCTCGCATGCTTGAGTTCACATGGTTTCACCAGAATTGGTCTTGCACAGCTTTTCTCCCCTGCAAGATTCCCACTGCATAGGTGCATCGCCCAGATCTCAACAGCCACCGCCATTTTCCATTTCTTCATCGCATGGGGTCGGACTGGATGACCCTTAGGGTCCCTCTGGACTCTACAATTCTATGATTGATCAAGATCACGCAAAAGGTGCACTCCATTCTTACGAGGAATGGGCGAGCATTAATCTTACTTTGTTTCTTAGTCTTTTAAGTTCCATTTGCCACATTTGTGATCTTTCTTAAAGCAACTCCTCAGGAGGATTAATCGGCATTTCACTGTTGTATGTCATTTTCACCAACGCATGCATTTTTGCACACAGTGTTTGGCCAGAGAAGGGGATCGCAAAATGCTGAGAAGTGCACATTGTTTCGGGAAGTGCAGAACAGGTAGGCCCATATTAAAAGGAGAACCAAACTGAATTTGTCCCCTTGAACCCCCAATTCTTACACCGCCAAATGGTGAACCATATTCAGCCTGAGGGCCGCATTCCCTTCTGGATAACCTTCTGGGGTCCACATGCCAATAGTGTGGAGGGGGCAGAATTGAATGATTGTCATCGGAGGAGCATGCAGTTTCCCACCCCAGAAAGAACCAACCAAAATAAATTGGGGGCCACAGATAGCTCAGTCGACAGAGCACGAAATTCTTAATCTCGGGGCCGTGGATTCAAGCCACACATTGGGCAAAATATTCCTGCATTGCAGTGGGTTAGTCTAGATGACCCTCATGGTCCTTTCCAACTTTGCAGTTCTGATTCTGTGAAAAGCCAGAGGCTTCCAACCCATATCCTCTATCTTGGCTGAGCACAAGTTATTGCCAGAGTTCAAGGGCTCATTCCAGCCAGACAAAAGCAATGGAGAAGGAGGGGCAGCGGCACCAGGGGAACTCCCTGGGACTTTCCCAAGGGCCAGTTAGAAATGCCCAAGGGACAGCGTTTAACCTCCCCCCTGCTTTACAAGGGAGGTTGTGCAGATTTCAACTAGATATCACATTGTAAGTACTTGAAAGCATTGTATAAATGTTAAGCACGGTTGAAAGCATTGTATAAATGTTAAGCACGGTTAGTTTTTATTTATTTCCCCCTTGACTGGCCTAGATTCTCACAAAGCTTTCATAGGCTGCATGCACGCCATCCATTTAAAGCTAACGACTTTTTTCTAAGAATCCTGGGAACTGTAGTTGACCCTCTCCCAAAGGCACAATTCCCAGCATCCTTAACAAACTACAGTTCCCGGGGTTATTATTTGAGAGTATGGGAATGTGATTTAAAACGATGCACTTGAAATGTTTGGTGGTCTGTATGTCACCATCGTTACAACACTAATTAGGCTTTGTCAGCAGAGGGCGCCCTGTTCATAAGGAGCCAGCCCCCTGGCTTTTTCCTCTCCTCTTTCCCAAGACAAACAATTTGACTAATAAATCTTCCAGAGAATGAGGAAAGGGTAATTGGTGAAGAAAAGGGGTTGTTTATGTCATCCTTTATTGCTTTACCATAAAGCGATGTAGCTGAACTTAAAGCAGAGAGAGAGAGAGAGAGCAAGAAGAGGCGAAAGTTCAATTCCTATTCTTTGTGGAGGGCTCAACTGCAAAGAGGAAGAAAATAGAATTTTCCATTTCAAATGTTTTTTTTGTGTAGGGGACTGGAGGTGTGGTGGGAGCAGAGGAGATCACATTCAGGGGTGAAAGATGGGAAGGCAAGACCCACAGTAAGGGGGGGAAATGATTCTGCTTCTGGGATGGAACACTTCATGTTTAATAGCCTCTAAAAAAGAAAAGTGGATTTTAGGAGCATCAATGGCAGTTTTGTAAGCCTAAAACACACTGGCCTCTGGATTGTTCCTTTGCAAGTGGGGCTCCCTGTCAGTGTGGATCAGCTGATTGGCACTGACAGGGAACTCCGCTGAAACTGGCTGCGCAAGAAACTCCAAACAGAGTTGATCTCTCCTCTGCAGAGGAAACGGTTTGGATTCAAACCGCTTCCTCCAAAACTTATCAGCCCCTTTGGTGGCAGGTGCTCGCTGCGCCAGTCAGCTGATTGGCACTGAAAACGCATCTTTAAAGGAACCACCCGCCAGCTAATTGACACCTACAGCGACCTCTGTTTAACTGGATCGCTTGATGTCGTTATGACATCAGGGTGATTGACTGGTGGATGGTTCCACCCACCTGTCCGTGTTGGCCCATGGGAGGGGCCGGGAAGTAGGAATCCAGACTACTGACGGGATCCACTTCCCTGCCCCTACTCCATATGGACAATAATTAATCCTCAAAATGACTGGATCTTTGGCTATGTCTGACATATATGTATCTGTGTGGAGATCTGACAGTATGTGTTGGCTTCCAAAGACCCACAACCCACCATGGGGCCCACTGACAAAACAGAATTAGGGGACATTAGGAAGAATTGCGCCTGGGCAGTTTTGTCCAGCTGGGCAGGCAATTTTGGAAGGCAACCGAGCACATACCTCTTGGAGTGTGAGGAAAGGAGGATTCCATTAACCATATTTAATTCCAGAGTTTAATGAACAGAGTGTGTAAGGGAACCACTCTTGTGCGGTCATGAAGTTTGGAACTGCTTTTCAAACAAAGGCTGGATTCCTTTTTCTGATCTGCTGATCTCTCTGTGGTTTATCTACCTCCCAAGTCTTTTCCCAGATCTTCAGGGGCCATCTAAATGGAAATAATAACCCTGTTGCTTGAGATTTAACATTTCTCAGGAAGTTTCCCTATGGTGGGAACGCTATGGTTTGTTTTAGCAACCAAAAACTGTCCCTAGGTGAAGCTGGGAAAGCTTCACCTGTTAAATCTCAGTCTGTTGTGCTGCCATAAAAGGCCCAGAAGCAAATCCTGTGACAGCAACAAGAAAGCAGCTATGTTGTTCTTTAGAGCAGAATGGTTTGAATATGTTCAGTGAGCTTGGAATGGGAATGGAATGACGTCAGAGAGGACACGGAATGGAAAGGAATGGAGCAGCAGTCCACATGCTGCAACATTTTGTTGCAGGCCCTACATATTTGTCTCTGTGGCCTAATCAAGCAGAGAAGTCCTTAATCAGTTCTGTGTTGGTGCTCTATCAGCAACTATTACAATAAAGTGGAGGGGTAGAACTGTCCCATATTGCAGATGGGAACAGACTGCAGCTCTAGTCAAAAGTGAGTTTATGGTAAGATCTGAACCAGAGACTGCTTAACTCACAACTCACACGCCTGTAGCTCGGTCCTAGGCATGTTTACACTCAAGTAAGCCCTACATGCTCTGAATTGAGGGGGTGCGGTGGGGAGAAAGGGCACACAGGATTGCAGCATTAGTCGCTGTGCAACCCCAGCTCCCATCGGCTGGGGAAATATGTACACGTCTTGTTCCAGGGAGCCTGTGAGAGATAAATCCTAGAAAGTTCATCAAGCCAAAAAACCAATAAAAGGCTTCCTCTCTACAAGGATGGGAAGCATATTTTGCAAACACAATTAAGGCGAAAGATCATGTTCAAAGGGAAACAGTTTATGTTGGCAATCGGAATCAAAAGGAAAAGGAACGGAAGATTTTATGGATTGTGAGAGCCAAGTTGTTGTTGTTTTGTTTTGTTTAATTACAGCAAAACGGTACAATGTCCCCCCCCCCACCCTTTGCCTTACCCCATCTTGCCGGAGAGCATTTCTGTTGCTGTCGCTTTAAATCAATCTGCAGCCCCCCCCCTTTCCATTTATATCTCTGTAATGCGAAGCGGATGCCGATGTGAACTGAAGCATTTTAATCTTTCCTGATCAAAATGAAATGCAGACCCGCTGGGATTTATAACAGACTTTCTACACATCCCCTAATTGAAAATAATAACAAACATCATATTATTATTATTATTATTATTATTATTATTATTATTATTATTATTATTATTTATGGTCCTGACTGAAGCAAGAGCAGAAAAAGAATCAGTAAGGGAAAGGGGGGGAGGGATATTCCTAGTTTGAAAGAAAAGAAGCAAAGTCTTTATATTCAAAAATTTATCATGGTTTCTCATCAGTTATTTAAAAAAGAAGAAGCCCAAATTGAGACCAAATGACTCAGAGTAAAAAGCTGTGTACACACCATACATTTAAAGCACTTTCCTCCTGAGGAATCCTGGGAATGTTTGTTAAGGGTGCTGGGAACTGTAGCTCTGTGAGGGCTGAGGGGCATACTACAGTTCCCAAATATCTTTGGCGGGGCAGGGTGTGCGTGTTTAAATATGTGGCATATTTGCAGCCAAATATGCAAATTGTGGTTGAGACAGACTGTGGGGTGTGTAAGATAGCTGAAAGCAGTTTGAGACTGGATTGGGTGGTGATATCATTAAAATTTCTCACAATGCCCTAGCACAGCCTATTGAAGGAGAAATGATCTGCGTCGTACATTTAAAGCACTGCTATGCCACTTTAAGAGCCATGGCTTCCTACATAGAATCCTGGGAGTCGTAGTTTTTCAAGGGTGCTGACTCTGAGAGAACCCCTCTCCCCTTCACAGAGGGCAAGGCCACATTCTATAGTTAAACCACACCTGATGCACATGACTCGCCCCAAGGAATCCTGGGAACCCTCACAGAACTACAATTTCCCAGCACCCTTAACAAGCCACATTACCCAGGATTCTTTGGGGGGAAGTTGAGCGCCTTTAATTTGTGCAGTGGATCTGCCTGGAACTACAATTCTCAGAGTGGTTTAACAACCAATGCCTCTTCCAAGAACAAACTGGGAACTGTAACTGTGGGTTGTTCAGAGTGGCCTCAGCTAATGTTATATCCCGAGAGAAGAGTTCGTAGCAGCAACCCTAACTAGCAAGGCACTCTGAAGCAGGGGTAGCCAAGGCAGTGCCTTCCATATGTTCTGGACTCCCACCATTCCTGACCATGCTGGCTGAGGCCAATGGGGGTGCCATGGAATATTACGGGCGATAACATCCACAATCTCAATCATATTAGATGGCCCAGAGAGGAAGGATGGGCAAGCCTAGCCCATGGGTGGGAATCCTCAGGGCCTGGGGGCCAAAAGCAGCCCTCCTCTGGCCCTTGGGACTCCCCCTAGCCATACTCCCCACTTTCCTTGAGTGTCCTTGCCTACTTCAGATGTGTCCTTGAGCTCAGATGAGACTTTCTGGGATAGAAAGTAGCCTACCTCAGGCCTAGCAGCTCCATGGGCAGAGGGTGCTTTAGATGTGGAGCTGGTTGATGGCAGGGCCGGCCCTGTCATTGGACAGCAAATCCTGAGGGGCAAGGAGCAGCTGCAAATTGTCGGAGGGCAACACTGCATGTGCCACACACACAGCTTCTCCTGTACCCAGATGGGGTGGAAGATGGTGTTCTTCTGCCGGTGTTAAGATTCAAACTGCCAGCCCATCTGGCTTCTGCGCATGGAATTAGATGGGGTGCCATCTTGACTTTTGCCTCAGGCAGGAAAATGCCTCAGGCCGACCCCAATCACAGGAGCAATGAAATTGTGCCGTGAGAGCAGAATGCTTGACTAAATAGACCAGGGAGAGCCGCCTTTCTCCTTCCTCGCTCATAATACTGGCACTGAGGGGTCATCCAATAAAATTTGATGGGCAGTTGTCCGCGGCTGTTGGTGCCCAATGAATCTGGTGGGGCAGAAGACAGGGAGGCCCAATGGTAGGCAGCACCATTTTAGAAATATTCCACTCTGCCATTTTAGGACTGTCTTCCAAGGAGAGATATACCGGCTTGCAATGCCTTTAATGTATGGGGGGTGGGGGTTTGCTGAAGGTCTGGAGGTTATAAATTGAATTACAGAACATCCCAGGATGAATTCTTTTATACCAAATAACATAATTCTATATCATACAAAGTTAAGGCGAAAGAAAGGCTTTCTCCACAAAAGGCAGATTTAATTTGTGGATGGTGTGATCATGAGATGTGGTTGACCAATGGTATAAACCCCTACCTCTGCTTTTTTTAAAAGCCAATGTCTCTATGGGGAACCTGTTGCCCAGCAGCCACTGCAGGACTACAACTCCCATAATTCCCCTGCTCATTGGCCACACTGCCTGGGGCTGATGGGAGCTGGAGTCCCAAGGGCTTCCAACTCTTTCATCATGGATAAGCCTATCGATGGCTACTAGTTGTGATGGCTGTGTGGAGCCTCCAGTTTCAGAGGAAGTGCCATATTTTTTGCTCTATAAGACTCACTTTTCCCCTCCTAAATAGTAAGGGGAAATGTGTGTGCGTCTTATGGGGCGAATGCAGGCTGCACAGCTATCCCAGAAGCCAGAACAGCAAGAGGGATTTCTGCTTTCACTGCACAGCAATCCCTCTTGCTGTTCTGGCTTCTGAGATTCAGAATATTTTTTTTCTGGTTTTCCTCCTCCAAAAACTAGGTGCGTCTTGTGGTCTGGTGCGTCTTATAGAGCGAAAAATACGGTATATCACTGAGTGTCAGTTGCCAGGCAGATAATGATGGGAAAGTGCTGAAACCTTTTGCCTCCTATACCTGAAGGCGCCTGGTTGGCCACCAAGATAAATGGGACATTCTCTCGGTGGACCATTTGTCTGACCCAGATTCTGTCTAGATTCTCTGTGTGAAGGAGAGAGAGAGAGAGAGAGAGAGAGAGAGAGAGAGAGGACAGAAAATCAGGGGAGGGGTTTGTTCTTTGAATATTTTTTATTGAAAGATGTGAGAGAACTCATCAAAAAAAATGAACAGATAGATACCCGAATAACCAGCACTTTTCTAATCATGTCATTTAAAAAAAATTAAAACAATATATAGCACACTGTCCATGTGATATTTTAAATTTTAGTATAGTTTTAAAGGTTATTTATTTTCCTTTTTTGTTGTTCTGGAGTGAAAAATAAAAACCTGAGGTTTATTCCTGCATTATTTTTTTTCAATACCCCACGCTCCAAAAGAGATTCCCACTGCCCCATTCATTCAACATTAAAATTTCATTTTCAATGGTTATATACTGGGAGGGGACACTGTTCCCTGTAGAGTCCCTGTAAAAAGGATTTAACTCCCTCCCCCCATGTCTTCAGAGCAGTACTGATGGCACGATTGTCTTTGAACAGGCAGGGTAAGCCTTTTTTTTTTTTTTAGACACAAAAGTCAAAAAGAAAACCCAATATTTTCTTCCATTCACAAAGAGCTAAATAGGTCTTCATTTACAATATGTATGCTCACGTAAAATGAAAAAAACAAAACAATGAAATGTGACGAGTTAAACTCTAATTATGTACACTCCAATGTACAACTCTGAATAAATTAATACCAATTTTTGCATATTTTGGGATTCGTATAGCTTATTTACACAAATTACCATTTATTCCATAAATATTATGTTTCTTTTAATTTTTTTTTCTGGTACACAGGTTGAGTTCAAGAAAAAAGAAAGAAAGAAAGTCAATCACACTGACTGTACCAGTTTCTAAAGATCACTGTGGATGATTTTTGATGGCCTCCCAGGAAAGGTGGGGAACTGGATGTCAACCTTTCAGAAGTCTGCTGTCCTCTTATGTACTGCGCCCCAAATGAATGTCCAGTGTTCAGTCGGCCAGAGTTTGTAGATTTAAGAGGAAATAAAATTCTCCCCCCATTGTTCCTGCTTGAAAACAATGTCCGCATTTCAGAAATTCCATCCTTATAGGTAGAAAGTAGCAAAATGCCTTTTCCAACAGTGCTGATTTTTTAATTTTATTTTTAAAAAAGCTATAGGAATAGGTGGCCTGAATCATACCCTTCCATGACCATAGCTCTCTCTATATATCCTGCTACAACAACCAGAACCAGGAGACAAGTGTGCATTTGGGGGCAGATGTGGTTGTGGGGCTGACCTCCAGAACCCAGGTCAACACCAAAATTCTCCCATGCTTCTTACCAACGGGTGATGCTCAAATGTTGTAGTGTGCCTCCTTCCTCCCCTGTTCCATCTGGGTGCCTCTGTAGTGCATCACACCTGGGCTCCCTCATCCTTACTCTCCCTTATCTTAAATCCCCCCCTCCTCCTTTTCTTAAAATAAATATTTATACTGTGCTGTACACACCTTTTCCCCCAGCATCTCCTGATCCCTTTTGGAGGGGCTGCCTCTCCCAAGGGTTAAGTCACTTGGGGGATTCCCTTCCGGGAGAGACTTCCCTCTGGGTGTCTAGACCACTGACCAGTCTCTGGATGTTCTGGAGCTCATTGATGGAATCCTTTAAGGACCCTTTAGGGGACAACGAGGCCCGTTGGCTGCTGGGTTTGTGAACGGGTAGATCCGAGAGCGGACTGGATTCCCTGCTGCTTCCGGGCTTTGAACCTTCTGAGCTGGCATTCAAGCTGGTAGGCAGGCCAGTGGTTAGGAGGTTGGTGCTTGGTGGGATGGTGACCGGGATCTGGTAGGGGCTGAAACGCAGGCGAGGACGGGCGCTGCTCAGAAAGGGGTTCCGGGATAGCGAGCTGGCAGTGGCGGCACTGGTCACCGGCATGGCGGATGCCGCGGCAGCTGCCGCCGCCATGTAAGTGTACGGGTAAGGGAAAAGTCCACCAAAAGTAGGCACCGGGATTCCCTGGGAACAAGGAAAGACAAAAATGAGGTTACGGAATTTCACAGCTCAGAAAAACCACTGGTTGCAGAGTTGAAAGGAACAAGCAAAGGAATCGCGTTAAATTACAGCAAACAGATTTTTCATGTGTTTGTCTTGTTCTCTCCTTTCTTTTCTATTTTCATTGAGATCAATTTTGCTTTTATTGTATAGTATGTTGAAAACTTTCAATATTTATTTATTTTTAAAGAATTCATTGCCTCTGCCTGTGATTACCTCTGACCTCACCTATCATTGGCTCTGGGCTCTGCCCCCTGTTGGGCTCAATATGTCTGGGAAAGAAAGCTTGCATTAACCTGAACAGATAAAGACTAGAAACATGATGGGTCCAGCTTGGGTTCCCCCACCTTTTGTCTAAATGACATAGTACAACTTCCCTTCCGCCCCGATCCAGGAAAATCTCCTGCCTAGATACTAAAGGCTGCCTAAATGCACTTTGAGTTGCAGTGACTCAGTATGATTAAAAGCACAACTAGCTCTGCCAGCAGATAAAGCAGGCTTAAAAATTTATGCAGAAAGGATGAATAAATAAATAAATAAATAAATAAATGCCTTGATTAACCAACTAATATCGAAAAAGAGGTTTAAAAAACAACAACAAGGAACTTGCTTTGGATAGATAAAGTCAGGCCAACAGTATTGTCTACACTGGCTGGCAGCATCTCTCCAGGGTTTCAGAGAGGGAACCTTTTAACCCCAGACCTACCCAGAAATGCTAGGGGATTGTACCTGGGACATTCTGCATGCAGAACGGATGCTCTACCACTGAGCTAAAGTTCTTTCTGTAAGTCCAGCTGAGGATGACTGAATCTGAAAAATTCAGTTCCTCTCAGTCTTCTCATTTTTTTCAGATTACCCCATTCAGAGTGCATTGGAAATCAACAAGACGCCTGCATGAAGTTGTCAAGAGTGTTCTGCCTAAGAGATGCATTTCTGTTGTTATTAATATATGTAGTTTTGAGAGTAATTCCTCTATTTCCATGCACCACTTTTGCTTCCACTTTCCCATATATACCCCACATGCATGCACATGTGTATTTGTTTGGCTGGTAAACCGTGTTGCCAAATCTGGAGAATAATGGCAGCCATTTTTAACTTGTGCTTCCTAACTGAGCCGCAGCTAATCTTAAAAATCTGCCAAATTCTCTAAAGGCTTGCAATGTAGTTCAACGGCCGCAACAAAATTTCATGCACCTTTTTTGTGTAAATTTTACCTAATTTGTGTGCCCAAGGTACACATTCGTGCAAGCCATTTCCTCTAATATGAATGCATTTTTGTACATTATTTTCACTAATAGAAGCATTTTGTCAGTTTTCAGTTTACAAAAAAAAGTAGAACAATAAAACCATCTGTCAGGGGTTTAGGAGCAGAGGCACGGGCAAGGGAGGAGACAGAGAGCGAAGGGGAGGAGGCAGAAGAAAAGATGAGTGATGACGACGACCCGAGATCTCCCAGTCTTTCCAGTGAATCAGAGGATTCACAGAAAGGAGCACCAGTGGCCAGGGCAAGGGGGGAGTCTAGGGGGGCACCCCAGGAAGATAGAGCCAGAGGGGACTCAGGGGGGAGCAGCTGGAAATCGGGACCAGCGTCACCGCCAGGAAGCAGGGAAGAGGAAGGGAGCCAGGGGGGAAACGCTGGCAGCTCACCACAGGAGGGAGGGCATGAGTCAGGAGTGGCCACGCCTCCATCGGGGAGCGAAGAAACGGTCAAGAGGAAAGTGGAAGGTTGGGCGCGCGCGCCAAGTTCAAATGCAGAGGAAGGCGGCGCAGTAAGCAGCCCCGAAAGGGAACCAGGTCCTAAAGCCCGGCGCAAGGAGGCAGGAGGGTCCGGGTCAGCGTCAGAAGAATCCCGGAAGGAAGAAGCCCCGGGGGGTAGAGGGACCCAGAGGAGGACAGTCAGGCGGAAAAGGTGGAGCAAGGCTAGGATATTAAGTTGGTGCACACGGGGCGGAGACTCAGACGGAGCTTCGCCGATCTAGCTACTAGACGTAGAGTTTGCGCGCAGCAGCGTGAGAATGGAAACTGTAATTCAATAAAGACTTTTACTTAATGATCGCTGGCTAGCGTGATCCTCTGTGAGCTAGGATCTTCAAGCAGCTCTGACAGTAAGCTCCGTCTCCTCATTGTGGGCATCTACAGCCTCGAGGAGGGGAGAGAAACAGGTGCCTACTAGCGAGCTCACGAACGGCAGACGACATGACGGCTGAGCAGCAGATAGAGGACCTCAGAAAAGCAGTGGCACAACTGAACGCCGAGGTTCTCGCATCCAGGAAGAGAGAGGAGGAGGCAGCTGCCGCCTGCAGGGATCTCCAGGTCAGGTTAGACGTGCTGACAAAGCAGACACCCCGGCAGGAGGGAATTGGGTTGGCGAGACGGGCAGGCGGGCTAGTCTCTCACTTCGATGGGAACCTGCAACAGTATCCCAACTTTAGAGCCGACGTACTGTGCGCACTGCAACTGCTGCATAAAGACTTTAGAGATGAACAAGAGAGAGTGGGGTTCATCATGTCCCATCTGCATGGGGATGCGAAAGCATGGCTACGCAATTTATGGAGAGATAAGGATCCGGCGCTCCAGAATGCGGATGCCTTTATTAAAGCGATGGATGGGTGCTTTTTATCAAGTATTGACGTGGATCTTGCACGGAAGGAGGTGCATGGGCTGAGACAAGGGAGGGCCAGCGTCAGGCAGTATCATGCCCGCTTTTTCGCCTTGGTCAGTGCCCTGGAATGGGACAGAGATTCGGCTCCTGTAAGAGACCTCTTTTGGGAGGGGCTGCACAACTCGATTAAAGATGAGATCGCGAGGGGGGAGAGACCCCGAACCACCCAGGAGGTCGTTCAGAGGGCACTGGCAGTGGGGGTGAGGCTGGAAGGACGTCCGTGGAGCAGGGACGAAGGGCGTGGAGGGCGCGAACCAGCCGGGGGCCCCTCCTTCCTTCCCAGAGAAGCAGCGCGGGCGCAATCCACGCCTCCGCCAGGAGGAGGAGCCGAACCTATGGAGGTTGGAGGTGCAAGGGCTCAGTCAGCAACCAGAGCCCTAGCACCGGCAGCAGTGAAAGCGAAGCCTCCTAGAGGGAACAGGAAGTGTTACGTCTGTGAGGAACCAGGGCATATGGCAAAAGAGTGTCCCCAGAGGCCCCACAAGCTCACTGCAGCCTCAGCAATGGTGACTGCAGCAACGCAGCAAGGAGGACCACAGCAGGGAAACGACGCAGTCTGGCTGGAGGAAGAGGCACTGGGGCCCAGCCAGACGTGTTAGTGACGCAGTCCCCAGAAATTTTGCAGCCCGTGAACCCCCTCCCGCCCAAACCAGTAGTGCGGCTCACAGCATCTCTCCAGCTGCCCAATGGAATCACCATAGACGTGCCAATCACCATCGACTCAGGCAGCAATGCGGACTTTATAGGGCAGGACTTTGTCGACAGGCACGCTGTGCAGTTGCTGCCAGCCACACTGCCCCTGCAGGTTGTCACGGTGGATGGCAGGGAGCTGCTCGGGGGGCAAGTGGTGAAGCAGACGCCACCAATGGTGATGCGACTTGGGAATCACAGAGAAATCATCAGCTTCAACGTCACTCAACTATCTGACACGCCCGTTGTATTGGGCATGAGTTGGCTGGACAAGCACAGCCCAACGATGGCTTGGTACCAGAGGCAGCTGACCTTCGGCTCTTCCTTTTGTGCTGAACACTGCATCGTGCCCAGGCAGGAAGGAGAGGAAGAGGAGTCACAGCTGCTGCTAGGCACGCTGCAAGCGATTCCCCACAAGTACGCTGAATTTTTGGAAGTTTTCTGCGAGAAGGAGGCAGACAGGCTACCCCCTCACAGACCATATGACTGCAAAATTGACCTGCTGCCGGGGGCGGCGCTGCCTAAAGGGAAACTGTATTCCATGTCAGAGGACGAACTGCAAGAACTCAAGGAGTTCATTGATCATAATTTGCAGCGCGGCTTCATCCGGGAGTCCAAGGCAGTGGGGGGCAGTCCCGTATTCTTTGTTAAGAAGCGGGACACGCCCCAAAAGAGACTCGTAGTGGATTACAGGATTTTGAACAGTGTGACTAGGCCATCGGACTTCCCCATGCCCCGAATTGACGACCTCCTCGCGAAGGTACGGAAGGGCAGAGTGTTCACCAAGTTGGACCTGCGGGGGGCGTACAACCTCATTCGCATGCGGGAGGGTGATGAGTGGAAGACAGCCATGTTCACGCCCCTGGGGACCTACGAATATAGAGTTATGCCTTTTGGATTGCAAAATGGCTCCCACGTTTTTCAAGCATTTATGCATCACGTATTGGCGGGACTTCTCTACAAGACGTGCGTCTGTTTCTTAGATGACATCCTGATCTTTTCGGAGTCGCAGCAGGAGCATGACAAGCACGTCAAGGAAGTGCTGAGCAGGCTAAAGCAACATAGGCTCTACGCCAAGCTGGAGAAGTGCCAATTTGACGTGACGGAGGTGGATTTTCTGGGCTACAAGCTGTCTGACAAGGGGCTCGCCATGGACAGCGCCAAGGTTCGAGCGGTGTTGGATTGGAAGAGCCCGCGCAACCGGAAGGAGGTCCAACGGTTTGTCGGCTTTGCGAACTTCTATCGCAAGTTTATCAAGGGCTTCGCGATGCAGACGGCGGCCATCACTGACACGCTTAGCTCCAAGAAAAAGAAGTTCATTTGGACAGAGCAGGCGGAGCAGTCCTTTCAGGCACTCAAGCGTCTCTTCGCGTCGGAAGAGCAGCTGCTTCATGTCAACCCCAGCAAGCCGATGAGGGTGGAGACAGACGCTTCGGACAGAGCCGTGGGGGCGGTCCTGCTGCAGAAAGACCCGCAGGGGGTGTGGCGACCGGGAGCGTTTTACTCCAGGAAGCTCAGCAAGTCCGAGCAGAACTACACCATATGGGACAGGGAGTTGCTGGCCATTCATGCAGCGTTCAAGGCGTGGAGGCACTTTCTCATCGGCGCCAAGCACACGGTGCAGGTTTGCACGGACCACAAGAATCTAGAGCACTGGCGCACGGCACAGTTCCTGAACCAGAGGCAGATACGTTGGGCTGAGTTCTTTGCGAACTTCGACTTCCGAATAGAGTATGTCCCGGGGGACACCAACATCATGGCAGACGCTCTCTCCCGTAAGCCACAGTATCTGGAGGACGCAACACCAGCGGCCGCCATGCACATCTTCGCACCGACAGTGTGGGCGTGCGCCGCGGCGACCGTGGACCTAGAGGCGGTGCGGCGAGCGTTGCAGGGGGACTCCTTCGCACAAGCAAAGATGGCAGAGGTGCAAAGGGGCAAGGCAGCGGCCGACGGTTTCCAGCTAAGAGATGGATTGCTCATCCGTAAAGGGGCCATCTACGTGCCGGGAGACGAACTTCGAGCCAAGGTGCTGCAGCAGCTGCACGACGCGCCCACGGCCGGGCACTTTGGCAAGGAGAAGACGGTGGAATTAGTAGCCAGGGATTTCTGGTGGCCTGGAATGAGAGGGGAGGTCGCAGACTACGTGGCGAGGTGTGACACCTGCCAGAGGGCCAAACCAGTGCACAAACCGCCGGCCGGACTGTTGGAACCGCTGCAAACTCCGGTCGAACCTTGGGAAAGGGTGGCCCTGGACTTTGTCACGGATCTGCCCAGCTCAAGGGGCAAGACGGCAGTGCTGGTGGTGGTGGACCTGTTTTCCAAGATGGCGCATTTCATTCCGTGTGCTAAGGTGGCCACGGCGGAGCAAACCGCCAAACTGTTCATAGACCACGTGTTCAAGGTTCACGGTCTGCCACGGTCTATTCTGTCCGACCGCGGGCGGCAGTTCATCTCGAACTTCTGGCAGAAGCTGATGGGCTTCCTGAACGTCAAGATCAACCTGGCGTCGGCGAGACACCCGCAGACCAACGGGCAAGCGGAGCGGGTCAATGCCATCATGCAGCAGTACCTGAGATGTTATGCAAATCAACAGCCTGCGACGTGGGTGGATTACCTGCCGCTTGCAGAGTTCGCCTACAACAACACGAAGCACGTATCCACGGGGGTCACGCCGTTCTTCGCCAACAACGGGAGGCACCCCAGAACCTTCCCGGGACTGGAAAGAATGGGGGAGGGGGAGCCGCAGACAGCAGATGCGTTCGCGTCGGAGCTGCAGGAAGTCCACGATCAGCTGAGGCGCCACCTGGAGCTGGCCAAGCACGCATACAAGGTACAAGCAGACAAGCACAGAAGGGTTGGAGAAGAGCTCCACGTGGGAGACTGGGTTTGGTTAGCGGCCCACGCAGTGCCGGCCAGGTCGTTGGCCAAGAAGAAACTAGGGCATAAACAACTGGGGCCCTACCAAGTCGAAGAGCAGGTCAACCCGGTAGCTTTCAGACTGGCACTTCCGGAGGGTTCCAGAATGCATCCGGTATTCCACAGATCGGTGCTCACTCCCTACAAGGCACCGCACAGGTTCCAGGAACCCGGAACGGCGCCGAGTCCGGCCAGAGGCAGAACAGGGCACGCGGGAGCGGCACAGAAGGAGCGCATCAACGAAGTCACGGAGATTTTGGACTCCAGATGGGGGGAAGAGGGGGTAGAATACTTTCTCGCCAAGGAGGGCACCCCGGCCAGTGCGAACAGCTGGGTGCCGGGCTACGCCTTAGACGAACCTCTGCTCAAAGACGAGTTTCATGCCCTCTTCCCACATAGACCTATGCCAGCAGACTTTTTCGACGACTGGCTTTTCACGCCCACGCTTTCGGCCAGCACGTTCCGGGGGTTCGACTCGGACGAGGAACCAACACGAGACGTCCGTTCCCCGGAGGGGTCACCCTCGGGATCTGTCTCAGAACCTTCGTATTGGTGGGACGATAGGCCAGAGGAGCAGTTCCGCAGAAAGTGGCTGGACTGCTCAGGACGAGCAACGCCGCCAGGAGGAAGTGAGGGAGAGACGGACATGGACATTTTCGGGGACGACCCTGGTTTCGAGCACGGCGGCACAGAGATGGAAGCGGAGGTGACCGGCGTCGACGAGAGCAGGGAGGAAGACCCGGAAGAGTTCAGATGGAGGCCCGCCACGGGAAGCGACCGATATCCGACGTTCGTCCCTTTGCAACAGCAGCCCCCAGCTCCAGCACCGGAAGGAGGGGAGGGGGGACTGGGGGGCTTCGAGGGGGGGATGGATGTCAGGGGTTTAGGAGCAGAGGCACGGGCAAGGGAGGAGACAGAGAGCGAAGGGGAGGAGGCAGAAGAAAAGATGAGTGATGACGACGACCCGAGATCTCCCAGTCTTTCCAGTGAATCAGAGGATTCACAGAAAGGAGCACCAGTGGCCAGGGCAAGGGGGGAGTCTAGGGGGGCACCCCAGGAAGATAGAGCCAGAGGGGACTCAGGGGGGAGCAGCTGGAAATCGGGACCAGCGTCACCGCCAGGAAGCAGGGAAGAGGAAGGGAGCCAGGGGGGAAACGCTGGCAGCTCACCACAGGAGGGAGGGCATGAGTCAGGAGTGGCCACGCCTCCATCGGGGAGCGAAGAAACGGTCAAGAGGAAAGTGGAAGGTTGGGCGCGCGCGCCAAGTTCAAATGCAGAGGAAGGCGGCGCAGTAAGCAGCCCCGAAAGGGAACCAGGTCCTAAAGCCCGGCGCAAGGAGGCAGGAGGGTCCGGGTCAGCGTCAGAAGAATCCCGGAAGGAAGAAGCCCCGGGGGGTAGAGGGACCCAGAGGAGGACAGTCAGGCGGAAAAGGTGGAGCAAGGCTAGGATATTAAGTTGGTGCACACGGGGCGGAGACTCAGACGGAGCTTCGCCGATCTAGCTACTAGACGTAGAGTTTGCGCGCAGCAGCGTGAGAATGGAAACTGTAATTCAATAAAGACTTTTACTTAATGATCGCTGGCTAGCGTGATCCTCTGTGAGCTAGGATCTTCAAGCAGCTCTGACACCATCAATAAGAGGAATTAACAATAATTTAAAACTTTCCCCCCAAAATATATCGACAATAAACTAAAAACATATGAAAACTCTCGTCAGCTTTCTAAATATCTGCATCAGTCCTGTTTTTAGTAGGTGCTGAAAAGAGTGCAGTGAACTTGCCTGCCTGATATCAACAGGCAAGGAGTTCAACGTAAGCAGTTTATATTTTTTTTCCTATATAAATAAATACGATTTTCAGATGGGTTCTGCAAGGTTCGGTCTATTCATGAGTTAGGAGGGAATACATCTGAGTTATCTCAGGTTGGTTCCAATCTGATACAGCAATATAATGGGCCTTGTTTATAACATTTAGTGGACTCTTTTGTTGATTAAATTGTTAAATGAGCTTTCAGCCAGTTGGTTTTATCTAAATAAATTTGCACACTAACCATGATAGGTCCCTTTTATCTTAGATGTTAATCGTGGTTAGTGTGCAAATTTATTTTAATAAAATCAACTGGCTGAAAGCTCATTTAACAATTCTTCAAAACAGTTGACAGCTCTGTTGTTGTTGGGTTTTTTTAGGGATATGCATAGGGGGAATTCACACATGCAATTCTGAAATCACGTTCTCGAAATGGGGCACCCTCCATCATATAAACAGCAGGCATGTCAGAACAGATTGCATGTTTTCAAGTGGGACTTGCAGCAAAAATGATAGTGTGGAGTGCACTTTTTCAGTGTTCTAGTTAGCCAGTCATTCCCTCCTGTACCACACTCCATTCCGCCTTCTCCCCGCCCCCAGCTTTCTAGTGCCCCACCAACACTCATTCTGCATTCTGTGGCTGCTGACCATGCTCAGTCCTCATTGGGTTCATCCATCATTATTCCCCGCCCCCCAATATTTTTGTAATTCTGCAGGCCTTGAGGCTTCCCTGTGCCTTCTGGTGTGTGTGTGGGGGGGGGGGGTTCCACTTTGACTCTATATGCAGCGGCACTCACAACCCGAACATTGGAAATAGAAGGAATAGTATCCCGGTAGCCATTCTGGATACTAAACTAGCACAAGCAAACAAGACAAAACTAAATGAGAGGAACCAATGGTCTGCCTTGTTATACTTCCGCTTCCTGTCCTCCTAAAGATGAGTGCAATTGCTACCTTTTTCGGAACTGCGGTCAAAATCCCCAATTATTCTGAGCATGTCAGTGCTGTTAGACTGGGGCAACTGTTCCAGCCCAGGGCCCATGTTCCTTTGGGGCAGTCTTCTGACGGCCACATGAGTCAACAGTTTGAATTTTACCTTTGTAAAGTAGGAAACTATCTGCACACGTACCCACATTCACACACCCGATCTCTCTATCCTTCAGCCCCACTAGCAAGAGGCATGGGTCTGAGTTCAAGGACACGTTTCAGTCTGGCAAAAACACCTCAGGATGCAAAGCAGGGTCGGTGAGAGGGTGTGGCTTGGGGAAGAAGGTGTGGCTTAGAGAGAAAGAGGGTGTGGCCTAGGGAGAGCCCTGAGGGCCAGGCAGAGTAGCCTGGAGGGCTGCATTTGCTCCCCAGGCCTGAATTTGTGCACCTTTGAGTCAGACCACCAGGTTCCGAAAAACGGGGTGTGGAGGAAGCCAAAGTGGGTCTGCTATTTCCTTTTCTGTTTAATTATTATGTAGAGAGAGAGTGGGGCAGATAAGAGTACGAATGGTGGCGAGAATATAAGAGGAGGGTGAGAGAGAAGCGGAAATAAATACTCACATTGCAAAAATAAACTAAAAATGAAGTGTGCCACATGCAGAGGCTAATATGGGTTCTAGATCTGAGTCGGCTGGAGGCTAGGCCAGATGGCAGATCAAGGACCAATAGGATCAACCTTGACCGCAGCTGAGAATGGCAAAGGCCCCAGATATGCACACCAGCCTTCAGCCTTTGCAAGCCAACAAAAGTAACATGACTAACACAGCGCCTAGTTAGAACTCTGGCATGTGCCCCCACAAGATCCAGTGGTGACCACCAGCTTTGAGGAATTCCTGGGGGAGAAGCCTGTTGATGGCTACCAGCCATGATGACTATGGGCTGCCTCCAATCTCAGATGCCTCTGAAGACCGGCTGCTGGGAAATCAAAGTAGGGGGAGCCACTGCGGTGCTCAGTGAGGCTCCTGGAAGAGGCATCTGGTTGGTCACTGAGAAAGAGATGCTTGATGGGTCCTCCTTTGGCCTGACCCAACTGCAGGGCTTATGTTCTTGGCCCTACCTGTCTGCATGTTGCTGCGATAAGTAGTCTTTTGTGGCACATAAAAAAAACCACAGCAACTCGTCATCTTCTAGTTTACAAAAGGTCCCCTGACTACGGCTAGCAGAAAAATCTATATGCCACAGGTGACCAGGTGCAGAGCAGGCGACAAGCCAGAATTACTGAAGCACATCCCAGCACTGGCAGGTTCACCTTCTGGCAAAAGCCTTATCCCCTCTCGTGTTTTAACACTGCAGTGTAATATACCCAGTAGGGCAAATGGGCCACTGCTCCACCAATCGCAGCCTGGCCTCAGCCCGCCCTCTCCAGCCTGTTACCAATCAGGGAGCGGGTCTTGCCTGTAATTGGCTCTGACTTATTCTGCTGACCATCTTACTGCCTTCTTCCCCAGCAGTCTCAACAGGGCAGCATCCAGCACCACCCAGTCCGGATGCAATTAAATGCATTCTGGACAAGAAAAAAACCTTCCGATTTTCAAATCAAACCCAAACGGATAGATAAAACACCTCTTAGTTAGAGCCACAAGGCACTTATTTCCTAAAACGTCTTTTTTTCTTCTTCCCATAAGCAAAGAGCATTGCAAAAGCAAGCACACCCTCCCTGCCCAAGACACAGCCTTGTTTCAGCTCCTGCCAGGGAAAAGCCATAGCTTCTGTGTTCCTATGATGTCCTAGTCTTGTGCTTCTAGGAAAGTCCCCCAAACAAGGGGGGCACCCTAATGGCAACAGTTGTGTACTGAAGTCCCAATAACTCCCTCAGAGGCTTATCCGAGGCTCCTTAATGAGACCAGTAATGGCGGCGATCAAGCCAGATGAGGAACGGTCGAAGGCACTGGGTGTCTTTAGCCCAGAGATTATTAAGAGGTGACTATGATAGCTGTCTTCAGGTATTTAAAGGGGTGTCAAGCAGGTGATGGAACAAACATGTTTCCTGTTGTTCCAGAGGGTAGGGAAAAAGCCAATGGAACCAAATGAAAATTAAATGGATTGGGGATGAACGTTAGGAAGAATTTCCTGACCCGCTGCAGTGGCTGGTGCCCACTGGAAGAGGTGGGGCAGAACATAAGGAGTCAACACAGTAGGTGGAACCAGAGCAAATGAAGAGTGTGGCCAACTTAATTATAGTTTTGTCTCCATCCACCACCCGGCTGAGTTCCACAGACGGCAAAAAGGAGGGAGATGTCAGGCAGGGTCACCTCCTGGTCTGGTTGTAAATAAGAAAGCAGGCAAGTGGGAGCTGGCAAAAGGCAGGTTGAGGTTGGTGTGGCAGTTCCCCCTTTGCCCTAAAGGATCAGCTTCCACAGCTGACTCCAGTAAAAGCTCATGCAACAGACCGCCTTGGAATTCCTGCGTCAGCATACGGGTTGCCTGGACCAAACTCTCAAAAGCTCTCATATCCTGCACAGAAACGATGTATACGTAGGTGGCAGCAAGGATGGCACAAAGAAAGCTCATTTGCCTACATATGCTCATTCATTCCTATGCACCTTAAGAAGAGCCCTGCTGGATCAGGCCAAAGGCCCATCTGGCCCAGCATCCTGCCAAAGGCCTTTACAACCACTGCATATGGTCATTCATTATACCCATTTTGCAGATGCAGGAGTGAATACCAAGTCAGGAGGGCTGGCAAAGGGCCGGATTTGAACTGCAGAGACTTCCCCGGTTCACAAACTGAGCCTCGGTGCAGCCTGTCCTCGTGCATGTTTACTCAGAAGTAAACCCGTTGCTTGAGTTCAAAGGGGCTTGCCTAGGATTGTGGCCTTCACGCTTAGCCATGCTGCCCTAGAAAAAGACTGCAGAAACATAGGAACCTGCCTTATAGCAGGTGTGGCTGTTTGGCCATCCAGTCCAACACTGCCTTCTCTGGCTGGCAGTGACTCTCCAGTCTTTCCCATCACCTGCTACCTGGTTGCCACAGCAGCTGACAGTGCGGAGTGAACCTGGGGCCTCCTATAGGCAAAACACAATCAACTACTTGGGTACCAGGCTGCCCAGCTTATTACACCGCAGCACCATTTCCCCCTCCCAAAACAGCTCCCCGCACCTTGCCGCCTTACCTGAGAAGCCAACATGTGCTGGGAGAGGTGGAAAGGGAAGGGGGTGGCCGTGCCAGCTGCCCCTTGCGAGGCAGAAAGACCTCCGTTCTCCAGGCTCCCTCCGCCTGCCACTGACGCCAGCAAGTGCCCCATGCCCATGGCAGAGAAGGCCCCAGGAGCCATGGCAAATTGTCCCGGGTGGATGAAGAAGGGCTGGCCGGTGCTCAGGGGGTTGAAGAACTGCTGGCCGTGGAGCCCCGAGAGCGCCAGGCTTTGCAGGTGCCCGGCGCTCAGGTGCGGAGGGCTGTCTGTCTGCACCATCAGTGGGGCAAAGGACTCCTTGCTGCCTCCCAGGGTGGCGCAATCCGGAGCCTCTTTCTTGGATCCTTCCTGCTGCTGCTGCTGCTGAGACGGCTGGGGTGGCTCTTTCCTGCGCCCCTCCACCTTGTCTTTCTCCAAGCCCAGGGGGCTGAAAATGCCCCCTTCGGCGGCGCTCTCTTTGGAGAGATCGCTGGCTTTGCCGGCTCTCTCTTTACTCCGCTCTTCGCCGCCTTGCAAACGGGGGCTGCTATGGGGGCTGCAGTTCCCAGGGTCAGGGCTTGTTCTCTTCCCTTCGGGGAGCTTCTCCAGCTCTTGGTCGCTGCCCTTGTCTTCTGCAAAAGGAGAGGGGAAATAAAATTAAAATAGGGCTCTTGTGCTGTTAGGTTGTTGTTTTTTACACCTTTGGTTGCTTGCAAGATTCAATCACAGGAGCCTGCAGGATCCTAGACCAGCTAGACCAGAATCCTGTTCTCACAGTGGCCACCTCCGGGAATAAAATAATAATAATAATAATAATAATAATAATAATAATAATAATAATAATAATAATAATAATAATTTATTTATACCCTGTCCATCTGGCTGGGCTTCCCCAGCCACTCTGGGCGGCTTCCAACAAAATATTAAAATACAGTAATGCATCAAACATTAAAAGCTTCCCTAAACAGGGCTGCCTTCAGATGTCTTCTAAAAGTCTGGTAGTAGTTTTTCTCTTTGACATCTGCTGGGAGGGCGTTCCACAGGGCGGGTGCTACCACCGAGAAGGCCCTCTGCCTGGTTCCCTGTAACTTAGCTTCTCGCAGTAAGGGAACCGCCAGAAGGCCCTCGGCGCTGGACCTCAGTGTCCGGGCAGAACGATGGGGGTGGAGGCGCTCCTTCAGGTATACTGGGCTGGGGCCGTTTAGGGCTTTCAAGGTCAGCACCAACACTTTGAATTGTGCTCGGAAATGTATTGGGAAACGTCTTTCAAGACCCGTGTTATATCCCAGTAACCAGTCTAGCTGCCGCATTCTGGATTAATTGTAGTTTTCGGGTCACCTTCAAAGGTAGCCCCACCTTCAAGCATGACCTGTGTACATCCATGCTCTCCCCCGCTGCAGTTTCCAGCAGCTGATATTATTCAGAAGCATTGCTGCTTCTGACAGTGGAGGCAGAACATAGTCATCAGGGCTAGTAGCCAAAGAGAGCCTCAACCTCTAGGAACCCGTATAATCCTCTTTTAAAGCCATCCTAGTTGGTGGCCATGACTGCCTCCTGTTCTGTAGTTTAACTCTGCGCTGCATGAAGAGGGACTTTCTTTATCTGTCCGGAATCTTCCAACATCCAGCTAAATTGGATTTCCATGATTTCAAGTGTTGAGAGAGAGAGAGAAAGAAAACCTTTCTCTATCCACTTTCCCCATGACATATATAATTTTATAAACTGCTATCAAGTCACCTCTTGCTCGACTTTTCTCCAAACTAAAAAAGTCCCCAACTTTCTAATGTCAAATTCAGATTGCGCATTTGGAGGGTCTTACACAGTAAACCTCCTCCCCCAACAGATCAGCCTTTTTCTTTTGCAAGAAGGAAAGTGATGGGGAGGGGAATGCAGTGGAAAGTGTGTGACGAATGCAATGTTCTGTCTAACCTCCCTGTGAACAAATCAGAATGAACCCTCATTAAATAGCAGGCATTGTCTCATTTCCCTGCAAACAAATCAAGATGGATACTCCATAAACGGGGTCATCTCGAAGTTCCCTTTGTCTATGAGTTGTCAAACAGAAGTGCACATTAACCAAATCTCTAGCAAGGGGATGTTGTTGTTGTATTCAAAGAAGTAAGAAAGCACTTAGGTAAAGGTAAAGGGACCCCTGACCATTAGGTCCAGTCATGGCCGACTCTGGGGTTGTGGCGCTCATCTCGCTTTATTGGCCGAGGGAGCCGGCGTACAGCTTCTGGGTAATGTGGCCAGAATGACTAAGCCGCTTCTGGCAAACCAGAGCAGCGCACAGAAACGCTGTTTACCTTCCTGCCAGAGTGGTACCTATTTATCTACTTGCACTTTGATGTGCTTTAGAACTGCTAGGTTGGCAGGAGCAGGGACCAAGCCCGTCGCAGGGATTCAAACCGCCTGACCTTCTGATTGGCAAGTCCTAGGCTCTGCGGTTTAACCTACAGTGCCACCCGCGTCCCGACAAGAAACCACTTACAATGAAATAAATCAGGGGTTGGGGAGCTTCCACCCTGCGGGTCAAATATAGCCCCCAGACCCTCTCTTTGGTCCAACTCCACAACCTGAGTGAGACAGGGCTGCATTTGACACCCAGCGGTTTCTCATCCTTGGAGCATAGGATGACAGCCCAAGTCAGTTTAAAATGGAATGGACTGTGAGAGACAGAGACCTTACAACATATATAACAGGAAGGGAAAGCCATATTGAGACGGGGATTCCTATTTGTTTATTCAATTCTTTTTAGATAGTCATCATTCTGCTATGGTCTTTGGACTGACGCAACGAACACTCTTCTGCTCTGTAGTAAACGATCAACTAGCAGCGCAGCTGATTGACCTTCCAATTTGAGGTCGCTGCAGGAGACTGCAAAAAAACCCAAAAACCAACCCCCAAAGGAGTGGAGAAATATATACAAGTGAAGAAGGAAATTAAGTGTGCTTAGAGCCGCTGCCAGGGGGCGATAGAGAACAGGGTCATTCACCCTAGCGACTGACCATTCTCGCCAGCAAAGCGATGGGGATAAATTATATATACTGTGTATATCTAGCGCTCGCTCTCCATTGCGTAGGCATAATAAAACTAGCCGTTTCAATCACGTCAATACCTGGAGAGATCGTGCAACGTAAAAAAAGGAGGGGGGAAAGGTTTCTTACTCCACTTTATTTAAAATCCATAATTTTGCACAAACAAACAGTGAAGGGGCGCCTTCTCCTCACCCTCTTTCCTTCTCCCAACTGGAAGAGAAATTCGATCTGTTTTGATGGGGGAAATTGCCCTTGTTGAAATGGGTAATTGGAAGAAAAATAAGATGTCAGAAGGATCGTATCTGTTGCTGGGAGTGGAGAGCAAGCGAGTAAGATGCACTGAAGAGGGAAAATATATAAAAACATCCTGTATCTGTTTATGGAATTGGAAATACACCGAACCACCAGATTCAATGGGGCTAATCCTGAACCTAAATGATGTTTACTCGGAAAGTGCCGTGTTATCCATGAAAAATACTTCTAAATATGCATGCATATTATGCAGGCAACAAAGGAAAAGACTTCTTATTCGTCGTTGTGATCAGGCTGCAAATCCGTAACAAAAAATATTTATCTGAATCTTGAAGTCTGAGGCAGCGAAATCCTAAATTTACTGCTCTGAACGCATGCCCCATTCAACTCTGCGGGAGTTTCTTCTGAGTAGACAGGTAAAGGATTGCGTTGTTGAGTCTCTTGCCTTTTAAATCCAGTGGGTTCTGTTTTGCAAATTTGATTTACAGGTTGTAAAACGGGGGGGGGGGGCAGGGGGGATTGCAAGCTAAATCACTAAAAATGTAATGATGTTTTTCTTCTTTTCTTCCTCTCCCCTTTGAAAGCTCTCCAATTTTCTTTCTAAGCTAATATTTTTATTGGCTGGGAGTGAGGAAAGAGAGTTGAGTTGATGAGAAGCCCATCGAAGCAGACTCTTTCTTTCGACAGAAATAAAATCGAAAAATAAAAATAAAACCACTCTGGTTCTTAAATTAAGCTCAGCAATCTTGATAAGAAACTCCTCACTTTAGGATTTATATCTTAGATTAGATTGGTTGGCAAGGGGCAGGACAATGCCATACTCTGTTCAAATGAGGTTTACCCCCAGGGAAATATATTCCTGGGTATAAAATATTGATAGATGATTCCAATTAGATTTCAATATGCACCTTCCTGTGTTCCTAAATTATCATAGAATTGTAGGGTTGGAAGGGACTCCAAGGGTCATCTAGCCCAACCCCCTGCGATGCAGGAATCTCACCAAATCCTACATAGGTTTCAAGGGTTTAGCCCTAGGGAATGTTATTTCAGGTGCCTATTCCACACTGCAATTCTAAGCACACTTTCCTGAGGTGTAGTAAACCAGAGCCACTGGTTTGTATCCAGCTAAAAATGAATCCTGTCCATTCATTTCAATGGGTCTCCTCTGAGCATGCCTGACGCTAGACAGGTAGATTTTCAAGGCCTTGGCACGGCTTGGTGCTGAATTAACGCACACCCATGTATGTGCTGGTTAATATGAGGCATTGCTCAGTGCGATCTGAACCCCCAGTTCTGTTGCTGATTAAAAGAAAAATCATTCGATCTTCCGGATCGCAAGTGCAAGAAGGTAAAATAGCTGCCCTAACCCCACTCAGCATTGTGGGAATGATATTCACACTGGCAGTCTTACAAGCCTGTTGTGAAAAGATGTGCTAAGTGCTTTGAACTCGCTCAAGGGGAAAATATTAATTTTGTTGTTAATCAATAGATACAACCCCATGGACACAAGGGCATGCCTTCCAGTCCTGCACCTGTTTACTCAGAAGTAAACTTCTCATTGCATCCAACCTGGAGAAAAATATAGCACTTTGAAAAGGCCAGGAGCTCTTTATGTGGGATCATTTGGGGGAAGCCCCATTGAAGCCAGCGGGATTTACTTCTGAGTAAATCATGCCTAGGATCAGCCCACAGAAAGCAACAACAAAGTCTTTTGCAGTTTCAGAAGGGAAAAAGAGCCCCCACGAAGTTCAACAGGACCACACCACACATTTAAAGCACATTGCTTCTCCCCCCAAAAAGAACAATCCTGGGAACTGTAGTTTCCCCCGGCAGAACAACAGCTCCTAGCACCCTGAGCAAACTATGGTTCCCACTCAAGATTATTATTTTTTGGAGTGAGGTATTCAGAAACGTTTTACCTCTGCTGTTCCGGTGGAGCCTCAGGGGACTGGGAGTTGTGCCCAACGGGGAGTGGAGTGACTCCCGGACGGGGGCCGGTTCACACGAAGAAGCATCCGATTCGCCCCCATCCCGGTCTGCCTTGCACTGATCTTCGTACATCCGCAAAGAGGGGAGAGTGAGCTGTTTCCTTTCAGTGACAAAAAGCAGGCTTTAGTCTTAAGTTTGAAACAGATGGTCAGCGACGTAGGTGCCCAGAGCCTCCTTCTCTGTCTCTGCCTTTTCGCTTTCGGGAGGAACAGCCGGAGAAAGGGATCGTTGGCTATTCACTGGTAACTGCAGATATATATATATATATATATATATATATATATATATATATATATACCTGTAACCAAACCTAAACCCGTGGAACTGAGACAGCCACATATTTCTGCCCTGATTAACCCTGCCTCTACTTTCCCTGGGTCACATTTTAGATTATTACGCTTTTTGGGCAGAGACCTGGGCTCTGAGAAGTGGCAGGAATGCTGATGGCGCTAACAATAATACTGTAATAATATATTTTTTAAAATATATTCATTGTTGCACCATCAATGCGCCTGTGTTTATTAATGGTTGTTTCTGTTAACTGGACCATCAGTGTAACAATGAGCATACTGATGGTGCGGTTTTTATTAGTATGGTTATTAATAATATTCTGATTATTATTGTGGCTTTGATAAATTATTATTTAATAACAGTAGTAGCAATGGTAATTGATAAATGGGCACGCTGGTGGAACAACACATAAAATGCTACTGCTACTGCTATTAATAACTATCATGTAAACATTTGTTGATTAAAGTGCAGGTCACAATCCCACAGGTGTTTGCTTGGAAGTAAGTCCAGTGTGCTTAGTGGGGCTGCTTTCCAGCAAGGGCTTTTCAGGCTGCAGCCATGAAAGGCAACTCAGAGGCAGGCAAACTTGGTGCCCTGCAGAAGTTGAAGCCAGCATGACCAATGAATGGTCAGGAGTTAAGAGTGTTCCAAAACATCTGCAGGTCAACACCTAAGAGGGGAGTTGGAGGAGGAGGAGGAGGAACGAAAAGGAGTGGGTGGGTGTCCTGCTTTTTTTAAAAAATCCCCAGATTTGATTACTTTTCATACATACCTTTTTTCTCTCCTGCCATTCCCGGTATCTCGAAATCCTTTTGCAAAGGGGTTGTTATCGATTTTCAGTTGGGTGATCTGAAAAATTAAAGGACAAACCTCTTTTAATTCAAGCATGGCACCTGATGGACACTCTCCCCTCCCCAACCAAAGCTGTGTCACTTTAGCCCCTGGAAATTCCCTGGCCACCCTTCTTTCTCCGCCCTCCCCGCGGTGCTAGGTGCTGGACACCCATTCTTAATACGGTACACTTTATATCCCTCCCCCTCCGTTTAAGGGAAGAAAATTTGGAAGTCGGATTTTAAAAACAATAACCAAAAGCACTCTGACGATTCCTCCAGATATTAGTAATTTAAAAGCACTTGGAATAAATCGGGATGAGGGAGAGAGGGGAGGGGAAATGGAAAACATCACCATATCCTTTGTGCCAGAACTCCCATCTTGTTCCTTTACTAAAAAGCCAGCCCCGTAAAATTCAGTGGGGTTTACTTCCAAGTAACCGCTTGCATGCCATGGCAGCTTCATAGCGCAATGCTAGCCAAACTCCCGCAGAAGTAAATAGGGACACTTGGAGGGTCTGAAAGTCACGCTACTCCAGAGTAGCCATGGATAGGAAAATCGGGGGGGGGGGAGCTCCAACTGTCCTTGGACTACAACTCCCATCATCCATAGCCAGTGGATGATGGGAGTTGTAGTTCAGCATCTGGAGGGACACAGAGTCCCCCTCCCTGATTCTGGATAATCAGTTTTTAGTTGCGTCTGCACCCCCCCCAAAAAAACCCAAAACAAAACCACATGCACACACACTCCCCCTTTCCAATTCAACCCAGAAAGCATCTCATCCGCTCACTTTTATAGATCAGCTCCGAATCCCCTCCGGTTTAAAACACACCGCAGGCTTTATTAAAAACGATGTTGAGGTTTTGCCTGAATTATTCATCGGGGTTTAATGATAGGAAGCTGCTCGGCTCCCCGGCCCCAGTTTCTCACGGCCCCCAAGAGGGAAGGTGGCGACGAAAACACGGCCAGGCTGTTTAAACGCTATTCTTATCTGGTCTCGGGGAAAGGAGCGCACGCCAGGAGTATTTTTTTTTATGGGCTCTGGCGACTGGCTACAGGAGACCCCTCAATTATTCATGGCTTGGTAATATGTCCCGCAGATACCGCATTTTAAAAATGGATGCGCAATTTTCTTGTATTTTCCCCTCCCGATACACACACAGACATCTCTCACTCTTTCCACCGTTTCACAGGAGATTATTGTTTACATTTTTATATATTAGCCTACTGATTACTTTTAGATCCCTACACACACATACACATCCCAGAAAAATTGCCGGATCAGACGCCCATCTTATTTTTCCATTATTTCCATTATTTTCTTTCTTTCTTTCTTTCTTTCTTTCTTTCTTTCTTTCTTTCTTTCTTTCTTTCTTTCTCCTCTAATTTTTATTTTTATTATTTATTAAATTTATTAGTCACCTTTTTGCCATAGCAACTCAAAAACGACTTACAATATTTTTTAGCAAAAAACCACATCCATACATTAAAACTAGTGTGCTTTACACACCCACCCACCCACACCATCCCAACTGTGCCAAAGGCTGTAGATATTTAAAAGCCAAACTCCTGGTTAAAAAGGAACATATTTTTTCCTGGTACCTAAAGATATGCAATGAGGGCACCAGGCAAGCTTCCCGGGGGGACAGCATTTCACAAGCATGGAGCCACCACTGAAAAGGCCACAGAAGTAGTAATACAAAAAAAAATGTTCTCAAGGCCAGGAATGGGGAATATTTGCATATTCTGGTGGACTCCAGCTCCCATCAGGCCCTGCTGCCAGCATGACCAATGGTCAGGGGATAATGGGAGCTGGAGCCCACAAACATCTGGAATGCTACAGGTTCCCTGTCCTGTGGGGGCACATGATATTTGAATCTAGAGTCTGGGGATTATCTCAATGCACCCCTCATTTTTCCTCAGAGGAAAGGCGCTCCAGCCCCATGTTCCATTTGCATTGATCTGTTTCTCCCCCTTTCTCCAGCCTGAGTCTCCACCCTTCCAAAGTGCTCCTTAGATTTATAAGTTATATGCTTCAGCCAGGACTCCAAGCAGCAACGCCAACCAGAAATCCATCTTTCTAGGACTCAGGGAAGGTCTGAGAACATCGTTCAGCAACTTTCCTCTGTCCTGATATTAAGCCCTACCCATTTCGATCATAATTTACTTTGAGGTAAGGGGCACAATCACCGCATCTGCAGTATGGGAAACTGAGGCAGAACAACTGAGTCCACATCTCTTCAGTCTTGTCTACCCTGACTGGCAGCAGCTCTCCCTCCAGGGTTTCAGACACTGAGTCTTTGCCCCTGCCCTACCTTGCTATTTTTGCAGTTTTGGGGTGGGAGTCATTTGCACACCAGCAAATTAAGGTTGTGCAATTATGGGTGAGGTGAAGGTCTTGTCCAACAAACATGTTCCCTTCTCCATTTGCTTTAACAGCAATCATTTTGCCCCTCATGTGCCCCCCCCCCTTGCTTAACATCCTTCTGAGGAAGAGCTCTGGTGGACTCCAAATCTTGCTTGCTGCTTCGCACCATTTTGGTTGCTCATCGTAAAGGAAACTTTGGGAGTTTAACCCAGGGGTCAGCAAACTTTTTCAGCAGGGGGCCGGTCCACTGTCTCTCAGACCTTATGGGAGGCTGGACTGTATTTTTTTGGGGGGGGGGAAGGGGGGAATGAACGAATTCCTATGCCCCACAAATAACCCAGAGATACATTTTAAATAAAAGCACACATTCTACTCATGTAAAAACACCAGGCAGGCCCCACAAATAACCCAGAGATGCATTTTACATAAAAGGACACATTCTACTCATCTAAAAACACGCTGATTCCCAGACCATCCGTGGGTCGGATTTAGAAGGCGATTGGGCCAGATCCGGCCCCCAGGGCCTTAGTTTGCCTAACCATGGTTTTAACCTTTAGCTGCGCATGTTAACGTAGCCTGACCCCTTCCCTCTGTTTAAGTTTATGTGGTGGTGTTTTTCTTTCCATGCAGAGACCATTGGCAGAGACATCATCCCTGCAGTGAGGTAAATGTTGTGAGGTAGGTGAGGAACTACATGCAAACCTCAGGGTGGTTTTGAAACAGATCAATGAAGATTTCAGACTGCCCTGCTCCCAGCCTAAATTATATTCCTAAAATGAAGGGAAAGGGCTGTGGGTCAGTGGTAGGTTCATTCCCCTTCAGGTAAGGCTACAAGAGGCTTCCTGCTTGAAATCCTGGAAAGCCATTGCCAGTCACTGAGCTACAGGGTCCAGTGGTTTGGTTCACTATAAGGCAGCTCCTATGTTCCTAGGTGGGAGAGAGCTGCCTGAGGAGTTTAACCAGGAACACATTATTGTATGGGAGGACCATTAGCTCTAGTACATAAAACAAATGTCCTTGGCTCGGAATTATTTAACTTTCAAGCGCTTTCCTTTCTCAACCCGGCTCTGGACGGTGGATCTCAGGGTTGTAATAAAAACACAAAATAGATCCCGCAAGCCTGACATCTGCTGTACCTCTAAACATCAAATGCTAGGCGTTTTTTTATTTCTCCGGCTCTCCCTCTCTCTCCCCCCCCTCTCTCTCTCTCTCACACACACACACACAGAGCTGGTCCCACCCACTGCCTTGCAGGATTAATTGACAGCCAGCACAGAGCACCCTGGTGGGCCTGTTTGCCTCGTAAAGTTTATGGCAAAGTTCGTAATCGATTAACGATTGCTCAAAAGCAGGCCCCCATCGAGGAGAGCGACCTGAGGCGAAATAACAGGCCCAGGCTCTCTCTAGCAAGGGACTGAGCTGGGAAGTGAGGGGGGGGGGGAGAAGAAGCTCTATCTCGGGAGAAGAACTGGTGTCCTTGCCTCCATTCCGAATAAAGACACCAAAACCAGTTAAGCAGAAATGGGCCTGTTTGCTTGTTCCCTGCTAGGGCCCTGGCTCAGGGATGGAGCACCTGCTTTTCATGCAGAAAGCCTGTCCAGGTAGGCCTGGACTTGTCCCCCTACCTGAAACTGTGGCGATGGTACTTAGAAAAAGGAGCCAGTGCTCTGACCCAGTTTAAGGGACATTCCTAAATCTAGTTTCTGCGATTCGGTTTTAGAACTGCAGTTTGAGAAGCTGACTGAGGAACTGAAGTGGCTTAAGAAGAGACTGCACAGAGAGAGAGAGTCTCGCCCCCCCCCTCCACATACAACCCCCACCCCACATATATGTAGACTAAAGATGCAATGCTTAGCTGCAAAGCCTACGCATTTTCCTGCGAGGAAACCTTGAGGAACACAACTGGGCTTCCTTCCAAGTAAACGCATGTGGGATCAGGCTGTGCACATCTGCCCTGTCATCAGATCCTATGTGTGTTTACTCAGGAGTATGTCCTACAGGTTGCAATGGGGCCTCCTTTTTGGATGGGTGGTGAGAAAGGTGGAATATCACCATCAGAGTAATGTGTGGCTATGTAATTCTTTGACTTAAAAAATGGGATCGATCAAGGCACGTACGGAAGAGATATGGGAGTTGCAACATTTCCTCCTTTGTTTTGGACCAGTTATTCCCCCTGCCCCCACTCCCACCCAAAAAAGAAGAAATGTGTAATCCTACAATCTTATTAGCCACTTAGTGAATTAGTGCACAGAATCATAGAATTGTAGAGTTGGAAGGTATAAAGAAGAAATAAATTAACGTATGCAAAGCAGGGGGGGTGCGTTATCTTTATAATTCATGTGAATTTGAACTGTAAGCTCCTAGAGGGCAGAGAGCTGTCTTCTTCTTTTTTAAGCTTGTGCATCTGCTGAATAATTGAATGCATCAATGGAGTTTTAAACCCAGCTTTTTCTCTGGGGAAATGTGACTGACATATGTGATTCTTCCCTCCCTGCCCCACACGTGTTATTGTCCCTGTGTGGTAGACTTTGAGGCTGATAGAGATTGCTCCAAGTTCGCTCAGCTCACTAGCTATGAGGCTAAGAGGAAATTTAATCCCTGCTCTCCAGCTTCAGATCATGAAGCAATAACTGGATCGCCATAAATTGTAAGGGTCCGAATGGGGTCCGGAAGGTGGCGGCGGCATAGGAACATGTCGTGAATTATTTTGACTTTAAAAGAATGGGAGGGGGAACAAATTAATGGAAGGCAAGTCTATTCAGAATGCTAGCAAAATAAAACCTCCGGATGCAATGGCAGTCTATCTGTGTCTCTTACCTTGTCGTTTTGATAAGCAGTCACTGCTATGAAGTCCGTTTCGGGAAACACGTAAGTTCGAAAAGTGCTGTAGGGTAACTTGAGAATGTCATTGGCCCGAACTATATGGAATCTCGGTTGATATTTATGCATCGAATTAAGGATGGTCTATATTTCAGAGAAAAGCAGGGGGGGGGGAGAGAAAGAAGAGGCGGTTATAATCCAGGCAACAAACAAAACAAATATATTTGGCAAATTTACTCTTTTTTTAATATATATAGTAGGGTTGTGTTTTGTTTTTTTAAATCACCCTTTTCCTCTTCCCAATTGATATTTATACTTATATTTATATAGAAAATCACATTTGGAGGCAAGTTAAAAGGGTGGTGGTAATGGAAAAGGCGGGCAGGCTGCAGTCCTATAACAAAGGAGCAAAAAAAGCAGCCTCGATCCATTTAGCTCAGTATTGTCCACACTGACGGGCAGCAGCTCTCCAGAGTTTCAGGTAGGAAACTCTCCCATCCCTATCTGGGGAGGCCAATAGTTGAACCCGAGATCTTTTACATGCAATGCAGATGCTCTAGCACTTAGCCAAGGTCTTCACTCTGGAACCCCCAGCTTGCAAAATGAAACCTGCATTCTGATCCCACTTACTCCTGCAAGTAAGGCCTATTGAACTCAAGGCTTCCCTTCCGCGTAAACTCTCATAGGCTCAGGCAAGCAATCCCAGTAAAACAAAAAGCAGTGAATTAGGTTACCTAGATTTTATACCATAATCTTATCCTGGATTTTTGTTGTTCTCCCTTTTTTTTGCAGGAGGTGGGGAGGTATAACAACAACACTGTAGCAACAACAACACAATCAATTCACAGAAAGGCTTAAGATTTTGACTGTGGGTGCACTTTAAAACCAAGGTGCCTAAGGTTCAGGAGAAAGAACTGGTCATATTTTAAAAGACAAAGTGTGTTTTGTATATGCTATTCTAGACTTTGTGGGTTTATATATGCTGCATACTTTCGGAAGTTGCTATGGCCTGATGCAAGGTGAAAGAGCAAAGGTGTTAAATGTAATGGGTCTTCATAAACGTAAAATATACTCCTGTGCATTTGATCCGGAAATAAATATTCCAGGCTTCAGCAGCATTTACACCCAAAGCGAAGGCTGCAATCCTATTCACAGTTACCTGGGAATATGCCCCTCTGAACATAATGGGGCTTACTTCTGAGTATACATTTATGTGACTGTGGTATAAAAGTGTGCAGACTCTCAAACCTGTTTAAGTTTGTATATATGTGTGTGTGTGTGTGTGTGTGTGTGTGTGTGTGTGTGTGTGTGTGTGTGTTGCTATAAGTCCAGCAAAAGAGACATAATTCTTTGCAACACTATTCTACAGCTATCTGTTTTTAAATAGCATTTGGTACCAGATGAAACACACATACACACACTTAATTGTAAGGCAAATTTGTTTCCCCCACTAAAAGGCCAATTCAGTCACTTGACAAATAGATAATATTATTGGAAGGAAATATAGGTTATTTTAGCAGGACATTCAAAGGGAGTCAGTTGGGTTTGCCTTTTGTCCACACACAGAAATGCCCAGCAGTCCCACAAATAAAACAAAGGGGGAAAATAAAAACAGAAAGCTGTTTTTCTTTCTGCACGAATAATGGTAACAATAATAAGATAATAATAATAAAGGGCAGGTAAACTAATGAAGGAAACCATTTCAGACCCCATTTAATTCAATGAGAGAATTTTAAGCACAAACGTCATACTGACTCCATGAAACTCAATGGTGGGACATAGAAATGTTTTGTTATCTCTGGATCGTGTCTGAAGGGGGGAAGTATTCAAAGAGCAAGTGCCAAGCACGTCCATTTTTCCTGACACCCCCAGCATCTGGGTGGTATACATATTTACTCGGAAGTAAGTCCCAGGAAACTAAACAAAATAAAATAACTTAAGAGTATTCCTACATCCGTTTGACAACTTCAGCTCCATTGTATTCGGTGGCCTAACTCCCATGGCAGTGAGTATAGGGTGCTGTCTTTACTCCTGAGTAAACTGATTGCCTCTCTAGTTTTAAACGAAGTTTACTTCCAGGTAAGGGTGTAACTCTTTCAGCAAAAGGAGTAGATCCTATTTTGCTCTTTGGACACCTAGAAGCACGGGACTGCATCCAACTAAATGCTACCGGAGCTTATAATGTCCATTAATTCCAATGGGTCTACTCTGAGAATGACTAACGTTGGCTACAACCTTTGGTTAGGAACCTACTTAACGGTGACAGGTGACTAACCCCCCTCCCCACACACACCTCAAACGAATTGCCAAAAGTACTGCCATAAATATCCTCCCCTTTTCAATTCATTTAAACTCGGAACAAGTTTGGAAATCCGACAGGAAATTCTATAATTTTCATAAACAAATTCATCTGGAATTATCCGGGCAGATTTCGTGACTGGGTTGCAGCTGAAATGAGTCGCTTCACTTGGAAATCACAAACCATCGCGTTGAGCTGGGGGGCGGGAAGTACCTCGGTTTCCGAGTAATGGACTTCCCCAGGACACGTGCCCAGGATCAGACCCTGTGTCCAAAGCCCAGTCTGGGTTCTTTGCAATGGAACGTTCGGGATGGGGAATAACTTGAATTCCGGTCAATGGGAAATAAACCCAGAAGACATGTTTCTTGACTCGGTTGTGTATGTGAAGGGGAACAAATCGAACTCTAGCGATCCTTTTCTCCCATGGATTGGGGGGGGGGGCTTAGAAGCAAATACGTTGACGCTTTCAGCAGGTACATTTACACTCCCCTGCTGTCTACACCCCATAAGGCACACCCCTATTCCCAGAAGATCCTGGGAATTGTAGTTACAGATAGGTAGCCGTGTTGGTCTGCCATAGTCAAAATAAAAACATTCCTTCCAGTAGCACCTTAAAGACCAACTAAGTTAGTTCTTGGTATGAGCTTTCGTGTGCATGCACACTTCTTCAGATACACTGGGAATTGTAGTTCACAGCACACACAGCTACCAGCACCCTTAAAAAACTACAGCTCCCAAGTTTCTTTGGCGGTGTGCCTTTAGATGTGTGGTGTGGATTTTTTATTCTCTTTTCTTTTTCTACAAAAATACTACTTTCAACACTCTTACTTGGGAGTAAGCTCCATTTTACTCATTGGGGCTTGCTTCCGAATAAACCACATGGGTTGCCAAATAGTGAAGAGCCTCATGGTCGAATATTTGGGTGGACTTCAAAACTAATAGACGATATATATATATATATTGTATATAAATATATGGAAAAACCATTAAGAGAAATTCAGCCAGTCTCAACTAATTACCGTCCAAATTACATTGACCAGGTCGCTTTATATCAATTGCTCCTTCCTCGGCGTCCATATATTAAAATATTTAACGACAAGGGGAAATAGGAATTCTTGGAAGGATTATAGACTCATCCCAATTCCCAAGCACGTTTCAAACGCCCCATTTATCCGAGAAGGGAATGCGCTCCCCTTTTGGATATGTCAGGCTTTCCAATAGGATTACTCAGAAGGAAGACCCCGATGTCATGAGCGTAGCTTCTGCCTCTGCTGGGACGTGCTTTTACTTGGAAGTAAACATCGTTGATTAGGATGGACCTACTTCCAAACGATCTCTATCATCCAAGGGCCCAAGGCACATTTAATTTACACCCGCGGGACTTAATTCGGAGGAAAGACTCGCGTTGTTCGAGTGTCAGGCTGAAGATGCCCAACGCCCCGATCCAAACAACAGCAAATTATCTCTCAAGGGAGTAGGATACATTATTGCCGCCCATGGGACCAAAGCGCTTTGTCAGGAAGGCAGCAGCCAAGCCTAACTCGAGGGACACGCTCCACGCAAAGGGCGCAAGCCCACCTAGAGCATGTTTCCTCGGAAGTAAGTGTGCCCAGGAGTCCAGCAGAAACCCTTTTGAAACTCGAGAAGACCCCAAGAGAGAGTGGGAGACCGCTCAGGGTGGTTCTAACTACCACTACTCAGAAGTAAGTCCTATTGAATTCATTGGGGCTTGCTCCCAGGAAACAGGCGTTAGGATAGCAGCCTGCAAACTGCGTAGCCTTGGACCCAGTTCCTTGGAAGTAAGCGCCATTGGAGCTCCCACACTGGGATTTACTCCCCAGCCGGCAGGGAACTGCAGAGAGTTGCGGTTTGCTCCTGAAATTAATGGAGACTTCCGATGTCTTCGACGTTGCGTCTGGAACCCCCTAATCACACGCACACGTGTTCAGGATCGGAGGGGACGGATGCCACTTCCATGGGTATCCTTACTCGAAAGTAAGCCCTGATGAATTCATCGTAGCTTATTCCCCACCCCACCCCCCAAAAAGTCAGGTTGTACATAACCGCCGCCTTAAAACGGCCAGTTCTCCAGCGCGGGATGGAGAAGGGTGGTAATTCGGATTAAATGCTGTGGGGAACGAACCTTAAACGAACCTGTCTATTCCTTGGAGGAATGATAATGGCATGCAGCTTTCTTACACGAAGATATTCTCGTACACACCCACACACCAATATTTTGACTGATACAGCACTTAAAATGGGGACGCCGATTATTCGCTTGATCTGAGCATTCCTCATCGGAGGCGTCTCTTGCAAATGGGATTTGGTTTTTTTTTAATTCTCTGGCTCCCACTCCCAGTCTGGAGTTCTGGCGTTGGGGCTGATTTACCTGGGCCTTGTAATGTTCTCCAGACAACACTTACAACCCCAGCAAAGCGCAAGCCCAACTCGGGAGTCAATCCTGCTGAGTGAATTGGGGGCATTTTGTTTCGTTTTTGTTTCGTTTACTTCTGAGTAAACGGGATGGGGATTTGGTGGAGCGTCTGAATTACAAACAGCACAAATCCGGGGATCAAATAGGAGGTACCTGAAGGCCAAGTATACAGCCTGATCCAGAAACTGGTGACCCGGGAGAGTTGGGAATCATGCGGAATCCAAGCAGCTGTATCCATAAGGCTTATAGGACTTTACAGAGTTAGGCACCCCTTAAACCCACCCATTCTGGGGACCCTAATAATCCATACAGTTACATTAAGCAGAGCTAGGCACCTCTAAAACCCACTGCTTTTGGGGAGACTGTTAAACTGGAGCTGTTATATACTGAAAAAATAGTATCTGCATCAAATTCGAGGAGTCTTTATATCTCAGCAGTGCAGAGACTCCTAGGCAAGCAGCCCCCGTGCGTTCAGTGCGTTTACTCCCAGGTAAGCGTGCACAGGACTGCGCCCTAAATAAACTGCTTACATGGTATTATATCCTAAGCTATAATAAGGGAAAATCTGCCCCCTCCTTTAAGCATCCTAAACACGTTAGCCATAAATCCTAGTTGATGTCCGTGGTTATTTGGGAGCGGGGGGTGTATGTCCCACCTCCTTGTGGGCTTGCAAACCTTACTTGGAAGTAAATCCCGCCGCAACCGAAGCCGGTGGGATCGGATTCACTCCAGAATCAAAGCGTTTGGAAGCAAGGTGTGTGAACGTGCTGGGAACGGATATAAGTAAAAAAACCCTTTAAAAAAAAATCCTAGGAAGTCTCACTGTGTCTTACTCCTGAGTAAATATGCACGGCGTTGCTTCCCAAGGTAACGATGCTGGAGAGTGCGCAGCTCCCTTATTTGGGTCTAAGTCACTTTAAATTAACCGCCCCCCCCTCCCAGGACTGGGCTGCGATCCTTGACATTATCAGCTTGAAATCGAATTCAACAGGAGGAAACTGGATTAGCGTCCGAACAAAAACAGAATGCAGGATCCATCGGTTCGTTTATTTTTTAATCGTCATCATCATCATTATTATTAAGAGAGGAATTATTATGCTAGTGGAAGTGGTCTTTCCTTTACATTTTAGAGCTGGCGTCGTGAACCTTTAGGTTTCAATGCTAAAAGCAGAGTTATGCTTGAAATTAAATAATTTCTAACCTCCCCCTTCCTCATAAAAAGTAGCTGGGTGTCCGTCCCCCCCCATTAAAACAAAGATCCTTGGCTTAGTTATTTAAGGTAATTCTGCCCATTCTTAGTTTCCACTAATGGACTTTTTTTACTTAAGGCGTTTTAAGAAAGACCCCTCCGCGTCCTTCTCCCACCCCCCACAAAGTGCCAATAATATTTGGGCACAATTCAGCCCGGAGAAGCACCTTAAAACCTGCAGTCCTACTAGGCGCAGTTGCCTGGGAGTCGTGCCCATTTTAACGAGCGGCCTTTCCTTCCGAGTAATCCCACCTAGGCTCGGTTTGCACACCCCATTAATTTCGCGGGGAGGGGCACGGAAAAAGAGAGGTCTTAAACATGGGCTTAAAACTTTCTCGCTGGTGAAGTTAACCCCTGGGCTTTAAACACACACACACAAACGCTTCACTTCGGTTAGATCGGGGCCTTCTCTCTATCTGAGCTGGGCTCAAGGTCTTTTTTCTACTATCAAAGGTGAAATTGACCACCTCTGCAAATCATTATATTTGTTACTTAAAAGAAAACAACTTTCCCTTTCGTGCCTGCTAAGCGCGCCTCCCGCCCCCTTTGTTCAATGCAAAGAGCGCAACTTATTGGATTCCGCAATGCTGGGTCGCGATGCTGCACAAAACTGCAGCGCGCTTTTTAAATACGCGATGGTGGGGTGGTTGCGTTTAATATTTAACAGGCGTGTGCCAGCAAATCATTGAGAAACACACACACTAGATCCGCAAATTCTGCTGCGGAAATGGCGTGACCCACAGCTAAGACTACTGCGAAATAAATAGAAGGCACAAAATCTATCAACAACTATTATTAAATATATAAAAGCACCACGCTCATTCGGACTGTGGGCTCTGAATTGTTCCTGTAGGAACCATGGCAGCGTACTAAAATTGTGCCAAGATTATAGGGGGCGGACAACCACATCAGTGCAAGTTAAGCTCGCCTTTTTAAGACATCCTGGTGTTTAGCAAGGGATATTTAAGAAGGCGCTGAGTTCTCCAAACCTAGAAAGGCATGGAAAGTGCGTGTGTATAACGCAGAGAGAGACTAGGGCCCATTGAAGGCTGGGGGGCTGCGGAGGAAACTGTCTCTCTCTCTCTTTTTAAGGCAGCAGAACTGTTTTTTGATCCCACACCGCACGTATACGCAGCATCGTGTACATTATCGATTATAGCGTTTGTTTTCCTGGGGGTGGTGATTGGGGGAGAACAGCGCAGCCCCCACAATTCCTTCCCTAAGGCTCCATTGAAGACCAGGGCAGTTACTTCCGAATCAATAGGGAAAGGAATCGAACTAGCCTGTTGATCCCCCTATTTTCCGGATCCTGAAAGAGAACGAACTAGCCTGTTCATCTAAGAACACACCTGTAAAAACTAAACATGCCTCCCCCACACCACAAAAAAATCCCTTCTAAGTAACCTTTTAATTTGACTTTAAAGAAAGGTCATTCATCACCGAACAAATGACCTCAAGATTTATTGAAATAATCCCCGCATTTATTCTTTTGTGTTTCCTCCACGCACACGCCAAAGTTAAGGGATCTTAATTTTATATATGACACTCAAACACACACAAAACATACAGATATATATAAATTACAATTAGCTCCTTTGCACTTTTTGCAAAATTATGGAGAAGTGATGAAAAGTACTATATTCTGCTCAACGGGGAAAAAATAATTACTGGCGTACATTTTTTTAGTAATCCAGGATCAAACCCTATTTTCCAGTTTTGAAAAGATCTACTGGAATCCATTCACACAGGCGCACGCACACCCCCAAGCATTTTAAGTACAGTAAAAGGGTTTTTTCCAGCCCCTTCTGCCAATTTTAAGGCAAATAAAAGAAGCGGAGTTTAAATTGCCTTAAAAATAAAGGTGATTATTTTATAGGATAAAAATATTTCCTGTTAATTCACTTTAGCTGTCTTGCCAAAAAAAAAAAAAAAGACTTTATAGGTTTTAATAAATAACAAGTAAACCAGCCCCTGCGGTGAAAAAAAATGATCAGAAATGTTAATGGTAGCTCACAGCATAATCCTATGCGTGCCTTCTCAAAAGTAAACCCCGTTGAATTCAATGGGATTTACCTCCATGAATTATTGCCTCAGCCTTCGCTGAACTAAAGGCACTAACTAACCGCTCACCCTGGAAGAAATGTTGCTTATGCAGGCCATTGTTTTCTTCAGGTTTACCTGGGAGTAAGCTCCACTGAACACACCAGAATTCCTTCCCAGTAAACCGACCTGCCACCGCACTGTTAGCAAGCAAGCAAGCCCATCTCCCCTCCCGACGTTACTTGTGTTTACTCTAAATTAAGCCCGGTTGATCTCAGTTAAGCTTACTTCCCTGGCAAATCTGGATAGGATTGCAACGTTGACTGGAGGTCCCGATGGGAAGGCGAGCGGGGAAATCAATGGGATTTCCTTCCCAAGTTAACATATCTCTTAGCATACGCGATGCGGCTGTAAATCCGCAAGGCTATGATGCGCATTTAAATCCGCATTGCAATCGATGAGAATTTACTTCCAAGTCAACCGTGTACAAGCGTGTAGGATACGCTCTCCAGCGAGGATTTTCCGCCCATTATCCCACCCCACCCCTGACCCCAGAAGGCGACAACCTCTGGCAGGGGTGTAGGTTGTTACGAATTTTAAACTCCTGATAAGGAGGCATGATTTATTAGCTTTGGGTAATAATAAAGCCCCCTTCATTAGCATCAGGTGTGGGGGGAAAGCACCCTACAGATTTATATCGGATAAATTTATTTAAAAATGTACGGTCTTTCAGGTTAGAGGTTGCAAATTCTTAAGACGGGGACCAAGAACGTGCACATCCATTCACACACACACGAGATATTGTACGAATTATATATGGAACACACACTATTATACGTGTTATATACGGAATAGTTCTACGAAGTTGACTAAATACAGACTCCAAAAGGAGAGCTTTAACGAGGAGGTTTGCAAAAGGGAGTTGTAAACAAGAGCTCAGGCGTTTCGGATTGAGGACTACTCACTTTAATGCGGATCTAAAGAGCCACAGATGTACAGCGCCTGGCGCCCCAGAAAATCCCAATCTCAAAGAGTAAGGAAAATATCTGCCTGTTGCGGGAGATAAATTGTGCTGATCAACAGCAGCCCCATAGCGCCAGTTTTTGCGATGGTTTACTCAGGAGTAAAGCCCCCAACTGCACCATTTCAACCAGGACTTGAACTCTTTAATAAATCCTGCGCTCCAGCTCGCAGCTTTTCTTTCTTTTAAAAAAAGGGTACGGTATGCCTGCCTGATCTCTCTCTCTCTCTCTCTCCACTCCCCCCCCCCCCACAAAAAAAACTCCAGTTCCCAGCGGAGAGATTATCTGAAGATAGAGACACGTGTCAATTGTGTGACAGGAGCCGGGCATCCCCGAGGCACAGAGGAGGTGGCAGGCCGGGCGGATGTTTCAAAGCCTTGGAAATTAAATGAAAGAAAAACAGCAGCTCCTCTCCTGGCCCCCACCCCACCCAGCTTTTTACCCCACAGAAAGAAGGAAAGGGGGCACGGGAGGGACTTACGAAGCCGTGCTTATCCGAGATGTTGTTGGTGAGCTTGAGTTTGTGGAAGGCGACCGGCTTGGCCATCCACTGCTCCCCGGTGGCGGGGCTGTCCGGGTGGATGTACATGCGTTTGGGCATCTCCGGGTCCGCTTTCCCGGCCACCATCCAGCGCGAGTTGTGGAACTTGTAGCGACAGTCGTCGGCCGCCACGATATCCATTAACAAAATGTACTTCGCTTTCTTGTCCAAGCCGCTGACGCGAACTTTGAAAGGGGGGAACATTCGCCTGAATAAACACCAGGAAATTTAAAAAAAGAAAAAAACAAGGTTTTAAGGGAAACGATCATTCCACCCACCTCTTCGCAAAGACAAGAATTCAACTCGGAAACACTGCAATCTATTTAAAACACACGTGCCCGTTATTAAACATTATGGATCACTGTGAAACGCTGGTTTTTATTTCAAGAGATGGCCTTATGTTTTTGTTTTGAATTGCGTCCCTTTCTTTTTCGAAAGAGAGAAGCGTGACAATCTAAGGCTTTGTTTTGAAGGCAAGGGTACAGGGCTTCCTCGGCGGGCGATTTCCACGCATGTTTACTCAGAAGTAAGTGCCACGGCACTCTGTTCAGCAGGCTTTCCAAAGAGGCTGCAGAGACTGCGGTCTTTGGCGTCTGCGATCCCAGAGCACAGTTCAAGGGGGAAAGGTTCAGTCGCGCACCGTGGGAATGGTCTCCGAGTAAACATGCACTCGAACTGGACTGAAACTCTTTCTCAGACGCGGGGGGCCCTAAACGCGTTTACTCCAGAGTAAAGCCGGTTTTGTGCAAGGAAAGTCTTTACGAGGTTGCAATTTCAAATGCAGGCCCGGGGCACATCCTTTGAAATTAGGCCACCTTTTCAGGGCCAGGGTTCTATGAAAACAAAGACACCCCCCCAGAAAATAATTCACCAATCCAAATTCTGCTTTTATAAAAAGGTGTGCATGTCGAGGGTTTGAAAGAAAGCTCCCCCCCTCAAAAAAACCTGTCTGTCCCTCTGCATTCGAAAGCCCCATTCTAGCAAACAGGTTTACTCTGAAATTCTAAATCCCATCCATTTCGCTGGGATTTACTTCAAGGTAAGGGTGAAAGGGATTTGCAGCGTGCATAGGACACACTTTTTATTTTTATTTTAGGAGCAGATTAATAAGAAAACGATTCCTTGTTCCGGATTAAAAATCCAGGTTCAAAAGGAAGTTGAAATCCGGATTGTCAGGGGCAGGGAAGTCGAATGGCCTAGTTGTGCGCCTGCGCGGCAGATCTTCTCTCTCTCTCTCTCTCTCTCTCTCTCTCTCTCTTTAAAAAATGTGGTGCAAATCCTACATGTCGAATGGGGGTGAGGGGTCGTGTCGAAGCCCAAGCGGGCGCCCCTTGTTTTACCATTCCAAATTTCCCTTGACCTAACCTGAAAAGAGACAAAACGCAAACCTCAAACTTCTCTTAACAGACCGAAGGCATTGCTGGCAAAGGGAGGTAGGGGGGAGAGAATAGATAAAACAACAGGAAACCCCCTCCCTGGAAGTTCGAGAAATTTGTCCGCTCATTATATTTGGGGTGGGGAGGGCAGGGGGCCCAGTGAGGACGGAGGGCTTCCCTGCAGGCAACATGAAACGGAAAATGGAAATAAATTTAGCAGATCCAAACCGCAGTACCCAAATTTTCAGGAATCTGGGTGGAAGGGAGCGTTTCAAATCCATTTCAAAACCTCCAAAAATCATCCCTCCTTCATTCAGCAGCGTGTTTTGCTCTTAAGGAAGACCCTCAGTTTTGAAGGGGGGATTTCTGGCATCAGTTATGCCTCTTTGGCCTGATCCTAATGCCTGTTTTACCCTTTGTAGTCAAGTCAACCGTGTTTGACATAGGGGCTTACTCCTATGTAAAACGTGCCCTGCGGTTGCAATCTGTACTCCTAGGCTCCTCTAGGATATTTTAAAGTAAAGTGTAATTATTCAGCTTTTAAAAAATACATGCATACATATGAACTTTAAAAATAAAATAACAATATTGGCTAAAACCACACAACTCTGGGGTGTTTCGAGGCTATCAGCCAGAAACATTTAACCCGGAAACAAGTTTTCTTTTAATCGTGTAAACAAATATAATATATATAATATATATAATATAATAAATAATTAACCATGAATTGGGGAGGTGGGGGGAAGAGACCTAGTTTCAGCGTGGAAAAGACGACTTCCACACAAACGCACGCGCGCGCACACACAGCAAGAACCCTTTACCAAAAATCAGATATATCTGCTTAGCATTTAAACACACTAACCCAACCTTGAACGCGTTGGCTTGGGAATAAAACCCCAGGATTGCAGGAAAACTTTACTTCCAGTTTATGTGGCATTGGCTGGGAAGGGCTTTAGGGGTAGGAAGGCGTTTTAAGAGAGATGACAGATACATTTAAATTAAAGTCATAGTTGGGGGAGCGTGCCGTGAGAAACAACGCAGAAGGTTGATTCTTCCCCCTACCTAGCAAAAATCAGTGCTTAATAATGCTCATATCATGCTATCACGCAAAACATGAATTATTATCCTGCTATCATGCAAAACATGAATCATTATCCTGCTATCATGCAAAACATGAATTATTATCCTAACATTAAAAAATATGAATTATTATCATTATCAATTATTACTTTTGCTATTCCCAATTGCAACGTGGTTGGCGCCCGCAACTGCTCACCTTCCAGATTTGGTGATCACCATCTCGGTCCCTAGTTTGTGAAACTGATCCCAGAGATCTTTGGCTTCCAGGGTCACTTTGGGGTCGTCCTCAACCTCCTCCTCGGGCTCCAGGCTTTTGAGCGACCTCAGATGGGCGGCTTGGTGGTGGTGTCCCAGCGCCGAGACGTGCAAACTGGCCTCGGCTGCTCCGGCCAGGCTAGGATCCTGCAAAGGTTTCGTCAGGGCGGCCGGAGGCAGAGCCAAAGCCGGGAAGAAGGAGGGCTGAGCGGCCGCCAGGAAAGCTGACATAGGGAAGTCGGACGGCCTGGGCGCGTGGAAAGGGTGGTAAGCCATCGCAGTCCCCGGGAAGGCTGGATCTCGCATCAGTACATCCACAAATCCGGGAGGAAAGCCCGATCCCTCCAGCAAGGGAGGGGTTGGGAGTTGATGGCGGGGGGGAGAAGAAGAGGCGCCTGCTTTGCTTGTCAATTTCAATCCCCCCCACCCCGTACACACACACACACACACACAACACACACACAAGCGCACCTCCCCCCTGCGAGCTCAGGCAGGAGAGCTAGTGAATTTCAACCCGTTTTCAGTTCGCGGTTCTCAGAAGCGCCCCCGGGCTGGTGGGTTTCAACCCACCTCAACTCTGGCAAAACTGCCTTCGGGTTCCTGTGTAGGGGGCCAGAAATTGGGGAGAAGGGAGGGAAGCCCGAGCAGAGCGGGGGGGAAAGCCCACACAAACAGGCGCACACAGACTCACATACAAACACACTATCAAAACAGTCCCGGTGATTTGAGTTCTTCTGGACGTCTCCGAGGGGCCGGTAAGTCCTTATATGTTTTTTTTCCTCTTGCAGGCAGGAGGGAGGGCGAAACAGAGCCCCTTCTCCCCGATCAAATTGGAGGGGGGACCCCCCAAAAAAGTGCAGCCGACAAGGGCGAGTCTTGACGCCTTCAAAAAAAATCAAGTCCTTAAAATAAAATGTTAAAGAACAGCTCAAGATGATCTTGCAATCGGAAAGGTTTGGGGAGGGGGAGTCTGCGGAGAAGCGCGTCCCCCTCCCTCCCAGTCCTACAAGAACTCCTGACCCCCCTCCCCGAGAGAGGGAGAGAAAGCCAAGCTGGATCTGGCGGCCGTGGGGTGGGGAAGGGAGGGGGATCTTGCCGCTGGCCCCCCCTTTTTCTTCTCTGGCGCTCGCGCGCTCTCTTTCCCCCCTCGCCGTTTGCGAGCGAGCGAGCGGGCGGGCAGCAGCCGGGGGAGCTTCCTTCGCCTTTCCGACCCAAAGCGAAACCAACCCCCGCCCCCTCTTCTCCGGTCGCTCAAGGATCGCGAGGCTCCGGAGTTGGATCGACGCCGGAATCCGAGCCGGGAGCCAGGCGCTTCATAGCTCCGAAGGAGAGCGAGCCCCAGGGCAGACTGGCTTGCGTCTCTTCTGGATCCCTCTCTTTTAAAAAATAAAGGAGCAGAAAGCGCTGGGACGATCTCTCGTGCGCCCTTCCTCGCTCGGATTCCTCCACCTCTTCTCTCTCCTCCTCTCTCTCTTTCCTCCTCTCTCTCTCTCCCTCCCTCCCTCTTCTTCCTTCCTTCCTCCCCACCCCCCTCGCTCCGCTCCGCGCGTTTCCACCTCTCGGGCCAACCCTTAATGAGCCGAGCCCCCCTTGATTGTGGATTTTACGCGGTTCAGACCAATTGTGGATGTCCATAGGCGTGGTTTTGACAGGTCCGGCCAAGATCTGGGGTGAGAGAGGGAGCTGGGAAGGGGTGGGGGGTGGAGAGAAGGAGGGAATAGAAAAGGGTTTGTGATGGGCGGGTGGAGAGAAAGAGAGAAGAGGGAGGAGAAAGAGAAGAAGAGAGGATCGGAGGGGGGGTGAAAGGTGTCGGAGGCATCACCCGAAAGAAAACATGTCAACAGAATAAAATATTAACCAATGACAGAGGCAAGGCCTCGGGAGCCCTCCCCTCGCCAGGCCCGGCTCCTAGCTGATGGGGAGGGAGGGGGAGAGCGAGGGGGCACGTTCCCCCAGCGCAGGAACTGTTGGCAGAGGCACCCGGAGTGAGTCTGGCCAGGCAGCCAGGAGGGAAGGCGCCCCACGGAATGCGCCAGCGCGCGAGCGACCAGGGCGCAGGCCGGGCGAGGGATGGAGATCAGAGAGAGGGCGGAGGCCTGCGGACCAGGATCCGGACTGGGGGCACTACCCTGGTTCTCCAGAAAGCCCTTGAATACACCCACGGAGAGGATCTATCACCTAGTGGAAAAGGAAGCGGCAGGAACCATTCCTAGGACTGGAGAAGAGACGCCGGCAACGAGCCATCTTTGCTCGGAGTCGGGTTTTTTTGGGTTGTGGGGATGAGTGTTTGGCCTTGAACAGGTGCTTGGAAAGGGTCCCTCTCCCCAGAGCGCACCCCACCCCCACTCGGTGTATATTTTGAACGCTAGTGCAGGTGTCTCTTTCCACACGTGTTTTCTAACCCCCCCCCCACCACTTTATTCTCAGGGGAAGTTTTTAGAAATTTCATCCCTTCACACAGGCCTCTGGACTTTGGAGCTACTCCCGAGTAGACCCGTTGTAAGCTTATTGGGCCTTGGTGCCCAAAAGGCCTGCCAGCAAAAGCGGGTGGGTGTCACGTGCCTAAAGACTGGCGAGTCCTCTGAACGTGAGAACTCTGTTATCTTGTTCGGAGGCCTGCCAGTGTGTTCTTTCTGCGGGTGTACATAGTGGATGCTTCCCAGCACAACACCACATTCGAATTAGTATTTATTATTTGCTGAAACCAGTACAGCATGGTGTGGCTTTTCTGCATAGCACAAGCGACTAACAGGTCGCTGCCCCGATGAGCTTACAATAAACATATTAAGGAGCTCAAATATGCTAACCTATTCCACGTCTATTCTGCATCTATAGTGCGGCATTCTTGGGGAAAGCTTCCGTTAGAATCGCACTGTTCTGGGAGTAGTTTACTTCCGAGAAAATGCAATTCAGGTGTTAGTAAATGTCACAGCTTCGTCGCGAAAGAAACTGGCGAAGAAATTCCGCTATAGGCTGAAATCCCCTTGGATTTGGGTGCAAATCCCCTTGGAGTGCAACGCGTTAGTCCTACACAGAGTAGACCAATTGCAAAATAACAGGCATAAATTTTATCGGGTCTACACTGAGTATATAACCCGATAGAATGTATTTCTGAGTAGACCATGCGTGGACGCGTTCTGTGGCCACTCGCTGGGGACAATCCTGGGCTTCGGGAAGACCCAGTTTATCACGCTTACCCTGGGGTAAATCGCACTGAGCGCAAGGTGACTTACTTCTGAGTAAATATCATTGAAGACAGCAGGCTTACACCTTCCGTTAGCTGCCTAGGCGCGAGCCGGTTTCAGAAGTTCACCCCTCAAGTGGTCTAGGGCCAAAACTGTTCCCCTTTCCCGCCCACCCCCTACAAAGAGGGATATTTTGAAAGTGGGGGTGAACAGGGACACCGTGAATATAATTATTCCATTTAATCCATCAAAGGGCTGCTTCTTTCCTTCTTTCCCCTTTCCTGCCCCCCAAATTATAGTTTCTTATGACATCCATTCCTTTTCCAAAACCCCGAGCGCGATGTTCCACCCCCCCCCCGCGATTTAATTTCAGGGAGGAAGAAGGGAGGGGGGGAGAGCCAGAGAGAGGGAGGGAGAGAAATCCTTTGAAGAGATTCGGGTAGGGCCCACCCAGAGAATGGAGAGAGGGCCATGCGTCCCCCCCTCCAGCGGATCCGGGCAGGGGCTGCCTGGACCACGAGCAGATATCCCAATCTTTGGGGTAGGGGTGGGGCGCACAGATAACGCGGGGGAGGCATGCGGGGGGGGGGGTCTGAGAAAAATGGAGGCAAGCCGGTGCGCATCGCCGCTTTAAGACTTCGCTTCCTAGCCCAGTCTCGGCCTCCGGGACCGTGCGGAGATGGAAAGATTCAGCCCAGGCAATGGAAGTAATAGCGGAGCGAATCGGACCCTCTGCAAAACGCGGCCAAAGCAGCCTCGGGTGAGTAGCGAGCAGCGGGGCGCGCGTTCAGAGATACCTCGGGGTAGGTTTCGCGCGAGCGCCGATCCGTAGTATTTTTAATTTTTTTAAAAGCTTTTGGGAAAAGGTCAAAGAGGCGAGGAGGGTGCCAAAACATGGAACACTTTTTGTGCGCGTGTGAACGCAGCCGCGGTTCACACCTGATGTATTATTAATTATTAAATCATTCTTACTATTCTGCAACTCCGATACTATTAATACTCCCACCCCCAACCTAAAGATTTTGAACTAGATGGTCTCCAACAGCGCATTCGTGCCATGTCTACTCAGAGGTAAGTCCGATTGGACCCCACTGGAACCTGCTCCCAGCTGCAATCCTATATCAAGCTCACCTGGAAGCAAGCCTCCTTGAGCTCAGCGGGACTTACTTCTGAGTAGACATGTACAGGATTGCGCTCTGAATGAACAGCTCCCAGTTTTACTCGGGGCCTTTATTGTTTTTTTAAATGGGTTTCTACATCCCAGACTCCCACGCTTAACTTTTGGATGGATCGCAGCCCTGGAAATACTGTAGCGGTTCTCCCCACCTCCCCACCCCGCAATCCCCTGGGCTGACATCCACAAACCACTTGTCTACCCCTAAACACCAATGCTACCCACACCGTCCTTAGGAACACAACTTTGCCGTCCGGTTCTCCGCATCTTTATTCGGAATAAAGTCCCACTTCGCTTGCATAGAGCATACTACACCCAAGTGAGAGTGCGTAAGGATCGTAGCCCTGACCTCTTGACAGCCACATCAGCTCGTCAGCGTATCCCATAATACAGGCGCGGGGGGGGGGTTAAATGGTCCCCCTACCTATTAAAAGCACCCAACGAATTGTCACCGGCGCCCGGCCGTTCGCATGTAATGCGTAAAGTTGGCTGGCGAAATTCCTTTCTTTTATTGCGCCCCCAAAAAATGGTTCCAAATGAGAAATGGATAGCAATGAAATTAGTTTTGGCTCTCTCATCTCTCGCCCCCTTGTTCCGTGATCAGTTGATCGGCATTATTTGCCCACCGTCTTTCCTAGTCTTTTCCTGGAGGGAGAGAATTTACTTAGGGGGTTGGAGAAAACAGAGCCAAGAGGGCGATCGCTTGCAAAGGCTACTTTGTTTGGAAATGGATTTTTTTTGGGGGGGGAGAGGCGCACCTCTTTCTCTCTCGCCACCTCCTCAAGATCCCACCCACCCACCCTGCCCCAGCCAAATCTTCCCACTCCATAGACAGTTGACAAGGAGAGCTATCTGTCTGGCTGTGTGTCTACTTTCAGATTTCCCCCTGATTGAGCCGGGGGGGGGGGAGAAGAGAGTTGGGGTCAAGAGCCTCTTGGCGCCAGGAGTTTGAAGTGTCCACAATTAAAAAGCGACAAGACAAAGGAGTTTTTTTAAAAAATAAATAGAGAGAAGCATTTCTGTCCCCCAAATTCTGGGAAGTTATTCCGCCCCCCTCCTTTTCTCCCTTCGAGTGGGAGAGGACCTATAAGCCCGCGATGGGAGCAGCAGCCGCGCTTGCCCAGGCTGCGGAATCATGTGCTCGCCTGACCCCTAGATGGCCGCATCTAATCAGCTTCTGAGAGACTCAGCAAGGCCAGCTAGTCTTTCGCAGCTCCTCGGCGGCGTGGAGAGAAGGGGGAGGGGAGAGAACTCCGCGCAGACACGCACAGGGTCCCCCAGCCCAGTCCCCAACTGGGGCAGCATCCCTACTGGGCGGGTCGAGATCTATGGAGCAGCAGGCGCCTTAGGTCACCTCTCCATCGTTCACGCAAAGCACGCGACTTTTCTCAAAGAATCCCGAGGACGGTGCCGTAGTTTCCCCGGCACAGAGCTACAGTGCCCAGTACACTTAACAAACTACAGTTCCCAGCTCTTCTTAACAAGCGAGGGCTCCCAAGATTCTTTGGGGGAGAGGGGGCCGCGCGCCGCGCGTGTGTGGCGTGGCCTTAGCTCTCGCCCCGAGGAGCTTACAGTTAACGCCGAGCATTTTGGAGGGAATGAACTGGAGTGGGGGGGGGTTAATAATAAATAGGATGCGGATAATGAATATGAGCAAAAAATCAAAACGACAGCGGAAAAGGGGGGAAGTGAAAAGGCATTGGCCCCACCCACCCCCCAGGTACAACCCTTAATTCACAGCAGAGAAATGGGGGGGGTGCGCTGTTTGCAGCAGCCAGATAACCCCACCTTTTTTTTTTGAGCGCCTAATATCCAGTTTGAGTCTGATGAGGCTACGATCCTAACCACACTTATTGGGGAGTAAGTCTCCTTGAACTGAACAGGGCTTTCTCTGAAATAGACACGCATAGGATCGCTCTGTGGCGAACTCTTTGCCTGCCCCCTCCCACCCGTCAGCCAGTAAACATTTCTGTTTACAGTGCCTTTGACTTAGTTGCTCCAGTGCAGAGGCTTCCTGAGCCCCGGGATCTGTCTGAAAAAGCCAGACCTCATCCCCACAAGATGTTGAGCACCGAGGCAACGGGTTTTCCTGGACATGGACAGAGTGCGTTTCAAGTGACCCCCAAGGTGTTATTATTACAAGCCCGCACATTTATTGTCTTAAAGGAGCGAGGCTTCTGGGGGGAGGGGTGGCTCCTCCAGCCTGCCTGCGTTGACCCCGGTACGTGTTTTGTTTTTTAAGGCTCAAGAAGTAGGCACGCTTTTTACAGCATATCTTCTCTTTATGCGTGTGTTTGAGATGGTCTGTCACGCACACACCCTCGTCTTCTCCTCAGCCCACGAGAAAACTAATAGGGAATCACCTAATACCGAGTCAAACCATTGATCTATGGAGCTCCATGTTGCCAGCACTGACTGGCAGCAGCTCTCTAGGGCTTCTGGCAGAGGGGGCATTCCCTCTCCTATGGGGAGATGCCTGGGATCGAACCTGGGACCTCCTGCAGGCAAAGCAGCTTCTCTACCCCTGACCTACAACCTTTCCTTTCCGGAGAACAGAGAGAAAGCCATATATATAGATGGGGTGCAAGTAGGTGAAGGTACTAGTCAGAACAGGGTCCAGACGGTGCTTCTGCAGATTTTTCATCCACTCATTTCCCCCATCCATATTATCCTGTCACTAATCCAAAGCAACCACCCTGCAAAGTGGGGCGCCATTACTACCCTGTTGCTGATGGTGTGAGACAGAGAAGGGCCAAAAGCCAGATCAGAAGCCGGATTTGACCCCTGGTGGGCTGTGGGGGGGAAGCTCACTACCTCAAAGCCAATTCAGTCACTATTTGGTAAAATTCAGATTCTGCAAGGGGCTTATGACAGCCAGGTAAAGGTGTTCAATTTAAGGCTCTGCTCCTCCAGCCCAGTTACCAAGCAAGGCTAAAGAGGCCGGGGCTCCTACATCTTTAGTAGCAAGCTGCAGCTGCCGAAAGTCCATTTTCTACCCAGCTATTGAAGGTGCAGGAGTCCCGGCCTCCTTGCTGATATTCCTGCTGCCTCTTCCTGAATTAAACCCCATCACCCCAACTTCCTTCTCAGCTCTCTTGCTCCCAATAGTGCAGAACAGCTGAGGTGGACCTCAGCTATAAAGGGGGGGGGGAAATACTCTTCCCAAATACCAAGCAACGGTCCATGATAGCAACAGGCAAATTGATATTATTATTATATAATTATATTTATTATTATATAATAATTATTATTATATAATAATAATAATAATTAGTGCTAAGGAATGATTTGAGGAAAGGAAGTGCAAAAAGGAGTAGTTTTAAAACTGGGAGCAAGGTTGATGTTCTTTTTAGTGGTAGCGATGGCACCTGCTTGCTCAAGGTACCCCTTGATTTGAAAATGATAGATCCCAATATTCCTCCACCCGCGCGCATTTTAAACCCACGTGTAAATAAGCGACCGATTACGTGGCTTTTTGCTACGCGATTTCTGGTTTTGCTGTCTATGGGCGGGGAAGAGAAGGGCAGTTTGAGCGAGATGTTAGTCTTGTTATCTTTCTGTTTTGTTTTCACCAAAGAGAGGAGAAGGATGAGTCCCTTATTAAACGTGGACAAAGTCAACCAGCAGCTAGAGAAGCATCAGACCCTGTAGGGGCCAGCCCACCCCTTCCAAAATACACCCCTTTCCTTACAATTTTATCCCTATTCCAGGCTGTTACGGAGAAAGGGAGGACCTACAACGAGCCCGATTCTAGCTTCGCTTCCCCGGAAATAAGCGCCACAACACACAGAGGTCAGGGGTTCCTATTCGCAAGGAAAGCGCGCTCAGGATCACAGCCTGAAAAAAAAAGGGGGGGACAGTTTTTGCCGATAATTCATTTTTAACTTTCAGGAAAGGGTTTGTCGGGTGCTGGTGAGAAATAAAGAAGATACAGACTCGGTACCTGTTCGTGCTCAAAGCATACCTGCGACACGATCCAGCCAAACAACTCTAATAAATACCTCACTTGTTTCAACAGCAGAACTGTAAACGCTCGCTTGCTTCTTTTGCCCGGCAAAATCCATGGGTGTTAGCGGCTCGTTTGGCGCAGGATCTTGCACTTAGGATAATATCCTTCCCAGTTGTCATTTACCGGAAGTAGATCCCACCCGTCTCTCTCCCCACCCCCCACCACGCAAATGGGACTTGATTAACTGCGCAGAGGATCGCGGCGGGGGAGGAGGGCGAGGGATATATATATACATGCATACATACATACATACAGTACATACACACATCTCCCAAGGATGCTAAACTTGGTTTTGAAACCCAAGCAGGGAGAATCACCTGCAACCATATCAAACATGACAGGAACTGAATTAATGCATCTGCTTTCTACTTCATTTCATCCATGAACTGAATGGGGTGGGGAGGTGGACCTAGAAGAGGAAAATTGGACCCCTGATCTGATAACATTTGGAGTTTAAGCTCACCAGTGGAAGTTTGAACCAACATCTACGCCTTTACGCTCCATGGATATAAAGGAACCCAAAAGTTCACTTTTCACGTCTTAAAATAATTTGCCATTCTCCCCTTGATTATTTTTTAAAATATAAAAAATAAGCTGTTTTTTCCCTCTTTCGTGATTGGTATACAAAATTTAATGTTATGCTCCATGTTTTTGGAACGTTCGTGCTTTCCCCAATATTACATTACACACACACCCCGCACAAATACACAAACACATATATATTCCCCCTTCGTGTGTGAGTGTGTGTGTAGAGATAAACAAACCTAAATCTAACAAGCCCAATCTAATCGGCCCAGGAATTGTATTCTCTTGCTGCAGGTTAAGCTTGCAATCCAATACTGCACCCACTTGCCTGAGGGTAAGCCCCATTGAACTCAGTGCGGCTTGCTTTGAGTAGACCCGTAGAGGAGTGATCTTCGTGCGTGTATATGCTTTGGAGCTGCCCCCCCCCCCAACTTGGTGAATTTTAAACAAGCACTGTATTATGCATAGAATATATGCGGATTTATTTGTAGATTCCTCGTATCCCGCACGTACATCTGCGTCCGTGTGCACGACGGACACAACGCACACCATGTTTAAATACGAAGTGGGGGCTAGCCTGGAAATGAAGGGAGAGAGTTTGCTTTAAGCCTCAGGTCGATTCCGGTTATCAGGGCAGTGGGATGGAGTTTAAATGGGGGGAAGTTCTGGAGACTTGGATCTCTCCCCCCCCAACCCCAGCGAATATACAAAGTTCAGTTTCCAGCCATTTTCTATATTAAGCTTCCCTTAATCCCCCAACAAGCTGGAACATCCCACTTTGCCCCCCCTTTTCCCAAGTGCATTTTGATCTAATAATTTCCTTGCTATTCCTTTCTCTCCCCCCCCGCAACCTTCTGGGACTGGTTATCTTTTAAATAACTTATCTTGTCGACTTCCTTCCCCGATCCCCTCTCCATTCCCCGCCCCCCGCCGCAATTCTCCTAGTAAAGACTGAAAAAGAGAAAGGGGGGGAGAGGAGAGAATTGGCACAGATTTATTTCCACTTGCTTCGCTTATGCCTTTAACCCCTGTATTTTCCAGGCGGGATAAGTGCTGCGAGGCGGGGGGGGGGGGACGACGACGACACACTCTTCCTATCGGGAAGCTGAGACCCCCATTCCCCCCAAAAAAGGTTTGCAATGGATTTCTCAGTCCTCTTTCACAGCGAAGAATAATTACATTCAGATAAAACATCCAGGCTGAAAATCAAGACCACTCTACATCTGTGTGAGTGAGGGAGGGGGTGAAAAACACGGTAGGAAAAGAGGGAAAGATAAATATTACAGATGGGAAATCCGGCTTGGGTTTCGAAGCAAAATTTAGCATCCTTGGATGTATCCATAATCACACCTTTATAAGATCCTAACATCGTTTCCAGGTTTTGTTATGTTTTAGTTGTGGGGAAATAAACAGCAGCAGCTAAGGGTGTATGAATTAACGAGGGAGAAGGAGCGATCGCGAGGGAAATGGAAAAACACACGCCAATATTCCCTTCGCAATGCGAAGAAAATGAACGTGAAGACACGTGTGTGTGAAATTATGAGTAGGGCGCATTAATTTGAAAGGAAGAAATCCACGGCTGGATGAATGAGGGAAAGAGGTGTTTTTTAAATATATATTTTTTATCATTCTTTCAAAGGAAGAGATGGGGAGCGGAGTGAAATGGATCCCTAAAACGTTACGAAAGGAGATGCGTAACAAGCAAAACGAGGATTTATTATTATTTTCCCACAGACAATTAAAAACGCTGCTTGATCTTTGGGAGAAAGCTGCTCTGGCTAAACATCTGCCCACCCCCCAGCAGGTCCCTGTCCTGTCCTCCCCCCCCCGTTTTCTCCCCCTCCCCCCCACCATGCGCCCCCTTTCATCTCGACCCATCTCCTCTCTCCATCCCTCGTCTATTTTTAGCCACGCAGACTCCGGCCCTGGCGCCAGGCCGTTTAAGACCTGTCAAAGTCCTTCATATTTCCCTCATGTCACATGGCGGACCTTCCCGGGCCCCCCTCCTAGTCTGCCCCTCCTTATCCCCCCCCCCAATTTCTGCCTGCAACTACACACACACACACACACACACACACTCGCAGGCAGCCAGGCAGCCATTGGGGACCTTGGCGCTTTTGCAAAAGGGTTGCCGGGTCCTCAATTTGCTCTTCTCCGCGGCTCCCTCGTCTCTCTGACCTCAGCCAGCGGGACTGCTGGTATTCTGTCCGGGCCACTTAGCCAAATTGCGGGTGATTGATGAAAATAACATTTCTCACAAGAATCAATGCCCCTCCCTGCCTCCTAACCCACCCCGGCCCCCCTTCTCCAGGCACCATAGGAAATGAATGGAAAATTGTCCCCAGGAACAGATCAACCGGGAAAGCAAAATATCGTCAGACCTCCAAGTTAACACAACCACAAAACTCTAGGCTGGGGGGCGGGCGGGTGTAGTTTGAGGAGGATCATAGGGACCAGCGCCTCGCTGCTGAAGTTGTTCACTGGAGTTCTTGGAACGCCATTGCATGCGGCGCAACCTTCTGCGCATCGCGATCCTCCGCATGTTTCCTCGAGGGTAAGCCTCGCTGAGTTCAGATGGGCTTATTCCCGGGGGAAGCTGCAGCCCTAACCCCACCTGCATGGAAGTAAGCCCCGCTGAAGACCGGCCTTTGGAGGAGACATTATTAGGCTCGCGCTCCCAGCGCGCATTGGATTGTCACCGAGCCAGGCAGAGTTGCCTGCTTTTAATCAAGAATAAGTCCTACCGCGTTCAAGGTGCTTCCCATTCCTGTTATGTTTTCAGAATAAACAGTTAAACAAGATCTCGATGCACTACCTTAGACACTGGGAGAGGAGGGCGTTGCAAAACTACCCCCAGCAACCCCACTCCGGTTCCCACTTTAGTTTGTGGTAAAAAAAAATTTAAAATGCTGTTTATTGTATGTATATTCTCAATTCTTACGTGTGTGTTTTAAGGAAAGGGTCAAAGTTTGTTCTAAGGAAAAGGCACAGTCTTGTTTAGAAAAATAAAATGTTTTAAAAAATGACAATTGATATTATTCTGGCTATGTGGTTTCACTCGCCCTTCGTTCCTCCCCAACAATAAAAATCCCCCACGCGCGCATACAGCTCGCTACTTGACCCCACGCAAATCTGCAAGGTCCAGAAAACGGGCACCCTTCTGACATTAAAAGTGCGTCAGGACCTTCACTCCAGGCTGCTCTGCCTCGGGGGAGGGGACTGGGACATAAAGTCTACAGGAGACAGGAATCCCAAAATTACAAGCTGTGGGGTTTTGTTTTTTTGGGGGGGTGTCTTTCTCGCGATGAAACCCCGCTGAGTTTCCATAGGAATAATTTCCAGGTATGCTGCACGGAGTTCAATGGGATCAACGGAAGCACGTGGCCAGCCGTGGATTGGGTAGTGGGCAATGGCTTTCATGGACCATCGACACACGCAAGAACACGAGCGAAAAAGAAAACTGTAACATTCAAAAAGGTGTGTTCCACCTTGGTAGAATTTATTCCAAGAATGAAGATTTTTAAAAAAATATAAATATATGGTTGACCGTGGGAGCCCAATTTTGGAGAATCGGGGAGGGAGGTCTTGAGATAAGACGTACACATACACACATACAAGTAGAATGCACGTTACAATCTCAGGAACTGACACCTCTCTGCAAACTGGATCGGAAAACGATGGCGGCGGCAGCGGCGGCGAGGGGGGGGGGGAGATTCGGACATCTGTGTCACCAATATTATAACTGAGTTATCCAAGAGTCGCAGCCTGTTGGTTTTAACTGCATTTTTTAAAAAATAAATAAATAGAAAAGTAATAAAATGCAGATTTAGATCAGGGAGGATATTCAGATCAGTTCGGAAAAGTTAGCTGGGTTCTTTTGTGTTTTTAATGTGGCGCCCCACCCACAAAACCTTGGATTTCTAATCAGCCCACTTCATACAGCGTTGAAGGCACAATCCATCACCTTATTAAGGAATGTAGGTTTTTTTTGGGGGGGTTACGGTGGGGGGAGGTGGGATATTTTTGGAGAGGATTCAGAGGTCATATACAATATTAAGGACCACCACCCCCCGCCAAAAAAAGTACTAGTGATACGTTTAATTTTTTTATATACCTAATGATCATCAGTGCTGGATGTGTTCCTAAGGAGGAGTAACCCTTTACTGTCTGGATGGGAAAGGTGGGTGGTCTCCCTAAACAGCGCCCCTAAACCGTGTTGCTGAGTCTCCCCTTTTCCTCTCCCACTCAGTCCTACCTTAAAAGATATATCGAAGAAGCTCTTGTCTCAATTATGCTGCCCGCAAAACAGACCAACCTAATTTAAGCCCCTTTCGGCCAGCCCCAGAACCTCCCCCTCCCCCTTTCTCTACAGCAAGGGCTTATTCTCCCCAAATTCAAGGAGTCAGGTTCAAAATTCTGTGGAGCCTCTAAGCTTGCTTAGAGTATGTTTTTCCCTACGTCACCGCTGAATTGTCCCCCAGGCCAGAGACTCGGCCCCGGAGCGATTCCATCCAAAATAGGTCCCTTTGTCAGGCAAATCTGAAAGTCAGCGTCGAACACCACCAGCTTCCCGAACAACTCAGGCTTCCAGAACTTTAGTCCGAGGCTGGGGCCCAATTTCTTTAAAAGGGTGAGGGGGGTTACTCGGAAACAAGGCCGGTTGGTTTCAGAAAGTACACGGATTTATAAATCAGTTATGCAGGGTAATAGAATCTAATTCTTCAACGCTATCAGGCACAATTGCAACATTATACGAGTACACGCACGAAAACATTCTTATCTATTACACGCACGCAGACATACTAACATCAGTCATGTATATGTGCAATAAATATTTGTGTTAATGAGCAGACACACACACACATTTCTGGTTTCAAAGGATCTGTGGGAGGAAGCTGCACAGCGTGGACAGATTTCAAGGGATAAGAAAAATTCATAATATCTGCCTGGCGTCTGCTCTCCGCCTTTCAAGTTATACTCTGGACTCCCAATAGATAATGCATTTATCAATGAATTTTACAAGGCAATAAACAGACGGAGGGAGAAGCCACGAGTATTATCAAAAGTATTTAAAATATAATAAGCAGAGCGAGGGAACAGCCAAGGCGATCTACGCCCCTTGTAAGTTTATGGTCGCTTATCGAAGTCCTTTACAAGGGAATAAGCAAAACAAGGACGGGAAAGAGTGGGGTCTCTGCCCCGATAAGCTTACAATATGTTTTTTCTCCCAGTGGGAGAGCCAAGAAAGAGGGTGACCAAAGGTTATATGGGGAATGCATATTAGAGAGTGCATTCACACGTACTTTGCTCCTCTCTCAAACAAATGAAATGAAGATTAAATCGAGAGAGAGAGAAGGAGGTTGTTGGCTCATTGGGAATAAAGATTCAAAACCAGGAAAGACTGAATTGTTTAAAAATAGGCGGAAGGGCACTGGGTACTTTCAAGGGTTAGGACATTTCAAAGCCGCCCATCATCGCTTTACTCGAGGGGCAATATGGATTGATGAAAACAATTTTTATTTTTTTGGAGATTCGGTTTTTTAAATCTAGGTGTGCGTGTGTGCCTCACCTCAAACTGGAATTAGTTCTCTCTGGTTTCTATTTTGCAAGATCGGCCCGCCGGTCCTGTAGAACCTCCTCATCCATCCACACCCCAGGGAACCGGTTTAGTCTCGTGTTCCTACCTCCCCTCCCCCACAAAGGACCTAGTAAGAGGAGTTTAACAAGAACCTCGAAATGGGCAAGGAAATCCAGATCTGTTCTGAGAATTGGATATCATTCCCTTTGGAATCATTGCTGTTATGAAGGATGGCAGAGACTTCATGTTGTTTTGCAGGCCGATCCTAAGCACGTTTCCTCCTCCGGAGTCGATCCTAAGCATGTTTCCTCCGGAGTCAGTCGGTCTCTCCACCGAAATCAATGGGCCTTCCTTTCCAGAAGGGGCGGCTGCAGAAGCACAGCGCCAAGTCTGCGCTCCTGAAACGCCCCTTCCCGGGGGTTTGCGCCCCCCCCCCCCACTGAAGTTGCTGCCTTTGAGCACCTTAAAGAAGAGCGGAGAGATCCTTAATAGTGCAAAATGCCCAATTTTTCAATAGCAATAGGGGAGTGAAAAAAGAGAGACTTGTTTCTCTTAGTCGTTGCAAACTCCACGTGCCCATATCCTTATCCTGTAATTCCGCCTCCCCCGACTGGTGTGAAACTGGGGGCGGGACGCCGTCCTAAGAGAGAGAGGGGGGGGGAGACACGAATTCAAATCCACCCAAGAGGAACCCCAGAGACAGGTGAAAAGAAGTTTGCACGCGATCCACATTGGGTTTTCCACGGACCTCCGGAACGAATTAAGTACGTAACTAGAGGTACCACTGTATTCCCCTCCTCTCTCCAAATTTACTGCCCCAGAAAGGCGAAGAAGATGGGAAATGCTCGTGGATTCAGAACAAGGAAGAGGGTCTTCTCGTCTCCCCCCACCCCCGCGCGGCCGCAAAGAAAGCGAAGAGGAGGAGAAGGGGCGCAGCGTGCAGCCAGGCTGGGTCTCGCATCAACAGGTGCACGACCGTTTCTGATCGCCGCCAAGCAAGCAAAGCAGCGGGGATAAATTGACAATGTGTTTGTTTTCCTAACGAAGATCAAGACTTGGGAGCGACTTCAATCAAGTTTCGGATTATTATTTTACCGTCCCTTATTTTGGGGGAAAGGTCCGGGGTGGGAGATTAATTTTACCCTGGAATCTTAAACCTATTAACTCAGATATCGCGTCGATTCCCGGGAGAGACATGTAGCCCATATCCTGTGCGCAGAATTTATTGGAAGTAACACCTGCCGACTTCAGTGGGACCTACTCCGGAGTAAGAACGTGTATTCAGTTCGCAGCCTTACTCTTAGGACAGCCTGCGATAGTCACCTGGAAGTAAATCCCATTCCCACTGAACTCAGCGGGGCTTCTTTTCCGAGAAGACATGGGTCGAATTGTTAGGCTCCAATCCCATACGCGCTTATCTACTCGAAAGTAAACCCGGATCATCTTGTTTCCTAGTCTAAGATGCAAAAAATAGGACTAGGCTGTTTGTTTCAAATTCTCTGGGCTCTTTGCAGAATGAATTATTTCGGAGTGAATGGGTGGGTTATATGATAATAATACCCTTGACTAGTTTTTTAATTGAAGAGTTTCTAGTTTCTGCAGACAGACACGAGAAATGCGAGACTTATATTACTCTCTCAGCGGGGAAAAATTAAATATATGGAAAGGCATTGCTTGTTGAAGAAATGATTTGTGAAAATATAGAAGGGTTCAAGAATACATAAATCAGTTTGTAAACACGAAAAGGGCTTCTGTGCCTGGAAAGCTTGGCATCCCTATCTCAGTGAAATCCTGAACGTGCCTACTCAGAAGTAAGCCCTGCTGTGTTTTTTTAGGCCTCACTTAGGACCCTGGTCCGACTGAACACAGAGAGTCTTTCTAGCGGTGGAGTGCAGCGCCTATAAATATGACTACTCAAAAGTAAATCCCTCTGACTTTTCTGGGACTTCACCCCAGGTGTGTGCATATGAGTTTTCTAGCTTTCCTGCCAGCCAGGTAAGTGGAGTTAAGGGTTGGCATCGAAGCCTCCTTCCGGGTCCATTCACACGCATGGCTGCCGCTCGTCAGGTATACGAGGAACTAGTAAACTCATGTGCATGAAGGGTGCACAGCACCTTAAGAACACGGACATTTGCACGTGTGAACCTCACTCACCCTTAAGGCGTTTCACACGTGCCCTGCAGCCTGGAAGAGAGAATAAGCATGTCAGAACAACTGTGGCAAAGACTTTTGGCAGGGAACACAGCTAGCTTATTGTGTCCCATTGCTGTCGATTACATTAATAGCGATTTATTATTATTATTATCGAATAAAATTGTAAGCGAGACACACAGAAGGACAGACCGCTCTCCCCATCTACAGTTACAGGGGATTTGTCCCGGCTCACTCTCCTGTTGGCAGAGAAGCGGGCTGTTGAGCCCCCGCCCGATATCTGTAGAAATAATATGTTCACGCTTCTCAGATCTATGTGGATCAGTCGATGTGCCCTGGGGCCATCTGAGATGAACAGGTCACAAGCAGAACGTGGGGTGGGGCGCTCCATTATGGCACCCCAGAGGCGGAAAACAGTCCCAAAGGAGTTTCTCTTGGAGCCCACTGTCTAATTGTCACTGAGTACCCTGGGACTAGTCACAGGCTGCCAGCCTAACCTACCTCAAAGGGTTGTTGTGGAGAGGAGGAAAGCCGTGTTCGTCACCTTGAGCTCTCTGGAGGAAGAGTGGGGTAAAAATGTAGGCTTCTGTTATACACTTTAAAAAAAAAAAGAAGTATTTTCCAGAGTGTTTTCAGATGCATTTATAATCCTACTGTTTTATGCTATGATGGTGATGATGATGATGAGGAGGAGGCCCACTCAAGCAAAGTTCTCCAGGCGGGTCACCTAAACGACAGCATGCGGAACTAAGAGCCCAAAATAAAATATAAAATAAATTTCCTGACTTTTAGCATATAGGTTTTACATTTTATTTTTAATGTAGACTTTAATTGTTCTGTCCTTTTGTAAACAGCCCCGGGAATATGTATGAAAGGTGTTATTAAAAAAAACCTCCATATTTCTGAATAAACAAGTGAAACACGTGCATTGACGATGCTGTATAAATAAAGGATTATTGATTGCAGAACAAATAGTCTGGGCAACCTCCTCCCTTTAAAAACCCTCAAATAAACGCTGGAATTTGGATGGGGGGGGGAACGGACACCAACAACTATGAAATTATTTCAAGACATCAGAATGGGCTACTGCACATCAGAACAACACCAACTGAGAACACCACCTTGTCTACTCAGAAGGAAACCCACATGAATTCAATGGTGCTTACTCGCAGGTAAGTGGGGTTATCTGGGAGTCAGCCCCACGGAATTCCAGCAGGTAGGACTTAGTTCTGCATAGACAGGGATGGGGAAAGCCTTCTCATCTTCACCCCCCCCCCATGTCGATGAACTCCAATTCCCATCAGCCCCTTTGGCCAAGGAATATGGGAGTTGCAGTTTTGCATCATCTGGCGGGTCACAGGTTGTCCCATGCCTGGTTCCGAAGATACTTTTTGTAGGAGCTTGGACTAGGCGACCCTCGTGGTCCTTTCTAACTCTACAATTCTATTATTCTATGAAAGGAGCCGGGAAGCAGACACAGGCCCCATCTGCATGGGATATTTAAAGCGGCATAATATGATTTAAAACAGCCAGGGCTCCCCCAGAATGCTGCGAACTATAGTTTGTTAAGGGTGCTGAGAGTTGTTAGGAGACTCCTGTTCCCCTCAACCAGCTACAATTCCCAGGGTGATTTATCAGTCAATCCCTCTTCCCAGCAAACTTTGGGAATTGTAGCTATGTATCCTGGGCACATAAGGGTAGTGCTGTGGGTTAAACCACGGAGCCTAGGACTTGCCGATCAGAAGATCGGTGGTTCGAATCCCCATGAGGGGGTGAGCTCCTGTTGCTCTGTCCCAGCTCCTGCCAACCTAGCAGTTCGAAAGCACAAAGTGCAAGTAGATAAATAGGTACCGCTCTGGTGGGAAGGTAAACAGCGTTTCCGTGCGCTGCTCTGGTTCGCCAGAAGCGGCTCAGTCATGCTGGCCACATGACCTGGAAGCTGTATGCCGGCTCCCTCGGCCAAAAAAGCGAGATGAGCACAGCAACCCTAGAGTCCGCCACAACTGGACCTAATGGTCATTGGTCCCTTTACCTTTATCCTGGGCACATGGGTCTCCTAAGAACTGCCAGTGGCATGATATCTCTTTGACTGTCTACTGCAGCTGGGGTCAGAAGAGCATCTAGGCTCCTTTGGGGCTACAAGTGGCAAATCACTTCGAGGCAAAGTAAATAAACCGCAAGATTTCAGGGTGGCCATGGCGCAAGTAAGTGGCTTGCGGACATGAATGAGTAAAACAAGAAGAAGAAGAAGAAGAAGAAGAAGAAGAAGAAGAAGAAGAAGAAGAAGAAGAAGAAGAAGAAGAAGAAGAAGAAGAAGAAAGCAGGCGTTTTTAGCTTTGCGCACCGAGAATTATAAGTGTCAATTACATTAAATGGGAGGGGCCTAACATACTTTCTAAAAACATAACCCCCTCCCTCCGCAACACACACACGTAAAAATAGCCTGTAGTTATATTTACCACGTTGGGAAAATATTCCAAGAGTCAGCAGGGAGGGGAAGGGAAGAGGAAGAAGAGTTAAAAGAAATGGGGGGGGGGTAGATGAAAGAGAAAGGGAGAGTTTAAACAAGAGTTCAAATAATTAAGGCTCCGATCTCAGGCAGAATCGCTTGGATTCAATGGGGCTTCCGAGGAAATATGCACATCGTTTTGCACAAAAGGCTTGCGGCATAAAAAAGTTTAATCCGACGGGCATGTGAGTTTATTTCTCCGCCAGTTTGTTCTCCAGTGCGTGAAGGCCGCTCGAGCCAGCCTTTGGGGATATTTTCTCTCCTCCTCGTTTCAATTTCCCAAGTTTCTCACTCTCTTTCCCCTCCCTCCCACATTTTAAAGACTGTTTAGATTTCTTTCCGTCTTTAAAAGAAAAATATTTCCAGTAATCCAGCTTTCTGGAAAATAACAACACGCCAAGAAAAAGAGACGGGTCCTCCGCCCCCCATCAAACTTCCCCTGAAGTTTATCCAGAGTTTAACAACTTTATAAACACATTTCCCCTGATTGTCAAGGGAAAATTGCATGTAAACCTCATAGGGAAAGTTGGAGATAAACGTCCCCGCGTCCTTTCCAATCTCCTTTAGCAGCCAGTTGCTGGAGCTGTCATTCTGAGTGGGGAGGCGGCCCTGGTTGGAGACTCTAGTCGGTGACCTCCTTGGGGCAGAGAGCTAATTTCGCAAGGCGGCGAGAACTTGAGGCTCGAAGAGGCCTGTGTCTCGCTCTCTGAGGGGAGCTCCCTGCCTTTTATGAATTGGTGGCACACAATTCTAAGGTGTGCGAAATAAATACTGATTGCATTTATTATTATTATTTATTAATTAAGGCAGGAAACAACCCAGCCAAACTCTAAGCACACTTTTTACAGTCCTGTCCTATGCGCCTTTACGCAGCCACTGACTTTAATGGCACTTATTCCCAATCAAGTGTGCACAGGATTGTAGCTTTAGAGTTGCTTCAGACTTAAAAGTTCTGCTTACAGGAGATTGTAATGGACGCGACGAACTTGGATCCGTTCATTTCAGTGGGTTTGCTCTGAGTAAAGCTGAGTTGGATAGAACCCATATATTTTAAATGAAACATGCACACACCACTCCATGAAATGTCCTACTTAGAGCAGACCCATTGAAAACAATGGGCACGATGACCTTGGATTCATTAAAACGCCCATTGGCGCGGGAGGATTTACGCATGCGCGCAACATCCCATTGAAATAAACCGGATGCCAAAAGTGTTAAAAGGCGCACGGTGGGGGGCAGGGAGTGTCGTGGCCCAAATGTGGTTGATAAAAGGGTTTTCAAGCGCTTCCTTTTTCCCACAATGATTCTCCCAAGAACCCTTTAAGGGAGGCCAGTTTGATTATCGACACAAAGGGGAGCCTGATGATGTGTGATGTATTTAAACATTTATTGCAATATTTGAATGCCTTTTTGGTCCTAGAGAAGACGAGAGAAAGTGCAGATAAAGGCGAGATAAACACCTTTGCCTCTCATATACAGTAGAACCTCTCGCCTTCTGTTGTAAAGGTGATTGGAGGCTTCCTCGGGGCGGAGATCTCCTTTCTGTTTGCTCACCTATAGCGCAGCCCATCTCCTCGAACCGTCAGGACTTGTAATAACTCCAAAACACAAGAAGCAGATAACGTCTTTACAACGTATAGCATTCCTTTAAGGGTTATGTACACCGCCATGCGGGACACGTGTGTTAAAAGGCGGCGTAACACGAAGGCAATATAATGATTTTAATAGGATAATAACCGGGGAAAGATGGGGAAAATAAAGCACTGCCTGCTCGTGGGGGTCTATTTTTTTAAAAAAAGAAATCATAGGAAACAAACAGGGGGAAAGGGTGGGTCAAAGATTTCTATGATTTCTTCTGCCTGTCCGCGATGAATACTGAAGCCCAGAAAGTCCTCCCACAACAAGATAGAAATAAATCAGTTTCTGGGCACTTTTGCGCCAGAACCTATAATACATTTAAAGCACACTCCGACCAAATAATGCTGAGAACCGTAGTTTGTTATGGGCGCTGGGAATTGTAGCTCAGGGGGGAAACCACTACAGTTCCCAGGATTATTTGGGTGGGTGTAAATGTATTTTAAACGTATGGTATGTACGCAGCCTGTCCCTAGCCTTGAGAAGTTACCCAATCTGTGTGAATTTTTAAGGCTGGTGTGTTTTAGACACCCACGTGCGTGTGAGCATTTCACACACAATCGGGAATCGTCGCCGCTTCTCTTCCTCTCTCCATCGCCTTGATATCTGAAGTTGAGTTTACATAGAGTCGAATAAATGGTTTTATTTCCTGTTACAATTAGAATAATTGTGAAATATATATATATATTTTAATGTGACTCCTCCTTTCGGTTATCCAGGCTGGATATCTCTGGACTCCCCAGCTTTCAGATCGCGGAGGAGAAGAAGACACCCCCCTCTTCAGTAAAGAATGCCTATCTTGGCATTTAGGAGGAGACAAATTAATTATTTAATTGTAAAGACATAATTAAAAATCAGTAAGTAATAGAGCTCCCTCGCGCAATCCGATGTATGCTTGCTGGAAAAGAAAGCTCTGTGTAGAGGGGCTTTACTCCCAGGTAAGTTTGCAGACACTTTCAAAACCCGTGTCTCCTCTTCTTTAAAAATCAAAAAAGGCCCCCGGCCCCAAGTATGAACTGTTCGTTCCAACTATTTTCACGGCTCTAGGAGAAGTGAAGGTATTTTATTTTTTTAAATACCCAGGGAGTACCATCCCTTCGTTTCCAGAGGCTTATCTTACAACTTGGCAAAGACGGATTTCAGCTCAAAAATAGGAGTCCTTAATTCGAAGGACAGCTCGGTTGACTTCCTGTTCAGGTTTTCTTCTTCTTTAAAATCAGGCTTTAGAACTGAGGTTTTTAAAAGCACGAATTATATCCCTAAGTGTAAGTGACAGAACTGGGGATTCCAACTCTGTTTTCCGCTTCCTGGTCCATGGCACCGCGCTAGTCCTCAGTAACTTCCTATCCCAGGCTGTTTTCGATTGCTTTAGTCCCGTCTTCTCTTCAATTCCACACGCTACATAAACATATTTTACTCCCCGCCTGTCCCCCCCATCGTTCTACAGAGTTCTCCCAATGAATGTCTCCTGCTCCTGGTAACAATGTTTACTCACATCCCCATTCCTCATCACCTCTTCAGTTCCCCAGTTCATTACTTCCTTTCTCAAACGGTGTGTTTTAGATTGGCAGCAGGGATCTATTTTTTGAATTATTAGGTTGGCTTTCTTAGGGTACCTGTCTTTAGGGCACCCGCCTATAATATCTTTGTACAGCAGGACTCTCCTTCTTTGAAGGTCTTTATGCAGAGGTTAGATGTCCATCCATCATGCCTTGCAGAGGGTTGGGCTGGATGACCCTTAGGGATCCCAGCCAGCTCCACAATTCTAGGATTCTAGGTTACATTCCAGCTGTGCAAAAGTCAGAGGTTTCTATAAACAAATATACATCGACGCCTCTTCGCCCTCGTAGGAATCCTCTTGGTTTGACACAAAAGCACTTGAGGAGGGTGTGGCTTGTGGGAGGGGGTGTGGCCTGGAAAGTGTTCCAAGGGCCAGACAGGGAGGCATTTGGCCCCTGGTCGTTGGGGATGGGGGAAGAAATTTGTTTGGGTTCGCATTTAAAGGTGAAACTACCTAATTTCCAAAACAATGTGAGACCAGAAACGCAACCATCGTTTTAAATTCACAGATCCTCTGAATTTTGCAATGCAGTTCTCCAGCCCAATAACGTGCAGACATATGCACATGGCAGGGGACAGTGTTCACAAAAATGCAGCTGTTGAAACAGCATTTTAAAATTGCATTATATTTGCTGTGCGAAAATGTGTATATTAGGCTAAATCGCATACAGAAATTTACACTGGAACTCTGACTGATTAATTTTCTTGCAGGGCTTTTAAAAAGTCAGTGTGGTATGGTGGGTGCCATGCTGGGAGACCAGGGTTCAAATTCCCACTCAGCCCAAAAGCTCGGTTGGGTGATTTGGGCCCTGTCACTGCCTGACCTACCTCATGGGGTTGTTGTGGGGAGTAAATGAGGAAGTGGCATGGAAAAGTCAGGATATAAATGCGACAAGTGAATAGGTAAATAAAAATCACATGTGTAGATGTGAATTGAAGAGTGCCAAAAGAAGAAATGGAGATAACCCAAAATCGATGGATTTGCCTTTCCCCAGCAGGAAGAGTCAATCTGGACCCAGAAGAACCTCCTTCCCATTGTACTGCCCTGGTTATATTTCCAGTGCTGGCTCTCCCTGTGACAGAATTCCTTCTCCCGGTGCTTCAAAGTGTGCCACACTTTACAGGGGTGACCCTCAAGTACACAGGGCCAAGCCGAGGCCAGTTTGCCTCTTCATCCCTATCTCGGAGTCTGAAGTGGAGGCAAGTGTCGGCCGGGCCTTGTGTTGGCCTTCTGACCAGGGGTGACTTTTGCACTCCACCAAGATGCCTTGGCTGCCATCCTCAGTGCTCTTACATAGCTGGTCAAGTATCAGAGAGGCCCCTCCATGAGGAGCCGGGGAAGGGGGGGAGGGGGAGGGACCTGATAGTGGGGAGCTCCTTGACACCGAGAAGTTGACATCTTGAATAGTCAAGAGAATGCGGCAGAGCAGACGCAGATGAAGTGAACTTGGGAGGGAGGCCTCACAGCTAGCTCTCTGATCCCTACAAAGGGAAGAGAGATAGCCATGGTCTCCGAGAGTCAACTTTGGGTCAGAGGTCCCGAATCGCACTCAGCAGACATCCCCCACCAGAGACACTCCCCCCCCCCCAGCACTAGTCTTAAGCAGCAGAGTTGGCTTACTACATTTTGAAATAATACCTGAGATGGATTTAAGGGAGTGTGACTGCTACGGTTGCACTGGGCATGGAGCCTCGGCGCGCCTCAACTGTGATGTGGAATGGAAGGTGGGAGGTGTGGGGTGGTGCCGAAATTTGGCATTGCATGGGGCGCTGCTGAAATTTCAGACTTGCAAGTTCTGCCACCAGTAATACCCTTAAGCATTTGAAAAGAACCCTCTCCCCAACAAGGCCATTACATAGGAAGAGAGGGAGATGACTTTGAGTGAGTCAGACCATTTGTCGAGCTCAGTATTGTCTACACTGGCCGGCAGCAGCTATCCAGGGTTTCAGACAGGGAGCATTCCTGGTCTTACCTAGAGATGCTGGGGATTGAATTTGGACCCTTCTGCATGCAAGGCATGAGATAAGACTGGGATGGGGCCTCTAGCGCATTTGCCGCTGTTTAGCATGCAAAGTAGGGCCTCCCTTCTCCTGGGAGAAGATTGGCACCTGATGCACACAGATGGCTAAATGCAGACGAGCCAAACTTTTTGCAAAGCACGGGTGGTTACGATGAGCCACGCTGGGCCTGTCTTGAGGCATCCAACTCCAAACTTGGCCTGCTGTATCAAAAGCGCTGAGAGGTCCGCGGGCGACTCTCCAAGCCGCTTGCAGGGGAAATGTGTTTGAAACGGAGCCTGGAAGCCAGCCGCCTCGCTTTCCACTCTCCCTCTGCATGTGTGTGTCATCGCAGAGAAATCTTGAAGCCACCCACCAGTAGTCAAGCGAAGGAGTGGACGCAGCATCTGGACCAGGTTTCCAGGCCAAACCTAGGCATGAATCAAGGAGATCAAAGGAAGGCCCTCAGCTGCATTTACGAAAACACCAAGCTCACCCCAGAGTCCGGAAAGTACATGTGTTCACAGCCTCCAACTCCGTGTCTGAGTGTTCCAGGAAAACACACACACACACACACACACACACCAGCAAACACAAAGACATTTCAGTTCACAGAGGGGAGATCAGGTACAATAATCAGTTTTCCCTCCCCACCCCATGCTACAGTTACATGGCATAGTAGGCTGCCTGGGTGGCATCTGATTGTTCCTGTAGTTCAAAGCCTCTTAAAACCAGGTTGGCTGCTTATGCATCACCGAAAAGGAGAAAATTTATTTTATTTTGTTTATTTAGAGCATTCGTACCCCATTCTTCAGCCACAAAGGCTCATAGAGTCGCTCACATACAATAAATTAAAAGAAGGCAGTTCCTGCCCACAGGCTTACAATACACACCCACCCACACACCCACACACCCACACACCCACACACCCACACCGTATTTTTTGCTCTATAAGACGCACCTCCCCCTCCTAAAAAGTAAGGGGAAATGTGTGTGCGTCTTATGGAGCGAATGCAGGGGGGAGGCTTTGCTCAGCGCCCTTTAAAGAGCTGCGTGGAGCGTGTGTGCTGCCCTTCTCCCTCCTTGGGGAAAAGCCCCCAAGAGCCGCACCCCCCCCCGCACGCTCTTTAAAGGGAGCGCGGCTCTTGGGGGAGCCTTAGCCGCACGCAGCCTCTCCCAGGCAGGGATCCTGCTGGCTGTCCTGGCTTCTTGCTTAGCCGCGTGCAGCCTCTCCCGGACAAGGGGAGCCTTCATCCCGCTGCCCGGGAGAGGCTGTGCGTGGCTATCCCATAAGCCAGGACAGCAAGCGGGATCACTGCGCAGCGATCCTGCTTGCTGTCCTGGCTTCTGGGATTCAGATTTTTTTGTTTTGCTTTCCTCTTCCAAAAACTAGGTGCGCTTTATGGTCTGGTGCGTCTTATAGAGCACAAAATACGGTACACACACACACACAGCACACAAGGAAAAAGGGACAGGGAGGGAAGAGGAAATGCATCACTAAAAAGAAGGCACAGATCATGAAATGTGCGTGTGCTAATCTATATGTATAGATCAGGGGTAGGGAATCTCAGGCCCGGGGACAAAATGTGATTCTCCAAACCTCTTCATCGAGCTTTCGGGACTCTCCTCACCAGCCCATCCCTCCTTCCCATGACCAGTCCTGCTAGAAATACGGTGCATCTCACCATAATAAGGAAGACTGTTATGGTGTTCACACATTATGTTAACCGAGTGTACAATCTGTGTATACAGATAGTTGAGCTGCACAAACTTGCAACCATTCACATGGAACATTCAACAAATGTACAGTCAATGCTCCTGGGCACACAATAGTTGAGTCTGCACAAATCAACACATGGGTACCCTTTCTCATAAATGCTTGTACATGTGTGGAAACAGCTTGTACTTGTGTTCAGTGTAACAGGTGAACATGCCTTATGTGTGCAGATGACCTGTTTATACCCATGATCTTCCTCACAATACAAATGAAAAATTTAAAACTATCTAACACTACCCATTTATATGCCATTTAGCAGCAACAACACTACCACGAATTTACATTTACCTGGCAACCTAGGAATTTAAAAAAATAACAGCTCTAACCAGAATGCTTACCATATTTTATTTTCAGTATCAATTTAAAACTGCTCACATTAAAAACCACTACTCAACACTTACTACTAGTAGTATCTGTACTGCTACCACTTAACATTAATTTTCCCACCAAATCTTTATTCGAAGTTTTCTCTAACCTCTATGCTTGCAGTCTAGGAGCCCCATCCTTGACCTGCTCTCATAATGAAGAAGGCTGTTATTGCGATCTTCAGGGTAGGGTGGCGGTGGAGGCGGAGAGGGGCCTAAGCCCTTGCAAATCTCTTGAGTATTGGACATACATGTATGAGGAGCATTTTGTCTCCTTGATAAGCTTCTCCAGAGGAGTCTGAAGAGCCTTCCGGAGCTAGGGTTATCATGCACCTTTAGGCCAAGAGCTGGCTAATCAAAGGAGGAGGAATTGGAATCTCATGCCTTTGTAATCAGTGGACCTCTGATAGACAAGTGCGGAGAGGCGGAGGATGCTATTATCCATTGAATCATAGCTGGGGGAGGACCGATAAGGCCACTCAACAGCCCTTTGCCAATGACCCCTTTGTTCTCATCAAAGGCCACAGGGCTCTCCCTATCTTCCAGTTGCCAGAGAGCTTCATTCCCAAAGCTTCATTCCCTGTCATTCATTCATTCCCTGTCAGTCATGCACTGGGCGCCAGCGCCCAGCAAGCTTGTCAGCAAATTTGGGCGCTTTCAGTGAATGTGGCCAACTCTTTCTCCTTTCCAACAGCACCTCGGGGGCCACCAACTCCCTGAAACAAAGCCAAACGGTGCAATATTAAGAGATTTCTATTCAATGATGTTGCTTAAAATGTAGAATTGTGATGATGTGGATTAGTCGCAGCAGGAGTATTGTCTTGGTATGAATCTATCTTGTGTTTCTTATATTTGACTTATTTTTGTTGGGATTTGTAAACCGCTTGGCCTTTTGAAGCAATGAAATACAAAGCGGTCTGCAAAACAAACCTTACACTGGCTCCCTTGGGAACAAGCCCCTCTGTGTTATATCAGTGGGGCTTCTCAATGGGACCTCTGGACTGGATTCATATGGGCCTCATGTGGCCTGCCAGCACTCAGTATCATGGGTTGGGAAGCAGGTGGTTGGTTGTTCATATACACTCGCACATTACAGCCATAGATCATCTGCACATATAGATTAAAAGGCTATTGACTGCCCTCAGTGATGACATGGTTGGGCTCGAGGAAGAAGCAACAGCTCTAGAAGCCTGATATATTTATTTCAGACCCTTGCAGCCCACCTTGAAGGTTGCAGGTTCAACACTCAGTATCTCCAGGTAGGACTAGGAAAAGGACTCTGTCTGAAACCATGGGGAGACCTGCTGCCAGTCAGAGTAGACAGTACTGAGCTAGATGGATGAGGAGCAGTTCCCAAGGGAGAAAAACGTTTTATTTCATCCTTTCCCCCCACAAAATTAATATAATGCTTGATAGAAATTAAACCCCAACAGAGTTTACAAAAGCAACATTATTGCTTGGACAAGCAGCTTAGGAAACTGAGGTAATTTTAGTCCGGTTTTAGTGTTTTAACTTTTAAAGTGTTTTAAAGTATGGTTGTTATTGATTTCACTGTTTTATCTTTTGTAAACCACTTCAAGGTGTGTGTGTGTTTTAACTATCAAGTTGTGTATACAATTTTATTAAAGAAATAAATAGGCAGGAGAATGTCAAGTAAGGCCGGAGGGCTCCTTTGCTTTCCTATTAATCCTTTGCTGCCCTACTGTTGCCTCATGAGCAGTATCCAATCAGAGGAGCTCCTTAAGAATTTGGGCGGCAGTTCTGTCCAGTCAGGTGCATTGTGCCTTCCATTTCATTTGCCTCGACCAATGAGAGGCTCACTTTCATTCCGTGGGGTGGTGGTGGTGGTTTTGGGCCTACCTTTTATTTTTCAGCAAGCTCAGCAGCAGCCAGGCTTCTTATTAGGTCTTCTCAGTAAGTGGAAGTTAGAGAGAATATTATACTGCTCGGTGTTGTTTATTATTCTGCTAAAATAAAGGGGGGGGGGTAAGGGCTGGAGGCAAAAGGTATGAAAAGTGCTAGACTTGCATTATGTCCTTCCTGGATTTTTACACACACATACACATAAGATTGTTCCCAACCCTAACCCTGTGGAAAGCCATCTAATTAGACTTTAATTTGATTTTGACCTGTTTTTAGGAGGTAATTTAATTATTGTTTGATTTTATACTAATATTGTATATTTGATGTTAGCCACCCTGAGCTCGGCTTCGGCCGGGGAGGGCGGGAAATAAATAAAAGTTGTTTTTTTATTATTATTAAGCAAACCTGGTTAGATAGATAGATAGATAAATAAATAAATAAATAAATAGAGATATTATATATTATTCTTTAGTCATTTACTAGCAGCCTCATACCTGGTGCTGCTTGGGAATTAAAAAACAAACAAACAAATTCAGCATGGTTTTGAAATTGGTGGTTAAAATCAGTGCATTTCCTATATTTTTTATTACTTTTCAATGAACCATATTAAATCTCAAGTACATAATGCAATTGCACCAAGTAATTAACACACATACATTGGAATGGCCTGTAATATGCATATGTTAATATTTTGCCACATAGGAAAGCTATCGGTGCAGTTTCAAAGAGGTACAGATTCAAAATGACACCCAGTTGTATCCAAACATCGATGAAAACCTGCTCCTTGATCTCAGGAGCCAACATGCAGAATTTGGTTACCGGTAAGTCCAGCACATAGGGTTTGTGGGGTTCTTTTTCTGGGGGGACAGGGGGATGGACAAAGTTGTTGACTTTTTTTAGTTTTGCCCAAAATTGTTGAGTTTTTGAGCTATTTTTAATGAAATCTACACTACCAACATGGGCTGCCCTACGTCCAGATTTCCATGGACGTTCCAGCGATTTTCGGGAAGTTCCGGACGTATGGCAACCCTACTAGCACAATTTTGAAAGGTTCAGCCCACCATCTTGATTCCGAATAGCCTCCCGCCTCTCTGCTTCTTCAGAGCACCCAGTTTTCTGCTTCCCGTTCTTGCACAGTTTATATTCCCTTCCCACCCACAGATTTACCTCTGTTATTGTCAGCATTTAATGTCTGAACTTTCCTCTTCAAGCAGTTGTGATGCTTGTGAACATCCTGTGCCATTGCTGCAGCTAAGGCCAATGGAGGGAATGGGGGGGGGCAGGGAGAGAGAAGCAGCTTGCTTGTGGCAATGAGCTGCTTTCGAGGGGGTGCCTGAGTGGGATTTTTGACCCTCTCAATAATTCTGGGTTGTGATTTTCTGCGAGGAAAAAAAAAAGGATTAACAAGATTTTTGCAAACGGCTTTGGCTAAAAATCTACCAGTGGAATAATAAAAATAAAAATCTCTTGCACACATTCAGGCCATGTGTGTGACTTGTTTCCTCTCTCTCCCAAGTATAAAGTATTTTTAGCCACCGAGCCATTTGGGGACTTTCTGGATCGATGGCCTGATTTACAACTAAATCTGCCGGTTATTACGGGGATTAGTTTGCCCAGTGCGTAGATTAGTCAGAGTGTGAAATTGCACACACATTAAGCCTGTCTCAGCCTATGGGAGGTGTCAAAGGGAGTTTGATCCTTGGCTGGGTTAGTGTTTGTGTGTGTGTGTGTGTGTGTGCGCGAGTATCAGAGGGAGGGGGAATTTTGACGCAGTAATCGGTGTTACTGGATGAACCTCGGAAGAGAGGAAGCTGCCTTATACTGAGTCGGACAATTGGTTTATCTAGCTTTGCATTATTTAAACCAGGTGTGGGGAACACTATTTCAGCCCAAGGGCCGTGTTCCTTTCTGGGAACCTCCTGAGGGCCACATGCCAGTAGTGGATGGGGACAGAGGCAAAAGTGGGTGGAGCAATGCATGCAAATTTTAATCTTTGTATAGTAAGAAGATAAGAAGAGCCTGTCGGATCAGGCCAGGGGCATAGCTGTCAACTTTCAGATTTGAAAATGAGGGATCAGCAGCCTCACCTGTCCCGGGGACAGTCTACGGGATATCTAACAATCCGGGATAGCAGCAGGAAATGGCGCTGGAATAAGGGAATTTCCCGCAAAAAAAGGGGAAGGTTGACAGCTATGGTCAGGGGCCCATCTAGTCCGTTATCCTGCTCTCACACTGGCCATTACTATTTTACTGTTTTACTATGGCTATGACTATTATTTATTAAATTTGTATACTGCCCTTCATCCAAAGATCTCAGGGAGGTTCACAGCATACAAATACAGAATAAAGCCATAAAGTGCATAGTAAGAACAAGAACAAAACAAACCAATAACCAGGCTCCCACAAACACATTTAACGTAGACTGTTAATCAGCCGAAGTCCTGGTTAAAATGGAAAACTTCTTTTCCTGGCACCCAAGATTGTATAATGAAGGTGCCAGCCGAACCTCCCTGGGGAGAGCTTTCCACAAGTGGGGGGCTGCTGCAGAAAAGGCCCTGTTCTTGTGTTGCCCCCCCTCCAGAAGTCTCATGGAGGAGGCACACGAAGAAGGGCCTCTGTTGATAATTGCAGCATTCGGGTTGTCCTATATCCATAGTTCCATAGTTTAACTATGTGCTGTGCTTTCTTTTATGTGTCCTGAATCCTCCAACATTCAGCCTCATTCAATTCTCACAACTTCTAGTGTTAGGAGAGAGGGAGAAACACTTTTCTTTATCCACTTCTCCAGACTAGTTTCTACACACACTCACACAGCCCCTTCTTATCCATATGTGCAAGGGACATCGTCAGAGTTCAAGGACACATTCGGGCAAAAACATTTAGGGTGCAAAACCAAGCCAGTGAGAGGTGGCCTGAGGTGAGTTCGAAGGACGAGACAGAGAATGAGGGGTGCGAGATGCTGTGTGGTTTTTAATTGTATTCTTGTGACTTCTTCATTGTGTTCTATTGTATTGCAATTTGCATGCCATAGAATTTAAATCATAATGTGATAAAATACAATCAAAGAAATAGAAGAAGCAATAAAAATAGATTTAAAACCAATATATATATTTAATGTGATAGATGCACCCTGTCCCCCGTCTTCAATCACAAATCTGCAGACCACCTGAATGAAGCTTGCAGGCCTGATCTACATGATACTGTGATTCTGTAATTCTCCAAGCTGTGTGCTAGTGGGATTTTGCATGAGCAAACAAACAAACAAACAAACAAACAAACAAACAGCATGCTTCAAATAACCATTGGAAAAGGAAGTTGCCTGGTGTATCACTGCATGTATATTAAGGGTTAAAAACACTTGGAGTGAGAAACACCAGTGTTGGTGCTGTCATCACTTGGGGACAGGCCCTGTCCCTTTGTTTGTTTATTCATTTATATCCCACCTTTCCTCCAAGGAACTGAAGTCGGGATGTGTAGTTATTTCCCTCCTGTTTTAGTCACACAACAATCCTGTGAGGTAAGTTAGGTTAAGAAGCATAAACGGACTCAAGGTCACCCTGATAAGTTTCATGGCTGAGTAGGGATTTGAACCCTGGTTTCCCAGGTCCTAGACCGATAATCTAACCACTGTACCACACTGACTTAGTATGTTCTCCCCCCCCCCCCAACTCAGTGCTTGATTCTGCTTTTCTGTTCTCAGGACTTGGCTCGTCTAGGGGCTTTAGATAGTTCACACATGGGAGAGACCATCTTCTTCCATATCCTGTTGGCTTCCCCCCTCGCGCTCCTAAGATATTGTAAAAATCCTCTGCTTCCGCCAGTTAAGCTCGGATCACCTCGCCCTTAATGTTTCACAGCTGCTAACTTTGTCTTTTAAGAGGAAACATTTGGACATATACAGTCCTGATGAGGCGAGGGGAACGAACCAATATCACCTCATGGTGAATGCAGAAAAAGGTTGTTCTTCAATCTGGCCAGAAACATGGGATAATTTCAGCAGCTCCTGGCTTGGTTTAAAAAAAAAAAAAAAGGAGCACTGTGTGTGCAAAGTTTCAAACTTTAGGACTAGCTTTACCATTAGGCAGAGTGAAGCAGTCGCCTCCGACAGCTGATCAATAACAAGCTGATTTTACGCTTGTTATTGATTGCTTTCCCCCTGGTTGATTCTGGTGTTTTAATGTGCCTATAATTACTATGAAATGTAGGTGGGTGGCGACAATATCAGAAAATAATCTAACTACTTAAACGATCAAACAAACAAATGGCAAATGTGGTTCAATGAAAGTAAGTGTAAAATGATGCACACCGGGGTAAAACAATCCTAATTTTGCAGAGAAGGTTATGGAGTAAGAACTGATGGTGACTAACCAGCAGCAGTGGATGGATTTGTTAATTTTGCTTCCCTCACTTTCTCATTTTTACACTCTTAAATTAAGTTCTCCACATTTACAAGCAATCTGGGTTAAAAAAAATTCTAATGAAAATTCTTCAGCATTTCACTGCAAATTTCTCCTAAAGACTGTCTCTCCCATTACGAATCAATCTGGACCCTGCGATCATCATCTGAGGCCTTCTTTTGCCTCATCCCCTAGAGGTCTGGAGGGTGGCAACACAAGAATGGGCCTTTCCTGCAGTGGCTCCCTATTTGTGGAATTCTCTCCCCAGGGAGGCCTGCCTGAAGCCTTCTATTACACATGTTAAGGCACCAGGTAAAAGCGTTTCTCTATAAACAGGTCTTCGGCTGGTTAAATGTGTTTGTGGGAGGGAAGGGTTATTGGTTATATTGTGAACTGCCCTGTGATCTTTGGATGAAGGGCAGTATACAACTTAATTAATTAAATAAAATACTAAATAATTTTTATATGCAGTTCTGACTAATGAGCCCATCTTTGGAAACAATTTCCCCATATATAATGCATTTTTATATGCTATATTCACTTAGATATGATGTTTTATGCACACTTTCCTTAATATATACATATTTGTAGACGTAGGTTGGGGATCTGAATTTGGATAATTTGAACTTGCAAAATTTGGATAAATGTGAATTTTGAAGGGTGGCTGCTCACATATTGTTTTGGAAGGTGTGTTATTTGATAGATTCCGCTTTAAATGCACACGGAATTGAAATTATCTTCTATTTCTACTGGCCAGGAATGAGACCTTGGGGTAATTGTGGTGTCTTGTTGAAAACACAGACCCAGAGCATGGGCTGCTATGAGCAAATGTGTGCTCCATGTTATGAATCATTAGGAACGCGATTGAAAATATAACTGAGCTACACATCTTACCTGTTGATTTAATATGGTTGGCTTTTCCTTTTGCATTATGCATTTTAGTAGAACGCTTTGTCCTGCCTTGGTTGTCATTTTTGATTGAAGGATGGCATAAAAATATTTTAAGTAACTACTACTGCAAAAACAACTCTCCTGCCCTCCCTCTGCAACTGCCCTCTGAAGTGGTGCAGGTTGCTTGACCGCCTCATTCGACTGCAGGCGTGCATTGGATCCTTTCTAGGATTTCCCACATGCTGTGAATTTGAACTTCAGGTTGCCTTTGCAAAGCAACCTTTCTTTGCCATCTTCTCTCTCTCTCTCTGTGCAAGTGAACGACCCCCCTCCGCCCCCCACTCCAGCGCTGCCACCCAAAATGATTTAAGGGCAGTACATGGGCGTGTTTATTACAGAAACCAGGGAAAGGGTAGCAAAGCCGTATTTCACGTTCGCTCAGGAAACGTGAGCTCGGCTTTATTAGAAAGCTCCCACTTTATCCCAAAGAGTGATCTACAGCCGAGCCCGGGTTAAATGAGACAATTCGGTGTTTGAACTCCATAGGGGGCGGCCAGTCGCTACAACTTGGAAAAGGGCTTTTAAAAGCCTGCGTTCGCAGAAGGCCTTTCAGGGATTTCTTGCGTGAGGCTGAACATTTGCAGTAGAGGGGATGTCTGTTTCATTGTGGCGCGGTTGTTAAAGTGTTGGGAAGATCTGGGTTCAAATCCCCCCTCATTGGGTGGCCTTGAGCCAGTCACTCTTTTTCTTTGTGTTGCTCACAGGGTTGTTGAGAATGAAAAATTATTAATTTTCATTTATATGAATTCTTGCCTATTAATATTTTACATGCACCCCTCTCTGTACTGCTTTTGAAGCCAGTGGTCAGGGATGATGGGATTTGGAGTCCAACAAAGTTTGGAGGGGCACCACTGGCTACCTACTAGGTAGGAATGTAGAAAGCGGCCTTTTTATACTCAGTCCTCACGGTTCTAAACCAAGGGCTGATTTAAACAGGCACATAGAAATCATAGAATTGTAGAGTTGGAAGGGACCCAGGGGATCATCTAGGTCTAGCCCCCTGCAATGTAGGAAATACGCAGTGGTCCCATACAGGGATTGAACCTGCAACATTTGCATCACCAGCACCATGTTCCAACCAACTGAGCAAGAGAAGACACACATGGGAAGCTGCCTTTTACTGAGTCAGACGCTTGGTGTACTTAGCCCAGTGTTGTCTTCACTGAGTGGCACTGTGCTTCAGCCCTACCTGTGCTGCTGCCACAGATTGAACCTGGGACCTTTTGCATGCGAGGCAGGTGTCCTGACACCCTTTGACATCTCATCAGGAGAAGAATTTTCCCCAGCTCCACGAACTGAGATAAAAGAATCTCAGTGGGGATTTATCCCAGGACCTTCCGAAGACAGAGTGTGTGCTCTGCTGCAGTGCTATGGCCCCATGAGATGCTACGAACCTCTCCCCGACCCCAAATTGCACAGTGTTTTCTCCTCTGACAGAAGATGCTCAGGTATTGTCGTATTCTATAAATTTCCCCTTTCTGACAACACCAAAAGTCTTGGTTCAAAGGGGCACTTAAAAAAATAAGAAGCGGGAATTTCCCCGTGGCTGCGTGGTGATTCTTTAAAACAGAGAGCGAGGGAGAGAGATTTAATGCTTGCCAGCCCTGCATACTTCCCCCAAAGCTGCTTCTGAGAATTTAGAACAATTTAGACCTAACTGAGGGCGATGACGGGAGTTTTGCCTCCCTTGGATACAAGAACTTTGTCCCCGGAGGGTGCTGTCTGGAGTGGGAGCGGGAGCGGAGGAGGAGGAAGCGTCGGGTTTTGACAATCCCTCCTGTATGTGTTAATCTGGATTGTGATTGAACTTTTGGAACTGACCTTGGCATGAACTGTGTTAAAAAATCCGTGCTGGAGTGGACTGGCTTAACCTCGCTGGTTCCACTTGCTCACGAGGTCCTTGCTTGGTCCAATCCATTCCCTAACATATATTTGGAGGAAATGGAAGGGATTGTCAAAAAAGGTAGGTAGGTCTGCTGTGCTACACACAAATGACAACATAAGGCCAAGCCCAAAGATTATTGCCTTTGGCTTGAATTACTTTTGGGGGTGTGTGAAAGATTGCAGGGGTGAAAACAGGGACGAAAAACGGCCTTTCTGTCCTCCTAACCTTACCCTTTCTCTCTGCAGCCACCAGCTGCATAACAGCAGCACCACTAAGCCTGGTGGTCACCATTTTCCCCCTTCCCTAACTGTCCCCTCTGTGCCATTGGGTAGAAAGGGGAGGCAAATGGAGATTTCTTTCTCCACATTCTCTTGTCATTCCTTGCAATTTTGGAGAGGGCAAGAGCCTGGGATAGCCCTGTCAGCAGAGCATGACACTCTTAATCTCAGAATCATGGATTCTAGCCCTGCATCGGACAAAAAATTCCTGCATTGGGGGTTGGACTAGATGGACCCCCCCAGTCTCTTCCAACTCTACAGTTCTGTGCTTCTAAGTCAGGGGTGGGGAGCCTCAGCCATGGGTCCTGACTGTGGCCCTCTGGTTCTCTCTGGACTTCTGCCTTCTCCCCAGGTCACACCGCTCACCAACCTGCTTCGTATCCTCCTTAGTTGTTTTTGCCTGGCTGAAATGTCTCCTTGAATTCTGATAATGCTTCTCGCATGTCTGGATGTAGGATAGAGTAGGGTGTGTCTAGAAACTAGGTGGCATTTACATTTGTTGCACCACTCATTTTTGCCTTTGTCCACCTCTAGCATGTGGCACTTGGGAGGTTGCCCAGAAGAAAATGTGGTCCTTGGGTTGATAACAGTTCCTCACCTGTCTTGAGTGGCTAGGCAGTAGCTGTGAGGAGGAGAAGGGCCAAAGGCCTCTGGAGGAGCTTAGCAGTGCCCCCATCCTGCAGTATGACCAATGGTAAAGGTAAAGGGACCCCTGACCATTAGGTCCAGTCGTGGCCAACTCTGGGGTTGTGGCACTCATCTCGCTTTATTGGCCGAGGGAGCCAGCGTACAGCTTCCGGGTCATGTGGCCAGCATGACTAAGCCGCTTCTAGCAAACCAGAGCAGTGCACGGAAACGCCATTTACCTTCCTGCCTATTTATCTACTTGCAGTTTGACGTGCTTTCGAACTGCTAGGTTGGTAGGAGCAGGGACCGAGCAACAGGAGCTCACTCCGTCATGGGGATTCGAACCACCGACCTTCTGATCAGCAAGTCCTAGGCTCTGTGGTTTAACCCACAGTGCCACCCGCATCCCTATAACTAATGATAGGGGCCCGATAATGCCAACAGTGATGCTCATATATTTATGAATCACTGGTGACGGGCACACTTCCTGACTGGAAAGATCAGGGATTCCTGCAGAAACCCAACATCCTCTGATGGCCAATTTAATCCTACTCCTTCTGCAGCTATATCAGGAACAACTCATTTTATCCAGCCACATTAAGAGCCAGGGCTGAATTACCCCCAGATACTCAGCAGAGGCTTTTTAAAAAAGAGGCAAAGACAGAGCAGGGCATCGTCCAGGGTGGTGGCAGCCAGATCTCTCCTCTATGGAGCTCTGGGGAGTCTACGCAATTCTTTTGTGTGTGTTCCATGAAGTGTTCTCTTACCACATGTTGTTTGGGAGTGACTGTTGCCCATTTTGATGGGGGCTATTCCTGGAGAAAATACGCAGAGATTAAAGAGACTCTGAGAATTTCCCATTTATTTGCATGGTTGCGATTTTGAAAGAAAGAGAAAGAGATTGGGGATACAACAAAAATTTTGGAAACCCAATATTTTAGTGGTTTCTTATGTAGACGCATAGACAGTTCTTTTTCTCACCATCTGGGACATGCTAAGCCGATAGTGCTGAGACAAAGAGCAAATGTCATTTAAAAAAATAAATTATTTTATTTTTCACAAAAGAAGAAAAAAATAGGGCAATTTTCCATCTGCTACAAAGCTGAGGAAGCGTTAAAAGATTTGTGGGTCAGGATGCGTTTCCTTTTTGCTGTGTAACTCAAGATGCCTTGTCCTTTCATCATGTGAAGTAGGCAAATATATTTTGAATCCTGGAAGAACCTTACCTAGCTTTATAAGTCTCTGTTAAAAACACAGAATGAAATGAAAAGGACCTTGTAGAGATATTGAAACTTAAGAGGAGCTTGCAGGGCCACTGAGAGGCAGGTACAGGGAATACCAGGCCCACAGCCACTGGCACACACAGATTCTGAAGTTCCATTTTTAAAAGAGCAAGTCTAGCCCTGCTAGAAAGAAAGTTCCAAAAGAAAATATGAAGGTTTCTTTCTAAGCCAGTGTTTCCCAACCTTTTTTGGGCAAAGGCACACTTGTTTGATGAAAAAAATCTCGAGGCACACCACCATTACAGCCCCGTGACGTCAGCGTGCAGCGTCACGCCGGGAGGGACGCACGAAAGTGTAAGTTTCAATTTTTTCCCCTCCCCCTTGCCGGGGAACCTCCAAGCTTTGGGGGTGGGGGTGGGGAGGAGGCAGCAAAGCGAGGCAGGAAGGAGAGCGCGGCTTGGCTGGGTGAGCTTTGGCAGGGGCAGGGAATGAGAGCCGCGAGGCGGGCGCTGCGGACGGAGGCGCTGCCTGCCGAGCTCGCAGGCAGCCAGGCAGGCAGACGGCGAGAGCCCCGCGCTGGGCGGCCTCTCCTCGCCGCCGCCGCCCCGCCTCTCGCCGCCCGACTTGCCCGCCTCCCTCCAGGCAACATCTCGCGGCACACCAGGCAACATCTCGCGGCACACTAGTGTGCCGCGGAACAGTGGTTGGGAAACACTGTTCTAAGCAACTTCTGTGTGATGAAACAGCTTGGCTGCTCCTGCCTGCCTGTTTTTTTTAATAGCCAATAAGTGAAGTCAGAGTTCTGCTTGGCAAGTGAGCTCTTTGGACACCAGGCTGCAGCAGTTGCTGGGGTCCTAAAGAGCTGCTGTTTTCCCTTCCCCTTTAGTGCACTTATCTTACTTCTGCCTCATTTTTTAGGTCCATATAATTTTTGTTGTTTGCCTTTCCTCTAGCAACCAGGATGCATCATTTCTGGGGTGGGTTCATCTGAGACACCACAGAAGTTATTCTCTGTGGATACTTCATAGTAAAGGTGTATGGATGTTAAAGACCCCCGCACCAAAAAAAAAAGGCAAATGAAAAATGTGAAAACTTTGCAAAGAGGCTTAGGCTCAGGCACTCATTAAGAATTCACTGTATAGTTAACTTAGAGTGCAGTGGTACTACTCAGAAGTAAATCTCTTTGTGTTTAATGGGGTTTACTTCCAGATATGCGGGTACAGGTATGTGGGCACCTGGCTATTGGCCACTTGCGACCAGGTGAAGATGCCTGGGTGCCAGGATGTTCTCCACCATCTGGAGTTGCGTGCCTGGGGATCCTTGGATCTTGGCTGTTTTCACACACTAGCAACACATCTTGTAGAATTCTATCCATTTTATTTTATCTGCACAATCAGAATGAATGATTCTGGCCCCAAAATGGCAACTAGGCATTCCATTTTAGCAACTGTAAACTTGGCGCCTAGCTTATATATCTGAGTTTCTAACACTGGGCAGTTGGCCGTGACCAGGGTTACTGTGCCACAGGTGGTACAGAGCTGGAAGCAGAAGGGCTATAACTCTGGGACAGAGCACCTGCCTTGCATGTAGAAGTTCCCAGGTTCAGTCCCAGGCAGCTTCTCCAAGGAGGGCTGGGGAAGGCTTCCTGCCTGAAATTCTGGCAAGCTACTGCTAGTCCGTGTGGACAGTGCTGAGCTAGATGCATCAATGATCTGACTCTGTATAAAGCAACTTTATAGATTCTTTGTAGCCCACAGCCTCCACCAACACCACCAAAATGACCTCGGCACAAAAATATAAACAAGATCCTTTCACCACAGAGATTTATTTAAGATCACATGCATTTTTGGATAAGATAGGAGGAGTTCCAAGGAACAATGTTATAATAGTTCAACGAGAAGGATTTCCCACTGGAGTTAATCAGATGAAGTACGTTTCTAAAATACATGGAATCATCAGAGATCATCCTTCCCAAGGACAAAAGAAAAGAGAAGATACTTCCTTTGCTTGTAATACTCCTGGTATCAATTTAAAATCTTGCCGGGGAGGAGGGATGAAGAAACAAGATCAGTATTGCAAAGAAACCAGTGTCCCCTTTGGAGCTTGTCCTCCAATATATCCCCTTCCAGTAATCAATCTGTCACTGTTTCATACATTTGCAAAGTGTTGCATGCTGACAGCCTCAATTTATATGAGCCTCATTCTTCAGAATTATGACGCCATTTCCCAAATAGGGGTAGCAGCTTTAATTGTTACAAAATGAAGGCTGGCAGTAAATTCAGGTTTAGAGACGCGAGTCTCCTTTTGACAAGGGTAGGTAACCCTGTGGCTCTCTGGACATTGCCGGACTACAACTCCCATCTTCCCTGATCACTGACTGTGCTAGCTGGGGCAGATGGAAGTTAAAGTCCCGCAACAGCTGCTGGGCCACAGATGTTTCCCTCATCTGAGGTTTAGGGATGATGCGCGGAGTGGGGAAGCAGATTATGGTTACAAGAACATAAAAGTTGCTTAAAATACTTATTCGAAACAGCCATTTCCCTGTACTAGAAAAGCCATTAGGATTAAAAGAGGAGAGTCTCGTTTATATATTGCACGGTGCAGCAAATCAGAAATTTGTTCATACAGTTCTGGAAGTGCGGAAAGCGGACGTGGCGTTGGTTAGGGTGACAAGAACCACCCAGCATCGGAGCCAGCCACTGGGGTGAACGCACATCAAGAGTTTATCCGGCGCATCATGTCGTTGTCCTGCAGGATTATTGTTATTTTGCTTCAGGAACGCCGGGAGTTGTTTACGGGAAGCCTGTCGGGAAGAGGCTCAATGGCTGGCTCTCGTTGGTCGGGAGAGGCGACCGGTATCCGTCAAAGGTGCGTGGAATGCTTCCGCTGGTGGAGCCCGAGCTATTGCTGAGCGTCTCGATGCTTCCTTCTCGCTGTAGCTCTGTAGTGGGGAGAGAGAAGGCGGCACCACTCTGGTCAGTGCTTCAGGTAAAAAGAGAAAGGACAGACATTAGAACGCCATGGAGGGGCTTACGAGGGGGTGTGTAACTGTATGGTTGGGCTTGGTTTACATTCACCCGTCTGGGGTACAAGGTAGGTTTGTATGTGGTGTGTCCCCTCCCCCATTTTAGGAGATAGGAATAACTTCAATCACTCCCTGCCCCGCCCCCCCCCCGGCCACCTCTCATGGCCAGTCCAGGTTTATTGTATATTTGTTACATTTATATTCCTCCAAGGAGTTCAAGTGTGCATGGTTCTCCCTTCTCTGTTTTATTCCTACAAAAGCTGAAGAGGCCAGAGACCAACTTGGCTGTGAGTCCTGGGAGATCTGCTCCATTCCTTGCAGGCTTTTCCCACCTGGCTTGGGAGGGTTGGGGCCCGGACTGACTCCAACTAAAAAAGGTGAGGTTGCTGAACAGTAGGCTGGGGTGTTTGGGTTTCCTTGTTGAGCGCTGCTGGTTTTTTGTATTTTTATTTTAGATTTTGTTGTGATTTATGTGGGAATTGTTCAGTTTGGTTTTGTATTTTTTAATGATTCATTTATCAATTTTTGACTACTTTTGCTATGTTGTGGTTGTGTATTTGTTTCATGTTGTAAGCCGCCTTGAGCATGGTTTGAACTGTGGAAAGGCAACGTACAGATAAAATTACGCATACGTGTATGTATATCCTTATTCTCCCATTGAGTTCAGGGATTGCAAAACTGCAGTGTAGCTCTGCAATGAGTAGCATATTCCGCACTAATGCTGGTCTTATCCTGTCTGATTTGGCTCCTTTTATCTCCCCCTCGCTCACAGCTGGCTCTGGTTAAACATCTCGCGTCACTCCACGGGTCGCCGTCAGCAGGGAGACGGAATGTGGGCAACAGCTCCGCCCAAACATTGCTTTTTTGGCTTCTGAACTCCTTACAAGGTTCCCTGTCTTCCTTTAAAGAAAAAACAAACCCAACAACCTAGTATTGATTTTCATGCCAATGTTGCATTTCTTTTTTTCTTTTTTAACAGAAAGAAGGAAAAAGCAAGGTTGGGAACAGGGAAGCAGATGTTAATATTTGCTGAATCCTGCTTGTCTGTGAAGATGGATGAGTGACCTGCTTGCCAAAGCAGAGAGAAGCTCTTTGGGGTGAGGAGGAGGTGACCTGAGGGGCAGCGGAAGCTGGTCCATTAGGGCAAATGGGGCAGTGCCTGCCCTCAGCCAGCCCCTTCTTCCTGCCTTCTTTCTTACAACCAGCCCAGGGGATGGCACTGGCTGAAACTTCCCTTAGTCTTGGTTTTGCCCTTCTATGGAGGAGGACAGGGACAAAGCTATATCTAGTTGGCTCCGCCTGCCATCGGCACTTGCTTCCCCTATCTCTGGCTCCACCTACTGTTGGCCTCCCAGTTTCCTGCCTTACCAGTCCTAAAGGGCACCATCTGTTACAGCTGAAGGGCAGAAATGTTAGGATACATTTCAGGGAATGAAGCAGTAGCTCAGTAGCAGAGCATCAGCCCCCTTCCTTAAGATGACACATGGAAAGTCCCAAGTTCATCCCTGGCGTTTCCAGGTTGGGCTCAGAAAGGCTCTGGTCTGAAACCACAGAGGTCATAGAATTAGATGAGGACATCTGGTCCAACCCACTCATTGCAAGAACCTTGCAATGACAGCCTGCCTGCAGGGTGGCCCTTCAACCGTTGCTTCATCCCTCCAGAGGACAGTGCGCCACCTCCTGAGGCAGCCTGCTTTGCTGTCAAACTGCTTTCATTTGTAGGAAGTTTCTCCTAATGCACGGGTAGTGTTGGACTATAAGTCCCATGAGTCCCAGACAGCATGGTAATTGGGAAGGGATGATGGGAGCCATGGTCTGAATATTTACCCAAAGACTGCTTCTCTGCTATTTCCAGTCATAACTTCTAGTCTTGCCCTCTGGGGCAAGAAAGAGCCATTTTTCTCCATCTGCTGCGTGGCAGACCCTCCGATACTTGGAGCCTGCTGTTGTGTTTCCCCTTGTCCTTCTCTACGCCAGGCTAAATAGGTCCACCTCTTCCAACCATTTTTCTTCTTGGTTTTGAGACTCCCCCATTCTCCTGGTCCCTCCTCCTTTGGACACACTCACCAGTGCCCTTGTTAAACTGTGCTGCCCAGAATGGGCATGGGACTCCTGATCCACCCACCCCAGCACTGAAGGTGCCAACAGTGCCCCACCTACATATCAGGGCTAGAGCACCTGTAACCCTCCAGACATTGTTGGACATTGACTCCCACTGGCCCTAGACAGCATGGCCAGTGGTCAGGCTCTCACAGGATGTTGTGATGGCCAAATACTTGGATAGCTTTGAAAAAGTGGGTTTAACAAATTCATAGGCGCCGACTCCATGGGGCTTGAGGGGGCCCGAGCCCCCTCAAAAATTCGTTTGGGGGGGCTCAGCCCCCCCAATAATCTCGGGCGGCGGTGGGCGCGTCCGCGGCTTTTATAGGGCGCCCGGCGCGCACCAGCTCGATAACGGGCACCGGCGCGGCGGGGGGCGCCGGGCCGGGGGAGGGGGGCGGCCGGCCTGTCTCCTTGGCAACCCCATTGAGCAGCGCCGGCTCCCCCGGGAGGGCCATCCCCCCGCGCCGCCGATCGCCAACACCGCCGACGCTGTGGCTGCCCGAGCCCGAGCCCGAGCCCGAGCCCCACCCGGAGCCCGAGCCCGAGCCCGAGCCCAAGCCCGTCAGTCAGTCAGTCAGGAAGGAAGGAGAAATGAGGAGGGAGACGAGGGAGGAAAATTGCGCGCAGGGTGAAGAAAGGAGAAGGGCGAACGAGACGAGCTTCCAACCCAAAAAAGGGCTGGAAGACTGGGAGGATGCAGGATCGGGAAAGAAAGCGACGCCTTCCCCGCACGCGACGTCGCCCGCTTGTCATTGGCAGCGCAGCGGGCGCCCAGAGGGGCTGGGCACCGGCGCAGGGCCGCTCCGCAGCCGCGGAGGACAGCTGCGCGGCTAGCAAGGTGTGCCGCGTAGAGCGCGGCCCTTGTGTGGCCCGGTGGCCAGGCAAGCTCGGGCGGGGACCCCCATGCGAATCTAAGACGGGAGAAGAGGGCAGAGCAAAGGGGGTCCCTTCCCCAACCTCCGGCTCTGAGACTTCCCTGCGCCCCAGAAAAGCGAAAGGATTTTCTCTCTTTTTTTATATATATAAATATTTTATTAAGTTTTCAAATACAAAGTTAGAAACATACACTGAAGAAAAAAGTAAAAGAACAAGAAAAAGAAAAAAAGAAAAAGAAGAAAAGAAAACCAACCATTCAACACATTTTTTATATAACTAACTGGACTTCCTCGCATCTCCCTTACCCTGCATTCTTTATAATAAAGATATCAGCAAATTATTACCTTGTTTCGTACCTTATTTTGTACTTTTCAAATACTATACCTCTAAATTTAACATACTTTTCATCAGTTACTTATATCTTAAATTAAACATAGTATTACCTTAGATTTTGACCTTTTCTTACTTAAAATATAATTTCCTGTTTCCCAAATCTAATTGCTGAAGCTATAGTTTCCGAATCGTGTAAATTTTTAACATTCATACAACTTATATTGTTTTTGTAAATAGTCCTTAAATTTTTTCCAGTCCTCTTCCGTTGTTTCTTCTCCCAAATCTCGGATTCTGCCAGTCATTTCAGCCAGTTCCATGTAGTCCATCAATTGCGTCTGCCACTCTTCCAGTGTGGGCAAATCTTGTGTCTTCCAATATTTTGCGATAAGTATTCTTGCTGCTGTAGTTGCATACATAAAGAAAGTTCTATCCTTCTTTAACACTTTCTGGCCAACAATGCCCAAGAGGAAGGCCTCTGGTTTCTTGGGAAAGGTATACTTAAATACCTTTTTTAACTCATTATAGATCATTTCCCAGAAGGTCTTCACTTTTGGACAAGTCCACCAGAGGTGAAAGAATGTCCCTTCAGCCTCCTTACATTTCCAACATTTATTATCAGACAGGTGATATATTTTTGCAAGCTTGACTGGGGTCATGTACCACCTATAAATCATTTTCATAATATTTTCCTTCAAGGCATTACATGCCGTGAATTTCATTCCGGTGGTCCATAACCTTTCCCAGTCCTCAAACATGATGTTATACCCAATATCCTGAGCCCATTTTATCATGGCTGATTTGACTGTCTCATCCTGAGTGATTTTCTCTTCAACCTGCCCTCCATCCTCTTGCAGAAAACTCTTTGCCTGCCCTGCCCGTATCTCGTTTTTGCTTTTTAATTCCACACACGCACCCTTCGGACTTCGTGGCAATCGGGCGCGCGGGTGCGTTTCCTAAGAGAGTGAGGACCCCCGCCTCCTCCCCACCTGCTCCCTCGCCAGCCAGCCAGCCGCGCGCCCTAGCCAGAGAGCCCCGGCCGTCCCCGTCGCGCAATCGGCTGGATCTCCCTTCAGCAGGCCGTGCTCACAACTCGGCCCAGGGACCCCCAGCAGCGGATCTCTGGCTCAGCTGAAGAATCCGGCAACAAGCCCCCTCCTCCCCAATCGCTCCGCCGAAATACGCTCCAAAACCCCCCAGATAGGCCGCCGGCCGCCAAGTCTAGTGGCGCCCTGAGCGAGGGTCTCTCCCCAACACCGCCACCTCGAACTGCGTTCTCCCGGCTACCCGAGCGAACCAGCGGCAGGACCCCGGTATGGGCCCCCCCAATATTTTTTATAAGTCGGCGCCCCTGAACAAATTCATGGTGGATAAGACTATCAGTGTCTGCTAGCCATTATGGCTGTATACTACCTCCAGTGTCAGAGGCGATACTGGTTGCTGGGAATCACAAGGGGGAGGGTTGCTATTGCGTTCCAGTTCTGCTTGAGGGCTTCCCATTGGGGCCATTGGTTGGCCATTGTGAGAACAGGATGGTGGACTAGATGGGCCTTTGGCCTGATCCAGCTGCAGGCTATGTTCCAATGATGGGAGCTGTAGTCCAGCAACATCTGGAGGGCGGGCAGCAGGTTCCCCACCAGTAATCCAGGAAGCTCACAAGTTGTGATAGCCACCACCTGCTGGGACCCCTCAGAAGCAGCTTCCCATCTTTCTGCCCTCCTTATTCCAGCATTGTGTGTCAGGCAGCCTCTTGCGTTGAGGATCCCTCCACTTTTGCCCTGGCTAAGTACCCTTTGCCTTTCCTGTTCAACAGCTGGTGTGCATGCCTCTCCATCAACCTCTTTTGACCTGTTTCCTCCCACAGTTCTGTAGATGACAAGCTTAATTCCCCGCCCCCAGTAAGTATTTTTGGCACAGGCAGATCAATACCAAGAGCTCTTAGTAACTGCCACGGGACACCCAACCAAAGCAAGAAAGCGTGAAAAAGAGACATTTAAAGAGAGAGAGAGAGAGAGAACAACCATCCCACCTCCACTTTCAAGGTGAGAATGATTGTGAGCTGCAGCACCAGCACAGTGGAAACCTCATCAGCCCAAGAGCAACCAGTTAAGCAGTCGGCGCAGCAGAAGTTTGACATGCTTGAAACTCAGTTTTGAACCAAATATTGGGGAAACACAAGGGACAGTCAAGGAGGCAGGAAGTTAAATATTCTGAGCAGGTGGTTAAAGAAAGCTAAGTGCAAATATATATGGGTGAAGAGTTCCCGCAAGAAATTTTCTCCAGTCAAAATTCATTGCACCTGACTCTAAATTCTCACCAGGTGAAATCATATGATGAATCACAATGGACTGTCCTATGGCATAATGAGATGGGAATGAGGCAGTAGAGTCCCAGGGCAGCAGACTGGACTGTACCACTTTTGACTGGCAGGTGGGAGAATCATGTTTGTGAGTAACAGCAGCACATCTGCTATGATAGGCAGGGTGTGTTTGGGTGGTGGTGGTGGTCCAAAGACCCTCAAGGGATTGGGGGTTCGTCTAGGACCAGGGAGGTGCAGGTTGAGCTCCTCAGTCAGCCATGAAGCTCACTGGCTGACGTGGAGTTAATCACCGTCTTTCTCAGCCTAGCTACAAATTCTGGAATCTGTTCTCACAGGATGGCTTTGAAAGGATATTAAGAGAAGGGTGGAAGAGAAGGCTATTGATGAGAGATCATCATGAGAGGTCTGCTATGGAGGGGCTGCTTTCCCTCCTGGGGAACATTCTGGGGGCCGCATGCCAGTAATTGGTGGGGCCTGAGGCAAAAGTGGCTGGATCCATAACTGTGACACTTATTTTTCACAGCAGGCTACATTCCAGCCATGCTAAAGCCAGAGGTCTTGCATCCTACCGTGCTGTCCTCCTTTAAAGAACAGGAGAGACCAGTGCCAATCACCATGTGTCTATCACTCGCCTTACATGTGCAGTAGCTACGTTGTAGCCCTGAACATATCCCAAAAGTTGGACTACCAGAAGCCCATAGGACCCTCAGAACCAGAAAGAGACGGGGAAGGAGAGAGCGAGCGGTTGAAGAGATTGGGAACATCCACCTGGAGTCGTTCTAGGTACAGTGGAACTTGCCTGCGTCGCCTCTCTGGAAATTATTGAAGTGGGATGGTGATACTTACCTTACTTTGACGGGCATCTTTTGACTTCGTGGATGGAAGAGAGCACTGGATGTGGCTGGATGTTTGCGTTTTTGTTTTAAGAAACAGGAATTACCTTCTCAACCTTACAGGTGGTCCTGCTACATTTGGGCTGAGGTGTTTGGGAGTGGTTGCGTTTGGATGCGGCGATGGTTGCAGTGCCTGTTCTGTGGATAAACAGAGTGCTGTGTTCATTTGGAGGGGGGGACGATGACATTTTTTCTAAAGAAGCCCCAAAGCAGTAAAGATGTTCAGAGAAGGTCAAATTTGCTGCAAGTTTGGAGATTTGGTTATTTGTCATTAAGGAGTGGGACTTGGAGTACTGAGTTTGCTCTGTGATAATTAAATATTTGCAGCCCTAATAAGAGCTGGTGTGGTATAGCGGTGTGTCAGACTAGTCCAGGGATGGCCAACCTTTTTGGATTACTGGGCGCATTTTGAATTTTGAGGGAGCGCCGAGGATGCCGCTCACAAAATGGTTGCCGCAGAGAGCATGGCATAACACAAAAGTAGAGAGACAACAATCCCTGACAACCTTATGCTTATCATGGAAGGTCAGCTATGCCTGTTGGTCCTGATTATAGAGTTGTACACACAAATGCAGTTGCTGTCAAATAACAGGGAGCATTCCTCAGTGCCAGGGGAAATGTACAAGGTACACCATTCTCATTTTACAATGAGAAAGCCTACTGGTTCAAATCCTAACTCGACTGTTGGAGCTCCCTGGGCAACATTGGGCTAGTCACTGTCTCTCAGTTTGACCTACCTACAGGGTTGTTGTAAGGATAAAATGGGGAGTGGGGGAGCATCAAGTATACCACCTTGAGTAAGCACCTTAGAAGAAAGATGGGCTACAGCAGCAGCAGCAACAACAACAACAGCAGCAGCAGCAGCAGCAACAACAACAACATTAATATTTTAGACATTTATATCCCCCTTTCAAAGCACTTCATCTAGGCTGGGGTGGGGAAGCTTTTTCAGCCTGAAGGTCACATTCCTTTCTGGGCAGCTACCCAGAGTTCCCATGCCATTGGTGGATGGAGCCAGGTGCAAAATTGGGTGGAGCGATGAGTAAATTTTACAGTGGGTTAGTTTCTACACATGCTCCTCTCTCTCGACCCTCCGCCCAGGCAAGTTAAAATACACAACTCAGCCAGGCAGAGAAGCACAGAGAGGGTGAAGGAGGGTTAGTGAGGGATGTGGCTTGCAGAGATGGTGTGGGGTATGGGGAGAGTCTTGAGGGCCAGACAGAAAGGCTTGGAGGACCATGTTTGGTTTCTGGACCTGAAGCTCCAGAGGGGACCAGGTTGGGGAAGATTGGTATAAAATGCCTAGTTAGCTGGAAGAAGGTAGAAAATGCCTAGTTAGTCTGACATGGTATAAGGCCAGGGATGAGGGACCTGTGGCTCTCCAGATGTTCTCAGGCTCCATTCTCAATGGCCAGCCGTCGGGGATTATAATTATTTTACCAATTTATATGATGACAGTTGCAGTCCAGCAAAATCCGTTGGGCCAGAAGTTCTGCATCCCTGTATTAAGCCAACCCCTGTGTCCTTGCATTAGTCTTCCTGGGTAAGTGGAGAAAAAAACCTTAAATTGGCGGCTGGGACAGTCTGAGAACAGCTGGATATAACCAATTTTCATTCGCCTTTGCTTTTAGGATCTCCTTGGAACATGGAGTTGCCATCAGTCATTATCTTTTGTCTGACTGGGACCCAGAAGCCATCAAAGGACTCCACGGAAATCTTAAAAGGAAAGAAGGTCCCGGCTGGCTTTGCTTAAACCTGAAACCATTTTTATACGGGACATTAATCCGGGGCCTGCTCAGAAACTCTATGTAGCCCTCCGATGCCTGGAACACTCATAAATTGTTCTGCCTCTCCCCCCTTTCCGTCTTTCTCTCTCTCTCAACTGTGGAATCTGCTCTCTGGTGTATTAGCCCTCCTAATGGTTTTTCCTTTCTCCCGCTTTCCCTGACAGAAGGAATTGCTGAGTAGAAGATTCAAGAAATATCCTACTTGGGGATGAAGAGGGAGGATACTGGGGGACGGGGAGAAAGGGACTTGCTCCAAAAGCTGTGCCGCCCGCCCTGCCAGGGTTGCACAATTTCCTGCAGAGGCGCAGGGTGGACGAAATGATACAATGACAGTCGGGGCCGATGTGTCGGCGGCGGGGGAAGCAGAGCGGCGGCAGGCACAACTTCGGATCCCAGGATTCTCCTTCCTCCTCTCCACCTGTCACGACGCATTAGGCTCAAGCGTGCCCGGCTTGCCGAAGGAGTGACCCCAGACTGAATGGGAGAGCGCTGGTGGAAAGAACTAATTGTAGCCTCGTTTTCACACGTCAGTCACTTTTCACAGCGCTGGGCTTTCTGAAGCTCGACTAATGTTCCTCCCCCCCTTCAAATCCCAGTGCTGAATTATGCTGAGATGCACCCTGACGATGGCGTTTCTAAAAGGAACAAGACCTCCAATGGTGGCAGGAGTGGGGACAATGGGAAGTGGCGCCTGCTGGCCTGGTGAGCTTATCCACCCGTCCACCCTGCTCTTCCTAGAAGTTCAGGCACCGTTCAGGTCATTCATTCGGGTCACATACTGCCCTGTGCACAAGCCTTAGGGTGGCTTATGACTAAATCAGATAAGATTAAAAGAATACATGTGTGAACCCCCACACCCTTAAATTAACAACACAACTCATAACAAGCCACCAAACTGCAATTTACTCATCTAACTAAGCCATTTGTCCAATTAGGTTTCCTGCAAATTCTAGCTGGAAAGTGTGTCTTAACCAGTCACCTTAAACTATGAAGAGGTGGGGCCAGGCATACCTCCGTAGGGAGTGAGTTTCACAGGCAAGGAACCACCACTGAAAAGTCCCTTCCTTGGCACCTTAAACCATGCTTACTTGAGTATAAGGACAGCCAAGAGGGCCTCATCTCTCAACACACTGGCAGGTTGATACGAGATTATGGGAGGAAAGGTTCAGGGGAATCTTTAAGGAAATCCATAACTCCCTGATTTCTGCCCCTCCCTGTGATTTTAGACAAATTATGTCCCTCCTATAGCCTTCTAAAACATTAATTGAGGAAGCCAAGGCACCATCTGACTCCACTGTTACTCAGATACTCAGCTCAGGGTAGAGTGAATTGATTCATCCTCACAGCAGCCCTATAAACAGAATACTTTGTTAAGCCCATCCACAAAGACTAGAAACTTTAGTTTTTCTCTCCTGAAACAGAATAAAGTGGTACCTTGGCTTAAGAACATCTTAGTTTATGAACAACCTGGATTAAGAACACTGCAAACCTGGAAGTAGGTGTTTTGGTTTGTGAACTTTGCCTTGGAAGCAGAACATGTTTCGCTTCCTGTTGAGTGTGTTCCATTTGTAAATTGAGTCCCCTGCTGCTTTGGGAAAGCACACCTTGGTTTAAGAACGCTTTAAGAATGGACTTCCGGAATGGATTAAGTTTGTAAACCAAGGTACTACTGCAGATGAGACTCTCACAGAACACCAAAGGCTGCACCCAATGTCAAACCCTTCATTGGTTTGTGTGGGAACGATCACATAATTATGGGATGCACAAAAGCCCGCATGAATACTGAAGCAAGGAGCAGGTTTGTCATCAAATCCAACATTTAAAAAACATTTTGCACACCACTGAGTATCAATGCTCCGTTAAGATAAATGAGCCATGTATGGAGAAGCAAGGAAGCCATACAGTTTGACAGATATCCAAATAGACCACAACAGGGATTTCAGATGAGAGAGTTTTCCACCCATCCCCCTTCCTTTGACAAAAATAGATTTAGTTCAGGATTTATTTATTTTTTTAAAGGCTTTTGTGGTTTTTTCCCCTTTTTGTTAACAGAGCACTGATGACTTGGTCTGTCAAAGCTTTAGTCTTCAGCCCTTTGGAACTTCTCCAAGTTTGACTCGGCACAATTTCTGGAAGGTTAAAAGTACACTAGATAAAGGAGCAAGTGTTTTAGAGAAACAATTCCCTCCACAATAGGCACGATAATCCCATTTATGTCGCTGTGTGCTTTGGGGGAAAGGGAGTTGTTTCCTGCTTCTCGGCGTTTACATCACACATCTCTCTGCACAACCAGCAGAACCCTTTAATGTGGGCAACATCAGACCTGGAGGAACATGCAGCCCACTATGTGGCCCTCAAGACCCTCCCTGGACCCCATCCTGGCCCTGCTCCGTGCCCTCCTTGAGAGTTTCTGCCTGATGGCCTGAGTCCTTGGACTGAGATCAGGCCTGATGTTTGCATGGCTGGAATGTAACCTGTACAAAGTACAGCTCACACTGGTTGCTCTGGCCACTTTTGCTACTGACCTGTGTCCCCCTGTTACCCTTGAGTCAGCCACTGGGTTGACAAAGGTTCCCCACCCCCTGCCCTGCAGACCTAAACCAGAAATGGGAATATGTGGCCCTTCAACTCTCATAACCCCTAGGCAGTACATCCCATGGGTGCAGTGGCCCAACTACCTCTCAGGACCACAGGTTTGCCATCCCTGCCCATAACAGTTGGGAAGCGGGGCCTCTCGGGGACTATTTCCTCTCTTTTAAGCTCTCCAGTCTGCTTTGAGATCCTTGTGATTCTGCTGCTGAAAGATGTTGGGAATAAGAAAAGATCCTTTAAATGGGAGTGTTATGGAACAGTCCCGTCCCCCCAAGGTGTGTTTCCCCCATACCTTATTGCCTGCTTTTAAGCAACTACTTAAGACAGTGTAATTTCAGCTTCTCTTGGCATTAAGTGATCTATATGCGCGCGCGCACATACCTGTGCCAGTATATCAATGCAAGAAATAAATAACAATGAAAAGTAAGATTATTGTTAATAATTTATAAATTAGTTCTGGGCAAAATTTGATCACTTGTGATCCTTTGAAAACTCCACTGCTGCCAACCTAAAAAAGTGTTATGGCAAGAAGTACTTTACAGAAACATCAGATGGAGCCCCGCTGGATCCGGCCAAAGGCCCATCTAGTCCAGTATCCTGTTCTCCAAGTGGCCAATCAGATGCTTATGGAAATCTTGCAAGCAGGACCTGAACACAAGAGCACACCCCAGCGTGTGACTCCCAGCATCTGGCATTTGGAGGCATACTGCCTCCCACGGTGTCTTTACTGCTGTGTCAACCCAACTGTCTAGGGAAAATGGAAGAAAAGCTGGCTCGTAGGTACAAAGTTCCTAAATCAGGCAATTACATCATGGTCTGAGCTTCATTTGACTGATATGCTGACGAAGGGATTTCAGACACACTTTAACCTCAAAATTTTAGCAACTCCTTTCATGTGTAAGACCTGGTCTCCCTCTCCTCCCACACTTTTCCAATTTTGAGGTTATTTGTGTTTCTGGATCCTTTAACGAGCATCTAGTTTTAGCAAGTAAGACATGGAGAGTAAGTTACCTACTGGAAAATGCTAATGGGAGCAGAAGCCCAACGATGACACCATCAGCCTGACCAAAGGGTAAACCTCCAGGACTGGACCATTTCAGGCTGTGCGTGGCAAAGAATATCATGTTTTTATAGCATCAGGGATGGGGACCTCAGGTCCGGGTGCTGAGAATGACTCCCCTTCCTGGCCTCACTATCTTGCCCAGGCCAAGCCAAGCAAATGAAGAAATGCCCATGGGCTGTAAAGCCTTCCCCCATTTTATAAGCTTTACCACTTAAAAAAAAATCCCTTACATGCAGCAAAATAATAAATTGAGGAGAGGGCTATGCTCAGCCTTTCCCATGTGCTCTTTTTATAAATGCAGAGGTATTTTTTAAAGGGGGTGGTCAGACTGATGTAGTCGAGACTGCTCATGTTTTACCCTTCCAGGCCTTGGAAGATGAGGTCTCTTCAAGTGATGGGGAGCAGGACCCCCTAGCAGAGCTCCATAGAGACTCCGAAGGGCCACTGAATCTGGACCCTTCTGTTCAGGGCTAAAGGTCCCCACACCAGTGGCCTGGATGCCTGACCATCTCTCAGACTCTCGTCCCACAGAGTAGAGGAGATGAGTCAGGCAGCAGCTTAGGTCCCGCTAGATTTATGTGAGGCTCCTCAGGAGGAGGAGGAAGTGTATGGAAGCACTTGCCTGGATCAGGGCCTGGCAGACAGCCAGGAAGGGAATGGAGCCCTAAACTCCCAATATAAACTCTGCCCGAGCTGCTTCACTGCTGAAGCAACAGCTCTCTGTCTGTTCCAAGCTCCAGTCTGCCTGAAGTGGGTTGGGTTGGGGGTGACATGGTTGCCTGATGTTTCAAATATCCATCTGACACCCATCAAAAAGCCGTAGTCAGTTGACACTCTGCAACCCCTTGAGGACACTGCCAGTCAAACAGCTGAACCACAGACCGTAACATACTCGCAAGCTGTGAAAAAAACTGACCTTATGAGAAGCTTTGAGGAGTTAATGAAAAACCATGAACATTCCTTTCTCCGCATCCCATGTTTGAGCAATTAGATTCATTTTGAGAGCTGCCCAGGATCACAGAGCTGAGTTAACATCAGCAACCGTTAAAAACAGCCTCCTTTGCAAACAGCTCCCCCCACCCTGTAATTGATTTCCAAAGAAAAGAAGGTCATTCAATGGGAACAAATTTGGCTTGCCTCCCTGTGCCCTGTCCAGTGTGGTCTCCGACTGATATCATCTAGGAAATGTGACAGAAGCGAAGGGCTGTAGCTTAGAGGTGGAACATCTGCTTTGCATGCATGAAGTCCCAGGTTCAGTCCCCAGCATTTCCAGGTAGGGCTGGGAATATCTCTTGCTTGAAACCCTGGAGAGGCACTGTAGACAATAGCAAACATAAAATGAGCTGAAATGCCCTCATCCCCACACATTCAGGACTTGCAAAGGCACTCACAAAAGTCAGCAGATATCACAGAGGGCCTTCAAGGTCACACAATCTGCATACCCACTAAAATCTCCCGCCCTGAATCCTGGGAACTGCTGTTACAATTCCCAGTACCCTTACAAACTACAGTTCTCAAGATTCTTTGAGGTGGTGGAGGAACATGTGCTTTTAATGTATTGCTGGGGATGCAACCAGCCAGGAAGCTGGACGAGAAGAAGAAGAAGAGTTTGGATTTGATATCCCGCTTTATCACTACCCTAAGGAGTCTCAAAGCGGCTAACAATCTCCTTTCCCTTCTTCCCCCACAACAAACACTCTGTGAGGTAAGCGGGGCTGAGAGACTTCAAAGAAGTATGACTAGCCCAAGGTCACCCAGCAGCTGAATGTGGAGGAGCGGAGACGCGAACCCGGTTCCCCAGATTATGAGTCTACCACTTTCAACCACTACACCACACTGGCTCCCAGAGAACGTTATCATGCCTCTTAAACCGGAAGGCCAGGAATTGCCAGACCTTACCCAGTCACAATTAAGTCCAGTGCCTCCTAGTGACTAAGCTGTAGAATGGCACCATCCACGCACACACTTTTGCTCAGCCCTAAGTTTGTTTGTATTGGTTGGAAGGAAGAAATGCTTCTGTAAGGCAAGGAGAGGGGAGTACACCTACATAGAACCCAACTCTGGATGCCGCACATCTCGTGGCCTGCAAATTCTCTGTGAAGTCAAGCTATGCTGAGCCACAGCTAACTCCCCGCAGAACAAAAGTGCTTAGAAAGCCATTATATGCAATAACTGTTAAATGATGAGACACTGTTTACTCAGATCGTCAGATAAATTCTCACTCGCAGGAGGTTGGCCTGGGTGTCCCGAGAGTCATCTGGTTTTTATTTGCAACGTAAAATGTAATTAGCAGCAGTAAGACAAGCAGAAGAATCCAATAAAAGGGGGCTTTGCTCTTAACAGGTCCAAGAGTGACCATTTCTTCCCATATATGTTAATGAAGAAAAGTACTATTATTTTTTCATATACTCCTCCACCTGTGTGCAAAGGAGAGAGGACAACAATTTTCAAAAATGGTAACATGACCTCTTTTGACTTGAGGTCAAATCCTGGTAAGAGAATCCTGGTAAGAATAAAATCTCAGCAAATCTCAGGAGCCCTGGCTAAGACACCAACTCTGATGTCATTTTTGTTCCAAAGCAAAAACTAAGAAAGCCTCCCCATCCATTGGTGGAGACATAGCAGTTGATTTTTTTAGTGGCGGCCCCAAAATCCACATAGGAACATTGGAAGCTGACTTATGCAGAATCAGACTCCTGGTCCACGAAGGTCTGTATTGCTTACACTGACTGGCAGCAGCTATCTTGGATTTCAGACGGGGGCACATTCCCAGTCCTACCGGGAGATGTGCGGAATTGAAGCTGGGACATCTGTATGCAAGAGAGATGCTCTGCTGCTGAGGTGAGGCCCTTCCCTGGACACCTCTGTGCTACTTGCTCCAGAGCTCTCTGACCCCTGTGAAGAAAGGTTACAACATTTGGAGCCGCCAACTTGGATGGTTTCAAAAGAACACTAGATGAATGCATGGAGGACTGAACTATTGGTGGCTATTAGGTGTGATGGCTGTGTTCCCCCTCCATTGCTGGAGGCAATATGCCTCTGAATAGCAGTTGCTGGAAATCATAAGTGGGGAGAGTACAGTTGTGGTCAGGTCCTGCTCATGGGTTTCCCACTGGGGCATCTGTGAGACCAGGATGCTGGGCTAGAAGGGGTTTGGGCCTGATCCAGCAGGGCTGTTATAGTCAGTGCTGGCAGTGGACAGACGGTCCCTTCATTCTGATTCAATCCAATTTCATCTCCTCTATGCTTTCCAATCTGTTCCCTTCCTCAAAGAGGGACGGCAAATCTAGAAATGGGATTCCACTCAGCTTTTATCGTCCATATCGATCCCTCTCCCGCCTTCTGGAGAGGGCCTTGCTCTTGCCTCAGGTTATGTGGGTGTGTTGTGTGTGCCAGCAAGAGAAGGGTTAAGGAAATGTTTATCACAAGGCTGGCTTCAGAGTTGAAAGTAATGTGATCAGTAATGAATTTTGTGTTACATTAGGTTGTATAAATGGACAGACAAGCGCAGACACCAAGTGGCCAGGAGTCAGGGCTAATTTAATGAGGCTAAAATAGAGACAGCACCAATTAGACGCCGGGCCAGCTCAGTGCTCCTGCAGGGACTGCAAATGAATAGGTACAAATCAAATTACTGACTAATAGAAGCAGTACAAGAGAGGGCAGTCAATGCTAAATGCATTAGGGTCTTGTGACCTCTCTGCTCTGAACAACAGAATCCCAAATTTGACTTTAAAAATAAAATAAAAGGGGGGTGGGGAGGGTGGAGGGAGAAAGAATAATAATAATCAAAGAAACTCTTGTTTGCTTAAAAACACACACGCCAAGAGCATTGGTTGCAAAATGCTGGAAAATATTTAAACGTCAGCCATTTTGCGTGAGCAAGGAGTGTTTTCCCTGGGGAGCGAAACATTTTTAAAGGCTCCATCAAAGTCGGGTGTCCCTTTCCACAATCGCTGGCTAGTTCTATAGAAAGGGTGTCTGGGATTCCGGGGCACAGGAAAGTGAATGCCACAAGTTGCACTCAAGGATGTACAGGGCTTGGCTACCGCAAATGCTTGGAAAATAGGAAGCATTGATTCCCATGAATGTTGCAGAAGCAGACAGCGATGGGCTGGAAGTCGCCCAGCGCAGGAGAATGGGCTGCACCAGAAAGCAGCTGTGCAGGAGCAAGAGAAGGAAGGATATTATGCAGCCCAACACCTTACTGGGTTTCTTTTTTAAGATGGCTTCAGTGGATGTGATTTGAGGTGTACCTTCCCTTAACTATGGAAGGAAAGTGGCAGAGATGGGGGAGAAATCTGGTTAGTTTACATTTGCACATGAATCCATGTTATTCCTGAAAAAAATGTACAAACCGAACGTGGCTATTCCGTGCCCAGGAGTTAGGTGGACAAGCCAGGTTTGCTGTCTGGGGACATGGGTGGATTCCAACCTGTCACCAAGGACCCAACTGGCTTCTGTAACAATGCATGTTCATTGAGCAAGATGGACCGGGGCCTGACAGTATAAGACATCCTGATTCCAGAGTGGTCAGTTTAAATTTCTGTATTTCAGTATTTTAGTATAGACACACTTTTTTTAAGCAAAACAGATATTTAAATATGTATGTTATCCTAAAGCACACATTTCAAAATGTATTTTATCTGAGCACCTGCATTTTCAAATGCATTTTGGTGCACTTTTTGAGCTGAGACCTGTAGCCCAAAATCTTGCGAAGTGCAAGATCAGAAGGAGAAGTTTGCACCAACAGGTGCAGATTGGGTAGGTTTGCTTCAAGATGCAGAGCCAACGAAGCTTTCCTCCATCCCTGCCTCTTAATCTATAGTTGGATCAACTTCCCCTCTGGAAATATTTTTAGCGCCACTGTTGCAGTCTCCGGGCCAAGCTTAGAATGCAAGGTCCAGCTCCCTTGCTCAAAAGCGTCTGCATGTTTAACCTTCAACGGAAGTTTGGGAGAGGAAATGGCTCATTGAGCTGCCTACATTGGGAGCAAGCCGCTGTTCCTCCCCCACCAAGGAGGCTTAAAAATGGCCCGTCGCCAAGATTCCAGAGATTTGGAAGTCATTCCAGAGCAACAACAAAAACCAAAAAAATGTAAAAATATTCAGTTGTTGGCAATGGTACTGCAGCGAGGAGTGACCGGTTTCCTTTCGGAAAGCTTACAGGGAGTCGTATTAAATACACGCTTCCTCACCTCGGCGCTGCAAAGGGACAAATAAAATGCGAAGCCAGTTTTTTTTTACTGTCTTGTATAAAAAAAGCTCTCTAATGGACTTTGCAGGATGAAAATAGTTTAGAGCTGGATGGTGGCAGGTACATGCATTCCTGCACTTCCAAGACGTAAAATCAGACATGGGGACGTGATGGAATGGGAGGGAGATGAAACAAGGGGCTAAGGCAACCTCCAAACGAATGCCAAAAGCCCATTCGGAGGAATAAGATGCTGACAGAGCGAAGCCAAAGTTAAAGACGTTCAAAATACAGGCATCCGGATGCTGTAATTCCCAAGCTGTATGCCAGAGCACATGAGTTTGCCACAAGACATGCGTCTGTAGAGTAAGAACAGCCTCTTGTAATCCATCTTAGAGAGGGTGCCTGCTGCCTCTCTGGAGTTCATGCTCTCCCTGGATCAATCATTCCCCCTGTCAAGATGGCCCCCTGCATGATCCACTGCTCTGGCTCTGCACGCTTCCCATCCTGCTCTGCTGGGGGCAGGCAGTTCCAAAAGAAAAGGGAGATGCAGAGCAGAATCGTCTGCCCATTGCGTCTCTGCACAAAGTCATGGCTCCAACCAAATCAGGGACATCCGGACCTTGGAAATGCATAAATCAAACGCTGCCAGAACTAAGCCGCAGATGTGCCACTGGAAACAAAGCCGTAACATGGAGCAGGAAACCATTTTGGCAAACAAAAAGGACTTTGCCTGGCACTGCAACAACATCAAAGTCAGTGCCAGGTAAGATCCTCTTGGAAGGGCATTTTGCCCTTAATGGGGAGGATGGCTGCAAAGAATCAGCAGAATCTCTAAAACTGGCAGAGGGGAGCAGTCCCAGCTCCAGGACGCCCTCTATGAGCCCCCATCCCTGGGCGAGTCTTCACATCGCCACCACTGTCTTTGATGAGGACGCGGGTGGTGCTGTGGTCTAAACCACTGAGCCTCTTGGGCTTGCCGATCGGAAGGTCAGCGGTTCGAATCCCCGTGATGGAGTGAGCTCCCATTGCCCTGTCCTAGCTCCTCCCAACCTAGCAGTTCGAAAGCACGCCAGTGCAAGTAGATAAATAGGTACTGCTGTGGCAGGAAGGTAAATGGCGTTTCCATGTGCTCTGGTTTCTGTCACGGTGTTCTGTTGCGCCAGAAGCGGTTTAGTCCTGCTGGCCACATGAGCCGGAAAGCTGTCTGTGGACAAAGCCGGTTCCCTCGGCCTGAAAGTGAGATGAGGGCCGCAACCCCAGAGTCACCTTTGACTGGACTTAACCGTCCAGGGGTCCTTTACCTTTACCTCTTTGATGCCACCTGCTTGCTTGCCCAGTGGAGAGCCAGGGAGTAAGTAGACGGTGGCATCTCCTCCTCCTCCTTTGCCCCACCACTGTTGTCTGGGCCAGAGTAAGAGGCAGGAGAACAACCAAGCAGGTGGCAATGGGGAGGAGCAGCTGGTCCCCTGTGGGCGTTTGAGCCCCTGGCAGATGCCTGATCACACCAACCCTTGATGCCAACCCTGTGGAGAGGGAAGCTGAGAGAAGGGGCAGACAAATCCTTCTATTTTCATCCCCTTTGAGTTTCTCACATGCTCAATCCTATGTCCCATTTCCATGTTAATCAACAACAACAAAAAATTCCCAGAAAAAAATCTGCATGAAAATTCACATTTAAGATAACTAGCCTTATCTGATTGTCTCTGAAAATGTGCATTTCATTTTAATATCAAAACGTGCATTGAAATGAACATTTTGACATGTCTGCTGAGGAAAGAAATGCGTCAGAACACCCAAGTTCCAATTCTTGCTCTATCCCTAGCTGAAAAAATCCACATTTGTAGAATGTAGGCATTCTAGACAGCTCAATACAAAAGTATCTGTGTTTGGACTGGGTTTTCATTTCCATCTTGGAGCTGAAAAATAAACGCCACTGTCTGTGCATACTTCTATTGGGGCTGTATCTCTTGGACGACAGTTTATGAAGGACGGACTTGGATTTAGATAGACACAAAGCTGTCCAGATCGTTAGATTATGGGGCCAAAAGGCCATTTCCCTGAGAACAGCCAAACTGTACGACCGGCTCTATTGCTGAAGCCACACTGAAAATAGATTCCTCTTTTCTCTCCTTTTTCTGCTATTCTGATCAGGTTCCTTTTCCGCTTGCTGTCTGATAGCTATTTCTGTCAAGTCAGAGAAAGCTTCAAGTGGAAAAGACCCTTTTGGTCATCGAGGTAAATGTCCCCAGCCAGCTCTTCCTGCACGCCTTTAAGCAATTTTTAGCAGATGGTTCCAAGCTGATTTTTTATGCTGACTAGTGTAACTATCTCTTACAGAAACCTTTGAAAAACACCCCCCACCCTATCTTTCCAAGTATAGGAAAACCTTTATTTAATTTTTAAATTGAAAGGCAGGTCTGTTCAACCAAGCAAAATCTTTTTTGCTTGATTCATCGCCAGTCTTTTAACTGTTTAATTCACCAATGACCCACTTCAACGTAAAAACCTTTGCCAAAGGCCCATCTAGTCTAGCATCCTTTGATCACAGGGACCAGCCAGCTGCCCGTGGGAATCCTGCAAGCAGGACCTGAGTGCAACAGCATTTGCGATTCCCAGCAGCTGCCATTCAGAGGCATACTGCCTCCAACAGTGCAGGGGGGGCAGAGCAACGACGGACCAAAGGGCCTGCTGATGACTACAAGAATAGAAGAAGAAGAGCCTGATGGATCAAGTCAGGGGTATGAAGTCCAGCATCCTGGTCTCACAGTGGCTAGCCACATGCTAGAGGCTTTCTGTTAACACACATCCTCTCCTGTAGACACAGGGGAGAACACACATACTTCAGAGGAGGGCTGGGGAGCCTGTGGCCCTCCAGATGTTGTTGGACTCCAGCTTCCATCAGCCCCAACACAGCATGGTCAATGGCCAGGGATGATGGGAGTTGCAGTCCACCAACATCCTCTATTAAAGCAAATTCCCTGCTCTGCAGTTTCTACGGAGGGACAAAACCCATCTTCGTTTTTACGTGCTGACAGAGAAGACAAGCCAGCCAAATAGAAAACCAGGGTGGGTTCTGTGTGGTATGTAATGTTCATCCTGGTGCAGGAGGAATCGGTATTATTTAATCACACTCCTCTTTTAGTTGTTGCTCCTTTCCTTTGGGAAGAGAAGACTCCCTGGAAAAGACCCTGATGTTGGGAAAGATGGAGGGCACAAGGAGAAGGGGACGGCAGAGGACGAGATGGTTGGACAGTGTTCTCGAAGCTTCGAACATGAGTTTGACCAAACTGCGGGAGGCAGTGGAAGACAGGAGTGCCTGGCGTGCTCTAGTCCAGGGGGTCACGAAGAGTCGGACACGACTAAACGACTCAACAACAACAACAACCTTTCCTTTAGAGGAGACAACACTGGAAGCATAAGAGCGCCTTGGGAGTCGGGGAGGCACAGAAGCAAGCAAGTAGGCAAGGTGTCTTGGCTGTGAAGCAACATCAACACCCTGCTACCCTAAACCAGCTTCTCCTGAGATAACTCTCTGTCACTCTCTGAGAAGTGTTAAAATTGAGCCACCATAGCCATGCCGTTAGAGGGCTGTGATCCATGGTACAGTCCAAGGTGGCTTTAGGCAAAGAGCAACCTAATTGTCCATTAGTAGCTACTGTCTCCCGCCCATCGCCAACTGACCACCAAGGCTCTGTTTTGCTCACACAGCAGCACGCCTCTCTCGCCGAGTTAAAAACAGCACATTCCAGGAGTTAAAACACTTATTCCAGACAATATAAGAAAACCAGTTGTGGGGAGAAATTTATGGCGCTGCTCGACAGAGACTTCACTGCTGGTATCATTTAGTCCAGCTGACTGGGTGGAAAAGCATTAGAGAAAGTGAAGACTAAGCAAAAAGTAATAATAATGTTTTTAAATAAAAGAGAGACAAATGGCTGTTTCAGCCAAACGCTTTCAACAACAGAGTAAATATTAGGGGGGTGGGAGTGGGTGAGGAGAACGGGGATGGGTTTCAAAAGCAGCCAGCAATATTCTGTCTGAGATATAGCAGAAAGGGGCAGCCATTCATCTTGACCTCTGCTTGCTCTTCAGTTTATAGCTTGGCAAGGTTTTAATGAGAAATTCAAGCAGCTGTTTTGGTCCACAGGAGCACTGTTCAGGGGTGGCCCAGAGGGCCTGAGCCCCAGGGCTTCTGCACCCCGATCCCCCGCACCCCAACAGTCTGGTTCAGTGCAAGACAGCTTGCTATGGACCTCCTTCATTGATAACACTGTGTGCTAGTCTTTGTGAAATCATCCCTTTGGAGCCCCAGGCCCCAAACTCAGCAAAAGGCTGAGGAGCACAGTTGCACCAGAGCTAACATGTGGTGCTTTGGGGACTGCTTCAAACTTCCTTGAACAAGGAGGGCTAGAAGCTTCGCTTCTCTAGAACAACAAACAGCAAGATTCATCCGTTTTTGTTTTCTATACTATATTATATATTCCACCACTGTTTGGCACAGATACAGTGGTACCTTGGGTTAAGAACTTAATTCGTTCTGGAGGTCCGTTCTTAACCTGAAACTGTTCTTAACCTGAGGTACCACTTTAGCTAATGGGGCCTCCCGCTGCTGCTGTGCCGCTACTGCACAATTTCTGTTCTCATCCTGAAGCAAAGTTCTTAACCCAAGGTACTATTTCTGGGTTAGCAGAGTCTGTAACCTGTACTGTACCTGGAACACACTCTCTGACCTGATCATTTTTCTTTCTCTGAGGCACAAGCAAGAGGGTACACAACGCAACCTTTCTCCCTTCTGAAAAACTCCCGTCGGGCCCTGTTCTAATGCTGGCGTTGATATTGAGTTGTTACTCACAGTCCAAACGGGATCTTTCTTGGGGGGAAAGAGGGAATTTGCTTAACACCAATATCAGCCGCCAAAAGCGCCTGCAATTTGCAAGCATTCCAGCCTCCCGACGGCCTCTTGAGCCGAAGCCTAATCCCTGGGAGTGCCATTCCATTTATGTTAATGGGCCCTTTAATTTATCACAATAATGGACTGTGATGAAGATGGATTAATTTGGATTATGGGAGCCAGCACTCTGTCGAAGGCAGATAATTATACACCCAGAACCTCATCTGCACATTTGCTGTTGATCAGCGCAGATGCCACGCGAGCGGAAGCGAGGCACGTTCCCGTGGGGCACAGAATGGGGTGCAGTGTGTGGAGACTGGACGTTTTTAAGGTGGGTTGTCGCAAGCCCCAAATCTGCAAATGTCCCAAGACACAAACATTTGTTTTCATGTTGCCATGACAAACACAAACCCCAGAGGGAGGTGGGCTTCCATCATGCAATCGGGAGGGTTCAGAGGCCCCAAAGAGTTTGAAGTCCGAAGGGAAGGGAGAGTCCATTTGGGTGGGGTGAGGGGGACCACCAGCAATTTTCTCAAAGGAATTATGGGAGTGGGGCTATCCAGAGGCGCTTTTGGAAATGTTAGCAATATTGGGAATGTAATGGCTCGCAATGAAGGGACCTGTTGGCTTCTGCATCATCTTTCTGCAACTTGGGTGTCCTCCAGATTGCTATCAGATCCCAACTCCCATCAGACCTACCTCTACTGTCAGAGGCAGGGCCAGTTGCTGGGGATTGCAAATGGGGACATCGGCTGTTGCTGCGCTCAGTTTCCTGTTGGGGCATCTGGTTGGCCACTGGATGCTGGACTAGCTGAGCCATTGGCCTGATCCAGTAGGACTCTAATGCTACCAGCCCCAGCCAACAAGATCAAGGGTCAGAGATGATGGATGCTGCAGCCCAGCTACACCTGGACGGCCACAGGCTGCCTTTCCCCTCTCTAACCTGGAGTCATTTCAGGCCAGAGTGTGCTGGGGGAAGTGACAGGCAGCTGGGATGGGCACAGTCAAGCTAGGATGTTTGAAGCAGATCTGACACCTCCCTCGGTCCGGAGAACCACATGGCCCAAGAGGCCTGTTATATAGTTTCAAGACCTTCTATCCTCCCTCTGTTAGAAAGGTACAATTCTGACACTGCCAGGGCCCCATCTGCACTACACTTCTAAAGTGGGATCATAACCAGTTTAAGCAGTTATGGCTTCACCCCCAAAGAATTCTAGGAGCTGTAGTCTGTTAAGGGTGCTGAGAGTTGTTAGGAGACTTATCCTTCCCTCTCCGAGCTTACAATTTCCGGAGACGTTTAACAATCAACACCTCTTCCTAGGGAACTCTGGAAATTGCAGTTTTGCAAGGGGAACTGGGACCTCCTCACAACTCTCGGGCACCCTTAACAGTTCCTGGGATTCTTTGAGGTAAGTCTTGATTGTTTAAAGTGGTGTGATACTGCTTTAAATGTATAGTGCAGATGGGTTTTGTGTGTTAGATTTGTCAACCTCCCCCACCCTCTGCAAATGTTCCAGCTATATCTAAGTGCTACCCAAATATGTTAAGGATCTGCTTGGGGGTGGGGTTGTCCTCGAGGGAGCAAGGCAATGGGGGTGGATGAACATTATAAGTTAGTTAAAGAAAATCACCATTGGGTGAGAGACGTATGTGATCTCTGATCACATCTCTTCTTTGTACCTGTTCCAGATCCCACTATGTCCCGACCGGGCGACTCAGACATGGCGTCAGCCAGCCGTTCCCGGAGGCCTTCGTCGGTTTGTTCCATGGAAGACATGTGGCGGAGGCCAAAGCTCTCGGGCCAGCTCCCGCAGACTTCCAGCAGGGTCATGCTCCGATCAAAGGCACCTTCAGGAGAAACGACGGGGTGAAAGTTAGTTTATACATCATTTCCCCCCATTTCGCTTACAGCAGCTTCACTTCAGGAGAGCATCAGACGTCAAAAAGAAAACCCAAGGTGAGAAAATATAAAACAATACAGTATTATGTATATTACATTTCACAGCAGTATTATGTAACAAAAGATCAGAGGGAAAAGAATCACACTATGGGTTGTATTCAATGTTAGCCCTGCTCAGAGCAGACCCACTTAAATTAATGGATCTAAGTTTTCTGTGCCCATTAATTTCAATGGGTCGACCCCCGAGTAAAACTTACACTGGATACAGTCCAGATAAATTAATGAGCACAACTAACTTTTGTCCATTAGTTTTAATTGGCCTTATACGATTCCAAGGTTAGATACTGGTAAGGCACAAACGGATTAAGACATATTGACCAAAAGCTTTCTGGGAGAACCAAGACTTGGCCACGTGCCTAACAACTACAACCCTGATATATGTCTACTCAGAAGTAAGTCCTATTGAATTCAGTGAGGCTTAATCCTAGATAAGTAGACACAAAATTGCAGCCTGAAATAATATAGTATTGGGGCTGGCAGACCCAGTGAAGTTGGTGCCACTTCCAATAAGACCTTGTTCAATAAGGCCTGGTCTTCATTGGGCAACAGCACCTGGATCAGGGCCTCAAGATGTGAATTACTGGAGACCAACTGGCATTTAATTTTAAAAATCATATCCAAGTTCATATCCAGAAGGCAATATCTTCTTTTCACAAGGAACAGGATGGATATTTTATTTTTTTAAGCACATAGAAAATGTTAACATCCGGCACGCACAGGGCATGACCAGCCCATGCATCACCCAGGCACTACACATTCTTTTAAAACAGAACTCCCAAATTCTTTGTACAACAAGCAAACAGACCGATCATCAGCATCCAGGGCCTGATCCAGGTTTGAGGGGGTCATCGGCAAGGAATGCAGCCATCTATATCAGTGTGCCAATGCAGCCGCCATTTTAAATTTCCCACCATGCCCCAGAGTGCTTGATGATGTAGCTTCACTCTGGAGCATTCAATGGTGCCCTTCACTGGGGAACACACTGCCATTTTGATTTTCTACTATGCCCTGGAATAATGATTTATCAGGCATTCCAGGGAATTGTGGGAAATTTCAAATGGTTGGCAGCTCCAGACCCAGCTGCATGCCACAGGGAGGGCTGGCATCAGCGGTGACCCTCTTGAGGGGACTGGGCATCAGCAGCGGCATGGAAATATTGGGTGCTGACACCATTCCTACCAGCATCCACTGGCTCCAAACGAACAAGTGAAAGGAACCTGAGAGATAAACGGGCACACGCAGCAAAGACGATGGAGCGAAACCCTCTACGCTCTCCAGAAAGCCAACTGAAAAATAATTCCCTTAACTTGCAGTTGTTTCCTAATTCAAAAATAGGACATGACGTTTGACTAAATGCAAAGATTAGATTGTGGACCCCCAGATCACTTCAAAGTACAAATTAAAATTATTCGAGTCTATTATATAGCAGCTCCGCCGCGAAGGCTTACTTTAAATCATTCCCCCGCTTGGAATGAGATTACTGTCTGGGGGCTTTGACGCGCGATCTGCATGCCATTTCACTCAACAATTAGGTAACTGAATATGGAGCGTTTAGCGGGCCTGGCTTTTGCCAGCCTGCAGAGGTCGGGTGTGGGTGGGTGGGGGGCGCGGAGGGAAGGAGGGAAATGCCAGCGTTTCTCTCGAAGTTGAAAGTGCACAAAACACCATCCCCTGGTTATCAGGCTTCTGGTGCTTCCCTTTGATCAGCCGTCAGAAACTATCTGCACTCCTGCGGCAACTGGGCAGCTTCACAGCTCACTCCCGGCCTCTGACAGGTAGTAATAGAAAGGGCGAGAGACCAGGCCCTGCGGCAGGCGTCCCTTCCTCTGATAACGTCCAAAGTACTGGGTGATAACCGGTGGTAAACACTCAGGCCGGCCAGCTAATCCGTGCATCAGCAAAGAGGAGAGATAATATGAAAAGCTAATGGCTTGGAGAAAATAAATAAATACGAAGGCTGAGGGGGCGGGTGAGAGTGTCTGGCGTTTTAAGGCCCGCGAGGGGAACCCCAAATCTAGTCAAATCACTTGCCATTTTGATGTCACTTCCTGGAACTTATATGCTTCCATCACTGTTTACATGGGCTTTTCGCTCTGCAAAATCCTTTTCGATTGGGCTTCATGCCACAGCTCAGGGGGAGAGAATAATGCTTTGGGTACAGGAGGTGCCAGGCTGAACCCCTGGCACTTCCCATTAAAAGGATCGGGTATCCAAAGGGTGGGGAAGAGCTCCGCTCTGTGACCTCTCCCTCGGCCAGAGGGAACAGTTCTTAGGGAGAGGGACAAGCAGTCTGGCCTGATATAAGGCAGCTTCCTGAGTTCATCTGTGATGTACAGTCCATTGGCGGCTGGTGCCCGTTGGGATTGGTGGGTTGGATGGCAAGGAGGCCAATGGTAGGCAGAGGCACAGCCAAAGAAAGGCGGAGCCAACTCCCCCCTGTTGAGTTGTGCAAGAGACCAAGGAGGAGGAAGGTCACAGCCAGGGCATTTCCATGGGCCAGTTGCAAGTAAGGCAGGAAGCTGGGTCACTGAGGTTGCTGGGGCAGTGCCTCATTTGCCCCAGTGGAACAGCCTCCACTGGTGGAGCTGGGGTGGCGCAGTGGGTGATGTGTCCAAATAGGATCTAGATTCAAACCCATACTCAGCCGCAAAGTTCACTGGGTGATCTTGGGCCAATTGTTCTCCCCACCACAAATGTTGGCTGTTTATTGAGCATTCATTTTCACTGGTTACAGCAGGGGTCAGCAACCTTTTTCAGCCGTGGGCCAGTCCACTGTCCCTCAGAGCATGTGGTTGGCCGGACTATATTTTGAAAAAAATAATAATGAATGAATTCCTATGCTCCATAAATAACCCAGAGATGCATTTTAAATAAAAGCAAACATTCAACTCATGTCAAAACACCAGGCAGGCTCCTCAAATAACCCAGAGACGCAATTTAAATAAAAAGACACATTCTACTCATGTGAAAACATACTAATTCCCAGACCATCTGTGGGCCGGATTGAGAAGGTGATTGGGCCACATCCGGCCCCCGGGCCTTGGGTTGCCTAACCCTGGGTTACAGCATGTTCTGCCTCACTTCCCAGTACACCTTCCTGTCACTTTCCATATTGCAGAAAGTTCGCTGTTATTTTTTGGGGGGGGCAGGGAGTGGGTTGTTTCCCCCCAATAAATGTACCAAATCCAATTTAATTGTGCAACTTGAATTTGCCGCTGTGTGGATTTGCAGCTGGATCTGGAAGCACCCCTAGTCTTTGCCTTCTTTCCTGTGTCAGCACTTTGGGGGACCTGAAGAATGTTCTCAAGTGCCTCATCAGTTGCCTTCTCCTCCAGGCTCCCAAAGATTCCACCTCACCCTCCCCTTCTTCGGTAGACAAGGACGGGAGATCAAGACTTTTTATCACATTTCAGAAAGTGGGAAACCCAAACACCCTGGTCCTCCTTTTAAGCAGGCCTATGAATAACAGTGGCAATCGCTTTTGATGCTCTGCCAAGGCGGCTGTGCAGGCACCCAAATAAATAAATAAAAACTTCAGAGGGAGGGAGGGAGAGAGAGTCTGACTCTAGTTCCATAGATGCTTGAGTGAGAGCCGAGGAGACAAGAGTAGCGCTGCCTCCCCAATCAAGCCCCGAGACCTGCCAAGAGCTCTTAACGGGCAACTTGTGAGGTGTGAGCATTAATGTAGAATGCTGCTTTCAGGGATTAACGGTGCCAAAAACCTCTGCTCGGGACGCTCCCTTTTGATCTTCTCCTCCCTTTTCACCCCGCGATGGCATTCCACCTACGTGTCTGGTAGTAAATCTCACGCCAACACCATTAAGCTAGGATCGCACGTGGGCCAATAATCCCCATTTGCCAGGGACTGCCCTCGTTTTCTGATACAAGTCCTGGGTAGATACAAGTTTGGGGTTGTAGCCAGCTAAACTCTACTTGGACTAAAGCCTAAGTTGGTCTTGCCCGTGAATTTCAATTTGTTGACTTGGAGCCTGACTCGCATGGGATATAATCATTTGTTTTTTAGGGAAAGAACTGGGGGATGCCATCAAAAAAATGTTCTACAGTACAGTGGTGCCCCGCAAGACGAATGCCTCGCAAGACGAAAAACTCGCTAGACGAAAGGGTTTTTCGGTTTTGCGTTGCTTCGCTAGACGAATTTCCCTATGGGCTTGCTTTGCAAGACGAAAACGTCTTGCGCTTTTTTTTTAAAGCCGCTTGAAGGGGCGCAGTTGTGACAGACCGTGCTTCGCAAGACGAAAAACATCGCAAGACGAAAAGACTCGCGGAACGAATTCTTTTCGTCTTGCAAGGCACCACTGTATTAGTATTCTCAGCCTTCTTCCATATCCTCTTTCTGATGCACCTTGGCTCTACTGCACAGGCACAAAAATGAGTAAGCATGAACACTAATGACCACTTTTTCATTACAATGGTACCTCGGGTTAAGAACTTAATTTGTTCCGGAGGTCCGTTCTTAACCTGAAACTGTTCTTAACCTGAAGCATCACTTTAGCTAATGGGGCCTCCTGCTGCCACTGTGCCACCGGAGCACAATTTCTGTTCTCATCTTGAAGCAAAGTTCTTAACCCGAGGTATTATTTCTGGGTTAGCGGAGTCTGTAACGTGAAGCGTCTGTAACCGGAGGTACCACTGTACTTAAGCCTAAACTGTATTTCACTGACATAGGAAAGAGTCCATCAGTGGAGGCTGCTCTGTTAGGGCAAATGGGGCACTGCCCCACCAATCTCTATCTGGCCTCATCCAGCTCCCGCCTGCCTGCCTATCTACTTACAACCAGCCCAAGGAGTGGTGCAGCCTCTCAGCTTCTTTTTCTCCTCCGTCTCAGTGTTGTCCTCATAGAACTTAGCAGGGAGGAGGATGGTGACAAAACCATAATCTGTTGGCTTCACCTTTCATTGGTTCCACCTACCGTCGGGCATCAGACACCAATGGGCATCAGACACCACTGGCATCTACTCGAGGGCTGAGGGGCCCCTCATGCGAGGAGACAGTAGCAAACTATTTAGCCAGGACATAACTGTATATGTAACCCCCCCACCTCCCCCTTGCTTACTGGTTTCACTGGACTCCGACAACCTTTTGCCTTGGCACTCCCTGGCGTTGGAATTGCGTTATGGATTAAGGTGATCAGCTTCTCCCGGTCTCCAGACAGCCATTAATCCCTACCTGGTTTAATCTTTCATCATTCCTGACACCGAGTTACCAAGCCCAGCGAGGAGCGACACATGCCGTGTGAAGCTGACGGCAGAACTCTGAGCATCCTCTCATCAGGGCTGTGCACAGACTGTCACCTCTAAATTCGGCATCAACAGTAACCCAAGTGCCGCAATGCCTACAACACTGGCTTCATCTTGCATAGCTTAGTCTGCTACTCTTGCTGTTCTGCATAGTTTATTCTGGTTTCATTCGTCAGCCGGGATGGGGAGGGGGATAAAGTGCTTTGCAGTGGGCACTAGACTGGGGCTTCTGGGTCATGGGAAATCCTACTCAGCGACCCCCCCTCCCAATCTTCTCATAGCTTTTGAGTCTTTGGGCATCATCCACACCAGAGTGAAGCCTTCTTTGTCAGCCACAAGCCTAGAAACATAGAGTTCCCTTTCCTTTTTTAAAATGGAGCTGAGATCTTCAGGCCTGCATTTACTCTGAGGAAAGAAGGCTTCTGAAACTTCACCAGGCATTGTCCACATGCATTAAAACCACGTGTTCGAAACTGTTTGCCAATTGGGGGCCACATTCCCATCTGAGCAGCATTCTGGGAGCCACATGCCAGTGGTGGGTGGGGCCAGAGGCAAAAGTGGGCGGAGCAGTTAGCACAAATTATATGCTTTGCGTAGTAGGCTAGTTTCTACACCCATACTCTCACACACCCTTCTTTGAAGCATGTTCAGAGTTTAAGGACACATTCTACCCACCCATAAACACCCGAGAAAGGTATAAGGCAGGGGGTAAGCTTGGGGAGGGAATGTGACCTGGGGAAGAGTTCAAAGGGTTGGAGAGGGGACTGAAGAGCCACATTTGGTCCCTGGGCCTGGGACCGTCTCTTGAAGCCACAAGGACTAGAAACTTGGGTTGTTGTTGTTGTTTCAAAAAATGGAAACGGGGATCCTAGTTTATTGCGAGGAGAGAAAATATAGAGAGGAAAGAAGCATGTAGCTGTCACCAGAAAGCATCACCGGCTTGCTTTCCATCACCTCTCTGCACCTAGAGCAGAGATGTGAGCATACTGATGGCATGGCAGCCTTCTCCCTGAGAACAAGGCCCAGGGCCAAAGGAGCAGTTTGCCCTGCACTGAGCCAGCTTCCTTCTCTCCATTGCATGGCTCATATCCTTCCAGAAGGCCAGCCATGTCAGTCTGCTTCGGCGAAAAATAACAAAGGGTCTTGCAGCACCTTTTAAAGACTAACAGACTCGCGAGGGCCTACATAGTTTCTTTCTAATTTATCTAGAATATGTGACAACCCTCAGGAACAATTCACCCCTTTGTATGTTTTTAATAAATCAAGGCTTAAAGTGCAAAAGATAAGCTTTGGAAAACAGTGGCAGAAATATCTACCGCAGGAGTTAAGTCTATATAACTGTCAGCTTTTTTCATTCCCTGGCTAGGGTGCTCACTTTGCGGGATTGCTTGGAGCCGAGCTATAAATAGCAAGATGCTCGCTGGTCCTGTATGCCAACAGAGTGCTAATTGCTGTGTAACACTGTGACAGAGCAAGCAGAGGGAAGGGTAGGGCGTCATCTTTGAGATGTCCATAGTCGTTGGCTAAGACTGTGGATGAGTAGGGAACATAGCAAGATGCCTTACACCAGCTCAGACCACAAGGAACACAAAGGCAGAGGAAGTTGCCTTGTACTGAGTCAGACGACTGCTCCATCTAGCTACGAATTGTCTAACACTGACTGACAAGTGGCTCTCTGGAGTTTCAGAAAGGGGGTAATACCAGCCTCTGAATGCAAGTTGCTGGGGATCACAGGTGGGGAGAGCTGCTCTTGCCATAGCTGTCAACTTTCAGATTTGAAAATAAGGGATCAGCAGCCTCGAAAATAAGGGATCAGCAGCCTCACCTGTTCCGAGGACAGCCTATGGGATATCTAACAATCCGGGATAGCAGCGGGAAGCAGCAGGAAATGGTGCTGGAATAAGGGAATTTCCCGCAAAAAAAGGGAAGGCTCTTGCACTCAGATCCTGCTCGCATGGACGTTGGGTTGGACACGGTTGACATGGGGATGTTGGATTCAATGGGCCACTGGCCTGATCCAGCTGCTGGTCTCTTCCTTTGTGGCCACTTGGGCATCACCAAAGAAAGGGGCAAAAGAGGACAGAGACTCACTAGGAAGCTTGCACATGCTAATTTGTATGTATAGATGCAAGTTTAGAAATAACGACTATGATCGAAAGGCAATTCCTCTCAGGATTATGCGGAAAGCTGTGAGTCGGTGGCCTGTGTGTGCCTGCTCAACCCAGGTGCTCACTGCAGATGGGTAACTTTAACACACACACACACAGAGGGAGGGAGAGAGACTGCTCTGTATTTTATATTGGACCATCCTCTATAAAGAAGGGCACATGGATTTCAAAATGACTGGTTTTGTTCAGATGCATTGGGGTGGGTGGGTTAATTTAATAGATACATTCAGTGTTTTTTTTCTAAAAAAAATGTTTAGGAGAACTCTCATTTTCGGGGGAAATAAATATAGTAAATGGACAAAATGTTTAAGGGTATGCGCACCCCTGCGTACCCCCCAGAAAAAAGCACTGGATACATTGAAACCCATCCAACAATTCCAACTCCTTTACAGGAGTGGGGGCTCCAGAATGAATGAAGAAAGTATTAGATACAAAAAGGGGGGGGGAACCTGTCAGGGAACTGCCATCAGAGCATCAGGTGGTGGAGGGACTCAGGCAGGATGAAAGAGACTCAACTGCTGAAGCAGGGACCAGCAGGGGGAGGAGTGGGTCTCTGAGGGAATGCGAGCAGGAGGGAGGGCTCAGGGAGGCTTCCAGCGAGGACAGTGGGGAGGTATCGGAGTCTCCCATAGGGAGACCCATACCTCGCAGGAAACTGTCACGCCGTGAGTCCAGGAGACGCGTTTCCGTTAAGGAACTTCTTTGTTGGAAACGCTTCCGCAGACAGCCACTGTCGGACTCTACTAGTGACTAGAGCAGACATGTCTGAGGAGCTCCGTCACACACGGAGGTTTGTGGGGGCGCACAAACTCTGAGGGAGCACGTTTTCACGCACAAGCAGCTAATCAAACCCTCACAGCAGTCCGACAGTCTTTGTACGCTGCCTGTGCAAGAGAAGGCATCATGAGCGAACCAACCGGAACCGGAGGAGCAGGGGCTGGAGCTGGTCCAAGCTTGGAAGATAGATACCGAGCGTTGGAGGTTCAACTGGCCCTGCAGACGGCGAGGCTGGAGGAGAGAAGGGCTCAGGATGCAGACAAGAAGGGGAGAGCCACTCAATTCCCCAGAAAGGTACCAGGATTGGTGCAGAAATTTGGGGGGGACCCCAAGGACTACCATGCTTTTAGGACAGAGATGCAATATGCCCTTAATGTGCAGTTCGATGAGTTCCCTGATGAGGAATCGCGAGTTGCTTTTGTAATTGGGCATCTTGAGAAAGGGGCTAGAGACTGGGTGCGACCCCTAATGGCAACGCACAATGACATACTAAAGGACACAATGAAGTTCTTTCGTGCAATGGATATCATGTTTTCCAGCGATATTGAGGAAGGGGTGGTGCGCAGACAGCTAATGGCTTGTAAGCAGGGGAGTCGATCTGTCCGTGAATATTGGACTGAGTTTACCATGCTGATTCACAGACTGAGTTGGGATTTATCGGCGGCACCCGTTCAAATGCTATTTGAAGAAGGTCTTTCTTCGGGGGTGAAAGACGAGCTGGCACGGAGCCCCAGGGCGGAGTCTATGGATCAGCTGACCAAATCTGCGCTGACCATAGGAGCGCGGCAGGAGGCAAGAGCCTTGGAGAGGCGGGAAGGGAGAGGGGAACGTTGGAAGGAGTTCCGCATTCCAGACATTCCTGAGCCAGCTTTCCCGCCGGCAGAGCCGATGGAAATCGGAACAGCGCGCGCGCGCGCATTTTCAAAAACCAGCGAGGGAGCTAAGAAGGAGGGAAGGGGCCCCCGGAAATGCTATCTCTGCCAACAGCCAGGCCACTTTGCCAGAGTCTGCCCCCAGAGGAAGGAATGGCAAGGGATGGTGGGAGCTGTTGAGGGGGGAGAAGAAGGGGGAGCGGAGCAGGTAAAAGCCAACGCCTGGTTGCCACAATTGGGGCACTGCAGCCAGGCCAAAGAGCAGTGAAAGTGCCCGTGCCAGAAGCTCCTCGACCTGCTCTAGTGATTGAAGTGTCGCTAGAGCTGCAGAATGGGCACCCCCTAAAAATAAAGGCGCTATTGGACTCAGGCAGCTCCTGCAATTTTATGAGCAAGGAGTTTGCTGCTGAACACCAGATACAGACCATCCCTTTAAGCAACCCCCTGCAGGTGACCACGATTGATGGCAGGGAGTTGTTGGGAGGAGGAGTCCGCTTGCAGACTGTCCCAATGATAATGAGGGTGGCAAGGCACACAGAACTGATAGCGTTTAATGTGGCCACCCTGGGAGGCGCTCCCATTATTTTGGGAATGAGCTGGCTAGCTCTACATGATCCGCTGGTTGGCTGGCATCAAAGAGTGGTGTCCTTTGGTTCAGCACATTGCCTAGAACACTGCAAAGGGGAGAAGGGTTCAGTAGGGGCCCAAGCCACCCTAGCAGGGACTGAAGTAATGGGGAAGGTGAAGGTACCACCACAGTATGCAGATCTCAGCGACGTGTTCAGCGAGAAGGAAGCTGACCAACTACCACCTCATAGACCCTTTGATTGTCAGATCAATTTACTCCCTGGAGCACAGCTTCCCGTGGGCAAGTTGTATGCCATGTCAGACAGGGAAATGCAGGAGTTGCGAGGGTTCATTGACAAGAACCTGAAGAGAGGCTTCATCAGAGAGTCCAAAGCAGCAGGGGGGAGCCCAGTGTTCTTTGTGGACAAAAAAAATGCGGACAAGCCGAGACTTGTATGTGATTTTAGGCGGCTGAATGCAGTGACTGAACCGGTGGCGTTCCCTATGCCCAGAATTGATGATATTTTGACCATGGTGAGGAAGGGAAAGATTTTCACAAAGCTGGATCTAAGGGGGGCGTACAACCTGATACGCATAAGGAAAGGGGATGAATGGAAAACCACCATGTTTACCCCTTTGGGGGCGTTTGAATACCTCGTTATGCCATTTGGATTACAAGCAGGCTCCGCGTGTTTTCAATCTTTTATGAACCACGTGCTGGGCCCTTTGCTCTACAAGAATTGCGTTGCCTTTCTAGATGATGTGTTGGTGTATTCTGAGAATGAGGAGCAACATGTGAGAGACGTCAGAGAAGTGTTGAGCAGACTGCAAGCCAACAGGCTGTGGGTCAAACTGGAGAAGTGTCGGTTCCATACCAAGGAGGTGGAATTCCTGGGGTACCGCCTGTCAGACAAGGGATTGGCCATGGATCCCGGCAAGGTACAGGCAGTGCTGGAATGGAAAACACCCAAAACCAAGAAGGATGTGCAGAGGTTCCTAGGGTTTGGAAACTTTTATCGTAAGTTCATCCGCAACTTCGCCCATCTGACGGCGCCCATCACTGACTGTCTCAGCAGTAAGAAGAAGTTTGTATGGACGGCGGAGGCGGGGCGAGCGTTTGAGGAACTGAAAAGGGCCTTCGCCTCTGAAGAACAACTTCTGCATGTGGATTTACGAAAGAAGCTAAGGGTTGAAACAGACGCATCTGACAGAGCCATAGGGGCGGTGCTTCTTCTGCAGCCGGGGAAGGAGGAGTCGGAGTGGCGTCCGTGTGCCTTCTTCTCGCGGAAGCTGAACAAATCCGAGAGGAACTACACGGTGTACGACCGAGAACTGCTTGCTATTCATGAGGCGTTCCGGAGATGGAGGCATCTGCTAGTTGGTGCACAACATAAAGTGCAAGTGTGCACGGACCATAAAAATCTAGAGTACTGGAGAACGGCGCGAGTGCTCAACCAAAGGCAGTTGAGATGGGCCCAAGAGTTCTCCAAATTTAACTTTGAGATTTGTTATGTGCCAGGCCCAGAGAATGTTAGGGCGGACGCTCTCTCACGCAAGCCTGAATATTTGGAGGGGGAGGGAGCACCCGAAGAAACCCATATCATTCCAGAGGACCGCTGGGTGTGTGGGGCGACTTTGGTGGGGCAAAGGGAATTGGTAGAGGGTACGGTGCAGGATGCATACGCCCAGGGGAAACTCAGGGATCTCAGAGGGGAGGAAGACAAACCCGGTGGTTTTGAGGAGAGAAATGGGGCATTGTATTATAAGGGAGCGTTATATATACCTGAAGGGGAATTGAGGGAGAAAGTACTCAAGCAGCTGCACGATAGCCCCACAGCAGGGCACTTTGGGCAACACAAAACCATGTGGCTGGTTACCAGGGAATTTTGGTGGCCCAAGGTCAGGGAAGATGTGCGGGAGTATGTGAGAGGGTGTGAACAATGCCAAAGAGCCAAGGGGGAGAGGCAGGCGCCGGCTGGTTTATTAGAACCACTGCCCACACCTGAGAGACCGTGGGAAGCAGTGGCAATAGATTTCATGACTGATCTGCCAAGGTCTAGAGGGAAAACAGCCATCATGGTTGTAGTAGACCTGTTAACTAAAATGGCCCACTTCATAGCCTGCTCACATGCGGTTACAGCAGAAGAAACCGCCAAATTGTTTGTAGAGAATGTGTTTAGGTTGCATGGCGCCCCCTTGAGGGTGGTTTCAGACCGAGGGAAACAATTTACTTCCAGGTTCTGGAGGAAGCTCATGAGCTTACTGCATGTAGAGGTTAATTTCTCGACGGCCCGTCATCCTGAAACCAACGGGCAGGCGGAAAGAGCAAATGGGGTTCTCCAACAATATTTGAGGTGTTATGTTAATGACAGAGAGAATGATTGGGTGGAGAAGCTGGCGTTGGCAGAATTTGCCTACAACAATGCAGAGAACGTATCCACGGGGATGAGCCCCTTTTTGGCTAATCACGGGTGCCATCCCAGAGCCTTCCCAGGGGGGGAGGGGGAGAACTGGAGCGTTCCAGCTGCAGAACAGTTCGTGGAAGAAATGGAAGCGATCCATCGCCAGCTCCAACTCAACTTAAACAGGGCTAAGGAGGAATATAAGAGGCAAGCAGACAAAAACAGAAGGGAAGGTGAAAGCATCAGGGTGGGGGACCAGGTGTGGCTGTCAACCCAAGGGTTGCCATTCAAAGGAGGTTGTAAGAAATTAAGACCCAAAAGGCTGGGTCCGTTTGAAGTCATACAGCAGGTCAATCCAGTGGCTTTCAGGCTCCGGTTACCGAACCACATGAAGCTGCACCCAGTTTTTCACAGGTCGTTGCTGTCACCGTATAGAGGAGACAGTGAGGGGAGGGTCACTAGGGGACCAGCAATGGAGGAGAAGGAACACAGCTACCATGTAGCGGAGATCCTCGATTCCAGGTGGAAGGGAGATCAAGTAGAGTATTTGGTAATGTGGGAGGGGGAACCGGAGTCGGAAAACACCTGGGTTAGGGCAGAGGATGTCAATGACGAGGTTTTAATAGAGACTTTTCATCAGAGGTTCCCACGTAAACCTCAGCCTGTAGCGAGGTTCCGAAGGGAATACTTTGCCACCACCGACGAGGAAGAGGAGTTGGAGGGGTTCCCAGATTCTGAAGAGGAGGAGGATTCAGCTGGCCAGGACGACGATCGATGGAGAGAATTGTTCGAGACGTCAGAAGATGAGGAAGATTCGTTTCGGGGTTTTAGCCCTTCACCTCCCAGGGGGGAGGAATTGGGAGGGGGTGAGGGGGGCCCTGGAGGGGAGGTGGATGTCAGGGAACTGCCATCAGAGCATCAGGTGGTGGAGGGACTCAGGCAGGATGAAAGAGACTCAACTGCTGAAGCAGGGACCAGCAGGGGGAGGAGTGGGTCTCTGAGGGAATGCGAGCAGGAGGGAGGGCTCAGGGAGGCTTCCAGCGAGGACAGTGGGGAGGTATCGGAGTCTCCCATAGGGAGACCCATACCTCGCAGGAAACTGTCACGCCGTGAGTCCAGGAGACGCGTTTCCGTTAAGGAACTTCTTTGTTGGAAACGCTTCCGCAGACAGCCACTGTCGGACTCTACTAGTGACTAGAGCAGACATGTCTGAGGAGCTCCGTCACACACGGAGGTTTGTGGGGGCGCACAAACTCTGAGGGAGCACGTTTTCACGCACAAGCAGCTAATCAAACCCTCACAGAACCCAACCCACACTCTTGCTCAGACATCTGCAAACTTCCCCCTTTACAACCACTGCCTGCTCTGTGTTAATGGCTCTCTTGATTGCCTAATTTATTTGTAGCTTTCAAACGGGAAAATACTTGTCATTTTTCTTTCCTCTGTTCTGGAAATCCTCCCTTTTTTGTACTTTTTTTTTTTTTTTTTACAAAATAGTTTCCTGAGATGTGATATGAATAAGCAACTCTCCCTCCTCCTCCTCCCCCACCCCTCCGACGTTTCCTTAATCCCGGCCGATCTTTTGAAGTATGAAACCCGCAGTCGACGCGGACGATGTTTTCATTAATCAAAGTAGATGTTTCCAAAGCCATCAGCTTTATCACGACTGGGTTTCATATGTGAAACCCAATATACACACAGATCTGCACAGCTTGTCCTTTTGGATTATTCCTGACCTTTTATTCTCCTTTCTGGAGGATCTGCACTTCCTCAGCACGAGGCCCAGCCCACCTCACTGAAAGCCTCAGCCAAGGAGGCCCAGACAAAAAAGGCTGTTCTAGTCTGGGCAAAGGTAATAGAAGAGATACATAGATATAAAACAAAAGAATGTGCCATTGGTTGAAAAACTGCCTTTGTTTCAGCGGCTGCTCCCAGCTGTCGGTAGGATTGCCAGCTGCAGATTTCTAATATGGCCAAGGTGGTCATCTCTGGAAAGCTGGAGAAGAACCCAGAAGCCCAGGGTGGAGCCACAGCAGAATGAAGCCATGACATGTGGAGTCAGAGATGAGCCCAGCAGATTCTGATCTACTACCTTTTCAGATCCCAGCACCAGAGAGGCCTGGCCAGCTATGAGTTGGGCCTGGAGTTTTAGCATCATCATCTGGGAGAAGGAGGACCGACCGTTCAAGTGTGTGTATTTTCCAGGGACAGTCCCAGATTTACAGAAGCCATCCCTGTTTCTGACTTGATCCTGGAATGTCCCACTCTTCCTTAGGATGTCCCTATTTCCATCAGAGAAGTGTTGGAAGGTATGGAGTTATGGGACCCTTGAGCCAAGGAGATAAGTAACTAGACAATCTTTAGAAGACATCTGAACGGAAGTTTTTAAAATGTTTATGTTTTTAGATATGTTGGAAGCTGCCAAGTAGTAGCTCGGGCAACCCAGTCAAATGGACAGGGTATAAATAATAAAGTTATTATAATTATTATGGAATAGGATGTCCCTATTTTTATCAGAGAAATGTTGGAGGGTATGGGAGTATAATCTCAAGAATGAGGGTTGAGCTGCTCTATTCTTTTTATTTTATTAAAACCCCTATGCCCAGCAATCAGATCCATTTGCAAAATGGTGGCTTGAGGGTGGGTGGAGACAATTATCTACTGCACTCTTTGAGCCACACAGTGAGATACAAATCGACATAAGAGTGACTATAGACCAGGCAGCCTCCTACCATTGCTTTTCCCCCCACAGGTTTTTTTTTTTTTTAATTCACTACTAATATTTTTAACAAGGAATCTGAGAGATCAGTAACTGCCACCACACTGGCTGCAGAGAGAATTTCTTTTTCTAGCAATGTTGCTTTCTATCGTCAAACTTTGGAGAGCCAGAAGTGCTTGCTGGATTACTGCAAACCATAAGGAGGTTTACCCATGAATCCACATCTGTCTTGCCCAGATCTCCTGAAACACACTGGGAATTCTCCCGTGGCAGCTGATTTCGCATGAAGATCAGCAGTGGCCAGTAGGGACATGTGAATTCGTCAATTCTGGCTTCTCTCAGTTTCTCAGTGGTCCAAATTTACATTCAGTTCCCCACATTTCCATATAAGTTGGCAATCCCCCTCATCCCTGCAAAAAAGATCCTCATGAAAACTCACCAGTGTTTGCGTGTGAATTTTCCATATATACACATTTCTGTAGGCACTTTCCTCTACTAAAAACTGCTTGGAGGTTTTTTTGTTTTTGTTTTTGCAATCAAGTGGTATATTAATTTTATGAAATAAAACAAAGTATTTTTGCAAAGCAATTTTTCCTATTATAACACTTTTTTGGTATGTTGTTTTTACTAAGATACGCATTTTTTTATGCACACTCTACAACCAAATGTGCATTTTTGCACAGTTACTTGGCTGGATAACTGCATTGCAGAATCTGGAGACAGGTGAATTTCAAAGGATGGCAGAGCTTTGGTTCATGGATTGTTTTGGAAAGTACGAATTAGGTTTGTGAACTGAATCGAACTTCTTTCTCTCTCTGCTTCCCCTACTTTTTCTGCACCCGTTTCTCCATCTCTCTCTCTCTTTCCTCGAACCCTTTCCCCTTTCTCTTCTTCCCTACCTAGCAGGCTGCCAGAGCTCTGAACTGAGTGCATACAGAAGGCTTCCCTCCCTCGTCTTCCCTTCTCTCCATCCATTTCCGCTCACCACTCTTGCCCTCTTTTCCTCTCTCTGGGGTCCACTTTCACGAAGTGAAATGCAGCTGAAGGTTCCACACCCCTAACAAAGCAGATGAATCCTTAGCAGCCTTGGGGAAAGCCACTGTTTCTCAAGCTACTCTACCTCACAGGGTTGTCGCAATGCTAAAAACACCGCTCCCCGCCAGCAACCCAGAAGCAGGGTGGGATACAGATGTCACAAGCACAACCAATCTGTGTATGTAACTGAATAACTGTGATCTGAGCTGAAGCCTGAGCATTTGAGCCCTGGTTTTTATAACAAGTAATTTCTGACCTCACCGAAAAGTCTGGGACGCATAAGTTGTATCTTACCAACATCACACCACTAAGAATCAGGAAATGCTGATTTTTGTCAGAAGCAATTGAAAAAACACACAGCTTCGCTTCGCTTAAGAAAACAGCCGGGTTTATCGGGGACATTATCAACCCCTGTGGTGTGTTGCATGCGCACAGATGATTGTATACAAAAGGATGCATTATGCTTTTAGAAAGGAATCCGATTTACCCACAAGTAAAAGAGAAGCGGGGGGTGGGGTGGGGAGGCAATCCGGCATTTCATCCTTGATGTGGGGCTTGTGTTTGTTTGGAGCGACTAATGTTTTTGATTACACTCTGAGACCCACGGACGGGTTTGCATAGTTCTTGAGAGTAAGTGGGGGAGCCTTCAGCCAAGGAGTTTAACATTTCAGTTGCGCTTCTGTTGAGCTCATGAAACATCGGGGGTTCCCAGAAAAAACACACATGCCTGAACTGCAAAAAAGGAGCTTCACTTGCAGAAAGAAGATAACACGGGTAAATATGAGGTGCTACGATGCAGTCACATTGGGAGCTGGTCAACAGGAGGTAATATGACCTTCAGGAGAATCATGTGACTGAGCCAGGTGACCTATGGATGGCTAACATGGGCAGATTTTGCACACAGTCAGGGAGCAGGGATAGATACAGGTGGAAAATGATGACATTCCTGTGTCAAAATTGTTCCAGGCTATAGAGCAGGCCCCAGACTGACTGTAGGGCTTAGGCTAGCTTTGAGAGAGATGTAACCATCATAACTCTGCTGTCTTTGCCAGAATAAGGCAAAGAATAAGGCAAGGAAATCAGAAATCTCAGACAAGACTGGAAGGAAAATGAGGAACCTGCTGCACTGTTAGAATTGGAGACAAGACCCCAGTTCAGCATAGGAGCATGACCAGTGGTTTGATTTCAATACAAGAGAATCCCCATTCCTATTTTACTGCATGGTGAAGAAGAACATAAGAACAGCTTGGCTGCTGGATCAGGCCAAAGACCCATCCAGTCCGGCATCTTTTCTCACTGCGGCCGCCCAGGTGCCTGTGGGAAACCAGCAAGCAGGACCTTCCTGTGGTTCCCAGCAACTGGTATTTACTACCCCTGACTGTGGATGGTCATTGATAGTCCCCATCAATCTATTTCAGTGGTTTTCAATCTGCACCCAGAAAATGCTGGAGATTCATCCATGGAAAGGGTTCTAATGGTGGAATAAGCATGGAAGGACAGTTTGCCCAACACAACCCATATTCCCCGTGAAATGTACAGCTATTGAGAGGAAAGACATTGCATGTGTTCAACCCACAATGAGAGCACATGGGCCTGGGCTGTACCCCATATCTTTGCTTACAGGTTCAAGGAGTCCCTGGGAGATGAATTTTCCAGGGAATCTGATGTCACTGATGTCCATACCAAGGAATCAGGTCACCAGAAGGTTAAAGCTTTCAAGGCACCAGAGAGGGGAGGGCATAGTCTGAAATTGTAATCTGACATTGTTAGCCAGACACATTTGGATCTTGTTAATTATTGATTTTGGCGACAACACTAATCCTAAAATGGTCAGGCCAAACACAGAGAATATCTTGGCAGATACACTGACCTGAAAAACCCTCAAGCAACTTTGAAAACTGCTCCTGCATTTGAAAACATCAACAACTGCTTATGCTCGTATCCTGTGGCAATGAATTCCACAGGTTAACTACATACCATGCAAAAAGCAGTTTTGTTTAGTGCGGCTGCATTCAGATAGCTTGGGGGGAGAGACACTCTCCCTCTCTCAAGCCAGACCTACTTTAACACTTGCACAGAGCTTTGCAGGCCAAAAGGAAGCAGGGAGGAAATGTGTTCTAAAACGTTCATTAGACAAGGGAGTTCAGGACGCCACGGACGATGCAGGCACTGGAGGCGACACAGACGGAACAAAACAAGGCCAGGATATCCCTGTTAGTTCACGGAGAGCCTTCTTTTCCTATGGACTTCGGCCTAATTGAGGCAATGGCGGAGCCCGCTTGCTGGATTCAGTCAAAGGGCATAAACAAACCCCAGCTGGTCTTGAGCCAGAGGACCAGACAGCTCCTCGGCATCTCGAAGTTTCTCCTCTGAATGCATTTGAGAGGTTTTGCCCTTGTCACTTATATTATTCATCAGCCATCTGGTGGCTGTATAAGGCAGCGTGGCATCGCAAGGTGAGATGATGGAGTGAAAAAATGATTACAGGCGGCACGTCCTGGCCTCGGGCTTTCAGTCACTTAACTCATCCCATTCTCATCTGCGGGAGAGACCGGACTCAAAAGGGCAGGAGAGTTTACCCTTCTGTGAGCCTGGTTCTCGCGTGCGCTGGGGAAATTGGGAGATCGGCAGCAAACGCAAAAGAGGAGCTGGAAAGGGAGCTTCTCATAGGCATTAAGAAGAAGACTATGAAGCATGTGTTCTTTGGATGAATGGGAAGCTGCCTTATGCCAAGTCAGACCATTGGTCTATCTGTGTCAGGGCTCACCCACACCTCCCCCTGCAAAACTCACGGGTTACTGCTGAATCTGAGCAAACATCAACTGGGTTGATGTTTGCTCTGATTCAGCCCTAAAGAGCAGGTTTTTCGGGGGGAAGTGATGGGGCAAAGGCAAAGCTGCTCAGTCCTATGCTTTCTAGGCATAAGTGTGGATGAGTATTTTCTACACTGACTAGCAGCAGCTCTCAGGTAGAGAGTTTCCCCCCATAGTCTTGCATCAAGATGGCAGGGATTGAACCAGGGAGCTTCTGCATGCAAAGCACATGTTCTGCTACTGAGCTATGGCTCTTCAAGAGGAGACAGGCAGTGATGGCTCTCTTGAGGGGTGCCAGCCAGGCAGCCTACACTGTACTTGTCCACAATGCATTCTGGGGAATTGCAGTGGTGGCCTCCTGGCGCCTGGAGGGGGCCTGGGGCAGCTGTGTCAGAAAGAGGTGGTCCTTGGGAACAACACCTGCTGACGCCAGCCCAAACCTGATCTCACAATTATATGCTAACCATGAAAGAAATCAATTGCTGAGTTGATTAAAATCTACACACAGACATGCCCTCCAACTTTTCTCCCATGAAAATAGGGACATCCCATTCAACAGCAACAGCAACAACAACAACAACAACAACAACAATTTTATTATTTATACCCCAGAGTGGCCCAGCCACTCTGGGCAGCTTCCAACGTACAGTGGTACCTTGGGTTAAGAACTTAATTCATTCTGGAGGTCCGTTCTTAACCTGAAACTGTTCTTAACCTGAGGTACCACTTTAGCTAATGGGGCCTCCCACTGCCACCGTGCCGCCGCCGCGCGATTTCTGTTCTCATCCTGAAGTAAAGTTCTTAACCCAAGGTACTATTTCTGGGTTAGTGGAGTCTGTAACCTGAAGCGTCTGTAATCTGAAGCGTCTGTAACCCGAGGTACCCCTGTATATAAAAACATATAAAACAGTAAACATTTAAAAGCTTCCCTGTACAGGGCTGCCTTGAAATGTCTTCTAAAGGTTGTATAGTTACTTATCTCCTTGGCTCAGAGGTTGCATAACTCCATACCCTCCGACATTTATCCAATGAAATAGAGACGTCCTAAGGAAAAGCGGGACATTCCAGGATCAAATTAGAAACCAGGATGGCTTCTTTAAATCTGGAACTGATTCTGGAAAATAGGGACACTTGGAGGGTCTGCACAGGTACATACAAGCAAAGGCTTTTTTCAGCCAGAACTCACTGGTACTCCTCAGGTGAGAGCCATTGCCATTATAAGAGAACAAGGGAGACATTCATGGTGAGTTCTAGCACCTCTTTTTCTAGAAAAATAGCTCTGCAAACGAGGAAAAAGCATATTTTATTTTTGTTTTTGTTAATGGTGACATATTGTTGCAGCAAGCATCATTTTAGAAGAGGCATCCCCAGCTCTGTTCAAAATGGAAAGGGAAAGCAACTCTTTTGGGAGGGGTTCCTGGCACTGAGGGCAGCGAGGGGAAAAAGAAAAAGCTGTTTAAGGGAGCAGGGGAACTATGGGCATCTGGGTTCAACTTTCTGGAATGGCAGGCAGAAAGAGAGAAGGGGCAGAGTCACTTAAGAGGGCAGGAGGTTTATGGGTACCTGGGACAAAATTCCTGGCAGTGAGGGAGAAAGGACCGAATCGCTTAAAGAAGCAGGGGATCTATGTGGGAAGGGGTCTGTGATGAAATTCCTGGTACAGAAGGCAGGAGGAATGGGTAGAGTCATCGTAAGTGAGTAGGAGAGGGCCGAGGTCAGTACGGCTTACTGGAAGTTTATATAGAGAAACTGCTAAAATACTATTATCTCTCTCTCTCTGTGTGTGTGTGTGTGTAATAGGGTGTGGGTAGATATTCAAATTTTAATTCACTGTTTTAACTAACCCAAGCAGGGATGTTTTGCCGTGTTAGCAGATCTGGAGATAAAAATAAGCAGAGTAAGATCCTTCTTTGGTTTTAAAGGCAGACGGACTATGGAGGCTTAAAGACGTGATTAAGGAGAAGTACAGCATCAGGTGGGACGTCATCCAACCTTTTTGGGCCTGTAGGCACATCTGCAAAGTGGAGGAACTGTTGTGGGCATCCCACCCCAAGCACACAATGCAACTGAGCCTATTGGCTGCAATTGGGGATTGGCGGGGGGGGGGGGGGAGAGAGAAATGTGCAATCATAAGGTCTAGAAACGTGTGTGTGTGTGTGTGTGTCCATATCCCCAGGAAGCTGAATTCAGTGCCCGGTCTTGGGCTTGGGGTGGAGGAGCTCTCCCCCAGGGCAGTTAAAATCTCAACCTTTGGAATGCACCCTTTGCGCCACGCATGCTCATTAATTTTTGCCCTGACTCATTTCTGCAGAAACCTGCAGCAAGTCGGGCTTGCTGTCTGTGAACAAAACCAGAGACATCTGCAAATCGGATCTGCATTTCCCCCCTCCTTTAAATGATTAAAAAACTTGAAGAAACACTTCCATATGGATGAATCCAACCCTGACAGGTCAGTGCATAGATACTTCAAACACAATAGAAGAGGAAGTGATTTTTTAAAAAAAATAAATAAAAGATCAGCTCATCCAACCCCCAAACCCCCCACCCCCAAACAATTGACATAGAATCCATCTATTTATCTATCTGTCTCCCTCAGTTGCTTTACACAGTTAAGAAAACTATTCAACAGAGTAATGAGTTTTTAATCAGCTCATTTTGCTTATTATATAGCAAAGAGTTGGAGGCATCTTGGGCCTTTTGCCAGAATCACTGCAAAGAAGTCCTTTTCTTTCTTCCACCAAAAGTAAACTCACTGGGAGGAAAGTGAGTTTGCTTCTTCAACTTAAAATATTTCCAAGCACAAAGTATTGCTCTTTCGCCACAAAGAAAGCCCCAACCACTCCAAGCTGGAGATGGGGAAGAAATGCAATGCAGTTCGCATTTAAAGGTGAGTTTAGATCACCTTTCTGAAACAATCGTGAACCAGAACACGTCTGTTCTTCTAAATCTGCACTTCTCCAAATAATACAAGGAATCCTGCCAAGTGATGTGTATAAAAATGCATACACTGGGGGAAAAGGGTGCATAAGAATGCATATACTAGTGAAAAATAACACACACCTCTGAATAATAGGAGAAATTGCTTTGGGGAAATGTGCATATTTGGCAAAATAGCATCAAAAATGTCTATACTGAGAGAAATTTGCACTAAAATGCTGACAAGGAAGGTTTATTATTGTTATTGCAAACTGATATGGAAATGAGAACTGATCTTAAGATTGGAAAAATGAGAAACGGTGAGAAACTGAAAGGGACAGATCTGCCCATCCCTACTCCAGCTGAAATCAGTCTATTTTCTTCTTGGTGTTGGTTTTGCATGTCTTAATTTTTAAGTCTGTCCCATTCCATTTCCACTTCAGTCTGCAATGTGTGTGTGTGTGTGTGTGTGTTTGCATACACGTCATTCTGACATATACATTTCTGTGTGCATTTCATCCTACAATGCTAATTTCTGTACACATTTTAATCTAAAATAGGCTTTCTGTTATGTTATTTGAGCAGAGAACCATACTGAAAATTTAGAAGAGATGTGAAAACGGAAGACTTAGCCTGCTTTCTCATTTGCATATTAGGTAGTGGGCTGGGAAGTACAAATTGGATGGGCTGCTCAAAAACAAAATCCTCAAGACTCCCTCTTCCAAGCTAATACTAAACACACACACTAAACACACTCTCCTCCAAGCTACCGCTCTGCTGAAAATTAGAACTGTTTGGAGTTGTGGCCTCTTCCATTTTGCCTGCCCCCCATGGCACTTCAACCAAAGACTTGGGGGTCGGGGGCGGGTGGGAATTGGGTAAACACCAAAGAGTCAAAGTTAAGCATTTGGGGCCTTGCCGTTGCTCATTTATGAGGGAAACTGTGGTCTGGAGACACCGCCACAGAGATAAAGACATACACAGGTAGCACTCTCTGCCCTTAATCCTCCTGCACACACAGCTTGGCGTCTGGTAGGACAATGGATGGAGACAGGAGAGTGTCTCAAGAAGCATTATCCGGACACTGATGGGGAGACAAGGGCATTAACGGTGGCGTCCTTGGTGAGACGTTTACACAGCAGACAGGTCGGTAAGCACTACTTCTTGTGGGCCAGAGAAAGGGATTCTGTAAATGGTCTCAGGAGAGATGAGCTTGAATAGTTCCAGATCCAAAAGAAGGTGATTCTGGTGGGTTTTCAGTGCCGGTCAAAAATCCACTTTTTTTTTTGCTCCTGGGCTACGGGCTATATTGTTACTCGTGGAAATAGGCATGCCTGCTCCACTAGAGCCGCATTTTGCAGTTCCTGATGCTTTAAAGAGGTACATGCTTTGAGAACATCAGGGCATGAGACTAGATGGCTCATCTAGTGCAGTATCCTGTTCTCATAGCTGGCCAACTAGATGCCACAATGGGAAGGGTTTCAGGCTGGCCATTTCCCCAGCCCTACCTGGAGATGCCAAGGACTGAACTTGGGACCTTTTGCATGCAAAGCGGATCTCTACCACTAAACTATGGTGCTATATCCTACATCCTCTGTTCAACCTGGGAGGAGAGCGGTGTGTGGATTAAGATACATTGCAATGGCATTGCAGCTGACATGTGTGAGGAACTGCCGTGCTGCTCAAACCAGGAACTGCTGGATCCCAACTCAGGAGGCCACTGATGGAAAAGCGCGAATGCCCCAGTAGTCTAAGAGCGTAAGGAGAGCCCAGATGGATCAGACCAGAGGCCTATCTAGTCTCAGCACCCTATCTGGTCCAGGGCCCTCCCTGTTGGTCCAGCACCAAACAGTGGCCTCCCAAACGCCAGCAGTCTGTGGTAGAGCTTATGCTTTTTGTGCAGTAGTGAAAATCCTTGGCCTAATCAGATTGAATGGATCAGAGGGCAGATGATGGAGCAGACCTCTCTCTTGACAGTCTGAAGATCACAGTTAAGCCTGATATGAAGTAGCTTCCCATGGGTTTCCAAACAGGTGTTTACTCTGTGAGAACATCAAGCGCTTTTAAACACACATTGAAACAACCAAATGAAAAAGAAGCAGCCCAAAGTAAATTGCAGTTGATAGTACAGGAGCCGGGTGACCCGAATTCTGTACCACAGAGAGAGCAAGAAGAATCCAGAGGCCTACATACCTTTTGAAAATATGCTTATTCTTATTCTTAAATTATTCTGCAGTTTTTGCCCCTCTGAAAATTTTAATCTGACATTCCCAACTATTGAAAATCCCATTGAGCACACGTGCACACACAAGCCCTGCCTTCTGAGCTTTCGGCAGATGTATCTAGGAACTTTGTAGTTAAAATGAGTACCAATATGGTTAGGAAGCAGGATTCAATGCCTGTTGTGCCATTCTGCACTTTCTTTTTCTTCCTTCCCCTACGGTATATGGATGGCTTCATCTGAAATTTGCGACTTGTTCTTAGAAAAGTTGCCAGCTACAGTCAAACACCCAGGAACCTGTTTGGAAAGTTGAGTTTCTCCAACTGTCTGCTTGTTTTGATACAGCAGAAGAAGCTGAGGGGGCTAATAATGTAGCAATCAAATGGGGAATAGAGGAGGGCTGCCTGCTTGGAGCTGAAGTACCAAGAAAGAGGTGCAGGGGGAAAAAAGGAAAAAGAAGGAAAGCTTAATGGTATTTGCAGTGGAAATTAAAACTTTAGGAGAAACTTGGAGCGAATGGTAATGTATGCAATGACATCTGGGACTGTAATCAGGGGTGGGGGTGGGGAACTTGCTTTCAAGAACTGCCAAAGCAAACAGGCAAATAACAAATCCACTTTACAGATCATCAATCTGGTGGGGCATTTGCCAAGGTAAATAGTACAAGGCAAAAGTTTGCTTTGCAAACTAGAGAAGCCGTGAGTTTTGCAAGCAGGCGCTCTTCCAGGAGAGCCAGGCTGAGGCAAGGCCCGCCTCTATGGTCTGAACGTGCTAAACATTCAGTAGGGTGAGATTAAAAAGAAAACAAAGGACACACAGATGGGATGGGCGAATCTGTCAATTTTAGTCTTTCTGTTTCTCCAGAAGTTACGTTCTCCACATTTCCCCGTTGGTTTGTTTTTTTTAAAAAAAGTCCTCATGAAAATTCATAAGCACGATAGTGCGAATTTCCTCAAATATAAGCATTTTTGCAAAGTGATCTCCCTTGGCTATGATGCATTTCCTCACATTAATTCCAGTTATACATGCACACTTTAACCTAGCAGATGCATCTTAATGCACATTGCTTGGAGAACTTCACTGCAAAATTCAGAGAAATGCAAATTTTGAAGAACGGCTGTCCTTCAGTTCACAGATTGGTTCTAACGTACCATGAGAAAACAGCTACTTCCAAAGGGCTCATGCTTGGAGAATGAGGCTGGCCACAGTGCATGAGACGCTATCCTCCGATTCTCACCTGAAGGTGGGCTATTCTGCAGCATCTCTTCAACAGGTTTGCTTTGAGCCTTCAGTCGCTCCCCCAATGGAGAGAAACTCTGCAGAGTCATCTGCTGTTTGGGGAGTCTGGCTGTTGGATCTCTGTATGAGTCCTGCTCTGGGATCGTCTCCTATCAATCCATTGTGCCTGGATAATTTAATCGTGATGTTCTCAAGTCCGACTCCCTGCAATGCAGGAGTATTTTGCCCAAACCCACAACTCTAAGATTAAGAGTCGCATGCTCTACTTGGTTAAGCTGGGTGGAGATGATGGGAGTTGTAGTCAGTGCTTTTTTTTTTTTTAGGGGTATGCATACCCCTAAACATTTTGTGAATCCAAGTTTGGCCTCATTGAGGGGCAGTGTTTCAATATGAGTAGGAAAATGAGAGTACTCCTAAACATTTTTTTAAGGAAAAAAAGCACTGGTTGTAGTCCAACAACAACTGGTGACCCCAGGTTGAAGAACACCGAAGCAGGGGATGGGGCTCTCAAATCTTTGAGACCCTGGACAGCTGCTGCCAGTCACTGCAGGCAATATTGGGCTAGCTGGGCAACAGCTCAGTTTGGTGTAAGGTGGATTATTCCTATGTTCCAATGGTGTCTGTGTGCCAGGTACAAGATGCTTATTTCCCCTCCTACTTGGAGTCCTGACATGTTAAGAATGACAGCATTATCCAAGTCATCACCACCACCACAATTTATTTTATTTTATTTATTTATTTATTTATTTATTTTAAAAATCCCTGAAACTTTCCCTCTAAGGCAAAAGAGGGTCATTGATTTGGCTGGGCCAAGAGGCCAAAAAAATGAGGAGCAACCCTGAAAAAATAGGAACAACTGGAGCTTGGTGATAAAGCATGTCATATATAACACATGTATAGTGGTACCTCGGGTTAAGTGCTTAATTTGTTCTGGAGGTCCATTGTTAACCTGAAATTGTTCTTAACCTGAAGCACCACTTTAGCTAATAGGGCCTCCTGCTGCCACCACAACATTTCTGTTCTCATCCTGAGGCAAAGTTTTTAACCTGAAGCACTATTTCTGGGTTAGTGAAGTGTGTAACCTGAAGCGTCTGTAACCTGAATCATATGTAACCCGAGGTACCACTGTAATGTGTTTACACACACACACACACATTTGTATAAAACTCTTTCTCTCTAGTTTACACACACACACACACACACACACACACACACCCCTATTCTTAGTGTTCGTAATTCATTTTAGGTTTGCAACCCTGAGAGTGGACACTGAAGCAGACAAGCACGGATGGGCACACAAGCACACATTAATGCAAAATGTATTGCAAACCTACGGATAACATTTCATGAAGCTGTTAAACCTAGAACTCGGGTGCAGGGAGGGGCGGAGGGGAAAAAAAACCCGAGTAGGAAACAATTCCGCTTTTATTTTCCGACGAGATAAAATCTGGCTCCATCTCCCATATTTTTACATTTTAGGGAAGAGGATATAAAACATCAAACAGTCACTCCCGCCCCCCCGCCTCACTCTCTCTTTCATTACGAATGCAAGAAAAAAGATAATTTACGACGGCTGCAGAACATTTATTTGAGAACGTAGGGCCTTTGTGTTCTGCATGCGATTTATAGGGGCTGTAAAAGGAAGAAGTGAAAGAGCCGAAGCCATAACATGTGTGTTTATGAATAATAATCTTAAATGCGTTTGGTTAAAACAAATTCCGACTTCAGAGGTTCTCATTCCCCAATTGATTGGAGGAAAGGCCCTCGAACGCAACCCCAGATTGAGTTTAAATTACTCTCAGGCTTCATCTGAACTTCAGGGGAGAAAGTGGAGGGTGCGCCAGGCAGCCCAGCTGACATGTTCCATTTATCAAGGAGCGTGCAGAATATTACTGCGATTGTTTATAACACATAATCATTATTAATTGCATTTAGCAGGCTTTTTCTTTTTTTCAGAACAGAGACAGGGGAATCTCAGGCCTGACTCTCCGAAATGTGGCCCTCCAGGCCTCTCGTTCTGGCCCTTAGGATTCTCCTGAGGCCACTCCTCTTTCCCAGGCCATGCCCCCCACTGGCTGTGCTCCATGCCCTCCTCAAGTGCTTCTGCTTGGATGGAATGTGTCCCTGCACTGTGCTTGTGCCTTCTGAATGCCTGGATGGAGACTTGTGTGGGATGCAGAAGCCCCTCTTTTTTGCGTGGCTGCAATGCACCCCTTCTGCTTAAAGAAAAGAGTTATCTCTATTGCTCCACCCACTTTTGCTTCTGGCCCCGCCCATCACAGGCATGCAGTCCCCGGAAGGTCAACCACAATGTGGAATGTGGCCCTCAGGCTAAAAGGTGCTCCACCCCTACTTTGCAAACACCACCTTGTTTTGTTGAAACTTACAACAGCCTAGCAAGGTAGGCTTGTGCAATTAACGTTTGGAACAATGGGAGACCGGGATTGATGGGCCTTTGGCCTGATCTGTGGCAGGGCTCTTCTGGTATTACGTAGACTCTGTGAACATTACTAGGCATCATGGCTGCGTTCCGCCATTATTATTATTATTATTATTATTATTATTATTATTATTATTATTATTACCCCATCTGACCAGATTGCCTTCCAGCATATAGAAAAACATAATAAAACATTGAACATTTAAAACTTATACAGGGCTGCCTTCAGAGGTCTTCTAAAGGTTGTACAGTTACTTATCTCCTGAACGTCTGATGGGAAGGCGTTCCGCAGGGTGGGTACCACTACTGAGAAGGCTCTGTGCCTGGCAGAGTGCTTCTGAATACCAGTTTCTGGGACCCACAAGTATGGAAAGGGCTGTGGCCCTCAAGTTCTCCTTGGGGCATCTGCTTGGCCATGCAAGAATAGGATGCTGGACTAGACGGGCCGGCAGCCACACTCTTGCTGGAGACCTGCAAGTGGAACCCCCTGTTGAAAACCATGGGGAGACTGAGGTCTTGATTAGAGTCCTGAGGAGCACAGGGGTGGACTAGATGACACTTTGGGTCCCTTCCAATGATATGATTTGATGAGTCTGATAGAGAGGCCTCTAGAGAGCCAGAAGTGCCTCTTCCCCTTGTGGTTCAGAGGCATCAAAATGACAAAACATAAACACACCAGCGGAATCCAGGGAGGCTATTTTCCCCCTAAAAGTAGGGGTGTAGGGGGAGGTTCCCCGGGTGTCATGCCTGAGGGGGTGACAAAATGGCACAACACGGGGGTGGCACTTACTGCGGGGCCTGGCCTGCAGTGTGTCCAACCACGCGTCTCTCCTGGGAGTGACGTGGTGGCTCGGGGCCCCGCGCTGCCCAAAGCGGTAGCATAGGGCTTGCGTCCACCAGGCGGACTCTGTGGGCAGCTCGCCCCCCTGAGCAGATCACTGCCGTGCACTTCTGGGCAGATCACCGCCGCGCCCTGTGCGTGGATCGCCACAGCGCCCCCCTGAATGGATCGCCACCACACCCTGTGCGCAGATCGCCACTGTGCCCCCCTGGGCGGATCACTGTGATGTCCCCCTGGGTAGATCGCCCTGCCACTCTGGGTGCCAGAGCAGCTACCTATACCCCTACCTAAAAGCAGACCATTAGTCAAGGAAGATGTAAGCCACCCAGACACACACATGGGTTGTAGCCAATGCTAGTCCTACTCAGAGTAGACCCACCGGTGGTAATGGACATGCTTAATTTAGGTTCATTAGTTTCAGTGGGTCTGCTGTATGTAGAACTGAGTTGGATTCAACCCACGGGGACAGACACTGCTTTAAACTCTCTCTCTGTCAAAATAATACCGGGCTTCATTTCCCACCTCGTGCGGGGACCCCCAAAGTTAGAAGACTTGTCCAATGCTGCCGCTGAGCGAGAGGCCGGCCATTTCCCCCGCCTTCCAACTTCTGCGCTGCTGGACATCATCCAACAATGCTCAACCACACACACAAAAATGCCCTAACGGGGCACTTGACACCGTTACGGACCCCAGTAATTTGATCATTGTCACATTGTTCCACATTTACGGATCTCTCCCCCTCCTCCCTGCAACTTGGTTATTCGTCCTCCGACTCAGATAATCAGACCATCATGAGGTCTGGGAACAATTTGGGGCTGTATTTTACAGCGTTGTTCCCTATGGGCATTGGGAAGAGAGAAAGGAAAAAACACCTATTTTGTGTGTGTGTGTGAGGGGGGTGGAGAACCTTTCTGCGCAAAGAATTTTAAAAATAAGTCTGTGGCTGAAGAATTCAACTAATTGAGGGTCAACCTCCATCTGGGAAGAAATATCTTGCCTGTTTAAAATATGTAATTAGTTTCAACGGAATATGGTATTCATCACTAAAACCGATTGGGACCCATGCCGGAGAAGACTTTCGGCTGCAAAGATGCCCAGAATAATCTATGTATGTGAACTGTGAATTCTGGGAAAGCTTCATTTGTGTACGGATGCTAATTTCTTTTTGGGAAGAAAAACTGGTTGCAATTCTACGCATGCTTACTGGGAAGGAACAGAATCCAATGGGGGGAAGCAATATAAGAATCAGCCTTATATACCGAGTTAAAACATGGGTTCGACCAGATCAGTGCTGTCTGTCATGATTGGCAGGAATCCTCCAGGGTTTCAAAGCTTCCTTCACCTCTACCTGGAAATTCTGAGGGCTGAACCTGAGACCGGTTTCCAAGGGCGATGGAGTTGCTCTTGTCACTTTTGCTTTTTCCAGTTTTCCGATTTTCCAATCTTAACTTCAGTTTTCTGCATTTCTGCAGCAATTTATTTTTTCTTTTTGAAAAGCCGTTGTGAAAGTTCAATAGCATTTTAAGGCCAATTTCTGCTGATAAATACATTCCTGTATGCAGCTTTGAGTAACGCACACACTCCTGTAAGCAATTGCCCCTACACAAAACGTATTTACGTATGCTACTTCAGCTAAAATATTCATTTTTCAGGCACACTATCCCCCTGATCTATACATTTCTGTAAAATTGTTGGAGAACTGCATTGCACAGTTCAAAGAAGTGCAAATTCTGAAGGACAGCTTATTTTGTCTCTTGTTCTGAAAAGTGCGATTAGGTAGGTTCATCTTTAAATGTGAACCAAATCAGATTTGTCCTCATCTCTATATGAAACCCAGACCCCTGTGCTCTACGAATGGCTCTGAGTCTTTTCTGGTAGAGAATCAAATCTCCACACACAACAGCCCCAGTCCTGAGTACCACTTCTCTCCCCAGGCATTAGTTCTAAAAAAAGAAAGATGATAATGGAATGAAGAATTAGTATCATTTTTTTGGAGCATGCCTCCCATTTCCATTCAGTTTTTTTTTTAAAAAACACAACAACACAAAAATGCATCTAACGAAGTTCTAGTTAGACTCACTGGCTAGCATTCACAGAGGAAAGGGCTACTGAAGGCTACCAGCCACGATAGCTATTCTCTTTGGATGTTCTCATGTTCATATGTTCATTGAAGACAAGCCATAGTTCCTCTGCTTTCAACTTTGGCTTGGTAGGGTCATTTGGCATTGTGATATGAACATAAGTAACTCCACGGCTTGGCGTGATCAAGGAACTGCTGTTGGCCAAATAAGACATTAAAAGGGAAGTGCAAGACCCCTTGGAGAGTTGTTGTCCTTCTGACTGGAGGGTCAGGACATGCCACCAACTCAAGTCTCACACGTTTTAGTGAATTACCGCAAACACATGGTCAAAATGGCCTTGATGAGATCAAACGACAGAGTCCCATTAACGGCACAGAAACAGAATCCGGGTGTAGTTTTCAAAAAATAAAAAATAAAAAAGGAGGAGAAAAAAGAGTCCGTGCATTCAATTAGCAAGATACAGAACTTTTGTTCTTCATTGTTGTTGTTTAAAAAATCGCATACACAGAAAACAGCAAAATAAGAATCAGCCGCTGTCCCCTTTTGGACCTCCAGATGTGTTTCATTTCCAGCTTTGTGCCTGGATACGCCAACCTTCTTGAAGTTGAAAGAGTAGAATTGGCTGAAGATAATCACCTAAGAAATGCCTTCGAAACAAAGACAGGCAACCAATCTGCTTGCTGCAGGATGGTGGCCCCAACTCTCCGAGCCACTCCGAGCCCCCTTATGAGTTGGCAAGGTGTCCAATTAACAGATTGCCTCCAAAGAGGAAGAATATTGCTAAAAAGAGTGAGAGGGCAAAAGAAAATGTGGATTCGCACAAAATTTGCATGTGCTTACTTATTTGTTGCAGATATGCCTGGAAGCGAAAGGAAAGGCCAATGCTGTAAAGAAAAATCAGAGGACGAGATGGTTGGACAGTGTTCTTGAAGCTACCAGCATGAGTTTGACCAAACTGCAGGAGGCAGTGGAAGACAGGAGTGCCTGGCGTGCTCTGGTCCAGGGGGTCACGAAGAGTCGGACACGACTAAACGACTAAACAACAACAACATTTAGAAATATTGGGTTGTATCCAACTAAATGGGACAAAGAGTTAACCAACTGGGCCTTAGTTAGCCATGCCCATTAATTTCCAAGGGTCTGCTCCGAGTATAGATTGCAGTGGCCATAATTTGAATATAAGAGCAATATATCTCACGCTAGTGGAAGAAGACGGTGATCAGGAGATGAGCTTGAATGGCTTGAAAAGAGGATTAGACAAATTCATGGAAGCGAAGGCTCTCAGTCGCTACTAGCCAGGATGTCTATGTTGTCCCCCCACTGTTGGAGGCAGTACAGTCGTACCTTGGAAGCTGAATGGAATCTGTTCCGGAAGTCGGTTTGACTTCCAAAACGTTTGGAAATCAAAGCATGGCTTCTGATTGACTGCAGGAAGCTCCTGCAGCCAATCGGAAGCCGCAGAAGCCCCGTCGGACGTTCGGGTTCCAAATAACGTTTGCAAAGCAGAGCACTCACTTCTGGTTTGTGGCGTTCGGGAGCCAAAACGTCCAAGTACCAAGGCATTTGGGATCCAAGGTATGACTGTATGTCTCTGAATGCCAGTTGCTGGAAACTGCAGAAGGGAGAGTGCATCATAGATAACTCAGTTCTGCCTCCCCTAACATAAAGCCTGCCCCCCACCTAAAATAAATCCTGGTTACGCTCATGGTCCACACTGTAGCAGGGGTCCCTTCCTTAAGAGAGTCGAGGCTATCTAGTTCAGATTCTCAAAACGCATCTGTTTTTCTGTATCTACTCAGTGCTTCATTTGTTGCCTGAGGTTCTACTGTTTTTATTTTTCTCTGCTACAGTCTGGCCCTTAAAAACATCCAATAAATAACAGGAATGAACGATGGCAGTGTTAGAAGGCACATGCTTTGCATGTGGAAGGTCCAAGGTGCAACTCTGTTTAAATAATAATAATAATCAAGTAGTAGGTGACAGTAAAGACACTTCTCTGTCTGAAACCCTGGAGAGCCACCTCTAATCAAAGTCAACCAGGGGTTGGCAGGCATCAGGCTGTAGAGACAGTCACTAACTTGGATGGCTTTAAGGAGATCTAGGCAGATGTTGCTGCCTAGATGAGCCCCAGCCTGCAGGGCCAAAGGCCATTGCTGGGAGTTGTAGTTCACTAACATCAGGAGGGACACAGGTCCTCCCCATCCTTGCTATATATGGAAATAAACAGTAGGCAGGTGTCCTCAGCTTGGAAAAAGCCAGGCACACAGGTGGCTCCTACTACTCACAATGCAACACGTTCTGATGTGACTATTCTCACATTACAAAGAATAAGCCTTAAAAAAGAGAGTGAATGATTACTTCTTGTAATTCATTCATCACAGGCACAAGCAAAAGGATCAAGCTTTGTGATTAGCAAAAGTGACGTTAGTGGGGACTACTCTTAAGCAAAGATCATAGGCTGGGCAGGGCTTCTGCTTTCCTGTCCATGCCCTGGGGCTTCCTGTGGGCACCCAGTTGGCCACTGTGAGAAAGAGGATGCCGGACTAGATGGACCTTTGGCATGATGTGTCAGGGCTTCTTACGCTCTTGCGAGTCCTCCCGGCTCTTCTCACTCTCGGGTGATCTCTGCCCCGCCCTGCAGATGACAGGAGGCCGTCCAATCATGCAGCCGACCTCCCCAGCTGCTCCCCTCTGCGATTCCTTTCGCCCAGGCTGCCAAGCGAGAACACCGCTTGCTGCCAAGTGTAACGTGGACACCTGCCCACACAGGATTCGTCAGAAACCACCAAATCCCTTCCAACAGGCCACCAAAGAGCTGTCAGATGGTAACATCCTTTGCGTTGGTTTTGGGCTGGATGCAAACCAATGACCTCAAGGGGTGAACGCGTTCCCTCCTTCTCTCTCCATCTCTCATGCACGCTCTACTTTGTGCTCCCTTCAGCCATATGTGCTACATCAAGTAGCTTCCTTTATCTTGGCAAAAACAGATGAAGAGACGGTTCGGATTGCTTAATAAATACATTAATATTTGCTCCCCCCCGACATTGTCGGCTTTCATATCCAAGCTCTGCTCTGCTCCCTGGTGTGGCCAAGACAGAGCGGCTTCCCTTTGCCTCGCAGCCCAGTTGGCTTGATGTGAGCCTGTTCAGGCAGCAACCACGAGATACCCAAAGGGATGTCGTGTGCTGCTTGTATTAAGAGTGTAGAATATTCAGCGCAGGGATTTGCTGTCCAAAAGAGTGGACAATTTTTATAGACAGTTGCTTCTGCAATTGGCTTCTGTCCTAGCAACTGCATTCCTCGTGTGCTCCTTGGCTGCATTGCTCAGTTGTTCCAAAAATAAAACAAAAACATCCTCCATCCCATCCAAATTTCTGGCGGAATGAGGATTAAAGGACTAACACACCGGTCTTAAGCAGCGCAAGAGAACAAAGGGTTTGGGGCCAGATAAAAGGGTTTGTGCCAAACAACTCTTTCAGGGCAGCAACAAGACACATGGAGGTGGGGACATACAATGCAACAGTCAGCATGGACCATGTCTATGCCTGGGGAGAGGGACAAAGGCCATTGGAAGAGCATTTGCATTGCACGCAGAAGGTCTCAGGTTTAATCATTGGCATCTCCGGATAGGGGTGAGAACATCTCCTCCTTGAAATCCAAAAAGTCACTGCCAGTCCGTGTAAACAATTCTAAGCTGGATGGACCAACAGTCTGACCCGGTCACCCAAGTTGAAGTCCAACACACTATGTCAGGTGAAAAAGCTTGGAGGCTGCCTTTCCTCAGAAAACCTTCTGAGGTCCACATGCAGGTGGTGTCCAGAGGGGAAAACTGGGTGGAGCAAGAAGCAAAAGTGGGTAGAGTTAGGAATGTGGGTCTCACCTCTTTATAGAAGTCTACATTTCAGCCACAAGAGCCAGATGTTTCTACACACACACAGCTCTCTATCTCCATCTTCCATGCAGGCATGCAAGAAGCATTATCAAAATTCAAGGACGTATTCCAGCCAGACAAAAGCAATCAAGGAGGGTGTGACCTGGGGATAGTTCTGAGGGCCTGTCAGGGAGGCCTGGAGGTTAGCCCCCTGGGGCCTGAGATTTCCCTTCCTATCTCCATCTTTTTTACGCAGTCCCTTAGACTGGAAAAGCTCTCCCAAGATGATTCAAGGTGCATAAAGTGAAATGTCTGTGCGATTGCGTTTTCACATTCCTCTCCATTATCATCCTCAGCATACGTGTCCCCAGTTCTCTCCCACCTTCTTTTAAAAATTAAACGTTCCCTGATAATTATCCTTCTTGACTGCATCCTCTGAGATCCTTCCATGTTCCAGTAATTAACAGCAAGTGTTTCCTATGCGTTTTCAAAGTCCTTGCAAAGCGGCTCTTCAGCTGTTAGTGCTAGGCAAATGAGCTAACTGAATAAAGAGATTACAAGTCATCATTTAACAAAGCTCACATCAGGGACTTGTACCCTTTTAAAGGTGTCGGAGGAGTAACAACCTCCTCCAGCGTGGATGAAACATTAGCCTTCTCTCCCTCCCTGCTTTCCCTTCTCTAGAACAGGTAAAGCCTGGGAAGTAGAGCTGGACGCTTTGCAAGCCTGTCCAATCAATGGCGTCTGGTGCCATTTATTTACTAGTAGCCTTGTGCCCCAAATTGCTCTGGAACATCAAGAATGTGGGAAAAAATCAGTGCAGTTTTGAAATCAGTGGTTAAGATCAGTGAAGCTTTGACACAGCACCCAACTGCATCTATGCACAGGTGGAACTGCTCCTTGGTTTCAGGAACATGCAAAGCTGGGTTAGGATCTCTTAAGAGATGCACAACAAACACACAAATTTCCAAAATGTACATTTAGAATTATTATAACCCACTTTTATGTCCTAGTGACCTCTAAGCGTAGAAGTGCACATCTATAACAATTAAATCAACACAATATCATCAAAACACTATCGGACCATAAATCGGAACCTATAGCAATTTCATTCCCTTTTACAACAAGGCCCAGGGGGAGAAACAACAGCACCGAATCAACCACCAAAGGCCTTTGAGGACAGATGAGTCTCTTCAGAAACCAGCAAAAACCTATTAATGTTCTGGCTATTCACGCTTCCAAAGGGGATGAAGTCCATCATGGGGGTGCCACCACAGAAGAGGCCCTCACCGCAGAAGCAACACTCATTAAGCAGCACCAGTAGGCCCCCCTTTGCCAATCTCAGAGACAGGGAAAGCGGGGAAAGAAGGCAGAGATGAAGCTTGAAGGCCATTTCTTAAGAATACAGTGGTACCTCAGGTTACATACGCTTCAGGTTACATACGCTTCAGGTTACAGACTCCGCTAACCCAGAAATAGTGCTTCAGGTTAAGAACTGTGCTTCAGGTTGAGAACAGAAATTGTGCTCTGGCGGCGCGGCAGCAGCAGGGGGCCCCATTAGCTAAAGTGGTGCTTCAGGTTAAGAACAGTTTCAGGTTAAGAACGGACCTCCGGAACGAATTAAGTACTTATCCCGAGGTACCACTGTACATAGAGAGAAAGGAAGTTGGAAGACTGGTTTGTTAACTTTTATCAATGGCTACTAGCCATAACACCTTTGTTCTCCTTCTATCACCAGAGGTGGTATGCCTCTGAATACCAGCTGCTGGAAGGGAGAGCTCTATTGCACTTAGTTCCTGCTTGCAGACTTTCTTGGGGGCATCTGGCTGGCCACTGCGAGAACAGGATGCTGGACTAGCAGAGATCTTCTTATGTACTCATTTAGGTATTACAGTTATAGGTAAAGGTAAAGGACCCCTGGACGGTCAAGTCCAGTCAAAGGCGACTATGGGGTTGCGGCGCTCATCTCGCTTTCAGGTCAAGGGAGCTGGTGTTTGTCCACAGACAGCTTTCGAGGTCATGTGGGCAGCATGACTAAACCACTTCTGGTGCAACGGAACACTGTGACAGAAACCAGAGTGCACGGAAACACCGTTTACCTCCCTGCCACAGCAGTACCTATTTATCTACTTGCACTGGCGTGCTTTTGAACTGCTAGGTTGGCAGGAGCTGGGACAGAGCAACGGGAGCTCACTCTGTTGCGGGGATTCGAACCGCCGACCTTCCGATCGGCAAGCCCAAGAGGCTCAGTGCTTTAGACCACAGCGCCACCCGTGTCGTTATCACAGTTATATACCATCTAGAAGAAATGTCACAGTGATGTAGATTGTTCTCCTTCTCCCCATTTTATCCTCACAATAACTCCGTGAGTTAGGTTAGGCTGAGTGATAGTGACTGGCTCAAGGTCACTCAGTGAGAGCTTCGTGGATGAGTGGGGATTTGAATCCTGGCCTGCCAGGTCTTAGTCCAACACTCTATAATCACTGCACCCCCCTGACTCTCTACACCTTCTCTGGCCCGATGAGAAGCCTGTGCTCCTGAAGGATTCAAGGAGCAGATGCCCTAAGTTCTGAACAGTTCAGGATCCTGGAAACTGTGCCAAACAGAGCTAGGCCGCACAAACTCTCTCACACTGAATCTAGCCTACTTGAGTGTGCCAGGCCATGCAAAACCAAACCAAACCCAATAACAACCAGCGACTGTGTTGGGGCAGTCAGCCCTTGGCCAGTCTCAAGCTTTGGAAACCTGCCAATCCTCTAGATTTGGCCACAGCCAGTACTGCAACACTGGCATGTTCTCTTGAGCAAGACAGATTCTGCACACAATAGACCATCTTGTTGCTTGTTGGGATGGCTCCCCCCTTGCCATTGATTTCCCAATAAATCTGTTTCCCCTGCCTGCCTGTGGATTCCTATTGCCTTGGGTTCATCTTGGGATCTTCCTGCTGGGTCTTGACATGCTCTAGAAGGGATAGGATAGACAGAGAAGGCTTAGCACCGTTGTCCAGAAACCACATGCCAGAGCTGGCTCCTGTACAGCGGAGGGTAGAGATTTTTTTGGGGGGGGGGGGAATCAGATTCAGTTCACATTTAAAGGCAGACCTTCCGAATTCACACTTTTCTCGGGGGAAACAATACGGAAATCGAAACGCAGTCATCCTTCAAAGTGTTCACTTCTCCGAATTTTGCAGCGCTGTTCTCCAGCTGGAGAGACGGGAGAATGTGTAATATTAGGGGAAATTGCATGCCAAGAAGTGTATACTAGGATATATTTGCACTAAAACACTGATGGATTTTCACAAAGACGTAAGACAATAATTCACAAACTGCTGTGAGAATGCGGAGAACGTAAGACTGGAGAAAATGGACAGACTTGCCCGACCCGAGCTGAGTGAGCGGGTGGGAAGGGCTGAAGCAAAGGCAGAAGGCAAATAAAGTAAAGGGAGTTTGGTGGCCAAGGAGAGCAAGCCTGCTGCCAGCAATCCCTCCGAAATGGAGCAGGAGAGCTGTGTCTTTAAGAGAGTAATCATTTATCAACTACTTTTTTTTTTTAAAAAAAGCAGTGACTTTTCAGCCTGCTGCTCAAATTTGTTCAATTAGACACGGCCCCACAGGGTGTTATCAAGTGTGAAATGCATCTGCCAAGGCCCTGGAATTAAGCAGCACAGGCAGGCTGTTTCTTTTTTAGGCCTACAGGTTCCTAGGCAAATAAATTAATATAATAAATAAATTAAAATTAAACCAGCCTTCTTTCCCAGGATGAGAAGTAGAAGAGGAGGAAATGGAGAATTCCCATTTTAAAACCCCGTATCAGCCTTTTATAGGACAACTGGTTTCAACTGGAAAGTGTCACAGACTTTTAATTTTTTTGATGCCTGTGAGTTACAAGGCAACAAAATAAAATAAAAATAAAACCCTTCTTCTTCCCAAGGAAGAGGAATAAAGCAGGAGAAATTGAACGAATCCTAATTTAAAACCCTTTTAAAGGATTGCTAGCTTCAACTAGGTAAAGGGTGCTAGTTGGGGTCCCCCCAGGCCTACAAGTTACTAGGGAATATAAAAAATGTGCCTCCTTTCCCACAACAAGAAGTACAGTATGAGGAAGGGTAGGAATTCTGATTAAAAAATACAGATCAGCCTTTTAATGGCTTGCCAGTTTCACCTTAGTAGTAAAGGGCATTAGCCTTCTTAAAAATGTTTTCAACTAAGGGGTTACGAGGCAAACAAACAAACAAAAATAAAATAAAATCCGCACTCTGACAAGAAGTAGAGCAAGAGGAAGAGGAGGAATCCTGATTTAAAACCCCGGATCAGCCTTTTAAAGGATTGCCGGTTTCAGCGAGGTAAAGGGTGTTAGCCGCCGCTGCACTTCGCACCTTGAGTTGTCCTGTCTCACACCACTGACCCTTTTGTGGCGCCATAATTCTCAAGAAGCAGCTTGGATGATCCGTCTAAGAGCTTTACGTATGCCATCTGAGGTCAGGTGCCAAATGCAATGTAAATTAGGAGCTAAGAGCCTTGGGTTGCTAAACAGCTGCTAGGCGCCTCAATTAGAAAGACAAGTCAGATTAGGAGTAATTAAGGGACCCACATACAAAACACACACAACGAAAATTGCTCAGGGTGGGCAGGGAGTTAATACCCAAAGAGCCGCCAGCCCATCTTGTTTCTGTCCAGCAGAACACCCCTGCGGCACGTTGAAGAGAGCAACAAACGTTCCTGGAAAATTCCAGAGGAGTAGGTGTTAGGGTTCTGTAGCAGGAAGATGTCCGAAAGATCCAGTGTAACGCAGACTGAGTACTGACTGAACTAGAACGAGGATTCAGAGCCTTTGGTATTGTGTTGGATGTTATTTTGGAGGAAACAAGGGCAACGGGAACAAAGGACGCAGCCTTCTTCCAAAATCAGACCATCGATCCATCTCTAGCTGAATGCTTCCAACACTGAATGGCAGCAGCTCTCCAAGGTTTCAGGAAAGGGGCATTCTCAGTCCTACCCTGAGTTTGGAGGGATTGACCAGGGATTGATGCCGGGATCTGCTGCGCACAAAACAAATGTCCTGTCGCTGAGTTACAGCCTTTTCCCTACGCATCAACTGTTGTTACGAACAATATTTACCGTATTTTTTGCTCTATAAGACTCACTTTTTCCCTCCTAAAAAGTAAGGGGAAATGTGTGTGCGTCTTATGGAGCGAATGCAGGCTGCGCTGCTATCCCAGAAGCCAGAACAGCAAGAGGGATTGCTGCTTTGACTGTGCAGCGATCCCTCTTGCTGTTCTGGCTTCTGAGATTCAGAATATTTTTTTTCTTGTTTTCCTTCTCCAAAAACTAGGTGTGTCTTTTGGTCTGGTGAGTCTTATAGAGCGAAAAATACGGTAAGTTGTCGAGGTATAGAAGCAGAAAGCTGACCAGAAATTCAGGGGTTCCTATGTGCCACAATCACATGTAGTTTGGAAGATGGGTTCTCTGTGCGTGTGCGGCCTAGGACCCATGTATGGGACCTAGGTATGGGACCACCTCTCCTGGTATGCCCCGCGGAGGACCTTAAGGTCCACAAATAACAACACTTTGGAGGTCCCGAGCTGCAAGGTGGTTAGATCGGTCTCAACTAGGGCCAGGGCCTTTTCAGTACTGGCCCCGACTTGGTGGAACACTCTGTGAGACTAGGGCCCTGCGGGACTTGACATCTTTCCACAGGGCCTGCAAGACAGAGCTGTTCCGCCTGGCCTTTGGTTTGGACTCAGTCTGACCCATGTTTCCCTTATGTTAGTATGTAAGATACAACAGAGATATGGCGGGCACCCTTGCTTTGATTTGAGTTGACTTAATATTTCTGCAAAGGTTGGGCTCAAAGTGGCTGACAATAATCACAAAAGCATTAAACAAACAAACAAACAAACAAACAAACAAACCATACAAGCACTATACTATCAATAACGTATAAATAAAGCAAACAGCAAAACATTCATCGAAATGATTTTGAATTTTAGGTACCACCCAAACGCTGGTTAGGCCTATGCAGTTATGTAAAATGTCCCTTAGGCCAGCGGCGTAGCGTGGGTTGTCAGCACCCGGGGCAAGGCAAGTAATTTGTGCCCCCTAACCCGGGGCAAGGCAAGTAATTTGCGCCCCCTAACCCCTAACCTGCCGTCGCTGCCAGCTTCTTCTTGCTGCTACCTGGTCTGGTCTGGTGTGGTTCTCTCCCGCGCTCAGCGCTGCGCTGGGCGGCCGCTGCACTGTCCCTCCCCCAGATAGTCCCTCGCTCTCTCTCCGCACCGCACGCCTGGCACCCACCCCCTCCACAGTGGGCGGCGACCCAGCGGCTCGGATCGGATTCGCACAACCAGCACTGCAGTGAGAGAGAGTGAGTGAGCCAGGTAGGGGCAGAGAGCTGCGAGTGCGAGCGCCCCCCCATGTTGCGCTCGGTGCGGCCGGCCCCCCCTGCACCCCCCACGCTACGCCACTGCCTTAGGCAGCTGGTCATTTTAATGATGGCTTCATTTTGCTTATAAATGTTTCTATGTTCTTGTGCACTGCCCCAATGTTTTTCAAGATGGTAGTATATAAATACTTTTATAAATAAAATAAGTAAGACCATCCCCTTCTCTCCCTTTAACTATTTTTTTTTAAAGTGGATCAGGCCTTCCTCCCAAAATCAGACTTTTTTTTTTGCACACAAATGAATTCTCAGTAAATAGTTAATTTAATCTAACTGCCCTTCCTTCCTTCCTTCCTTCCTTCCTTCCTTCCTTCCTTCCTTCCTTCCTTCTCCCTCTGCCCCCATTGCTTGTGCAAAATCTCCTCTTTTATCTGTCCAATTCTCCTCTCCTTTTGAACTGTTCATAGTTCTTTTTTCTTTTTCTTTTTTTGACTGCATGTCTGTCTCAACTTGTGGGTTTGATTCGGGTTTGGGGTACATTTTGAGCACACATTACATGCTTTTATAAATAAAAATACTGACCATCATGCCAGTAATGGGTATCCCTAGGTTCAGGTTTGTGGCAAAATGTGCTACTGTCCACTGTAGCTTTCCTTCAAAACTCTTGAGAAGATCCCACAGCTTCTCTGGACAGCTAATTTGACTGCTGCCCAACTGCACAAAACAGCCTTCTCTGATATTTAAAAGAAAAAAGAAAAAACACGACGGGAAGATCTGAAGTTCCTTATTCAAGGATAACTGTTCCCTGCATCCCCGTCCATCGAAATATCGTTGCCGGTGATGGAAAACACCTACCCTCACAGCGGTTTGGTGACCTTCCCATCAGAAACCAAGCTGGATGTCTAGGAACATCTACCAGATGGAGACATAAATCATCTCTAACTATCTTTGGGTTCCCTCCCTTCCCCTCTGCCTCCCTCATCCCCATTCTGGCAGGAAAAGGAAATTCATTCCCAAGAGCAAGGAGGGGGGGGGGGAATCCCAGGATGTTTACACTTTGACACCACGGCTCATTCCAAGAGTTGACAGTTTTACCAATCATGAGAAGCAGGTTTGGGGCAGTTGACTAAGTGATCCCGAGTGAGGCGGCTGATGTTAATTGTAGCCTCACACTGTCCCGCAAAAACAAGGCTCCCTTGGCAATTGCTGCTAATAGTCCTAATTGGAGACAGTGCCTTGCGCTCTCCAATGTGGCGGTAGCACGCAGAGGACAAACATACTTTCTTTTGCAATTTAGGTCACGAGCTACATTCAGCAGGCCTCCTTATGACAAACAAACCTGTTTCGCCCAGTGTGATGAGCCGGAGCACAGCACAATGGACAATGGATGCCAAGCGTCAAACTCAACAAGGATATATTGTACATAATAATGCATTAATATTTTTGCCATTCTTTTGTCCTAATTTTTTAAAATATAAAAATAAAATCCAGAAGCTGCGGCAGATAGTTATGGAATAGCCGGCCACGTTATCCTATGCAGTAAATCCACCTTGATCTGCAGATGATGTCTTAGAGGGTGAAAAAGATTAATAAGGAATCACTCTAGTGGCTTTGGAAGAGCTAAGGATCTTAACCCATTTAACCTCCCCTAAAACACACAATCAGCTCACAAGTTGTTGGAGGAAACTCATTTCCAAGACTCCGAGCGACACTTTTTAGGTCAGATTCGCAAAGCACATTAAGGACAAAGATCTGTTACTTTAGATTTTGAGACTAAGACGTCCCCAAGGCCCGGAGGGGAAAACCCTCTTGGCCCATTTAAGCAAAAGCAAAGCGTGCAATATAGAGAGCTATATGGATACTTATTTATTTAAAAAAGAAATTTAATCTTAATGCATGCATTCTGCCACCAAATCTGAATGAAATCTTCATAGCTTATGTTCTTATTGAAAAGAGAGATGGGAGGGGAGGGAAATACTCAACGCAAATGTCCATTTAGACCCACCCTAAAAATAAAATAACAAAATGTGTTTATAGCAGCCTGGGCACATTAAGCAGCAATGTGATCCTTTGCACAATAGACCTGAACGGGATGGGGGGAGGGAAGTGACACATAGCTGGGCATATGGAGACATCAATTCCCTGCTCTACCCCCCCCCCCAAAAAAAAACATTGGCAGGTTTATAACAGTGGCAGATTTCTCCACATGCAGAGGAGAGTGGCTAGAGACAAGGTCTAGCGCTTGGATACTTATGTTAATATTTAAAAAACTACACCACCTGCTAAGTGAGCGAGTGTTTATAAGGTCTCACTCAAGGCTGGCTCCAGCTTTGAGGGGAAACTGCCTCTTGTGGGCTCCCCTTACACACCAGAGGCGTGTGGACACTGGAGGTTGCTCCATGAGCACAAATGGAGCACCGTCCCACCAACGTGGTCTACCCTCAGCCCCCCAGTGCTTTCTTACACCCAGTCTAAAGGGTATAAGCTTCCTCCTCCTCCTCCTTCTCAGTGCTGCCCCTTGTAGGACTCTGCAGGGAGGAGGATGGGGCAAAACTAGAGTTATGCCACATTCACACAATACATTTGAAGCCCTGAGATACCACCTTAAACAGTCAAGTTACAGGGAACCAGGCAGAGGGCCTTCTCGGTAGTGGCACCCGCACTGTGGAACGCCCTCCCACCAGATGTCAAAGAGAAAAACAACTACCAGGCTTTTAGAAGACATCTTAAGGCAGCCCTATTTAGGGAAGCTTTTAATGTTTAATAGACTATTGTATTTTAATATTTTGTTGGAAGCCGCCCAGAGTGGCTGGGGAATCCTAGCCAAATGGGTGGGGTATAAATAATATATTATTATTATTAAGGCTACTACCCCCTCCCCAAAATTCCAGGAGCTGTGGTTTGTTAAAGGTGCTGAGAGTTGTTAGCAGAGCTCATTCCCCCTCACAGAGCTATAATTCCCACCTCTGTAGAAATGGCTACACGCAGTCCTTGCAACCACAACTTAGACCCTTAACATGCAGATTTCGGATTAAGAGGCTGCCTGGATCAGGACCAAAGAACTTGTGGTTCTCCAGATATTGTTGTACTGCAACAACTCCCATCATCCCACATCACTGACTGTGCTGGCTGCGGGCTGGTGGGAACATCTGGTGGGCATCACATTGACCATCCCTGCTTTAAAACCAGAACTAAATACAGACTCGTCCATTTTGACTTTTTGTGTGTGTCCAAAAGGATGTTTCAGCTCGTGGTGTGTGGGAGGACCAAAAGAGAGAGAGAGAGAGAGAGAGAGAGAGAGAGAGATAGAGAGATTGCTTTACTCAATGTCAAAAAATGACAAGTCATCAAAATTTGTGGCTGATTAGAGGGAAGAACCGTCTCAGGCCACAAGATAAATGCCACAAGACAGATGGTGTGCCATTTTTTATACTTTTTAAGAAAAGTAACAAATCGTATGTTACCTTCTAATAACAAAAGGCCCCTGTGATATATCACACAAATTTAGAACCGTATGATCAATACTCCTGACATGTTATTTGATTATGATTCTCAGTCGCAGAGACAATATGAAAAAGTGGTGTCAATGTTCTGGCCTTGGAATACATAAATAGATTTAATTATTCTTTATACTGATCCCAGAAGAACGGTAATGTATCCTCCACGCACACATGCACACACAAATACAGGAAAGTGGGCCGCAGTTGTAAGGTTGCCATAACAAGGGGAGGGTCACATATCTAATTTTTGTTATCCCTTAGGAAGGCCAAGTTCAAATGGTCAGGACGTGCCTTTGATCTCTTATGTGCTCGTTGCGGGAGCAGGTGCCAAAACGACGAGAATGAAAAATACCTCCAGAGGGGCAAGGGAGCAATGCGGTCCTTCAGAGTTGACAAGACCCATAACCCATTTGCAAGATAGCTGACTAAGGAGGCTGGGATGTGGACACCATGAAAGACAAAAGCAAGGATTTCTTCACAGGGCACGCAGGTAATATATGGAATTCACCCCCGGCAAGATGTAGTGATGGCCACCAGTTTGGATGCCTTTAAAACAGAAAGATTCAAGGAGCAGAAGGCTATAAATGGCTATTAGCCATGGTAAATATGATCTGCCTCTGCTGTTAGAAACAATAGGTCTCTGGATACCAGTTGCTCGAAATCACAACTAGGGAGAGCCGTGTTGGCCTCAGATTCTGCTTACGGGCTTCCTGTAAGCATCTGGTTGGTCACTGTGAGAAGAGGATGCTAGATTAGGTGGGCCTATGGCCTGATCCTGCCGCCAGGCTCTTCTGATGTTCTTAAAGGAACATACTAGTTGTGACTATTTGTCCATCTGTTCTGGGAGTGGCTCTTCAGGGTCTTTCTATCACCCGCTACCTCAGATGTGGGGAACCTTTGGGCCTCCAGATATTGCTGAGCTACAACTCCCATCATCTCTGACCATTGGCCATGCTTGCTGGGGCCAATGGGAGTTGTAGTTCAGCAACATCTAGAGGGGGTACTTGATTCATTTAACTGGAGATGCTGGGGACTGAATCTAGCTGTAGGCTATTTTCTATGCACAGTCACAAGTCCCTTTCTATCCTCTGCCATCCAGACAAGCAAAAGGCATGATCAGGGTTCAGGTACATATTCCAGCCAGACAAAAGTAATAATAATAATAATAAAAATATTTGTGGAATGAATCAGAGCCAGTGAGGTGTGCGGCCTGGCGAGAGTCGCAAGGGCCACACAGAGAGGCCCAGAGGGTCACATTTGTCCCCTGGACCTGAGCTTGCCCACCCTGGGTGTAAAGTGCAGTCCGGGTCTCTGCAGCATTTGCAACATAACCCGAATTCCTCATCCATTTAAAACGTTGCACCTGGAATACACATTTCTGCTGTTTTAAGTGTTCCGGACGACGTTATTAACGACAGAAACCATTTGGTGCTGCAGGCTGGGTCATAGAACGGAGCTGGCCCATGGACAGCCGTTATTATCATGCAGACAGGAAAGAATGCACAGCCTGCTTTGCGGGCCAAAAGAAACTGCAGTTAACATTTAACATCAGGGAACCGACTTCAAAAGAAAGGAAAAAAACCAGCTGGATTCAAATTATGGCAAGGCGAAAACTGCTAACACTAGCACAAGACTTGCAGGTGGTCGTGCTCGGCTAGAAACCGCACACCCACCAAAGTTCTTAACACGAGGTACTATTTCCTGGGTTAGCGGAGTCTGTAACCCGAAGCGTCTGTAACCCGAGGTACCACTGTAAAGTGCTTCAAGAGGCTTGTCATCTGAGGCCCTTCTCTATGTCCCCCCTCCCAGAGAAGTTCAGAGGGTGGCAACAAGAGAACGGGCTTTTTCTGTGGTGGCTCCTCGATTGTGGAATGCTCTCCCCAGAGAGACTCGCCTGGCACCATCATTACATGTCCTCAAACGCCAAGCAAAAACATTCCCCTATGTAGGGGAGAGGACTGTTATTATTATGATTGTTCTATTATTAGGCTGTCTTGTCAAGTATGCTTTTTACTATGTTTTTGTTACGTTTTTAATTACTGATGTTTTGTAATGTGCTTCTAATGTTGTTCACTGTCCTGAGATCTTTTGAAAAAGGGTAGTATATAAATTGAATAATAATAATAATAATAATAATAATAATAATAATAATAATAATGGATGATCAATGAATTCAAGGACAATTTTACGTTCAAGAAGAAGAGGCCGCTTGCTTCCCCTTGATGGCAAGGCCCCTGGCCAGTCAAGGCAATTTTGCAATCTGCCATCCCAAAGCAAGTTACCTGAGCTTCCCACCACCTGCCCTGCAAGCATACAACTAGCCACAATCCAACAGCTGGCACCCGATTAGAGAACGGCAACCTTTCGACACACAGGCCCAGGAGGTCACCGAGATGCAAACACCCAACAGGCATGTGTCGAGTATCGCTGCCTGGCCTCATCAGTTTCTCTCCCCACCCCCAGACCCCACTCCTTGCACAAATGCCCTCCTGCTGCCTCGAGGAAAACGGCAGAGCCCCATCCATCAGAGTCCACTTAAGGGGCTCACTGTTAAATGCGTAAAACTATTAAAGGCATGAAAATCCGCTGTGCCAAATGACAAAATATAAGGGACCGTTTAAACTGTTAATTGAATAAACCTCTTAAAGCCGAGCAAACGTTCCACGTACCGCGGGGAAACACGAGGGCGTTTTAACACATTGCCACCATCTGAGCAGGTGTTTCCATTACAACCAATCGGAACGATACGGCCAGTTCCGAAGGGTTCCGCAAGGCCAGGATTGTCTTTTTGACCTGGAGATGTTAAGCAACAAATTGGCTTCTCTGACGCAACCCTGGGATTATTCTAATGTCTTTGCCTTCAAATGCCTTTAACTCACAACCGATGCATTCTCAGTGTATGTGGGAAGGGAGCTGGTCTCCATGATGGTGCTTAGGGGTGCTGAGGAGACTTGCTCTTCACTGGTGGGTGGAAATAAGAACATGGTTCTTTTGGGAAAATCAAGCTCAGAGCAAGCAGATCTGAGTCCACAGAGCCAGGCTGAGGGTTCAGCCCCAGAGAAGCAAGTCAGGTGCTAGGAGTTGGTTGGTGCTGCTACTCACTACAGCAAGTTTCTTCAGCTGGTAAGGTTTTATAGGCCTATGTGAGCTGGGATTGGGGTGGCTAAGTCAGTTGACGGGTTCTATAGCTCTACATGAGCAGGGACAATTACTGCCACCTAGTGCAGCTGGCCTGCAAGGCGGTGCAGAGTGCTGGGGGCCCTGGAGGTCAGAGGGCTCAAGTTCAGAGCCCACTGGATGCTTTTAGGGGTCCAATCTGGCCCCCCAAAGTATTTTCCTCTGGTACCACCCTACTGCATGATAACCAAGGATATGTTTAATAAAACAAACAAATAAATCTGCATAGTGATGCCCCAAGGTTTCTTTCTTGGTCACAGTGAAGTGTGAACCAAGAATGAAATGGAATGAGGAAGGTAGGATCCCAAACACTGAATGAAACATTATCAAGCTCCCCATCTATTTCTGTGTATGTGCGGGGGGAGAAAAATAAAGATAGGGGCTCTTAGCCCCTCTCCCAGTAGTGGCTGATGCCTTCTGAGCCCAGTAGGGTAGAAGGCAGGGAAACAAACAGTAGATGAAACCAGAGCCAATGAGAGATGAAGCCAACAAACACTCATTTTGTCCCCATTCCTGCTGAGTTCTACAAAGGTAATGCTGAGATGAAGGAGGAAGCTGATAGGCAGTGCTACCCTCTGGCCGTCAAGTAAGAAGGCAGGTGGTGGCAGGTGGAGGAGACGACTGGCTGAGGGCAGAATGAGTTTGGTGGGGCAGTGCCCCATATGCCCAATGGACTAGCTTCCACTGTGCCTGATTCATGGGGAGTGCACAATTTCGGGGCACAGGGGAGGGAACGGCTCCAGCCGACTGGCGTGAAAGAGTACTTGAAAAGCATTTGCCTTTGCCCCCAAATGCAAGAGACAGGAGATGGCTTTGCTCTGACCCCCACTGTGTGATCCAAGCTTTCAACAGTTCAGAGGTTTGGCCCAGCCTTAGTGAAAACACCAGGAGAAAATGTTCCCTTGGGATACCAAAATGGGACAACATGCATGTCAATCTCAAGAAAGCATTGACTGAAGAAAACATGCATCCATTTGACATTCAAAGGAATCTACAGATGTATGCCAACAGGCCAGGACACAAAGTATATTAATTTGCCCCCCACCCCCTGAAATTTCAAACATCTAGTAACTCGCAATCCTCTAATGTTTTCCCTTGGCCTAGACTGGCTCTCCACCAAGATTACAAGCTATTCTTTTGGTCTCGCGGCTTATCCTTGTGCAAAACCCAGACTAAACAAAAAAACAGTTGCTCTGGGTACAATTATCCCCAAACGGTGGAGCAAAAGTAGAGATGATTGATGAAAAACAACTGTGATTTTTTGCCACTGAGAGACCTTCTCTGCCGCACCACAGGGTTCCAAATAAGTCTAACCTGCATGTTGTTGTTTTTTTAAAAAAAATTACCCCCATCCACACCAAACCTGGAATCTGACTTCCAAGCCAAAGAAGGAGACAGTTCAAAGCAGCTGAGTCTTGTAACAGAGAAATGGATGTTTCCGTTTGATAAAAAGTGGAAGACTTTTGAAAAATAAAATTACGACTTCTACAAATACATTTGCAAAATGCCTGTTGCTCTGGCTGCTTCTAGGCTGCTGCTACTTTGTGGGTGTGAGTCACCTGCATATCGACACATCCAGGTAGCACAATCAAAACTGAATTTGTGCTGCGGTGCAACAAACTCAATTTCCAAAGCAGTGGGAAGACATTTTTGTGGTACGAAGCATGATGGGGAAATCACAAAGGAAAGTATGGGGCAACAGCAGCATTGGATAGCGACATACAACTTTCACGCAAGCAAATCAGAACTGATGCTCAGTAAACAGTAACGCTGTATAACCTCAGTGCAAATTTTATGAAAACAAATTGTAGCAGACGCTCAATACACATGTCATCTGCTAGAGCCCTGTAGAAGTTAGAGAGTTGCAGGAACACTTTGGACCGTACGAACATTGCACTGATAAATGCATTGCACTTTATCTCATCCTTCCTCTGTGGAGCTCAGGGGTGTCACGCATTGCAACCCCTCCATTTCATCCTCACAGACAGCCTGCGAGGTGGGCTTGCACTGAGAGATGGGGGCATGGCCCACAATCAGCCAGTGAACGTCACGGCTGCTGGGACCCAAGGTAGAGCTTGTGCACCAATTGCTGCTTGTGGTGAACCAGCGGAGCAAGGATTTGTAGCCCCTTTCTGTGCAGGGACCTTTCCCCTGGCTTTTAGCCCATAGTCAGGAGGGTTTCTGATATATTTGTGGCCTCCTTCTTGCTTTCCTTTCAGCCAGTTGTGTTGTGTTAGACTTGCCTCCACATTGGCGTTTGTATTATTTTGTGTAAGTTCTTTGGACCACTTCTGGTGAACAAACATACTGAGAATGCAATAACAATGGAAAGGAGGGGAACTAGTGAGGGGCAGTGCTTTGGAAGGAGTGTGGCCTGAGGAAAAGGGAAGAGACCTGAGGGCCAGACATGGGCCTGAGGTTCCCCACCCCGGTAGGCGTTGTAAGAAACCTGCAGCTCTTGAATGCTGCTCAGTAATGCAATTGGCTTTTTTTACCTCCCCTAACCCAAGGAGTGGTCAAATCCACAGGGCGGGGCAGGTTTGCCTGTGTCGTGCCGAGCTGCAGCTCCTGAGATGCTACAGGCCAATTCCACCCACGAGGTGAGGGCAGATAGGTTAATTGCCAGCTTTCCCAGCGTCTGATCTCTGCACCGGGCCTTCTATGTAGTATTTTATTGTCGGGTCACTCCTGGGCTGCGTGCAATTGAAAACATTGTGGGCAGTGCTGCCAAATGTCTTTCCTGGGGTGCTGGAGGTTTGAAACAAAAAGTGGGGTGATGGAGGAGGGCAAGACAGACTTGCAGAAACCAAGAGGGGTTAGAGATGTCAATTAGCAGTCCCCTGCGCTGTGTGGAAGGTCGCAGGACTTTACATCACTGTCTGTGTCCACACAAACAAGCAGATTGCACAGCAACAAGTAAAATGCTTTCCTTCAAATTCAACGGGGGAGGGAAAGTACCAGTGTTCTGAAAATTCAGGTCCAGAGGATGAGCAAAGCCAGGGGAAGTGGTGTGTGTGTGTGTGTGTGTGTGTGTGTGTGTTGCTGAGTTGCTAAGACTGCAAGATGTGATCCTTTAAGAGTTCACATTTCAGTGGGGTCACCTCTGCCCCCCTGCTCTGACCATGAGCCCCCAAACAGGGCTTGCAAAAACGACGAAACATTCTCACATTTTGAAATTTGGGTAGCATAAACTGCAATATATATGTGTGTGTGTGTGTGTGTGAGAGAGAGAGAGAGAGAGAGAGGGAGGGAGAAAGTGAGAGGGAGAATGTGTGTCTCTTTCCTCCGTCCAGGAAGGCTTTATACTAGAGGTCTTAAGGTGCTCTTGCTTCAGCAATGAAACCAGCCTGGGAGCTTAGATAGGAGCTGGCCAGCTAATTATAGGTGGTTCTTATGGCAACGTCAGAAAGGTTTCCACTCTGGGAGCCTTCCACTCTCTCTCAAGAAGAGGAAACTTTAACAGGAGATGGCCGGCCAGTGTGCCGTAGTGGTCAGAGTGCTGGACCAGGACTGCGAGACCAGGGTTAAAATCCATGAGGCTCCCTGGGTGACCTGGTCTCCAAGCCTAATATATTTTGCCAGGTTGTTGTGAGGATAAAATGGAGAGCAGAGAGAACTATGCACACCACCTTAAGCTCCTTCAAGGAAAGGCGGGGTATAAAAGTTGGGTATGAGGAACCGGGGAAGCCATGTGGTTTTTGCTGAGCAATTCCTCCATTTGAAGTGAGAACGCACGTTACTGGGCCCACTGACAGCTCGGGATGAGCATGGTTTTTTACAATGTCATGGAGGCAGCAGTTGCTCAATACAGAGAGAGCCTCTTGGCGCCCTTAGCTCCGGCTTCTGCCAGCCCTGACTCCTCCATGCCACTCTCTGCTGTCAGTTTCGATCCACGCCCTTACAGAAGTGAGCTGGGTGGGGAGGTCAGTCTGGGTTTTTCCCAAAACTTGACAGTTGGGGCATGAATCAAGAGGGAGGACTGGCTGCAAAAGTCCTCTCTCTCTCTCTTACACACACACAGACTAGCTTCTGCAAATTCCTCCCTCTGCTATGCAAAGATACCCTGCTTAGAGCCAGCAGGACTTCTGCTCTGACCTGTGGTCCTCTTGTGACCTCTCCTATTTTTTCAAGATCTTATGTCCAGTTTGGCTCTCCCAACCCCAGCATCCCATGTCAGCAAACAGTGGTTACTGCTAAGATATCATGGCCATCCATCAAATTACCTGCTAGTTTGACTGTCACCCTCCCATATGGAACTGCTGGTGGCTATTGTCGGTTCAAAAGTACTAATGTATATTGCCACACTGGGGCAACGCCCACCTAGATCAGGTCACAATCCCAGTTTAATGCCATGTACATGGCTGGGCCAATCTCCTTGTCTCTCTGCACACAACACACGCAAACAGAACTGTTCCAACAGCAGCTCAATTTCACAATGTCAGTCAACTCAGGAATAGAGGAAGCTATCTTACGCCAAGCCAGACCATTGGTCTATCTAACTCTGTACTGTCAACACCGACTGGCGGTGGCTGTGCAGAGTTTTAGACAGGAGTTTCAGACTCTGCCTGAAGATGCCGGGTACTGAACTTGGGGACCTTCTGCATGCACAGCATGCGGACTGATCAATTGCTACTAATAAAGATGGCAATGTTCAATGTGCTGGAGTGCCCATGGGTTCCACAGTTCTAGGCTCTGCCTGTAAATGCACCAGGCCTTACCCCTTACAACAAAGTGTCTCAGCATCTGAGCCTCCAGGGATTCAGCTGCTCTGCCTATGACAAGTGAAGTCCAGTTGATTAGGTGAATGGGGCACTGCCCCACCAAGCTCAGCCAGCTCCCACTTGCCTGCTATCTTACTTATAACCAGTCCTGGGATGTGTGTGTGGCACTGCCTGTCAACTTCCTTCTCTTCAATCTCAGTGTTGCCCTTGTAAACTCTCTTCAGCAGGGAGGGAGATGGGAGCAAAGCAAAAGTTGATTGGCTCAGCCAATCATGGACTCTAGCTCCACCCACTTTGGGGCTCCCTTCCTTCTCCCCTGACAGTCTCGATAGGCCCAACCAGCCACCATTGCCTAGAGATCCTCACCCCACACTGAAGCTCACCTTAGGGAGGTGTAACCAAAACAAACATTTATTCTTCCTTTGCCTCCATCTTCCTCCCTTCGTTCCATTGCCTCCTCTGGGTCAAATTTTGAGATTGCGTGTTCTTTGGGACAGGACCTGCCTCTTGGTTTGCTTTGCACCGAACACGTATCCTCCTGAAAATGGTTTATTTCAGAGACGGCTCTAGTTCTGCTCAATGTGAAACGCAGAACACACACAAGCCATGTTTGCAATATCAAACCCAGCTTTCAGCTTCACTCCTTCAAAGCTTTCCCTTCCCTTCCCCTGCCTTTCTTTCGCTTTTCCATGTGAAAGGTAGAGGCGGCCATCATTGACAAACCTGGCTCTATGTTTGAAGCTCATGAACTTTGAGAACACTTGTAATTCACTGCTGGAGCTCTCCCCTCAAACCCCAGCCCTGACCCTTTTTGCCTTTTTCTTTTTTGGAATGCTTGAATTTCTTAATTACACGTTTCCAATTTATCATCATCTGAAAGGCAGAGAACGGGCGTTTCGAAAGCTGACACATATAACGCAAGCAGAATATTTCAAGGAAACCTCTTAACTTCTCCAACTCCCCCTCCCAACACCCCCCCCCAGCGTACCTCTCACACTTCTGAGTAATAGGCGGCCGAGAATGAATGGCTGCGAGACACATCATGAGCAGGTCCGCATACATATGCGTAGAAGGCTTCAGTTTATAACCACTTAGTTGCCAACTCATCAGCTCAACCATTCATCACAACCAAAAGGAAATAAAATAAAATAAAAAATCTTAGTAGCTTCAACGACCAAGCTTGCAAAATACTTGCATGGGGCAGATGTTCCTTGTTGTCCCCATTTTCCAGGGACAGGCGCCATGTTACATTTCCTTATTTTGCCACCGAAGGAAACAAGCCTAGAGAATATGTTCTCTGACCAACCAAACAGATGCAAAAGACTAAATGAAGTCATGGTACTAAATGAATGTCATGCGTTTTTGAAAGGCCTTAAAAACTTTACAAAGGGTTGTGACTTGGCAACCCTGAAAAGCAGAAACCGAAGAGTAAACGCTCTCTATAATATCACATCAACGCATTAAAAAATATCCAGCTGTGCTGACTTGGTATCTCAGAGATATCATTAAACAGTCTTCATCTCCAAGACATCAAGGTTTTGGGCAATCGTCGCTATGGTGTAGTCAGCATTTGAAAGAAGTATCCAGTTAGCACAGCTCAATATTTTAGGATAACTTTATTATTTCGTTTTATTTTATCTATTTATTGCATTTAGATTCCACCTTTTCCTCCGACGAGCTCATTTAACCTCCACAACAACCCCATGAGGTAAGTTAGGCGCAGAGGCAGTGACTAGCCCAAGGACACCCTGCGAGCTTCGTGGCTGAGTAGCAATTTGAAACCTGGTCTCCCACATCCTAACCACTACACCACACTGTCTCATTGATGTGGATATTATACACACTATCTGCTTTTCAGTGCTGTGAGGTCACAAGAAGTAACTGACTTTGTAGGTGGAAGACACTGTTCCATCAGGAGTTCACGAGTATTTGCTGGATCCTGCCAGTGGATTTGCATCAGAAAGGAGTTGGAGAAGATGGTCTTTGATGTCCTTCCCAACTCTTACAATCTCTGATTAAGCCCACCTAGCATTCTGACGGCCAAGCAAGATTTGAAGCGGGAAATTTTTAAAGATCACACTTCACACTCTCAGCCTCGACTTCACGTCAGCTCAGGCTCCTAAAGAGAGACCTGCAACTTAGGTTGATGGTTTTGTCAGTCTTACTGGGAGGCACAAGGCAGATTTATAGTCGCTTGAGGCTGATAAGCCTCGCCAAGAACTGGCACGGCCTGAATCGCGTGCTGATGCTTGTTAGAGTTTCCATCCGGACCACAAATGCTCCATTGTGACTCATTTGCCTTAAGACAGAGTGACAAGGAAAGGAAGGAAGGAAGGAAGGAAAGAAAGAAGGGCCCTTTGAAAGACAAATTTACTCCCTGGACAGCAAATGAGGATATTTTGAGCTTTTAGATTGATAATGTGACAGGAAGAAAAGGCTTGTAAAAATTTCCTGGGGAAGAAAAAAGTTGCCTGACCTAGAACTGGAAGTTATCAATGCTTGGAGACCCAAGACCATGATGGAAGACATCTTTCAAAGGGACCCTTGTGAATGAAATCCTTTTATTTTGGACTAATAATGGATTTAATTTACAGCACATTTGTGTAAAAGATGACCTGAGACTGATCAACAGAAGGGGCAGTGTTATCCACTAGCTAATGTCAAGAACTTGTCCACTAGCCACCAACAGAAACCCAGTGGTCAGTGATGGAATGATGTGATGGCAGAAGCAGCTACACCCATGATCTTTTGGCTGTGGTTCCTTGGTGGAGATCTATCTCAAGAGATTGTTGTGAAGAAGTAAGTGCTATCAGCACTCTTTACACTGAGACCTACTGCTGAAGATCTGGTTGTTAAAAATATATTATGAGGGACTTTATCTCCCTTGACTCTTTACCATATGCCTTCTCTTAACATGCAGCTCCTGCGACAGCTAGGTTCTATGTGAGGCCCTTCCAAATAATCTTCCCACTTGTTTCCCCATCATCTCAGCTCTCTGCCTCCTGGACTGGTTTCCTTAAAGGACATGATAGAAGTGTATACAATTATGGATGGTGTAGAGTAGGCATAGGCAACCTTCAGCCCTCCAGATGTTTTGGCCTACAACTCCCATATCCCTAGCTGACAGGACCAGTGGTCAGGGGTGATGGGAATTGTAGTCCAAAACATCTGGAGGGCCGAAGGTTGCCTATGCCTGGTGCAGAGAAAGTGGACAGTGAAAAGATTTTCTACCTCTCTCATAATGGAATGATTTCTATTCCTGATTCAGATTTCTAGCTCATTCTTACCCAGAAGCACAGATGAACTATAATATTCATTTTATTTATTTATTTCTCAATAAACCGCTCTGGGTCCAGATGGGTTGGAAATCTAAATCATGGCAACAGAAATCGTTTTATTTCCGCATATTATTGTCTGAGCTGCTGTGACATCACAGCAGTGTCCATGGCTCGCCTTAATTGATGAAGTGTATAAGCCAGTGGTGCAATGAGATTGCGGGCAGATGGAAAGGAATGGTTTCAGCAAGAAGAGGACTGGAGAACAAGGGGTTGCTAAGGGGAGAGCGATAAGGAAACAAGAAGGCGCCTGCTGGATCAGGCCAAAGGCCTGTCTAGGCCAGCACTCTGTTCTCATGGATGCCAGCCAGATACCTATGGAAAGCTCACAAATAGGACCTGGGCAGAACAGCACTCTCTCTCCGCTTGTGATTCTCAGCAACTAAAATTCAGTGACATACTGCCTCAAATAGTGGAAGTAAAACATAGTTGTTGCATGAATTGGTCTAATCCTCTTCTGAAGCCACCAAAGTTGATGCCCACCACTACCTCTTATGGTAGCAAATTCTGTAGTTCAACCATGTGCTGTGTGAATATGTACTTTCTTTTGTCTCTCCAGGATTTCCCAACATTCACCTTCATAGGATGGCTCTGAATTTTAGCAATCCCCTCCCCCATATTACTTTGACCTCCTGAAGTTAGTGCTATGTTCATTGTCCCATTAATAGCTGGTGAAATAAGAGGAAGAAAGAGGCATTCTGGCAATTTGTGGAGAGGATACAATTCAGGGGTTGGTGGGTGCAAACTTTACTGACACCACCCAAAGTGCCTCCAGGTAGCTATTCCCCCCTACCCCCAAAGCCCCTTAGAACGATGCTATGTTGTTACACCATGTTCTTTCCAGGAGGCTTTGGAAAAGAAAAATGGTGGCCACAAGCTAGCAATCATTGGAAGACTGATGGCAATTGGGTTATGCACTTTGACTCCACTCCAATCCCATTTTTTCAGGGGGGACTGACTTCCCAAAGCCCCTGAAATCTTAGCCAAGTTGAGCTTTATCTGGAATGAACTTCTGTCCTGCAGATGCAATGAAACAGTAGATGGTAACAGCACGTTAAACCACTTTCCTCAGTTCCCCAATATAGGAGACTTTTTAGAAAGTTCATAAAAAGCACAATAAATAGAACACGTTGTTTTTCCTGAAGGTAGCAGGAAAAACACCCCTACACCCATATACCACAGAATTGTAAATAATGCACTATAATAAAGAAGGTTACAGGTTTTGTTATTAAAGTTGTTCATTGTATAAATCTGTTTAATAAGCATAGCAGAAATCACTGATCGAAAACAGACCGCTGACGGCGTTATACATCAGTGCACTGGGCACATTCCTCTCCTGCCAAATAATACGTCTCAGGAATAACAGTTCAGAAACTGAGTGCTGTTTCATCATTCAAAGGGCAGCCAACAGCCTGGAGAGGAGGGGGGAGAACACCTTTGAAGATGACACGACTTCAGCAGGCTGTGACGGCACAAGAAATCTCGCCTGGATGAACCTTTCTCAAGGTTGCTTCATTGGAAGCAGTCACAGTAATTACTCCCATTCCTCCCTGAGTCACCATCAGACTTGATGAGCGTCCACGTAACACTCTTGATTTAGAAGCCTGATTTCCCAATTCCATGTTGGTAGTTTTTGGAGCATTCCGCTGCCTGTTTCCTCTTTGGATATTCATGCGCAAAGTATGTGGGAACTCTGCTGCGCCATTATGACCATGCAAAGTTAGGAAACAGCCTTGAGGTCAGTGCAATGTATGTGCTGCAGGTTGCTCTTCCGATGTTGTGGTTTCGGCAGGGAATTTGCAGAGTGTCCCATAGTCAAGCAAAGAAGCGGCCAGAGGAGAAGACCTCTCCTCTAGACTCCATAAAGAAGCCATACAGGCAACAGAATCTTAGGTGGTCTATATAACACAGTGTTGGCAACCTTTTTCAGCCCAAGGGCCACAATTCCTCATGGGCAGCTTTCCAAGGGCCAGCTGCTAGTGGTGGCCGGCCTCAGAGAGAAAAGTGGGTGGAGCAACAGGTCTGACTCTTAACATTGGTACAATAGACTACATCTCAAGTTACACAGAAGTAAGAGGATTTGTCAAAGATCCCACACTGGACACCCCCCCCCATCTATCCGGGCAAGCAAGAGGCAGTGTCATAATTGAAAGACGCATCCCAGGCAGCGAGAGTTCTGGTAGCACAAGGATGGAAGACTGAAGAAACCCCAACTAAAGAATCATGGCAAGAAAAATTGACGGACTATGCAGAACTGGCAAAACTGACATATAAGTTACGGGACAAGGATAACTGTGACTTTAAAGATGAATGGGAACCCTTTACAAAGTACCGGAAGATGCAACAAAGTGAACTGGACTCCTTGGCAGGTTTTGAATAAACATTCACAAACTTTTCATTGATAATAATCAGCTAAATAGTTTGAGGATCTATACAACTTTGTAACATGCAGAAAACAGCCGTCTCAGAGAAACCAAAGACTGGAACTGAGGGAAGTCGGGGGGTGGGGGCAGATGGGTTTTGTGTGGGAAGGTGGGGGGAGGGAGGAAAAATGGGGGGAAAACAAGGATTATATGCTTTTGGATAATATGTCTTGTTTTAAGTTTGAATTAAAAAAACCTTAAAAAAAGGAAAGACACATCCCAGGCGGACCAAAGGACTCAAGTAGAGCTCACAGCAGGACCATTGAGGGGTGTGGCCTGGGAAGTGGAATGGCCTGGCAAGAGTCTCAATGGCCAGACAGAGAAGCATGGCATTATACAACACTGTATAACACCAGTATTAAGACAACTACTGTGGGTGCCTATAAGTTCCCAGACCCAATTCAAGGTGCTGCTTTTAATCTGTACATTTCTTGGGACTGTAATACTTGGCTTACCACCTGTCCCAGCACAAATCTATCTTAAGATTCTCCTCCAAGACCCTCTTTCCGGTGAGTCCTCTGAGCAGGTAGTGACAAGGGAGAGGTCCTTTACAGTTGTGGCTCCCACCTGAGGAATGCTCTCCCATGTGAAACCTGCCTGGTGCTGACACTAAACATTTTTTCAATGTCTAGTTAAGACTTTGCACTTCAACAGGGGGTTTGATAGAACTTGACCCAACTGAACCAAGGCATTATGTTAGTGGAGCTCCAGACTGCCACTCTTCGTCATATCTAGAGGAGACCCATTGAAAATAATGGACACAATCAACTTAGAATCATAAAATTGTAGCGTTGAAAGGGATCCCAAGGGTCATCTAGTCCAAATGCTTGCAATGCAAGAACCACAGCTAAATAATTTATGACATATGGCCGTCCAACCGCTGTCAAAAAAACACCTTCTGAGGCTCCATTAACTTCAACTGTTTTGCTCTAAGTAGAACTTTGTTGGATACCACCCCAAGAAGTTGTTGTTTTATATGTACTGATTTGACAGTTTCGATTTTGATATTAAAAAAAGCAAAATTTTGTATGTAAGTCTTACTTACTTGATTGTAAGTCTCCTAAAGAGTGCCCTTTGTTAGGCGATTAACACAAACGAACAACCGATTAATTTATTAGATCACCATCACCATCACACAAAAGGCTCTCAAAGGCAGACCGATGACATGAGGTCCAAATGTCGGGTGAAGCCTTCTGCCTTTCAAAAGGTCGGTAATAGAGTAAGCGTGCATTCTTTTGTTATCAGCTGAAAATAAGTATCAGCCAAGAGGTTTACTGCCCTGTGCGCCAGACGAACGTGCACTTTCCAAAGTGCCCCATCAAGTGGCCGACCCCCTTTCCAAGGAATGCTGTCCGAAGGCAAGTGGAGCCCACCGTACTTGACTCAACAGCCTGTAGAAAGAGCCTTGACTCAAAGCAGCCCTCCCCCGGTGGGATGTGGAGAGCACGGCGGCAGTAGCAGCGAGCAACAAGCGCACCGGCTGTAAGTAAACACAAAGAGCTGCCGACGTGTCAGATATACGAGTGTTTTCTTTATCAGCCGGTGTTTGCCTACAAGGGAGCCACCGCCACAAGCCTCCCCACCCGGTCCAAGCTGCATCTTATGGCTCCTGACGATGTGTATCAGGCCTGATTTGATTATGTAAATGCAATGGATTCCCCCCACCCACTGCTACCCAAATGGAGTCACTGATCCGTCTTGCCTGGAAAACCGTGGTGTGAAAAGAGTTGACATCAAAGAGACAGGGAGGCAGGAAGAAAATGGGAGGATTTAAAAAATAAAAACACACAAACTCCCACTGGTAAAAAATAAGGCAGTATCAAGGGACTGTTAGAGGGGACACACGAGAGAGAAATGGGATCGTGCGCACCCCAGGTGAGAGAGAGGGGTGGCTTGAGTGATAGTTTTTTGTTTCCTGCTGCAGGATTGATTGGTGTTCCTAACATAAACCATTAGAAGAAGATGAACATCAGAGGAGTCTGGCTCCTGGATCAGGCCAAAGGCCCATCTAGTCCACCGTCCTGTTCTCACAATGGCCAACTAGATGCCCCAATGGGAAACTGGCAAGCAGGAATTGCACAAAATGGCCACTCTCCCCACCTGTGGTTTCCAGTGAAGCATACCTGCCTCCCCTTTATATAACAAGGGAGAAAGGTACAGAATGAATGGAATCCTTCTCCCTCCCATTCTGAGCACTTGAGAAAGTAACAGAAGGGTTTTTGGCTAACCCCTTCCCACCCACCCGAAAGATCAGATTGTGCCAATTTGGCCGTGCTGCAACAGACATGCAAAACACACATCTAATCATTTGATAGCTGCAGGTTGTTATGAGAATTATGTCTGTTGGGAAAGGATCTAGTTTATTAAATTTATTATTCTGTTACCACAAATTATCCCCGAGAAGGTAGCCCTTCTAGGAGAAGGAGAACTGATCCTAAACCTCCGCTGTCTTGGAGCATCACTTTATAAGAAGATAAGACTAAGGAGTAAACCCTACACAGGCCCAGAGTGAAGTCTCTAAGATGGCTGGGTGGCACCTTGTACGCCTCCTTCTAGCAACTCCTGCAGCCAAGCTGGTGCCGAATGTATTGGTCTGCTTTCCTTTGGACCACATTAATGAGGTCAAGATCATCATCTAGGCATCCCAGAACTTCCATATACATTGCCCAGTCTTGCACGCTGCAGGGGTCACCTTGGTGCTGCTAAAACCATGTGGGAGGCAGTAGTTATGAGTTACCAGTCTCTGCAGCTGCAGCAGGCACCGTGATTCTCCAGCGCTTTGACTTCACCCTCGGAGGTGCACTCCATTGTCTCTTGAGACAGATGAATGCCAGCAACAATCTCAACGCCATGTTATACTTGCAACAACCCTGTCAGGTAGATTAGACTACTGCCTACTCCAAGGTTACTTGGCGGCTGCGCAGGGATTTGAATCTGGATCTCCTTGGTCCTAATCTGACATTCAAGAACTACGAACATCAGGCCGGCTTTCTGTAATAATCAGTGTAATACCACCAGGCTGAATGACACAATTTTTGCCACCGCACCTGGTATAGTGAATAATTTACCCTTCACGCTGCAAACAGCTCTGCTTCCAAAGCCTCGACTTCACACCAAAGCTGACAAGGACAGCTAGAGGCAAACATCAAACTCGACTAGAGCACAAACAGCACACGTAAGTTGCAGGTTAGACTTCAGAATGAGGGCATTTCACGCACACCCCTTTCCCATTTTATGGGATTTCTGCACTCGATCAAGGTCAAAACTCTATTAAAAATACCCTGTAGGTCCTCAATCTTGTAAAATGAACTGGTAATACATTTGTCAAGTTAATCTGTGGATTGCCTTCTCACATAAGAACCAGCTGTTGTGTTTCGGAGGACAGGCGGCGTTTACCTCTAGGGACGAGAACGCCAAGATCAGCGAGAAAGAAGGAGGGCAAGGTGCGGTCCTGCTGCCTGCACATTCTGCCAAATCATTTGCTCCCATCTAGCCCACACAATAGTTCAGGTGGTGAAATTGTTCCTGGAAAGGGGGAGGGAGAGGTCTGCGCTGCTGACGGAGTGACACTGGCTTCACTCCACAGGTGGGAAGCAGGCAGAGGCTGGGCAGAGGGACACCAAAATAACCCCTAAGACTGGCATAAGGGGGTTACGGATTGCTCTGATAATATACTTTTGAAAGCTGCCTTGCAAATTCCCTCTAACAGTGAAGTCAGTTGATTAGTGCCAATTTGGGGTGGATCCATCTGTCATATTATGCAAACAACATAATTTTTGCCTTTTCTCTGTTTCTCCTTTTTTGTCAGCCTTAAATCCAGTTCCCCACACTCTGCTTCAGTTCATGGTGGTTGTTTTTAAAAGCCCTCATGAAAATACACCATCGCATGTGCACACACACACATTTTTGTATGTTGTTTTGACTAAAACACACATATTCGGAAGCGGCTCCCCCCCAATATAATGCATTTGTGTGTGGTTTTCACTAATAACTGTATTTTTACACACACTTCCCTGCAATATACACACTTTTGCACACATGATTTGGACGGAGAAGTGCACTGCAAGATTCAGAGATGCACAAACTATGACGGGCAGCTCTGTCTCAGTTCATACATTGAACCAGGAACCAGAGGACGAGATGGATGGACAGTGTTCTCGAAGCTTACCAGCATGAGTTTGACCAAATTGCGGGAGGCAGTGGAAGACAGGAGTGCCTGGCGTGCTCTGGTCCATGGGGTCATGAAGAATCGGACACAACTAGACGATTAAACAACAACAGCAACATACTAAAATGCAAACTGAATTGAATTTCTCCCCATTCCTAGTGGTGAGAGCTATGCAGCCAAAAAAGAAGTGGCAGAGAAACAACAGGGGGCATCAGGCTCCTTGGGGTGGGGGGGAAGGATTTGAAAAAGCTTTCAAATCTTTTTCCAAGATTTGAAAAAGCACCCCCAAAAAAAAATTTGAGAGGAGAGTACAAAATATCCCCCAAACAGCCCAATGAGGATGGAGCAATACCGAATATGTGTTTAAGTGGGGGCAGAAAACCAGGATGGCAAGTGTGTGGAAACGGAACCTGGAAAAAGCATGTCTAGCTGGCTAGGACCCTGAACAGAAGTGCTCCATTTAAGACATGTGTTAGCAAATAAATATCTGACATGTGGCCCCTTTTAGAGAAACAGCTATGACCTAAGAGGCCAGTGTCTGCAGAGCTGACTTTGAGGTGTGGCCTGGCTTGGGAAAGGCTGGTTACTACTCTGTGCAGGCTCCCAAATCTCATCAGTAATAATGTTTGTTTTAATCTCAGTTTGTAGTAAATTGCTACACAACTAGCTAAAGACGATACACTCCTCACTGCAACCTTTTGTTGTGGTGGTCACCTGTTAAATGCCTTTACCAAACAAGCAAACAAGTAATGGGATCCCTTTCCACAGGGTTGCTATTTGGATGAGTAAGGAAGCAGGAGAAAAGAAGCAAGAGGAAGTTTCAAAATCAGACCGGTCGCCTTAAGTTTATTTGTTTTTAAAGAGACGAGAGGAAGAAAGGAGGTGCCAAAGAGTGACTGGGGGCAAGGATTTGAGTTGCCTTGTAGGTTAAAGAGCTTGAACATGTTGGGAGAAAGAGACAGGGAGAAAACACTTTGCCAGTGGTGTGTTAAGAGTGATAAGTGGAGAGGGCAGAGGTTGCAGTAATTAAGGGGAACAATGGCCTAGGAAAGCATTTCAGTGCATAGCAAGCAGCGTGTCAGTCCATCAAAAGAAACCATTCCTATGCTCCATGCACACTACACAAACTCCAAGGCACATCGTCAAAGCAGGGCAGGAACGTCAAGTGTTTGTAAATTTGCATTTGTACAAATAAATTAGTGTAGACAAATGCTATGCAAAGAAATGTCTTCCTTCGACTTTTTTGGTGACATCAAAGTGGCTGCCCTTCTTAACTTGTGGGTGGAAACGTAATGGAAGCTAGTGCAGCAGCTGCAAAGCTGTCTGAACTAAGACATCATCATAAATTTGGACATGGTGATAAACTACGGCTTATTGTGATGGGAATGAACCAAGTCTCCTAGGCTGGCATGTCCTTCGCCAGTCCCCTCCTCAGGCATGGCCACATAGAGGAGTTTGGAAACTTTTGCTTCTGGTTTCAGTTTAGCATTGCGTCTCAATCTGAATTGCAGTTAAAGATAACTATGGTTTGTCAAAATAAACCATTTTCATAAACTATGATGTGAAGCTGACTTATTTCAAGCAAACCATAGTTAGGATTACCCATAGTTTGTCAGGTTCAAATGGCATGGCAAGTTATCATTAGTGAAAGCTTCCAAACTTCTCTTTGCAGCTTTGTGAGAGGAGGTGAAAATATCTCAGCTTGGAAGAAGGAGGCTAAGCTCATCCATGTCTTCTGTCATGACCCTGGGATTGGATTCTCTTCTTCATGGAATGAGACTGAGTCAGAGGGGAGAACGTACACAGGGCTGCATCCAGAGAGATGACCACAAGATGAGCCAATGGTGTCTGTGCCCCTCCAGACCATTGCCATCCTCTGACTCAGAAGACTTCACTGTGGAAGCCCAAGTCTACCTTGCCCTGTTAGAGAAAAAGACTGCTAAGATGGGGCTGGGTCACTTTGACAGAAGAAGCACATTGCAGTGAAGGCAGAATCTTTTCTGTGGTGGCTCCCTACTTGTGAAATGTTCTAACCATGGATACTCACCTGGAGCCCTCGCTACACGTCTTTAGGTGCCAGGCAAAAACATCCCTCTTCTCCCAGGCCTTTGGCTAATGAAACACTTTTTGGCCTTTTAAACTTTGTGCATGTGAGGGGTATTGGATTTGTTTTGTTTTGTTCCTATGGTATGCATTTTTGTGTTTTTACATTGCAGGCAGCTCTGTGATGTTCAAATGAAGAACAGTGTAGAAATTTAATAAACAAGAATACAAAATGTATACCTTTTGTGCTTTCTGCAATTTCCATTTATAATACTAATAATTGGGATGGACCTGCTGCTCCTATATAAGGCTTGTTTCTAAGGCTGAATGATGTTGAAGCAACCAGAGGTTTGCCCTCTTACTGTATGGTTTGCCCTCTTACTGTACCTGCCCTGCAGATATTAGCACTTGCCATTAGCACTTGCCTTGTAGCATCTTCCTGATGCCTCGATGCAGCCTGAGAATGTTTCCAGTCCCTACAATTCATAAGTGCGTGCCATTCACCTGCCGCTATCAGTCTTCTCTCAAGGAGCCCCATGCCCCTTCCAAGATTTCCTAGCTGCACTGAAAACGACCAAATCATGCCAGGAGCTCCACTTTCGAGAAAGCCAGATGCTATCATGGCCTGGTCTAACAGAATGGCGAGGCCCTAAAGAAAACCCACCATGATCCCAACAGTATGATCAGGCTAGTAATCCCAACAAGATAATCACAGATGTTGTGACCTACTTAAAAATGAGTTCATTTTCCAGATATCCTGTTTCAGCCAGCTTATTAGGATATTACCCATTGGAAGGTTTAAAGGCAAATCAAGGTTCCGGCTTACTCCTCCAGGATGTAGGTTTCCCCTTGCCACGGCAGTCATGCCTATATTGTGTGAAATTGGTATATAATCCTTAAAAGCATCTTGTTTGGGGGGATGACAGACACTGCACTTGTGTTCCAGCACATCCCTCTTCCCGCTTGAAATCCAACAAATGGCCAACAATGAGAAAGTAGCATTCCGTACCACACAACAGAGGATAACAAAAAGCTTTAAAAAGAAAACGGGAAATAAAAATGTGGATTTCATTGAAAGAAGAGAGCCCTACATGGTCTGTTGTGAATTGAAGAAGGCAAACTAAAAACAAGCCTAGGCAAACAGAGGGTAGGACACAGAAGATGTTCAGTGCTCTAATAACGCCATCCATCTTTATAGTATTATTATTAGCAGCAGCAGTTGTAGTAGTACTGTTAGTTTGCATCCAATGTTAGTGCTGCAGACATAAGTCCATTACTTTTAAGGGGTTTACTCTGAGTAGGACTTTTTTTTTGAAACAGTAATATTTAATAACAATTGAATATTTAATATTATTATTTATTATTATTAATGATAAGATTTATTTGCTACTAAATATACGAAACTGCACATGACTTGGATGCACAATGAAAAGACAGCCATCATGAAGGAGAGAAACAACAACATGGAAAAGGAGGTGGGAAGTTGACAAAAAATAAGCTCGAAGACGAAATTGTGTTTTGACTGTATATGTTAAGAATGTTGAAACTTAATAAAATATAACCGGGGGGGACGGGACCAGCTGTCATGTTTAACAACAAAAGAAGAAAAACTCAGACTTTTGAAGGATTGTCACTTATGGTTTTTGATGGCAGTGCCAACTCCAATTTCTGGAAGGCTGTGGGCCTTGATACCCACAGTGGATCCATTCTCCTTCCCAGTCCTCACTTCTGCTGCTGCTGCTCACGTCTCTGGGACCAATCTGTACCATGGCCAGGGTGCGAGTGCGAGGCAAGGCTCTCCTCACCCTGGTCAGGTAACAGCAAGGTGGAGCAGCAGAACCAAGAGCCACAGGAATGGAGAGAGGGCCCTCGGAAGAGTTGGCAGCTGCCCATGGACTCCTCTCCCTGATGCTGGGCCCTGCAGGGAGGATGCGTCTATTGTCAATCTAATCATGTTGGTGATATGGAACCTCCATGTTCAAAGACCTCTGAATGCCAGTTGCAGGAGAGGGTTGTTGCCTCCATGACCCGCCTTTGAGCTTCCCAGAGGCATCTGACTGATCAGCCTAGGAAGCTAGACTAGATGGGCATTTTGACATGATGCAGCAGAGCCTTCTCATATCCTCCACTCTGACAGTACTGGATCAGACCAAAAGAGACCCATCTAGTTCAGGATCCTGCTTCCCATAGTAGCCAGTCCAATGCAACACTCTTTTCCTGTCCTGATGAGCTGGCTGCTAATGGAATGGGATGCCAGACCTCTTTTTAAACTCCCCCAACCTGCCCTTTTCTTCCAACCCACAGCCCAGCTTGGAAATGCATCCGGCCCTGTTTTTCAAATTCAGCACAGTCCTTTCGCTCCGATGACTATTTTAGGGAGTTTATTCCAGAACAGCACACCTCCGACCATCAAAAACATTCCTCTGCTCTCCGGTCTAAATGTAGAAATTAGATGGAGAAGATAGCAAACATGCATCACTGCCAAGTCGTCCCCCGCCTTCCATTTTGATGGGAGACATGTGCGCTACCAAACCTTCGCTCTGTTTCCACGCCCCCCCAAAAGGCAGGATATTCCCCGGATTGCAAAAAGTAGAAATGGCTGGTGCCAAAGGGTCAGCATTTTCCAAAATGAGTCGACACCAGCTGCAGCGTATTACTTGGGGGGAAACTTTTTCGCTTGGATCTTAAATGGGTTTTGAAGCCCGGCTGTCAACTGCCTCCGTATCACCCTGTTCTAATATGATTGAACCGCCTGTTCCTTTTATGGACTTGTTCTCTCCTAATAAAACAGTAACGGCAGGTCTCGGAGGCTGTTTCAGGACCACTGGCTATAATCTTACGATAACCTTCTGCCTCCCTTCTCTCCCCTTCCCCAAACCGCTCCCCCCACCCCTGAGCTGACATACTTGTGAAACGTTAATCGCTCCATATTTAATCTTAAAACACTTGCGCAGGCAAGCTTCAGAACAGTTGCCCTAATTTCCACCCCCCCACCCAAGAGTCTCATTCCACCTCCCAGTTATTTTAAGAGTTCAGAAACTTTCAAAATGGCCCGTTTTCTTGAACGGACACACACACACAAATAAAACCAGGCAAACACCCACAGAGGGTGATGCCTCCAAGCTGTTCCTCAGATCCCAAATGAGCAGAAAAGCTGTTCCTACTCAGATTTTGGATGCACTCCACGGTGGGGGGGGGGAACACCCCAAACCCAACGATGTCCATCTTTTCCCTTGGTAAAGGAGCCAATGCCCAAATTTTTTAGGTGTGAACTATTTCCAAGCTTCAGAACACACATGAAATGCGGGGCTTGAACTGGGGCAGGAAACTGAGGGGGAAACACACTGAGCTTCAAGAAAGACAAAGGAAAGGTCTTTTTTCACAGGCGAAAGAAATCTAAAATAGTGTGAGTTTATCATTAAAAGTCCTCTGGGGCCAAAGCTATGTTCACCTTTCTCTCCTGCAAACATTTGAACAGAGTCCATCAATGAGAGACTATGAAATCCTGGATTTTTCATTAGGTTACATTTTTAAAGTCTTAAAGAAGAAGAAGAATATCTCAGATTCCTGGATCGTAAGACTACACCACTGAAGGGGAAGTGCAACCTGAATCTTAGCATTTGTTCTTAGGATTTGGTGCAGGGTTTTTTGTTTCATTTTTTTTGCTGATATAATTTTTATTAAGTCTCCAGAAATATTCCAAAACATTTATTGGAATTTTTTTAAAGGCAACCTTGCAACGAAATCCCACTGCTTAAAATTGCCTCCCCCCAAAAGCAGAGGCATTCCTTTTGGGAATGGTACAGGTACCCAGATTTATGAATGACACTATTACAGTCGGATTTTGTTGTCACAGAAGTGGAGGGTGAGGGAGGTCCCTAACAAGGAAGATTGGCAACTAAAAATGATAGAATATGCAGAGCTAGCCCGTTTAACTAGCAGAATTAGAGAACAAAAGGATCAAGTATATAAAGAGAAATGGAAAATTTTTGTGGAGTATTTGGAAAAGAACTGTAAATATGGGGAAACGTTAGCAGGATTAAGGTAAATTCAACAGTATAACATAAAATAAAGGCATAATAAAAGGAAAAGAGAACTAAATGGATATATAAGGATATGCAGAAATCATGGAGAAATCAAAGGAACCGGGGAAGGGGAAGAAGGGAAGTCGTAAATGATTGTTTTATTAGAAAGTAAGATACGAATGAGGGAAATGTTGCTTTCAATGAGAATGTGGTTCTGGAAACTGTAATAATGAAAAATATAAATAAAATTGATATTAAATTTTTTTTAAAAGGAACTGGGAGGCCAGAAGGCAGAGACCAAAAGTAGGTGGAGCCAGTGTCAGTGGTGGGTGGGGCCAAGTCATTCTGGTTCTGGCCCTACCCTCCTCTTCGCAGCTGAGTTATACAAGGGCAACACCGACACCAATGCCACCGTCATTGTTTTTCCTGGATCAGTGCTAGAAGCATAAACTGAGGTGCAAATGAGATGACCCCCATCCCCATTCCTCAAAAGGCAATAGTGGATTAGAAAGAGGGATCATGGCATATGTACTCAGCCCACTTTCCCCACTGATCAAACCGGTCCAGCAGGTTTTTGTATAATTTCAAAAACCTGCACACACTATTTAACCATTGCCGACAGCAGGACAAAAGAATACGTGTGCACGCTAAGGGGGGGGGGGAACCCATTCCCAAGCTAAAAAAGTACCCAAAAACATCAGCCCCTGCATGGCATGATTGGAAAAAACGAAATAAAACCAAACCTTTACAATCCGTATATTTGGTTTGTTTTCCAAAACGGCACAAAAAATGTTACCTACTCCCCGAACGGTTATTAGTCTCCGTAATGTAACCTAAGAGATACTTTCTAAATCCTTTTAGGCCTCCTCCCCATTTACTGGAAAGATCATCATTTTCTTTTCTGTTCTTTTTTTTTGTATTCTCATTCCCCCACCCCAAGTGGATTTAATAAAGAAAAGGAGTGCTGTTAAAGTAATACGTGAGGCTTTGACGTTAAGCAGTACAGGCCTGCCGACTTGGAGGAACAGGGACTCTAATCTCCAGTGATTTATGGAGGGCTCTTCCTTCATCTAGGCACTCGGGGAGGGCCAGAAAGTTTAGAGACAGGCTGGCGTCCCCCTTTACTCCAAAGCACCAACTCCTGCTGGCCGCTTCGCGTGCTAACATTTTTTTTAACTGCTTCGTCGCTGGCTTGGCTGTTTGGAAAAGCTGCGCCTGCCCTTTTCGAGATATGCGGCTCTTAGCTCCGGAGAGATGCCTATGGGAGGAAATAGTTGCCTTGGCCATTGGAAAATGTACACACAGAGGAGAAGGCAGTGACAGGGAGAAAAGAAAGGCCCAAAAGAGGAGGGAGGGGAGAAGAGTTATGTTTGTGTGTGTGTGTGTGTGTGTGTGTAAGTTCAGGAGCAGTGCAAAAGGGTTCACCTACTGCTCAAGTTTCTAATCAAAAGAGGCATTTTCATAAGGCGCTTCCATTCAGACACACATGTGAAGCTAAGGAGAGCTTGGCTGCAGGATCAGGCCAAAGTCTCAACTAGCCCGGTATCCTGTTCTTACAGTGGGCAACAGCACACTCCCCCTTGGGAATCCCAGCAGCAAACCTTCAGAGGCATGTTATTATACATACCTGAAGGAGGAGGCGTTTGGATTTGATATCCCGCTTTATCACTACCCTAAGGAGTCTCAAAGCAGCTCACAATCTCCTTTCCCTTCCTCCCCCACAACAAACACTCTGTGAGGTGAGTGGGGCTGAGAGACTTCAGAGAAGTGTGACTAGCCCAAGGTCACCTAGCAGCTGCATGTGAAGGAGCAGGGAAGCGAACCCGGTTCACCAGATTACGAGTCTATCACTCTTAACCACTACACCACACTGGCTCTCTGAAGATATGTAACAAAGGTGCCAGGGCGAAGCTTCCTGGGGAGAGCATTCCATAAACAGGGAGCCGCTGCAGAAAAGGCCCGTTCTCGTGTTGACACCCTCTGGACCTCTCAAGGGCCTCAAATGACGGTCATAGGGTCTGGATTGATTCATATGGAGAGAGGCAGTCCTTGAGGTATTGTAGTCCTGAGCCATTTGAGGTTTTATAGGTCAGAACCAGCACTTTGAATTGGGTTTGGAAACTAAATGACAGCCAGTGCATTCAGACCAGGGTTGGTGTTAAATGCTCAGACTGTCTTGCCTTAGTGACCAAGCTGGCTGCCAAATTCTGCACCAGCTGCAGATTCCAAACCGTCTTCAGAGGCAGCCCCATGTATAACATGTTGCAGTAATCTAACCTAGAGGTTGCCATAGCATAGATGACAGAAGTTAGGCTATCCCTGTCCAGATAGAGGCGCAGCTGGGCCACCAGCCGAAGCTGATGGAAGGCCCTCTGTGCCACCGAGATCACCTGAGCCTCAAGCAACAGCAATGGATCCAGAGGTACCTCCAAGCTGTGTATCTGCTCCTTCAGAGGGAGTGTAACCCCATCAAGAAGAGGCCATCAAGAAGAGGGAACCACCAACTAACATTGCTTCAGTCTTACCTGGATTGAGCTTCAGTTTATTGGCTCTCATCCAGTCCATTACTGGGGCAAGACACTGGTCCAGCACATCCACTGCCACACAGGCAGAGGTAAAGGAGAAGCAGAGTTATGTGTCCTCAGCAGAATGCTGACAACACACTTCAAAACTCCAGGTGACCCCCACTAGAGTGGTTTCATGTAGATGCTAAACAGCATGAGGGATAAAATCGAACCCTGAGGAACATGCACTGAAGGTGCCAAAGAGCACTCGCCAAGCATCACCTTCTGCAAACAACCATCCAAGTAGGACTGGAACCACCACAAAGAGGTGCCACCCACCTTAACTCAGACAGGCACTCCAGAAGGATACCATGGTTGATGGTATTGAAAGCCACTGAGAGCTCAAAGGGAATTAACAATTTCCCCTGTCTCTAAAATCAACTGATAGGTCGCCATCAGAAACCATGCTGATGCTGGAAAGAATTTGGGCACGGAATGAATGGCAACTTTGGGGGGGGGTGTCTCTGCTCTCAAAACTTGCTACATTTCCCCAAACTGTGCCTGAAATTTGCCACTTTGGATGTGATCTTCAGGCCAACCAGTGCTGGCTCCTGGATTTTGGGTGGTGTTGTGCATGCTCACTCCAAATCTGGAAGAGGCACGGCATTCAGTCTTCTGGGTGGCTGGTGCCATTGGAAATGCTCAGGCAGGAGGCAGGGAGGCCAACAGTAGGTGGAGCGAGAACTAATGACACGCAGAGCCAACTCATTCTAGTTTTGTCCCCATCCCCCTTCCTACTGAATTCTCCAAGGGCGAAACTGAGACTAAGGAGGAGGAAGCCAATAGGCACTGCCACTCCTTAGACTGGTTGTAATTAAGAGGACAGACAAGGGAGGACTGAGGTCAGCGAGACAGTGCGTCACCAGTCCCAATGGAGTGACGTCCACTTCTTCTAGACTACCCTGTGCAAAGGGGGAAATGGGGGCACTTTGAAGGGTCCTCTGCTGGTCTCGGGGGCTCTGGCAAATGCCCAACTGTGCTGTGCTCTGCAATCCCACTCACGAATGAGCCAGTCTAGGGAAGCATCCTACAATGACCATGAGAAAGCAGCTGTCATTCCCATCAGTGGTAAGATGTGATGTGGGGGCCAATCAAAGGCTTAGAATACCCTGTATGTGTGGACTGGAAGGATCGGAAGTGCTGAAACAGCACACCCGACCACCTAAATTACAGCTGTTTGTACTACCCGAAGTTTGAGCCTTGCTATTATCTTGTGGGCAAAGCAACCATCAATCCGGCGTCCAGCCTTCCCCCCATCCCCTCCTTCTTTGAACCAGCCATATAAACCTTCATGGGGGAGAAATCCAAGTTGCATTTTGACAACCACATGCAAAGCCAGCCAGCCACCCAACGCACCATGAATCCGCCTGGAATTCAGCAGCAAGATTTTCAAAGTTGGAGATAAAAGAGATTAAGATCTTGGGAAGGAAAGGGGAAGGAGGGGGAAAAAAATAGAGCGTTTCCCTTGCCAGCATCCACATTGGCCAAGCAAACCAATATTTATACTTGGTGGGAGAGTGTCAAAAGGGAAGTGAGGAAGTGTAGTGTATGCTCAGTTCTCATCTAGTCGCTCTGGAGAAAGAGACGGCCAAACCCACGGCTCGTGGTTACCTGCCATGCTCGGTTGTTACACAACAGGGATGGAGGGGTAGGCTTGAACGTCTCCTAGCCATTGTGGCACCAGGGCCTCAGTGTACAATTAGGAACATATTTTGCAATCCAGACCACAATAAATGTGCCGTCCGCCTCAACACAAACATACCCCGGGGGTGGAGAGTAAACATTTACACACAAGCATCTGACACGTGGGCAAGACACTTGACAACATGTGTGTCGCAATTTGCAAAGTGTCACTCTTCAAAGCCCGCGGTGATCGGAAACATACGGGGCCTTTTGCTAGGGCTTTGCCCGAGGCTCCCCACGGTGGTCAAAAACAGCATCCGTGGCACGACCAACCAATCACTTTCAACCTTTGTTATGACAGCGGATGGAGAGACTGGATCCCTCACAGATGCCTCTCTTTCCCCCAAACTCCAAAACACAATCAGCTTTGCGGATAAAATGTAAAAGCTGCTTCCTAGCATTCCGTCATACTCTAGTGTGACCAAGAGCAGAACTCATAAAGGTAGGAGGGGGGACAGCAATGCAGAGTGGAATGGGCTTGGTCACTTGAGTCCTTTCCTTTCTCTCATACACAAGCAGTGCCGTTCACTGCTATGGGGGGGAAATGTCAATGTTTTCAGTGAAGAAGGGGTGCAGCTCACTGACAGAGGGTCTGCTTTTCCAAATTTCCATCAAGGTGAGGTTGAAAAGACTGTCCCACACTTCCCTTTGTAAGGAAAAGAAAACACTTTGTCAAGGTGTAAGAAGAAGAGGAGCTCCATACATTAAAAATACACCTCCTGCTTAGATTTTTCAGGGAAACTGTCTGCAACAGAGAAGCAGACCTACAATACTCTCCCTGATCTCGTGTTTTCCATGACGGCAAAGCCCTGACTGCTCAAGGAGGGCCAGCTTTATCACTGCCCCTGAAAACTCAAGTTTGTAAATCAAATTGCATCTCAGGCCCCCACAATGCTGCCTGGAGAACAGAAAGGGCACCATGTGAAGAGAATATGGCCCTCCCTGATGCTGAACAGCAGCACTGAGTTGCGCCCAACATTGGGGGCCCGTCATGTGTACATGACATCACACGTGTGACCTCCCCCCAGTCTGGTCAGGCCGACTCGGCCTGTCAGCTGTCTTACCTTGTGAAAGGGACACACGGGGTGAAGATGCTTCACCCTGCCACATACCTGGTGATCCTCAAAAGGACGTGGCAGGGCCAAGCATCTTTGTCCTGGTGCGTCCTTTGGAGGATTTCCATAGAATTTTGAGGCCCCCTGACTCCCTTCTTGAAAATATGGGGGGCTGGCCCTCAAGGCCCCTCATGGATGGTGCCAGTGATATCGTATGACCTTCCAGAGACTGACCACTTACTGTTGGGCACAGGCAAATTTGAACCATTTCATTCCCCCTATTTTCCCACTGTTTCCTCCACAGTTCCACATCTGCCTGGGAAATTTTTTTTTTAAAGTCCTCATGAAAATCCATCAGCATTTCAGTGTGAAATTCTCCTAAAATACTCTGTTTCTGCAGGGCAATTCCCCCCAATATAGTGCACTTTTGTCAGGTTATTGTCCACTGTATATGCTCTTCTGTGCACGCTTTATCCCAGTTTGTGCATTTTTGTACACATCGTTTGTCTGGAAAACTGCCCTGCAAAATTCAGAGAAGTGCAAATTACAGCGTCTTGATTCGCATGTTGTTTCACAAAGTGCAAATTAGTAAAGTTCACCTTTAAATTCTGAATCAAATTACTCTGCCATCCTGGCTAGCTGCCTTGGGAAGAGGAAGAAACCCCTCCACATGTGGCTTTTAAAAGAAGTAGGTGCGGCTAGTCCTCATGAGATACAGCTGCCTCCCCCAACCTGGTGCCCTCCTGATGTTTGGGGGTACAACCCCCGTTGGGGACGGCTGGGATACAGGATTGCAATCCGGGAAGCAGCCCACAAAAGCTAAATGCCTACCAGAAAGTCTCTGACTCACTGTTGGGAAGGGGAAGAATAATACATATTTCTGCAGAAGGAATAGCGTGCCAAAACTACGGGAAAAGTTATTTTTCTTCACCTCCATAAAATATATTTGCTCATGTTATATTTAGCGAGTCAAGTTCCCTCCAGGGATTAAAGGCCCCCTGTGCCTAAGAAAACTTAGCCATGAAGTTTCCTAGGAAAATGTTGTTTTAGCACAGCACATCTGATAGCTGATCACGCCATTAAATTGGAACATAATGTTGTGTTTATTGATTCAATTAATCTCCCCACAACCCACAGGGCTGCCTAAGAAACCCAATGGCGGAGAAGAGGGAAGCGTAAGGTTGGGTGAGGCGGAAACAGACAGGGAGATTCACGTCTTGTTGATGCAGCTCAATACTTTAAGGAGGCAGCTGTATTGGCACTCGGGCACCCTCCCAAGGGGTGGGTGGGGTTGGAGGCCACATTTGGCCCCCATGCCTGAGGCTACCCATTTCTCCCACAAGGACTGCACTGGGTAACAGCAGCCATTTCCCCACCTGAGTTGGCTTTCTCAGCCTTTGGGACACCAACAGTCACGACACCAATCCTCACCAACACCTCAGACCTTTCTACATGCCCCCAAACTGACTTATCCTAAGAAAAAAGCACTTTTGAAGATGGAAGCGGAGGGTCATGAATGAATATGAAGATGCAGAGCAGGGAGCAACCATTATAGCTACCCAGTGAAGGAGGGACCATTGCTCAGTGGGTAGAAGGGCTGGGAATGTCCCCTGCTGGAAACGCTGAAGAGATGCTTCCAGTCAGAGTAGATGTACCAGTGTCCTGAAACAGTATAAGGCAGCTCTGTATTCTTATCTCAGACATGGACTAATGTCTGAGGAAGGCAGAACATATGCGTCACATGCAGAAGTTTCCAGGTTCAATCCCTGGCATCTCTAGTTAAAAAGGATCAGGAGGCGTCGATGGGAAAGGTGCTTTTCTGCCTCAGGGCCTGAAGAGCTGCTGCCAGTCAGAGCAGACATCACTGGTCTTGATGGAAAATGATTCTGGCACGTTATGCAGCAGCTTCCCATGTTCCTGCTTGGCGGACATTTTAATGCATATTCATAAAATGGAGGGATTAAAAACGAATTTGCGGAATAGGGCAAAGTCCAGTTTCTTGTCTTTCCTTAAATGAATGTAATAACAGAAGAGTAATGAGGCTGGGGAGCAGATGTGAATGAGAAAAAGCAAATGAGCAAAAGAAGCTGACACAATCTGGACTTGGAATGACCAGATATATGTATGTGTGTGTGTGTGTAAAATTATTTACAAGCTGTTTTGAGTTTTGAACTGACCACAAAAGGGGGGGGGGGAGTTGACTTACATAGGGGCCGGACCAGAGTCTTGCTGCAGACACTAACCAGAACACTTTGCTCCTTTTTATAGTGTCCGCACACCCTCTCCCCCACTGTAAGAACACCCAATTTGATGCATGGAAGCGCATCATGGAACGCATCCTTGCAAGACGCTCTTCCTCGCTCTCATTTCAGGGGTTGCAGAGGACCCATTTCATATTTTTTTTAACATCTTCACTCCTGTTTTCCTTTCTTCCATCCTCTCTCATTTGGGGGGGGGGCGACAGGGGGAAGAAAATGGCCTAAATTCTACCCCTCCTCCAGATGACCTTGGTTTGTATAGCGAAAGGACTACCACCAAAAGCTTAGTCCTCCAGGGGTGGAGGACCTCTTTAAGACCGAGGGCCACATTCTGGAGGCTGTATGTCCATGGTGGGAGAGGCCAGAGGAAAAAGTAGGTGGAGCAATGGAGGTCCAGTTTCCCTTTGCACAGAAGCCTGGCGTTACACAAACACCCCCTCTACCCTCCGTTCAGGCGAGAGCAAGAGTTCAAGGACACATTCCAGCCAGGCAAAAACACTGGTGTGGAAAGGGTGTGGCCTGGGGAGAGTCTAGCAGTCTGGAGGGCTAGATTCAGCCCAAGTTCCCCCACCTATATTGTACATGGTGTAAGGAAAGGCACACCACTGGGCTGGGAACTGTCTTCAACCTAGCTGGTCCTACCAAGGTTTATTTACATGGCTCTCCCATGACCTGCTCATTCTATCCTTACATCGGCTCTGTGAGGTAGAAGCTACAATATCTAGACTGGTTTAACTCTCAATTCCTCATCACTGGGAACTCAGGGAATCATGGCACCGCGAAGGGAATAGGGTCCTTCTAACAACTCTCAGCGGACGCGGGTGACGCTGTGGGTTAAACCACAGAGCCTAGGACTTGCCGATCAGAAGGTTGGCGGTTCGAATCCCCGTGACGGGGTGAGCTCCCGTTGCTCGGTCCCAGCTCCTGCCAACCTAGCAGTTCAAAAGCACATCAAAGTGCAAGTAGATAAATAGGTACCTCTCCAGTGGGAAGGTAAACGGTGTTTCCGTGCGCTGCTCTGGTTCGCCAGAAGCGGCTTAGTCATGCTGGCCACATGACCCGGAAGCTGTACGCCGGCTCCCTCGGCCAATAAAGCGAGATGAGTGCCGCAACCCCAGAGTCGGCCATGACTGGACCTAATGGTCAGGGCTCCCTTTACTAACAACTCTCTGCACCCTTAAGAACATACGAAGAGCGTGCAGGATCAGGCCAATGGCCCATCTAGTCCAACATCCTGTTCTCACAGTGGCCAGCCAGATGCCTCAATGGGAAATCCACAAGCAGGATTTGATCAGAAGAACAGAATTCCCCTCTTGTGGTTTCCTGCAACCCCTAAGAAACTACCAGAATTCTTTTATGATGGCTTAAAATGGTATCACAGCACTTTAAACGTATGGTGTGAATGTGGCCTTCTTTTAGTGCTGAGAGGAGGTGAAACCTGTTGAGAGGTCTAAGGCAGGGCGTGGTGGTTACAGCAGAAATTCGTTTTAATGTTTGGTGGCTGCCCTGCTCTCCACCTCCCAGAAGCCCCCTGTGAGCAAGGCTACATTAGGGGGCAGTGCCATTTACAGGGGGCTTCTTGGGACCCTGTATGGCACCCCTTGCTGGCAGCCCAGCAGATTTCTGGCCTAATCTCCACACCACGCCATGCAGCCCGTTGTAAATTCAGCTGTATGGGAAGGATACGGCCGCCGTTTAAATGACTAAAGTTTCGGGGCAATCCAGGTTACTGGCTTCCCAAAATGGGTCCTGTGAGAAAAATGGACTGGGCAGCAAAGTCGCCGTACAAATTGCCTCTGAAACGGCTTTCGGAATGAACTCCTCAGAGTTCAGCCAACATCTAATTTTAACCGTGAGTTCCAGGAGGGAGAAAAGAAGGGGTGGGGGGAGAAGAAAGCTGGTGGGAAGATTGCAGAGTTCCTTGAAGCTCTGACCTACAACAGGAAAAGAGCTGTCAGCCTCCTTGTCTCTCGTCGGGAGTCCCAGGGGAGGGAACAAGGGCAGAATGTTTTGTAACACGTTCCCACTGTATGTGTGTGTGTATGTATATTTGCGGGTGGGTGGGGGTATGGCAAAAATGTGATGCTTACTCATACATCTGCAGAGACCACTCGGGTCTGTCCGAAACCAAAGGCCACAGCAAAGAAAAAGCTGAGGTCTACCTAAAATTTCTCCCAGGCACCTTCTCTTCCGCCTGCACCGATGTAGAAATATGTGTGGGTCTGAGAGGGCACATTCCCAAGATCGGTGTGGTGCAGTCTAGGGGGATCTGCTGGGCATTGGGGAAGGGGGTGGACAGGCTCAGGATGCAAATCTGCACATCATTTTGTATAAGCTAATTTATACATATTGGTGTCCCTAGGAAATAACGAAGTTTTGCAGTGCGTCCAGCTGGCCTGTAAATGAGGTTTGTTTTGAAAAGGAGGAATGGGCAGCAACTCCGGGACTGCTGCTTGAGCCTCTTGAGCCATCCACCCTAACAATGTGTCTGATGTAGCGGGCAGAAGGTTTGAACTTGAGACTCGGGTTCAAATCTCCATTCAAGCTGCAAGCTTCCTGGGTGACTTGCAACCAGCTGTTCTCTCTTTGTTTCTAGGCCCAACCTACAAAAAGTTGTTGGAAATTGTGTGTGTGTGTAAGGAGGAGGCATACAAGACTTCACTGAATATTCTGTCATTTTAAGATTCACTTTGGCAGTTGCACACTTGACACAGCTTAAGAGATTACCTGGTGGGGTGGTGGTGGAGGATACTCACTCGGCCAAATATTCATGTTGTTTTGATGCTGCTTGGGGTCCTCTTTCTCCTGTCCCCCAGTCCTGAGCCTCATCTGCCTGCACTGCTGTTATATCTGCTTGGTGGTGTCAACCCAAATGGTTTTGCTTGTAAGTGTCTATGATGTAAGATCATTGACTCCCAGTATGTTTCCGAGCACAATTCAAAGTGCTGGCACTGACCTTTAAAGCCCTAAACAGCCTCGGCCCAGTATACCTGAAGAAGCATCTCCACCCCCAGCGTTCAGCCTGGACACTGAGGTCCAGCTCCAAGGAGGGCCTTCTGGCGGTTCCCTCCTTGTGAGAAGTGAGGTTACAGGGAACCAGGCAGAGGGCCTTCTTGGTAGTGGCACCCGCCCTGTGGAACACCCTCCCATCAGATGTCAAGGAAATAAACAACTATCTGACTTTTAGAAGACATCTGAAGGCAGCTCTGTTTAGGGAACTTTTTAATGTTTGAAGTTTTATTGTGTTTTTAATAGTCTGTTGGGAGTTGCCCAGAGTGGCTGGGGAAACCCAGCCAGATGGGCGGGGTATAAATAAATAAGTAAATAAATAAATTGTTGTTGTTGTTGTTGTTGTTAGATGACATGGTCACACAGCCAATAGGACTAAAGATTAGTGTGGACATATGAGGCAATGGGCTGGGAAAGCAAGGATGAACAAAGAAGGGAGAAGAGCATCTAAACAACAAGTGCCAGCAACCGCAGCTACTCCTTCTCATTGGAATGGGCAGTGACACCCAATAAGAGAATAGACTGAATTAGCTTAGAGAGAGTGATGACATTATTAATGGCACATGAAGGTCACTGAGTGAGAGCAAGTAAGGGAAATCAAACAATAAGCAAGGAGAGTGGAAGTATTTAAAAAAGGGTATTTTTTCCCAATACAGTGGTACCTTGGGTTGCATACACTTCAGGTTACATACACTTCAGGTTACAGACTCCGCTAACCCAGAAATAGTACCTCGGGTTAAGAACTTTGCTTCAGGATGAGAACAGAAATCGTGCTCCGGTGGTGCAGCAGCAGCAGGAGGCCCCATTAGCTAAAGTGGTGCTTCAGGTTAAGAACAGTTTCAGGTTAAGAACGGACCTCCGGAATGAATTAAGTACTTAACCTGAGGTACCACTGTCCGGTGAAAATGTTTACAAAATCCAACCAACTCAAAGCAAGTTTGAGTCAGCTGTACTGTAAACCACGAGAAGGGAATCTGAGCCGCACTGGAGTTTGTTGAATTCCAACTCCCATCATCCTCGATCACTGGGCAGGGTGTTTGGAGCTGATGGGAGTTGAGTCCCACAACACCTAGAGGGCTGACCGGTTGCACCAACTCATAATTGTATTGCTAAACTTATTTATGCTAAGCATGTAAGCAATTCTAACTGGTGCACATGCTTGCTGGAGATCTTGGGCTGTACAGGCTCAGTATTAGAGCATCTGTTTTGCATACAAAAGGTGACAGGTTCAATCTTCAGCATCTCCAGGTAGATTTGGGAGAGACTCCTGTCTGAAATCCTAGAGAGCTGCTGCCAGCTAGTGCAGGCAAGACTGAGCTAGATGGAGCAATGGTCTGACTCCGTATAAGGCAGCTTCATATGTTCCCAAGAGTTATTATTTCACTCTGGGGAACAACCACAACACAGATGGTTACATGTTCTCAAACTTTCAACTCTCTCCACCCCGTCCCTCACAACATCCCTTTTAGCAATGAATGAGAAAATCAAGAAAATAAATCCTCAAAGGATACTTCGAAGACGGACGTAAAACTGTTTTTAAGACCCTGAGAGTTTTCAAGTACCCTATCTTCACTCCCACAGATCCTAAAGTGTGACATTTGTGAGCAATGAATGTTGTGGAATCTGGTATTTGTGAACAATTAAGCGTTTCTGGGCTAAGACCAGAAACTCAGCTTTTAATCAAAGTCTCGATTTTTCGGGGTTGGGGAATGTCTCGAGGAGCTAAAATCTGGCCGGCAACATCTGCTAGTTTAGCGTAGAAATAATAATAACCAAGATGTATATAGTCTAGGGAGAGGAGAATGTGCTAACACTGCAACAACACTTGGCTGGATTTTCAAAGCTTTCAAAAGGTTTAATGAGTTACTGTCTGAAGGCAGGAAACAACTTAAGACCCTTGTTCATCTGTTATCTCTCTTTCTCTCTTACACACACACACACACACACACACACACACACACACACACGTTGAAACCAGGCACTCTAGCAATTTAATTTAAGCATTTCTAAATTCCAAATCAGGAAGTCCCCGGCTGGATTGCTTCTGTAATGAAGTACCTAGACAGCTAGCTTCTACCCTCACATCTGCAATATGTGAATAACATTTGTCAAACTCAGAGGGCTGTGCTAAATATTGCAAGGTATTCCATGTGAAACACTTGGAAACATACTTGTTATTAGGGATGGGGGAGAATTTCAATTCAGGTAGCATTTAAAGATGAGCCTACCTAGTTTCGTACTTTCCACAGGAAGTCTCAAACCGAAACGCAGCCAGGCATATTCATGGGCACTTCTCTGAATTTTGCAATGCAGTTCTCCAGCCAAGTAATGTGTACAAAAAGCATATATTAGGGACAAGTGTGCACGAAAATGCATATATTTGTGAAAGCAGCATGCAAAAATGCTAAGTTGTGGAATTCCCTCCCCACGGAGGCACATCTGGCTTCTTCGCTATCCAGCTTTTGGTGAATGCTGAAGGTGCACCTCTTTGTTGTGGCCTTTGACCCCTGAGATGTGCATTTTTAGGATCCACACTATTCCTTTGACTGTAATCTGTTTTAACTGTTTTTAATTCTGAACTTTGAAATCGTTGTAACCTGGCCTGAGTCCTGGTGGTGAAGGGCTGGTAATACAGTGGTACCGCGGGTTACATAGGCTTCAGGTTACATACACTTCAGGTTACAGACTCCGCTAACCCAGAAATATTACCTCGGATTAAGAACTTTGCTTCAAGATGAGAACAGAAATCGTACTCCGGCGGTGCGGCAGCAGCGGGAGGCCCCATTAGCTAAAGTGGTGCTTCAGGTTAAGAACAGTTTCAGCTTAAGAACGGACCTCCGGAACGAATTAAGTACGTAACCAGAGGTACCACTGTACTGCTACAGCTGCTAGCTGCTTTGCAGAGATGCATACATTAGGCAAAAATGCATACAAAAATGTGTATTTAGGAGAAATTCACACTGAAAGGAGGGCTCAGCGTGCTTAATAGATGTGGGCTGACTGGGTGGGACGGGAAATGGCAGAAAACAGGGGCAAGGAGGACAAATGGAGAGAATTACCCTGGAAGTGGGTCTGGCTGGCTGAGCGGAACCCTGAAAAAAAGCAGTGAAGGTCTCTCAGAGGACCTTTATTCCAGTGAAGGTCCCTCACTTGTCATTTGTATTTTGATGTAAGAGGTCACTGGATAATGGATATCCCCACCATTTCTTGGTAGAAATCATTTTAGCTAAAAGTGAAAAAAGAGAGCACCCCTTAATATTGTAACTACTAATTGATGGAAATAAATAAAACACATAAATATCAATTTGAGCAGGCGCTCAATCAAATGTCACCAAGCAAACAAATGAAACCGAGTCTGGGCATAGCAGCCTTTGTTTTGAAATTATCAATAATGTCTGTTATTGATACGGATCATCATTCACATTGTGCAATGTGGTTTATATATTATGATTAAACAGGCCAGCAAACCCATCTTTTATTTTTAAAAACACAAAATTATTTAAGTGGATGAGGTTATGGGGGTTGACTCAAACTAGGCTGTTCTATATAAAAAAATTCCTTCCAGTAGCACCTTAAAGACCAACTAAGTTAGTTCTTGTTATGAGCTTTCGTGTGCATGCACACTTCTTCAGATACACTGAAACAGAAGTTGCCAGACCCTTCTATATAGTGAGAAGGTGGGGAGGGGTATTACTCAGAAGGGTGGTGGGAATGGGAGATTGGCAGATAGCTGAGATGAGCCTGTTGACGACTCTTAACGACTGTAATAGGTCTTACAGGAAAAGGCAAGGGGTGAGAAGGTGAGAAATGGCTTAGTCATGTATAATGAGATAAGAATCCAATGTCTTTGTTCAGACCAGGTCTCTCCATGGTTTTAAGTTTGGTAATGAGTTGCAATTCAGCAGCTTCAGCATAGGCTGTTCTATGTAGGCGATGAACAGCAAGCCTGGGGCCTGAATGCACCCCTCCAGGACTCTCTGTGTAGCCTTTGGTACTCCCCTCAAGCCACTCCCATTCCCCAGGACACACCCCTCTCCTCAAGCCACACCCAACACCGGCCCTGTTCTATGCCATTCTAGTGCTTTTGCCTGGCTGGAATGTGCCTTTGAACTCTGATAATGGCTTTTGCATGCCTGGATGGAGGACTGAAGTGTGTGTGTGTGTGTGTGTGTGTGTGTGTGTGTGTGTGTGTGTAAAACTCTGACCTTTGTGTGGCTGGAATGTATGAAGGTAAGAGTCACATCAATTGCTACACCCACTTTTGTCTCAGACTCTTCCCACACTGGCATGTGACCTCTCCTGAAAAGTCACTAGCAGTTCCATGCGAATTTCACTTAATGAATATGCATTTTTGATTAGTGTACACATTTTTACAAGAAGCCATCCTGAAGACATTTTTGCATGCCATTTTCACTATTTTATTCATTTTTAGGCACAATTTCTCCTAACAGTAGGGCTGCCATATGTCTGGGTTTTCCCGTACACATCCACAAAATGTCTGGGGAAACCCAATTAAAAAAATTGCTTTAAAAAACCCCCAAAGCCCGAAAACTTTGAAAAAGAAAGATCTCAGCAACTTTGTCCCGATTTTCACTTTTGGGAAGATGGCAACCCTACCTAACAGATGCATTTTTGTAAATGTTGTTTGTTTGGAGAACTGTACCACAAAGTTCAGGTACGTGCGAATTCTGAAGGTCAGTTCTCGTATTGTTTTGGAAAAGTGTAAATTGGATGGATTGGCCTATAAATGTGGACTGAATCAGATTACTCCCCCCCCCAACCTTCCCAGTGCTGGCCAAACTGCACCCCCGCCCCCACTCACAAAGTCAACCCTAGAAAAATCTTGCTTTACCATTCAGAGACCAAGTCACATCTTCATCCATTGCCCGCCCTCTCCCACACCATGGTGCCACCTGAGGTTCATCACCTCGCCCTGCAAATTCTGTACTGGGTGCCCTTGTGTAGCTTATGGGGAGACAGTAGGAAATTAGCTCCACCCTGAACCTCCATTTTGTACTTGGCTCCTCCCACTCACCCCACTATTTTGCACCTGGACCCCGGCTGCTGGACCTCAGGGTTTCTAAGTACGCAAAGCAGACCTCGGAAGTCCTCCCACCTGCTCTGTACCATGGATCCCTTTGTATTTCCTGAAAATGGCTCTGTTCCGGTCTGCAGGGTAGTGGTGGGAAGCTGCTGCTCAACATGCCCTAAAAGACTAAACTAATGTTTCATTCCCAGGCCATTCCTCCTGCTTCTTTATAAATCTATTTATTCATTTCTGCTACCCCCCCTTTTCTTTAAATGTTCCCTCCACTCTGGAATGCTTTCTTTCTTTTCTCTCCCTCTCTGGCGCTCCGGGTTATGTGAAAAAATCTATGCCAAGCTGGTCTGTAGGCGTGGCAGAGCCGATCTGGTTTGCGCGTGACATGTTCTTTGACGTACTGTGTGGTCAAGGAGCCGGGGGCCGGGGGGGGGGTTGGTAATCTGAACGTCGGCCAAGCCTTGCACTTCAGTTTCCTGACCTGGCAAGCATTCAGAGACCCCACTAAGTGCTATTTCCTAAATACACTCTCTTTTCATAACAATCTTACCACATTTTGCTTTACTTTTTTATTTTATTTTTTACAAGCACTCTTTTTTTTAAAAGAGAAACCGGACTCCTTCGAGGCGGCCTCGCATTTGGAAGTCATCAGAAACCCCGGACTCTAAACAAAAAACATTATTAATGCGTTGTAATCTGCCCTCGACGTTCCAGATGAAAAGGAGAAGGGGAAAGAAATGGTTTATAGTTCTGGAGTTATAAGGTTTTAATTGCCTTTTTAAGAGCGCAGAAACTTTTGAGTGCTCCCTGTTATAAAAGAGCAGTATCTGTTTCTTGATAACTGGCAAATGATCTCAACTATTTTTATGAGGTTCTCTCCACTACCACCCACCCCCAGTTTGGCCTTCCTGGTCCTCCCCCCCGCCAACCCCTCCCTTAACTCACTGGCTTTTTCATCCCCTCTTTCCTTCAAGTGTCACCCCCATAAAGGCACCGTTCAGATCATTTCTGATATAAAACTGGAAGGGAGCTTTGGCCAAAGAGAAACTTCATTACAAACAACTCCTTTACAATCTCCACCTTGCTATAAAACACTTGATTCCAGAAAATGAGTTCTATAAATAAGGGCAGCGGTTTGGGGGGGGGGGAGTGGGGAATGACAGCTTCTTGCAAGAGGATCATATGCATCTGGCTAAAATAACTGTGCTCCTTTAAGTAACCGGATTTCTAAATATTATTCCTTTGTGTCTACTGCATTTTAGCGATGGGAATGGCTTCCCCGAGCCACACACCCCTGAAAACAAAACAGAAATCCTTTCATCAGGCGTAAGAAAGTAAATTTGGATTGCAGGTAAAGTTGATTTTAAGGCACACACATTGCCTGAAAAGATTTTTTAAAAAAGCAAAGTGTAATGAAAACTGCCTCCATCTCTTTCTCCTCCTAAGTCTGAAATGGAGAGTTGGAAGACCTAGTCTGAATAAAGTTTATTTGGCTAAACCAGGGGTCTCCAACATAGTGCCTTCAGCCACCCCCCTGGGTGCCAACTAACCCCCCTCCTTTAAATTCAGGGGGATTTAGCTTTGTGGGGGGAGGATTGCTATTTGGGGAGTGCTGTGTTTTATTTATTTTGGTGTGTGTTGGGTTGATGGTGGCTATCGTTTTGAAGCATCACCCCGCTAGCCCATCATGAAATGGGCATTATGTGAACCCCATAGGAGTTTCAGATTTCCAAATGTGCCCCCAATTTTTTTTTTAAAAAAGCAAGCTTTGGTGAACCCAGACCTAAACTGACACAGTCAAAATGAAGAGGGGGGTAATTGCTTCTTTGTGCTTTAATCAACAATCATATAAAATGGGGTGGGGGGAGGGATCTCAGGTCTGGGGGCCAATTGCAGCCTGCCAAGCACCTTTATCTGCCCCACTCAAATAGCCGCTCAGCTCTGACAGTGCGGAGCAGCAGAGAGATGCACCACCATCCAATCTGTTTCACAACCCCATCTTGTGGGCAGAGGAGTAGGGGTAACATTTCTGCAATTTTCTGGATGTGGTGGTAGCGCTGAACTTACGTTGTGGTTAAAAGGTAGAGGCAGCAACAGGAAGAACAATCCTAGCAGAAGCTGCCGCAAGGATTGTAACTACCTCCCCCCTTCTAGTGATTTGCATTTGTTTTGTTTTTAATGTTGAATTTATATTGTTTAAAACTTTGGGATCTTAGGATGAAGAGTGGGTAATTAACAGTAATTAATAGCAATGATGCAGCTGCCAGAAAGAAAATTTTAAAGGTAATTCCGCACCCCGTTTTAGCCCTGAAGCCATATTCGGTTTGGGATGAAGGCTCAATATCCCAAGTGGTTTGCAGAACTTTAGACCTTACTGGACCTTTGTGAGTTTGTGCACCGGGTTTTTCAAGTAGCTAACAACACCCCTGCCCACAAATGACAGGTGTCTGGTTGGTGGAAATAAAAGGGCCTATTCAGTTTTAAAATCTGGATTGTGGACAAACCTCCTGAGGGAGTTGTATTTCTCCCGTCCCATTCTTGAGACCCCTCTGCTTGACCTTGCTGCCAGTGACAGGGCCGTGGAAACTGTTGTGCTCCTCCTGTCTTTCGAAGGAGCCCCCATTTCAGATTCACTGGCTGCCAGGCAGAAGAGGTGATGGAAAGGTAACTGGGATGCATCCCACAACTCTTTCTGTTTACACAGCCATTCTATAAAATATGTAGAAATGCTAATTTATTTAACCACCCAGAGATTTTGCACCAAAGGCAGAACATATCTCAGTGTATTGAAGTCTCTGTATGTGTGAATGTGTACGTATTCTCCTTTTACAAATCCAAGGATGTGCTTGTGACCCCATTTTCCATCAAAGGGGATCCATTCTGGTTTTTTTTGGGGGGGATGGAGCTTTCCACTCCTCTACACCCTCACAACAATCTGGGAAGGGTGGTAGCTCAGTGGTAGAGCATCTGCTTTGCATGCGGAAGGCTTCAATCCCCTCTTCCACCACCTCTACCTCCAGGTAACTGGAAAGGGGACATTATACCCACAAAAGAGGACTGGATAGATAAGCTATATTAATTTATAGAACTGGCCAAATTAACAGCAGTCATAAGACACCAGTCAAATCAGAAATTAAGGATGGAGTGGCAATGCTTTGAGGATTATATGAAAAAACACTGTTCCAAAGAAAATCCGTTGATATGTTTAGACTAAGTACGTAAAGTTGGTGCAGATTATGTGAAATTAATAATAGGGGAATGTTTAAAAAACCAAAAACACAATGTAAACAAAAACACAGAGTACAAAAAGATGTCGATTTGAGGTGGAGGGAAGTCACAGCGGTGAAATGTTTACTTTATGCTATTGTAAATAATGATTTATTGACTATATGCATTTTTTTAGAATTTAAATAAAAGAAAAAAAGAGATGGGAGAGATCCTTGCATGAAATCCTGGAGTCACTCAGTGCAGACAATACTGAGCTAGATGGTCTGATTCAGTTTAAAGCAGATTCCTTTGTTCCTGTGGGACAGGGGAGGCTGAAAGCAAACCGCTTCACTAAGGTAACCCAAGTGTGCAACACGTTTGAATATAATAAAACAACAGTTGCTCACTCTAAAGCAAACTCAGCTGCTGAGTGCCAAAAGAAATAGAGCCATAACACGGCAAGTGAAATCCAAAGGGGAGACATCGGTATGTTCGTAGGAACCCTGAGGTTCGCAGAAGTACTTAAAACAACAACTACCCTAAGATCTTCCCCTCCCCGAAGAAAAGCCCTGTCTGCTAAGATTGAGCATGCTCAGTAACCACAAAATTCTAAGTGTCAAGTGTTATACTTTTAATTCTCCTGAAGGACGGTTTGGTGGGCTGGCAAGAACCCTGCCGAGGAGGATATTCTGCAACATTTTGATGCAAGTCCCACTTGTACTAGTACTATAAAAGAAAGAACAGGGGCTGAGAGACACACACATCAACACAGTGATCTTTACATCAACCCTGTAAGGTAGGCTTCTGTTAAATTATTTCCATATTGCAGATGGAGAGAAAACAAGACCTGGGAAATAGCAGCCTGCCTAGTGGTATGCTGTGTTTGTGACTGAAGCACTTCCACTTGGATGTTCTCCCACCTAGGCTTTGACAGATTCAGGAAAAAGCTGCCTGGCCCTTGTGACTCTCCCCGGGACACACACCTTTCCTGGCCGCTTCCCTCACTGGCCCTGCTTCACGCACCGTCCTTGAATGTTTTTGCTTCGCTGGGATGTCTCCTTGATCGTGTTTCTTGCTTGCCTGGATGGAGGACAGAGCCAGGCGTGTGGGGGTAGAAAGTAGCCTACTGGACAAAGATAAAATTGACAATCCTTGCTTCTGGCCCCGCCTATCACAGAAGGTTGCCCAGAAAGGAAATCAAGTCGAAAAGGTTTTCTTAGCTCTTCCTGGCCATGCTGGGTGGGCCTGAGAACCCATCACTGAACTGGAAGATTTTGTGGCTCAACACAGACATGGTCAACCCTCCACAGAGTTGAGGTTTCCTGGTTTAAGTCCTCGACTGACACTCCAATCTTTTGGAATGCCCCATGCAAAATAAAAATGGTGGTGCTGTTTGGGTGGCACATTAGTTGTAGGTCTTGGGGGAGCCTAGAAAAGATCAAATTTTGGAGCTCTCCTCATCCTCAAAACCACTGGAGGAAAGTCCATTATGGCAAACCGGGTACTGCCCCATCAATCTGCCTGCCTTCTTACACACGTCCAGTTCAGGAGGTTTGAGTACTGCTGGTCAGCTTGGTCCTCCTTAGTCTCAGTTTTGCTCCTGCAGATGGGGCAGAACTGAAATAGTTGACTCCGCCTATCATTGGCTTTGGGCTCCGCCTACTGTGAGCCTCCTTGCCTTCCAACCTACCTGTCCCAATGGGCACTTGGCACCACTACTCCAAAGCTGGCTCTCACTCTGGATGAGGAACAGACACAAAGGGAGGGGAGTGGACAGGAAGGAGAGGGAGAAAACCAGAGACCAATCCTCATAATGGGGTGTCAGCCTTGTAATTCAACATGGCTCCAGCCCTGACTTGCCGGCCGAGGACAACATGTCGCTTTTGACGGCGAGCTGCTCAATAAACTTTTACAGTCTCGCCTTAAAGGAGAAACAGCTGCCGAAGTCAAAAGCAGCTGCGGTCAGCAATAAAGCAGAGTTGGCCCACGATCAGCTCCACTCTCACCAGTAGGTGGTATTGTGGTCAGCAACTCAGCAGTAATTACTACAGAGAATTCCCCAAGAGAGAAGGGCAACAGGAGAGGCACAAAGAACTCACTGTTGCTTTATTTCCGAAGAAGAAGAAGAAGAAGAAGAAGAAGAAGAAGAAGAAGAAGAAGAAGAAGAAGAAGAAGAAGAATGGAAACTGTGCTACCAATTTGGATCATCCAACCACTTGGACAGCACCATAACACACACACGGATTCTATTGCACAACTGACGTTTTACACAGGGAATCATTAAGCATTATCTATGTAACGATGTGTGTTGTAGACCAGCCTCTCAATGGACTCATTTGAACAGACGTGTCTGGTAGACCAAAGATTGCTCAAGATGAAGGTGTGTCAGATGAAGGGAATGTCGGAAAGCACAGGTGGCACCTAAGAAGCTTTCCCAACTGAGTGCCTTCCAGATGTTTTGGACCAGTCCATTTCAGCTAAGGGGACATTGCCCCACCAATCTCAGTCTGCCCTATCACTTGCCTCCACACTACATTTTTGGGGCTGACGTGCAACCAACTTTTCTTCTAGTCCCATCATACTGCCACACCCTTGCATCAGCAACATGGGTTATTTAATTAACAGCTATTTTTAAAAAAATGTACATGCATCAAACATAAACACCAATAAACAACAACAACAAAATCTGAGGACCAAAGAAAAGTCTTGATCACTTACAATGGCATGACAGCTGGAATAATATATTAGTTCTCGTTATAGATAAAAGACTACCCCCGTTATCATATTCGTCAGACAGAGGGATTTAAGGCATAATAAACAACTGATGATAATGCCCCAGATGCTCAAATCATTCATTCTTTTTCCAAACTGTAGCCTACAGGGCTGGAAGTGTACTTTTTCACCAGTCTTATGTGTATGAGAAAATAAAACTATGCGATTCTACACACACAAAGGGCATCCTGTTTTACCTTTCCTTTGATGTGGATTTGATGTGTAAAGTTGACCAGGTTTACTGTACCAGAGACCAGACAATTCCTATTGCTCTTCCGTTGTTGGGTTATCTCAAGTCTGGTACTGGCTAACACAAATCTAGCCAAGTCCTTTCATGGGAATGGCCAATGTTGGGAAGAAGTGGGATTTATGAAGCAGCAGTGATGACTGTGAATCAAAAATGATCATCAATCAACCTTCCACAAAGTCAGAATCTCCTTTAAGACAAACGGAACCACCCAGTCACTCAAATGAAACCCCCACCATCAAGAGTCATCTAACCAGATTATTAATTCAGATTCAATCCAGATTCGCTGAGCCTCAAAAAATATTGCAGCACCTGGAGTTAGCAGACTGTTCACAAGGGGCACCTCCAATTCATTTGTGAGCCCTTGCAACTTTTGCAGAAAAAAACCTTTGGCTGATTTATTGGAAACCTTCTTTAAAATATTTCATAGAATGATAGAATGATAGAGTTGGAAGGGACCCCGAGATTTGAATGACTGCTGGGGATCTCGGAATGATCCAATTTTTGCAGCCAGCTAATTTCCTGCAGTGTCCATTCAGCACACCTGAGGCCTGCAAACAGAAAATGTGGATAGCATCCATCCCTAAGGGATGGATACCCAAATAAATAACATGCCTTTTTCCTTATTTCTTATTTTCTTAGCTATAATGAGCTGGGGGGATTCTTACATTCCTGTACTTCCTCTGGGCTTCAACAGTGTGTGCAATATCGCTTCATTCAATGTGCCACTGGTACCCAGGCTTGGCCTTTTAAAATCAAATTAAGTCTGAAAATCAGGAGGAAGGAAATTCTGCATTGGGTGCTCCCGTCAAGAAGACAAGAGCAATGACTTCCTGTCATGTTGAGGAATTTTCTTTCCACTTCCTCTCTTCCACTCCCTTGGTAACCTTGAGATAGATCTACCAAACAAAAGGGGTGAAGAAGATTAATTGGATAAGACAAGGGATGAGCAAATGGGTTTGCAGTTTACAGTCAGCTGACGTGTTGGGGGGAAACATCCTCAAAAAGGGAAATCTCCTGGACTGAAAACCTCACAGTGAAAATAAAGCCCTTTCACTTATACTGAAACCACATTTTGCTTACTCCCTGTCGGCGACCAAAATGATTTTCAGAACATCTGAAGGGAGGAGGTTGTAAAATTTTAGATTCCTTCTGTCAACAGCTTGGCCATAGTCTCACGTTAAATACTCAATTTGATGTGGCTAACCTTTTCTGCATTTTATTGCCATCGGTATGCCTCCTGATGGGTAAACCAGGTACAACCGACCGAGATTTGAATTAAGGTCATAAACCAAGGCCTCTTAAATTGCCAGAATGCTGTTTCAATCATCTCACTGTGGAGCAAGGCAGCTTGAGTCAACCAAAATACACTCGCTAGAAGCACAATAACTAAAAAAGGTTCCTTTTGACATCAAAATGGGAAAGGGTACTATTTTTTATCAAATTTAATTGCAGGTCCTGCAGAGCTGATTCACACAGGACATTTTTCCTGCACATGAGCAGTTCCTGATCATCCTTAAGTATATACTTGTATGCACATTTGTAATGTCTGAACGCAAATGTACACAAATGTAATATGTACATTTACACAAATGTAATGTCTGAACGCAAGCAATTATGAACGTGGCACCTCTCATAATGTTTTTCCCCAGCCACCAAGGTGGCAGGAGTTGCTGCAGACTTCATTAAGCCTGCTGTAGGCTATTATAAACTACAAGACCCATGGGATAGAAAGGACTGACAAAACCCGGGACCAGGAGGAAGGGACGCTGGATGAAGATTGGATTGCTTATTCTTTATTTTTAATTAGGACTGTTTTATAAAATTGATGAGTGTTAGGAAAATGTTGAAATGAAATTATTTGGCTCTAATAAAAATGTTTAAAGAATTAGGTAAGAATGTTATGGTAGGAGAAGTTGGTAAAAATTAAGATTTAAGTTTTAAACTTTAAGGTTTTTTTCTTTTTATATATATAAGATAAGATGAAAATAGATTAAGGTAATGTGATGACAGAATATTATGAATTATGGAAAAGATTTGAAAGAGGGGAGGGATTTGCTGAAATAATAATTTGAACTGGAATACAGAGAAGGAAGGCGTGAGGAAGTCCGGGAAATAAGTAAATGAAAAATATGTGATGATTGAATTGTTTTTTAACTATTTTTATTTTGTATTTTTCTCTTTTGTATTTTTCTTTTGTTTTTTCTATTTTGTAATTTCTGGAAAATCTTAATAAATATCTTTTAAAAGTAAACTACAAGACCCATGGTGCTGTGTGGCTGTGTTCTGAGTATGCACGAGCAGAAACCTCCCGCATCAGTGTAAAGCAAAAGACAGCAAATATGCTGGTGCAAAGGGCAGCAGAGGGAATTGAATAATCCAGACGGACTTTCCGGAGAAGCCCATTACTCTAGTCAAGGTAAAGGAAGCAGTTCCTTTACTTAGACAAGGTTAGGGCTAATTCATATGTGTGCATTTATATACAAAAGTGGGGCAACAACATGCTGCAAAGTATTCTCGCCTCCTCACGGGAGTCCTCCTCTTCAAAGTTCTAGCCACCCATGCCCTCCTCCATTGGCCCAGTCTCTTCACCACTACCCATTTCCGATTTTTCTTTTCAAACTAGCACTCAGTATTTCACAAACGTTCACTCCTCACTGGGCTGCTTTGACCCCTTAGGGTTCCCCATCCATAAATATTTTGGTGTACTTCTACAAACATTAGTTTCCCCAAGCATGCTGTCACCGCTCTCTTTTTCTCAAGTCCCACTTTTGCAACTAAGCAACCGGCACTTGGTATTTGAGTTTGTCATTAGAGGAAGCGCTATCTTTGTATATTCTTATCAGCCTACAACATGGTTGAGCAAATGCTAGGGTTTGTGAGCCTTGAAGGTTCCACTGTTGGTGTTACTAGCATCCCTTAGTAAAAATCATTGTATAGAGATCCACATCCTTGTATAGAGATGCGCCTGCTCTAGCTGCTGCCATCTTCAGTTCCCAGATGTCCTGTGATGCCCTGGGTGTATATAATACTCTAGAGGACTCTGCTAGAACAAATCATACCAGTGTACCAAAGTGGAAGATTTGGATGGAGATTTTTCTTTCGGTGCTCCAACCTTGACCATAAAGAACTCAGGCTAACTGCTTCTTGCAAAAAGTTTGGTCTGATCACGAGACTGGTCTAGGCACTTCACGGTGATCCCTTGGAGACCTGGAAGATGAAAGCTGGCTTAAAATCCCCCCAGGCATCTGTGGTGTCACAGGTTAGAAGGAAATGTGGTGTGCAACAACTTGGGGTAGGGGCAACTGTGTTGTTTAGATGAGGAGGAAATTAGCTTCCTCCTGTTTAAAACCAAGAAGGGTTTCTTCTTTGAAAAAAAGATTTTCAATCAAGATAAACCTATAGGTTATTCAGATGTGGATTACTTTGGGCCAAACGACGATACCCACTTTTGAAACGGGAGAAACCTAAGAAGAAAGGGGGAGTTAATGTTTAATCAAAGGGTGGAAGACGTGACCTTTTTCAGGCTAAGCTTAACATCCCCAAGCAAGTCCTACTGGTACAATGAGCAGTGTGCTGACAGACCACATCCTGCCATAAAAGGGACCACTCCAGGTGGAACGTAAGAAAAGTCCTGCTGGATCAGGCCAATGGCTCATCCAGTCCAGCATCCTCTTCTCTCAGTAGTCAACCAGATGCCTGTCGGGAAACCCTCAAACAGGATCCGAGCACCACAAGAGCACTCTCCCCTCCTGAGGTTTCTAGCAACTGGTATTCAGCAGCATTGCTGCTGTGCTCCAGAAGGCCTGCAGCTCATTTTGAATCAGGGTGAACCAAGAGAATAAGCAGCAAATCTTTCCATTTCTACTTTAAGGGCAAATTTTTGATATGGTTGTCTAGTAGAGAGATGGAAGGCTGCAACTCTGCACTCGCTTCCCTTGGAGTAAGTTCTGTTGGACTCAGTGGCCTGAATAGGCATATTGTTTCTTTATTTACTGCATTTATATCCCACCTTCTCCTCCAGGGAGGTTCTCATTTAACAACTCTGAGAAGTAGGTTAAACTGCGAGGCAGTGACTGGACCAAGGTCACCCAGCGAGCTTTGAATCCTGGGCTCCAGTCTGACACTTGAACCACTGCACTGCCACTGGTGGGTTGGGAGCTGTATAAATCTGCTGCCATTCCGCCCTGTCATATTAGACCTCCTTATTGCTAAAATCCATTTTAATTAATTAATTTATTTTTAAAAACTGAACACCTTCTTAGCTTACAGTCCTATACCCATTGACCTTCAAGTAAAGCCCTTCAGATACTTCTGATTTTGTAAACCTCCTTCACGATCAAGAACGCATCAGCAAAATGGTTAGGTTTTGGACTATCATTTAAAGTAGGCTGCCTGTTACAGCCCAAATTCTTGTTTGGATAATCGGCCTTTGTTTAGAACAAGAGAAAGAATGAGAGGGGGGCGAGAAGGGGGGGGGGCGAAAGACAAAATAACCAACAGCCCATCACCATAGGCCAGCATTCGCTGTTAGGGATGTCATGTGAGTTTATTATGCCGGAGGTTGCAGTAGCAAAAACCTTGTGTACAAGGGAAGGATTATTTTCCTAGTATTACTGTTACGGTAACATATAATCAGGCCTCTCCTCCCCACCCCAGTCAATGCCCCCCCCCCACAACTTTACAATTCACAAGTCTTCTTTCCAAGTTCAAGCAAAGTTTAAAGGTGAAAAGGTTACGAGGTTTCATAGCGGGCTGTTGAAAGGAAGATAGAAAATTAAGAAGAGGGGGCGAGGGTGGTCTTCGACGAAGGGCTCTGAAACAAATTTTGTGTGTCCCCCCCCCCCGCAAGTCTTGAAGCATGTGACCCCTTCCGCTCTCTTTCTTTATTCAAACACCTAACCAGTTAAAAATGAAGGAAGACCCGAAATGTAATCTTGCAAAGTATTTGCAATTTGACCCAACAATTCAGGTCTAGATTGAAAAGTATATTTAAAATACTTATTTTTGATGTTGTGGAGGATCACATTCCCTTGGGGGCAACGTGTTGGGGGACCTGAGGCAAAGATGCGTGGGGCCACCCCTTTTCTCTTTCTTTCTTCCAATCCTCTTTCCTCCCCCTCTTTCTCTTGACCCTTTTCTCCCTATTTCTGACACCCCTTCTTCCTCTGTCCATTTCTCCCAAGTTTGCCACGTTCTGTCCCGCCATTCCACACTTCCTGGCCACCCACATGAAATCAGTTCAGAGAAGAGCATGAAATGATGCTGAAGGCCACATGCGCATCTAAGGCCACAGCTTGCCCATCCCTGGGCTATGCTGTCCACCACCAGATCTCATTTTATCAGATCCTCCAAGCGTCCCTATTTTCCAGGGATGTCTCTGACTTAGAGAAGCCATCCTGGTTTCTGATTTGATTCGGGAATGTCCCACTTTCCCTCAGGATGTCCCTATTTTCATTGGAGAAATGTTGGAGGGTATGTTTTATGTGTGCCACCCGGAGAACAATGCAATTGGGCAGCCTTATCTAAACATATAATAATAAATAAAAATAATTTAGAGGTTCCTGGTTTCAGAAGCTTCCACTAGTTTTATCTGACAGAACACAGTTTTACTACTCAAATTAGTATACAATTAATTGTTTGACACACCCCCACTGCACCAACTTCCCCTCCTTTGCCCATACCAGTTATCCTGAAGAACTAGAATGCCATTATGGTTATGACAAGGAGCTGTGGACCAGCAGGTCCTGAGTGCAAATCTCACCCCAAACTAACCAGGCAACCTGAGGCAAGCAACTGTGGCCTCAGTCTCAGCCTCTCCACCTGCAGCAATGGGGATAATAATACTAGCCTACACTGCAGGGGATCTTGCAGTGATTACTTTTTCATGGAAAGCGGTTTGAACATTTGAAATGCGCTGTATAGAATGCTTGTTATTGTTCAAATATTTATTGCCATTGTTAGCAACAGCCGCAGCAGCAATGATTTATTTATTTATTTGTTGTTACAGGGGTCCTGGCAGGAGCAGCTCTCCGAGTTCCAAAGCAATGAAACAAGTCTGCAAATCTGCTAATGGACGTTGAGACTATAAAATTTCTTCTGCAAAGCTCATTAGTCATTTAAAGTTCTAGCGGAGTTCAATTTTTATTGTTCTTTTTTAAAAAAGACCTATAAAACATGTTTTGTTTTGTTTTTTAAAAACCAGGATATCATTTCTCTACTGGGATGCAGAAGTGTGAAAGTCTCCACATGATACTCAGTTGTACATTTGAACCCCCCTGACCTTCCCAAATGACTGTACTGTCAGCCTGGTTGCACAATGTTTTCGCATACTATACTGGAAGCATACAAAGCAACAGCCCCATGACTCAAAGAAAAGTCTGAAACTATGAGAGATTTGCGGAGGAATTTGTATTATGCGTGGACAGGGAGGCTGGACAGTGGAAAGAGAACATAGCCATTGGAACCAGGAGGATGCGAGCTGCCATTTTAATTTAGCACAATGCTTTTTGTTCAATGTAGCATCATTCTGGGATGTTGGGGTGTGGGTGTGGGTGTTTAGGCTGAGAGGGAGCATGAACGGCCCAAATTCACCCTGTGAACTTTGTGGCTGTGTGTGGATTTCAACCCTGGTCTCTCAGATCCTAGTCCATCACCCTAACCCAGGGGGTAGTCAAAGGGGTGCCCCCTTAGATGTGGCAGACTACAACTCCCATCATATCTGGCCGGGGGCTGACAGGAGTTGTAGCTGGCAACAATCTAGAGAGCACCAGATTGGCTAGCTCTGCTCTAACCATGACACCACATTGATGTGCTGAGCTGGGGTAGCAGGCCTGCCCACGAGGCTGGGTGAGGTGGCACCCTCAGCCAGCATCCCACAAAGGGTGGCACCCCCACCTGCTACCTAGCTTTGCTGCTAGGTCCTCAAGGGGCAGAGAGGACAGGTGGCAAACCTCTGTGTAAAGCCTGTGGGAAGAAGGGAGGTGTTTTGCCACCCAGTTTTGCCACTGGCTGGGGAGGGGAGATTCCCCACCCCCTACCTGACGGTGACCAGCTTCTCCTGAAGGGAAGAGCCAATGCAAAGCCCCATTGGTGAATTGGTGTAGTGATCCTGAAAGGATCTCCGCCCCACCCGTTGGGACTCCAGAGTTTCCACACCCATCATGGGGGAGGCATTTTGCCTCAGGTGCTGAAATGCCTTGGGCCACCCTTGACTGAGGACTTAGCAGTTCACGATATTAGCCACTACCCAACATTTAAAAAAGGTAAAGGACCCCAGACAGTTAAGTCCAGTCATGAACGACTCTTGGGTTGCGGCGTTCATCTCGCTTTACTGGCCGAGGGAGCCAACGTTTGTCCGCACCGCAGACAGTTTTTCCAGGTCATGTGGTCAGCTTCTGGCAAAACCAGAGCAGCGCATGGAAACGCTGTTTACCTTCCCGCCAGAGCGGTACCTATTTATCTACTTGCACTTTGATGTGCTTTTGAACTGCTAGGTTGGCAGGAGCTGGGACCGAGCAACGGGAGCTCACCCCGTTGCGGGGATTCGAACCTCTGACCTTCCGATTCATCAACATCATCAAAATGTTTATTCGGCTTTACGCCCATCATAAAGCACAACACACAAAACAAATCAAATAAAACAGCGGTCTCATACAAGCCACAAGTAATATAACACAATTCACAGCTCACAAGGGCAAATATTGGCAATTCAAAAGAAAAATTTAAGATTAAGATTAAAAATTTAGAGCTGACCTTCCGATTGGTGAGCCCTAGGCTCAGTGGTTTAGACCACAGCACCACCCAACATTAGGTCTCTCATTAATCTTTGTAATGACCTTGTAAGCAGGTCTGAGGCCCAGGGCAGAGATCTTGTTCTTGGCATGACAGCGTAAATCCTGGGCTGCCAGCTTAGACCTCCGAGGCCGGGGGTAGGTGTATCTGGATGCCAGTCCCCTCTGCACGGGCTCGCTTGTAAGGTAGTTGAGGACGATTAGCCCCATCTTATAGAAGTGGAGACTGAGGCTGGAAAATGGTAGCTTGTCACCCAAGGAGAGGAGGGCAGATTGTGCATTCCAGGGCTCTGCACCCATTTGCCAGCTCTTCATCTCCTGAGTATAATAAGCCAACGTTGTCTCACAGAGGACACCAATCGTGCATGACCCACATTACGCAAAAGGTGAGATGTCAAAATGTAAGCTCCAAATTTATTACGCCTCGGAAAGTTATGCAGCTGTGGCCTTCTAAAATACGTCTTAGATTAATGGGCCAAAAAGTACGGCAAAGCTACTTTAAGGTGCATATTTCAAATCAAACAGGACAGTCCTTGAGCTCCCCTTGTTTTAAATTATATGTCAGGCTTTCAAACTTACATAATTTTTGAATAAAGACCCATGTCACGGCTTCGCTGAAGAGGCAGGTGATGACATGCAAGGCTGGAATAAAAAGGGTATGTGACGTACCCCAGATTTTGCTTCCAACCTCAATTGTCCTAAGATTTAACCTGCCAAACTGGGCCTGTACATTATTTCCCTGCCTTTTTAATTACATAATTTATGGAGCTGCTGGTTTATTTGTGTATGTGTGTTTCAAAAAAGAATTGTTTGCATTCCTGTTTCCCGCTTTAAAGCTTACCTCTGTGTCTAATCCCATTAGATCAGGGTAAGGTTAAATATGTGCCAATTTTGTGTCACTTCTACTCTACAGATGCGATTGTTGTTTACGGGTTCAATAAGCCTGGGTTGACAGTGTGGTGTATCAATCAGGGTGTCAGGCTAGGCATTGAGAGACCAGGGTTCAAATCCCTCACTCAGCCATGAAGCTCACTGGTTGCCCTTGGACCAGTCATTGTCTCTTAAGTCTAAGCTACCTCGCAGCGTTGTTGTGGAGGGAAAATGGAGAGTTGATGGGTGTGGGAATGCTATGTATGCTGCCTTGAGCTCCTTGAAGGAAAAGCAGAATATAAAAGTAGGAATAAAAGCTTTTTTAAAAAAACCAAAGCAGAGAGTGGAGGCTGTTTCCCTACCAGAGGGCAAGGCAGAGGGGCACAGCATGAGGGTTCAGAGGGGAAGGTGCCTCCAATGATGTCTCCCAGGGAGAGGAGGTGCATCAAAAGAAATAGGAGACTCATTCCCCTAGGAGGAGCATCCGCCTTTAGGCCAGGAATTCCCACAGGGACAGAGGTTCCTGCTGGGCATTCTCCACCTTTGCTTAAAAGCTTGGCGGGTAGGCGTGGAAACTCGTTGGACCAACTTCCCCGCCCCCCTGCGGTCCTAGAACCCTTGCGACTGGCCCTGAGTATCTGAACTTTGGCCCTGATCCTGGACCAGATTTATTCTTGCCAGCCATTTCCCTTGCAAGAGCACCTGGACCATATCCTGCTCTTTCCATGATACTGTGTTGGTACCATTAGTCTGCTATATTAAACACTCGCTTCTTTACTTATAAGAAAGTGCACCTGTTGGCTTTTGGGGGGCGGAAGCCAGGATATTGCCATCTGAGGTGGCTCCCTCACTCTGCCTCATGGCAGTAAATGCTTCATTTGCTGTAGTGCCTCATCTAGGCAACTCCTTCCTAAGCTGAGCCAAGACAGTCCCCCCATTTTGCACACACTCCCAATTTGTAGGGGGCATTTCCACTGATTTACTTAAGAGGGGAAATTCAGCAATGTACTCAGTACCCTCTGCTGCAACAACTTCCAGTGGCTGCCATTTTTCCATCTCCCCAAATTGTCTAGAATGATACCACATGAAGGCCCCAGTCAGCATAGTCAATGGTCAAGGAAGATGGGCGTTGGAGTCCAAAAACGTCTGGAGGATCCTTCTATATAAGTTGTGATTTAGATTTTTTTTAAAAAAAATTGCCTTTTTAAAGATAATTCATAGAGGGAGCACATAACCAGAAGTCCTAACACAACTGAGGTGTGTGTCACACATTGCTAAAATCAGTGAAAGACAGAACAGCACCCATAGGGTGTCTTTCTTTTTTAAAAATATTGCTGCAAAGGCAACTTTTAAGTTAGGAAAGGGCGCATAAGCCAAATTGAAACCGTGAGATCCAAATGGAGGCAAATGGTTAGCCCCATTGGCAGGCTGCTTCGCCGTAATGTTCTGCATTTAGGGTAGAAAGGAAATCGTTATGTCAGTAATAAGATGCTCTTTAAACCTTTCAGCGTCTTAAGCTCTTCTGCTTTTTACATTGTCGTTTCCAAAGCTGACGATCTTAAGGATAAGAAGAAAACGCGGCCTTTAAAGTGAAGCATTAGATCACACCGACAGAAAGCTAAGCATTTTTTTTCTGTTAAAGATGAAATGAGAAACTGAAAATAAACTGATTATACATGCATCAAGGAGTACCAGTTGCTAAGCGTTTTTGGATTGGAAGGATAAGATACCCTCTCTTTGCTTATTACGGACTCCTTGATCCAAAGAGATTTAAGCAACTGGTTCCAATTAGATGTTTTTAAGCTAGTCAAACAACATCCATAAAGACATATTTATAGAACAACTTAAAACTGGAGGAATTAAAATGAGGAGGAGGCTGATGAATCCTCTGACCCCCCTTCCCATCCCAAGTCATTTACTGACCATTAGCCCGGGGGGGGGGGTTGTTCTGCAATTTTAAGCATTAACTTACCACCACAAAATTAAACCAGATAACTCTAGTAGTTGGACTAATGACAAATGGGTGGCTTTGTCCGTTTAAGTGTGACAGAAGGGTCTAAGGATTGCATTCACTAATGTGTCTCCATGGGGGTGGAGTGGAGTGGGGGGTTACCTTGAAAGAGGCAGGATATACAAACTGAGAACGTATTTATTTATTGCTTATTAAAATTATTCATTCCTGGGTTTCCAGCACTCAAACTGGTACATAATGGCAAACAAAGCAAGCCCAGTTGCTGGGAAACACAGCAGAGGGAGTTGCTGTTGCATGCAAGTCCTGCTTGGGGGCTTTGCATTGAGGTATCTGGTAGACCCTTGCGAGGACAGGGTGAAGGGCTAGGTGGGCCTCTGGCCTGGCTTTTCTCAGCTACTACCCAACATTAAAAAGGTAAAGGACCCCTGACAGTTAAGCCCAGTCGCAGACGACTCTGGGGTTGCGGCGTTCATCTTGCTTTACTGGCCAACGTTTGTCCGCAGACAGTTTTTCCGGGTCATGTGGCCAGCATGACTAAGCCGCTTCTGGTGAAACCAGAGCAGCGCATGGAAACACCATTTACTTTCCCGCCGGAGCGGTACCTATTTATCTACTTGCACTTTGATGTGCTTTCGAACTGCTAGGTTGGCAGGAGCAGGGACAGAGCAACGGGAGCTCACTCCATCACGGGGATTCAAGCCGTGACCTGATCGGCAAACCCAAGGGGCTCAGTGGTTTAGACCACAGCACCACCCGCGTCCCATTAGGTCTGTCATTAATCTCTGTAATGATCTTGTAAGCAGGCATATCTGAGGCCCAGAGCAGGCATCTTGTTCTTGGCATGACAGCATAAGTCAGGGGGTGGGGGCGCCAGCTTAGTCCTCTGAGGCTGGGGGCAAGTGTACCTGGATGCCAGCCCCTTCTGTATGGGCTTACTTGTAAGGTAGTGGAGGACGATTAGTCCTATCTTACAGCAACAAAACAGCTACTATAAGGACTAACGGAACAAGACAACAGAGCCAAAGGTGGGATGGATGAATTTTGAACCCAACCCCCCCGAATGCCACATGAGAAGGGGCAAGTGCGGGTCTCGGGATGGAGGGGAGTTCATTCCATAGTTTGGGGGCAATATCAAGGCCTTGCTCCTAAGGGAGACATTCTACACTAGGATTCGGAGAAGGGAGTGAGGAACACTAGAGCTGACGCGTGTCTGACTGTAAATAGCAGCATATGGAGAGGGACGAGGTTTATGAGATTTGTGACACAAAAGTTCCAATGTTATGAGTGAGGGGGAAACCCCCTTTCTCCCACCCACTTTATCCATGCCACACATGATTCCGCAAACTTCCCTGTTACGTCTGCTCTTGCTTGCCTTTTCTCTAAATTATAAAGTCCCAAATGCTGCAGTGTAGTATCTTTCATGCTGTGGCACCGTGCTGCCGTATTCAGAATGGCCGCCCCACTCCATACCTATATGAACTGCTCTGAATACAGATGTACTTACAGAAAATGTGGTACGTAACTAAATCAGCTATGACTACGAACCGGTGCAAGCCAGACGGGCCCCCGAGAGCCTGTTCCCGTTGGTACAGGCATGGACATAAAAGGCAACGGCAAATGCTATCAGCCACACTAGAAGGGAATGGATTCTGCCACCGAGCGGCACGCAGAGGCCGTCAAGTTGTCGTGCGGGGTGTGGGTTGAATTATTCCGTTTCATAAATAACCTCCATCGAACTCCGAGGCTGCCAAAAGCTCAAGGAAGAGGCCACTGGGAGGCAAAGAAATAAAAATAAAAATGAAATGAAGATGACCCTCATTTCCTCCAGATTTCCAGAACACAGGAGGGCCATCTGTATCGGGGGATATATGTATGTGTGCGTCGAGGGGGGGGGAAAGCCCCCTTCTTCTCTGTGGCGCATGATTGCTTGTATCCTCATTAATGTGTGATGAGATTTGAGGGAAAAGGGGAAAATGAGTGTGACTGACTGGGACTCATCCGGCAGGAGCTTAATAGAATTTGTCTGAAAAATATGCAGGGGTAGGGTGGGGGGAGAATAAATAATCTGCAGCATGTGACAGTGAAGAGAGGCTTTCCATCTCTACCCAAACCACCACTGCTGTCTCCTGGTTGGCTTTATAATTGGGTATCTACCCTGCCCTATCCTGGAGGAACCCAGGAGAGCCAGCTAATTCATGATGAAGATGATGATGATGATAACAACAACAACTTTTTCATTTCACAAAATGAGGCTGGGGCAACCCAGCCAGATAGGCGGGGTACAAATATAAAATAATAATGACAACTACTACTACTACTACTACTACTACTAACTTCCCATAGGTGCATCTGGTTGGCCACTGTGGCAACAGGATGCTGTACTAGATAGGCCTCCTTTTGACTGATCCTGCTTCAGGGCTCTTATATTCTGCAACTTCGAACCTCCATATTGAAGAAAGCATAGGAAGTTGCCTAATACCAGGTCCAGCTCGCCCAGTACTGTATCCTCTGTGTGGCAGCAGCTCTTCGGGGTCGTCCCCCCACTCATCACCTCCTAGCTGGTCCTTTTTAAGAGGAGATGCCAAGGATTGCACCAAAGCAGGTGCTCTGACACTGAGCAACAGGACTTGGGCTTCTTATCCCCACATGGGATGTCCACTGGAGCTTCCAGGTCACAGCCTCGGCCAGAATTAAGCACTGAGCTCGTCTACTCATGCTTATGCGCCTGTCAGTGGTGGGGACCTTTTTTCCTGATTCTCAACCCTTTAGGCCACTCAGGATCACAACAACAACAAGGACATCAGTGGATACAACGATGCTGCTGGCTAAATCGGAATTTGGCAACCCTACAGTTTGAGAGACATCAGCGCTGCAACAGCGTCCAAAGATGTACCCTGATCAATGGGGAAAGAAACAACTCGCCATATTGTCTTTCCTTAGGAAGACCAGCTCAAAAGTATGCTCAAAAGAGGTTGCAGATGCTGGGAGAAACTGAGGACAACAGCCTAACTGGAAACCTTATAATTTTTTAATTACTTTTTTTTTGTCTGGGGGCCTGCTGTGCTTAGTTTGTACAAGATATATAGATATAAAAATCAGGATTTCTAGTTCTCCTCTCTTCTCCGCTCCCCGTCTAAGTATCCTATCTTGATTCTCACCCCCTCCTTTTTTTCCTTCCTTGGCTGGGATTACTTAACTTGAAGTGTGAAGGGGGCAGTTGAATTAACACTCAAAACAGTAGGAAGCTGGAAGCTTATGCATATCTCAGATGCAAAGTAAAGTGCAAAGAAATCCGGGGGGGGGGTGCATTCCAAGGAGAGGAGGGCAGCCAATTTATCAGAAACTGGCCACCTCCAATTTGTAAATAGCTTAAAAGAAAATACTTCCTCACGTAGCACAGTTAAACTATGGAACTTGAGGTAGTGATGGCCGTCAACCTAGATGGCTTTAAAAGAGGACTAGACATATTCACAGAGGAGAGGGCTATCAATGGCTACCAGACATGATGGTAAGGCTCTGCCTCCACAGTTGGAGGCAGCAATGGTTCTGAATACCGGTTGCTGGAAACCACAGGTGGGAATAGCGCTCTTGTGATAAAATCCTGCTTGTGGGCTTCCCACAAGGGCATCTGATTGGCCGCTGTGAGAACAGGATGCTGGACTAGAGGATGTTCTTGTGTTCTTTATTAGCACCTGACTCGTGAGGTTAGTTTTGCTTTGCTAAGACAGGGGGCGGTTGGGGGGCTCCTTGCAGTGAGCCCAAGCATTGGGCAACACTTGCTGGGATCAGGTTCCAGGAAAGAAACATATCTAGGAAGGCTTGAGGGTCCCCAAATGCCATGCCAAGGTACTTAGAACACACGGTAAGTTTAGGGAGGATGAGGATAAAAAAATAGGGCCTCTGATGGACGACAGGCAAGGTATGAATGCTGAGAGGTCCATGGAAGCTGGACTTAAAGGGGTCTTCAGCAATGTCCACTCTGGTGGGCCTATGTCAGTAGCTCCCTCTGACATGAGTGAGTCCAGGCAGGTTCACCTACATGCAATGATGGGCAGCAGTGTTCTGATCAGTGCTGCGTGGGATGCTGCCATCAGCCACAATGCCCAATGTGGCATCACTCCAGGGCATTGTGAGAAATTAAAACAGCTCTTGCCCGACTCAGCCATCAGCGGTGAGAAAATTCAGTGGGAGAGTTAGCCAGGGTTAGTATCAGTGGTGGGTCCAGCTGTGGGGCTGGGATACCGCAGTTGCCTGATGATGCCCCAAGTGCAGGAGCCAGACTTGAGGGGAGTTCAGAAAGAAGTGGTAAAATGGAGAAATTCAGATTCTTGAGATTTGAACCCAAATGGTCTCATCCTACGACAGCACATCATCTCCGTGAACTTGGTGGCAGAAATCCCGCCCCTGCACACCTGTCCCAGAGAGGTATGTCTTACAACTTGCAGTCACGCAATCACTTCGTTTCATGCTGCCAGAGGAACTCCATTGTTCTGCCATAGGCTCAAAGGTTGGATCCAGATCGTGACTGGGAGGTGGGGTGTAAGAAGAGCAGGGGGGAGGGACGCGTTAAGGAGCGCTTGGGAATGTCACCAGCCACCTTAAAGTGTGACTATGGCAGCTTCTGTATATTTAATTATTGATCGAAATCATTCACCCTTCTTCCACCCGCAGGGGGGAAAGCTGAGGAAGGAGAATCCTTAAGAGTTTTCTCCAACGCACCGGAGCTTGGCATTTCCGGAGTTATTTTCCCCCATCAATTTCAAAGTCTAGTTGTCTTTTTGTGTGTGTTTTGTTTTAAATTCTTCAGAGACGACTCTCTAAGAGACACGGAACCATGTTTCTTGCCTATGGGGGTCTCTTGGCGGTGCCTATAGCCCCGTCCGCTGTCACCCACGCTGCAGCCATCTCAGCCAGCAGCATCTGGATGAGGAAAAGGAGGCCACGTCAAAAGCTCATCGCGGCCGACTGGAGTTGCTTCCCTCCTTTCTAAGCCCCCCCTCCTTTTCACGGGAGCTATTTGCAGCTCTCTAAGGAGCCACAGAGTCTGCCCATTAAAACCCTGTTAAAACACTTCTGATGTTGTCAGCAGTGGAAGAGCCGAAAGAGCCCAGCCATTGCCGAGATGCTCTCCGCCTGAAGCAGTTCAGTGGTACTGTCAATACTATGAGCACGGCGGTACAAGATGAGCAACAACCTAATTCCTGCATCAAAATTTCATAAACCACCCTGAGCTGTGAAGAAACCAGAGATGTGGGCAAGCTGCAGGCCAGCTGTCACGTCACTCGTTCGAGGCACTGACCTTTCGGCCTGGGTTTCTTCTAGGGGAAGCTGGGGACACCCCACAGACACTCCCCGATGCATTGACGGAATAGCTACAAAATGCCTGGATGCCTGCTTGGTCAGCGATGCGCCATGGAAAACACTTGGGGGGGGGGCTTACCTCAATTCCTCCACCCAAAGGATAGCCTATCAGGGACTCCCAATCTCAAACAGGAACTGCATCATGCCTGAGGCTGGGCCTTGCCTTGCAAACTATCGTGGGCCGTGTGTGTATAAGCCTCAGAGCCCTCTTCAGGCACAGAAGGAAGCAGATACATGCAGTATCAGTTCTCTGACTGGCAGGTGGCATTGAATCATATAATTGTAGAGTTGGAAGGGAACCAAAGAGTCATCTAGTCCAATCCCCTACAATACAGGAATTATAGCTATTACATCATAGCACCTCTTGATTGGCCAGGCCCAGTTTTAATATTGACTAAGCCTAGCTTTTGCCCATAGCTGTCAACTTTCAGATTTGAAAATAAGGGATCAGCAGCCTCACCTGTCCCGGGGACAGTCTACGGGTGCTGGAATAAGGGAATTTCCTGCAAAAAAAGGGAAAGTTGACAGCTATGCTTTCGTCCCATGGCTGGTCAACAGAGCAGGGCCATTCTGCCTGCTGCAGCTCAGGCGCCAATTGTTTTTTGAAATTGGGTTTCATAAACAAAAAGAATGTTATACAAATAAATATACCAAGTTTTCTCATGTCATTTGTACATCACAAAAATAGCATAATAAGTGTGGAAAAATATCTACAATATATGTTTCATTATTAGTGATCAATGTATGCGCTCTTGGTTTTGTTTTAAACAATTAGGAAGAAGAAGAAGAAGAAGAAGAAGGAGGAGGAGGTGGTGGTGAGGGGGGAGTGGCGGGCCACTGACTCAATGCTGATTTCAGTCTTGATTGTTTAGGACACACACTATGCATTTAGATTCAGGTATGGCCCTCCGACAGGCCCTTTATGAGTCACTGGCAAAGAGGCCAAAACACTGGAGCATATATGTGTGTATGTGTGAGTGACGTCAGAGGCAGACCTGGCAACTGACCACTCCTTTATTAATTTGCCTGGATAGGGTTGGATTCTGGTGGCAGCAGGGGGACACTAGTTGTGGTCTCATGTTAGCACCAATAACTGAATACTGAGGGTTGCTGGGTCTTGGGCTTCATTCTGAAATGCCAGAGTTCTAGACCGCTTCTCTAGGTCCTTGAAGGAAAGAGTAAAATCTAAGAGGGAGCAGCCCCACTTAAATTTGAAAGCCTGTGATATCTGCTGTCCCCACCACTCATGTCCATCAGGTTCCATTTTTGAGATACCAGGCAGAGTCAGGCTCATACTTTAACCTACCAAGTGTCATTGTTTTCCCTCAGCCAGGAACCCCAAGGCTCCACCCCATCCCATAATACTCCACACCCTGATTTGAAAGGCTCCAACCCCTGTGTCTCTGACCTCAGAAGACCTAGAAACCACATTAATGTTCTTAATTACTGATGCAACAGTGCATAAGGTCAGACCAAGGTATATTTTTCTTCAAGTCATAATGGATGTACTTTCTTTTCTTCTTTTTTTTTAGAAAAGGGGAATGCCCAATGGTGTGACACTGCTCACAAAAATTAATGCCACGGCAATAAATTCATATTTTTTGAAGCACATGTTTTCATCGGAGCCTCGTAAAGCTGTAAATAATCTGTCTGATTCCTGAAGCCCTGTGACGTGACATTTGCTCAGACAATGGAGTCAACTAGCGGGCTTGTCACCTCAGCAGATTCATTGCCTGTTGCCCAAGAATCACCTTGCGTGTTTAGATTTTTAGCCTGCCCCTCCCTGGGTACTTTCTGGGTGGAAAATAAAGGTTTTTTTTTTAAAAAAAAAAACAGGGTGTTTTTTATGTTTTATGTATGTTCTCCTTTGCCAGCAATTGCTGTTTTAACTTGTCACGTGAAGACTGGCTGCTGAATGGGCTTCCATTAAAAAAATACAGGGGCTGAGCATTATTGAGTTCTGGACGCAATCACTGCTACACCCTCTACTGCAAGATGTGTTTTAAAGTTTAGCATGGGAATTACTGCAGGAAAGATACCTGTGAGAAGTCATTGGCAACAGCTTTGGTCCTTTCCTTCTAAACTGCCTTACACCACGTCCATATATTGACTGACCCGTCTAACCAAGAACTCAGAATGGAACTAATTCTCCAGGGTTTCAGGCAAGAGACCTTTCTCACCAATATTCTAGGTGCTTCTTTTAATGCCGATGCCAGGGATTGAATTTGGGTCCGCCAGAAGCCATGGCATGTGCTTCACCACTGAGCTAGTTCCACCCCAGCAATCGCTATTGCCATCCATGTCCCACAATTTTTCCAGGAAACTACCAGGGGGAATCAAAACAGTGCCCTCCAGATGTATATGCATATAATACATGCATAACATTATACCTATAGCAATGTGCATATGAATACATATACGATAATTGTTTGTATTTTTAGAAGATAAGGTAAATATATATCAATATAGTGGTTACATACGCTCAGTGGCATAGCGTGGGGGGTGCCAGGGGTGCCGGCCGCACCGGGCACAACATCTGGGGGGGGCGCGAGTCCAGAGGGAAGGGACAAGATCCTTCCTCCGCCGGGCTCCCCGCCGCCACCGCCAGCCTTGCGCCCCTAGCGCGCGCGCGCCCCCCGCCGCCGCAGCTGCGCTCCACTCACTGCTCGCAGGAGGAGCAGCCGCTGCAGCAGCGCCGACGCTGCCACCGACGCCGGGCACGGGCAGCCTCCGCACCCCGACGCCGACGCCATCCCCTCAGCCCAGCCACAGGCGGCAGCTGCTTCTGCCGACTGGGAGGGAGGAGAGCTCCAAGGGGCCTCGCTGCGCCTAAACCCTCCGAGAGGAAGCCGGCGGGCGGGCGAGGGTCTCCCGGCAGAAGGGGGCGCCGCTGGCTCCGGTTCTCAGCGCTGGCTCTCCGGCTCTCTCTTGACTCATGGCTGAGAGAAGCAGGCTCAGCCTGGAATAATATTGAGTTGGATAATGGCTGGTGGGAAAGGGGTTAGGCAGGGACCCTCTCCTCTACGCTCTGCTGCGCCCCCCCCCCGCCCTTCAGACTGCTCAGGCCAGGTAGAAACCTCCTTCTACTAAGTAAGACGTAGGAAATGCCACTAAAACAATTTTGCTTTATCCCAAAGCTGTGGAAACTTTAAAGATATTGTACACTTTATCCAAAAACGGTGTTTTTCTTGACTGAAAGTTACTCTAGCTGCTACTTCGTTCTGCAGCTCTAGCAGCACTTCTTGCAAAGAAACAGCAACGTCTTTTTCTTGTTTATTTCTCTAGGTCACTTCTGTTTTCTTCACTTCTCACTTCTCTCTCTGCCCCCCCCCCCAGTCTCGTGCCGTACCCGCCTCATTTACACGATTTTCATCTGTGGCCCCCTTGGAATATCCTGGGGGGAGGGCCCAGGGAGCCATATGGCCCCCAGTTGAGAAACACTGCGCTAAAAGATGGCCAGAATGCAGAAGCCTAATACAAAAAAGTCATAAAAATCCAAATCTGTCAGGAGCACCCATCCCTCTGCCCTTCAGCCTCACTGGAGGCACCTGGCGCACAGAGGGAATAGACACCCCCCTGCGCAAAGCCCAGGTCTGGGGTCTCTCCTTGGTAGCTGGCAGGCATCGTGGGGAGCGCGGAAAGACCCGGTGCAGGATGTGAACGGCCATGTTTATGCTGTGAAGCGCCCTGAGATATATAGATGAAGGGCGGTATACAAATTTAATTCACCGCCACCATCATCTTCGAGGGTGGGGGCTGGGAAAAGAGAGGGGGGTTCTCCCTTTCTAGACCTCTTTAAAATATGCTCGCGATGGCTCCTGGCCACAAAGGCTAAGCGTGGCACTCAGTGGCGTAGCGTGGGGGTGCAGGGGGGCGGCCGCACCTGGCGCAACATCTGGGGGCGCGCTCCACGGGTTAGGGGGCGCAAAATCCATGGGTTAGGGGGCGCAAATTACTTGCCTTGCCCCGGGTGCTGACAACCCACGCTACGCCACTGCATACGCTTCAGGTTACAGACTCCACTAACCCAGAAATAGTACCTCGGGTTAAGAACTTTGCTTCAGGATGAGAACAGAAATCGTGCTCTGGTGGCGCAGCGACAGCAGGAGGCCCCATTAGCTAAAGTGGTGCTTCAGGTTAAGAACAGTTTCAGGTTAAGAACGGACCTCTGGAACGAATTAAGTACTTAACCCGAGGTACCACTGTATACCTTACATCTTGCCAAGAATAAGACAGGAACTAGGGGAAAAAATCTGTGTGGATAAGCTCAATCTTAAAATATCCACCAAATTCCATCCTGGCTGGAATCAAATATTGGAGGGGGGGCAGGTAAGCCCTGTCTCAAATAATTGATCACATGATGTGTTGCATGCACACCATTTGAATGGCAATGTCCATTAACGTGGGGGGGGGCAGCTCCCTTAAATATTTTACTGAGGGGGCCAAAGGGAACTCAGCCCCTAGAAGTTGGCACTTATGGGAACCAAGTCCTATGAGCAAATGTTGACAGAGAAGACAGCATTAAGGTAAGAGTGTAAGTGTTGAGAGTTGCTTGAGAGTGGAAGGAGGAGGTGATGGTGGTCTCTCTCCTTTGTGGGAAGTATTTAAGAAGGGATGCTGCGGCTGAATCCTGAATTGAGGATCCTGCAAGGAGCTAAGAGGATGGATCAAATGATCCCCAAAGGCCCCTTCAAGACTTAAATTCTATTCCAGGGGACAACAACCTTTTTGGGCCCCTGGCACATCTGCAAACTGGATAAACTGCCTGGGGCACCACACACACCTATTATTGTTTAACTACAATAGAATACTTATTTTCAAGCCTAATTTCAACCGGGGGGCGGGTACTCTGAGGACACCAGGGAAGGCCTCTGTGAGCTCATTTGCGCCCTGTGGGCACCTGCTATTCTGCGATCCCATATCGTGCCCAGACTTCCTCACCGCCCTGCCCATCCCAGCTAACTCTGCTGACTTCTTCACTACTGGAGAAAACAGTGAGACCGTGGAAACAAATCCTTGCTCTCCATGTTCTCGTAGTCTCTGCAGGCATAACGCTCTACCGCCCTCCATCTTCTCACATGAAGGCTTCGCAGACTCAACATCCCCTTTACGCTGAGATTTGGAGGGTCTAAAGGGCCTATTTTCACCTGAATGTGCAAAGATTTCTACATGAGATGATACTCGGCAGCCCTTCTGTGGGGAATTGTCGCTTGTTCCCATTATTTCGGAGCCATTGCACTGGCCCTTGGTGCACCTTCCGTGGCACGCTTTTATTTTCCTGTCCAAGGGGAAAGGGTCAGGATGCCACGAGTTGAAAACCTAGAAGCCAACCCACAACATTTGGTTTTTATTTATTTATTTATTTGCTTACTGCTCTCTCATGACCCTGTCAGTTAAATACCAATCTTCATCTACTTGACTGGCTTCAGTGAATAAAGAGAGTGACACTATATACCAGTGGCGTGAATCCGTGGGGGCAAAACTTTTACAGAAGTAGAAACCTTTCAACACTCTGGGCCACTGTTGCGACTGCAGTAGATAGTCTCTCTGACGGAGAGTGGACCAGGGGAGAAATGCATATAATAAATGGCTTCAGATTGCTGTATTTCAGAGTGCGGAGCTGCAGTTTTACTGATTTCTACACAACTTTGTGTAATCCCCCCCCCCCCCCGAAAAGCAGAATCAGAATGAATAGGATTAATTTTGCCAAAAAGTCAGTGTTGTCAGTTTTTATTACAAAATAAACAAGTAGCTAAGAAACAAAATTCTGAGTTTTCTTTTTTCCTTCTCTCCCCCACCCTTTTCCGCTTACGTGTTCTCCTTAGGTTTTTGGGCAGGGGCTGCCTTAGCGCTGACATTTGTAAGCTACTCTAGGATAAAAATCCTTCAAACAAATAAATAAAAATGGCACCAACTCACAGTAACAGCTTTCATAGCAAGGTTGTCTGTAATGTGTAACATTATGGGATCCAGAAAAAAACAACACAGGTGGTGGTTCTGGGTGCATAATTCAACTTGTGTTTCTCTTCTTTCTTTCTTAAAAAAAAAAGACATACCAAGTTTCTAGACCTTATGGTGGGTTTTTAATGAACAAATCCTGGGTAGTTTTTGACAAGAGAGGACACAGCTTGTATGTAAGGGTGGACCCTACTAGCTTGGTGGTCTAATCAACAAGTTACCCGATACCAAACCTGGCCTGGGTAAAATACCTGATGCTAGAATACAGTATAAAGTCCAGATCGTATCCTTAACACATATCCTCCAACATAGGGATGCCCTATTCCATAATAATAATAATAATAATAATAATAATAATAATAATAATTGTACCCTGTCCATCTGAATGGGATGCCCTATCCTCTTCCATCATATATAAAATCAAACATTAAACATTAAATAACTTCCCTATACGGGGCTGCCTTCAGATGTCTTCTAAAGGTTGCATAGTTACTTATCTCCTTGGCTCAAGGGTCACATAACTCCATACTCTCCAACATGTCTCTGATGAAAGTAGGGACATCCTAAGGAAAAGCGGGACATTCTGTGATCAAATCAGAAACGAGGATGGCTTCTGTAAATCTGGGACTGTCCCTGGAAAATAGGGACAGTTGGAAGGGTCTGTTAACAGGGTAGTGGTCCCCTTAGTGTAGAGCCTTGCTAAATTGCATAGGAGCATCTAATGTGCACAAACCTAATCTGGTTAAACTTGCTTCCTATTATGCGTGTGTGCACACAAACACCACACACACCCAGTTTCGAAGGAAGAACTGCACAGACTGGGTCTCTATGCATGGGGGAGCCAGCACATACATTTGGAAAGTGATCATAGCTTAGTGACAGAGCACAGGCTTTGTGCACAAGAGGTTCTAGGTTGAATTCCCAGCACCTCCAGTTTGCAGGTGTTGGGAAGGACTTGCCTATGACCCCAGAGACTATATTGTGGTGCAGACAACTTTGGATTAGGTGGAGAAAAAGTCTGACCTGGGCTAATACAGCATTTTGAGATCTTTGTTTAAAGGGGCTCACCTCTTCCTCCTCCATACGAAAGAGCTCTGCAGCCCTCAGTAAGCCTATGAATTCAGCCCAAGACTCCAGCGGGGATGAAAAAAGTTGCAGGAAATGGTGGACAACGAAAAACTGTCCGTTTCACACAGGAGAAGGAAAACCAAGCTCAGAAATTAGTATGTTCTTCAGCGGAGGAACTCTTTCTGAATTATTGATATCCGGTGCATAGTGAATAGTTGGTGAATGATCTCACAGAAACTTCACTACTAACTTTTAAAAAATAAACTGCTACTTAAAAAAACAAGAAAACAAAACCAATATCCTTTAAATTCCCACTCAAGTCACAAAATGTGACAGCGTTTGGTTAGTTCCAAAAGACTGCTGCCTTTAAAGGTAGCAAATGGCAGTGTGGATACAGAGTCAGGGGTTCTGTGTCTTGGGTGCAAATGGAACACTAGAACATTCCAGATACAGAGATTTGGCTGGATTCTCTGCCCTCAGAGTAGGTTGCTCATCGAGGCTCCACACAAGTGGCTCTTCCAGGACTGCCAGTTAGGAGGCATGCCCAAAACAGTGATTCATGCAGCACTACAATGGGTGGGGCTTCTTGAAGAGCAGGCTATTCTGTGTTTCTCACACTTATCCAGCCAGAAAAGTGAAGAGATTTGTAAATCCCAGTGAGAATTCCAACATTTTCAAGCCAGAAAGAAGGAAAGAAGTATTCCAAATCAACAGCAATTCAAGATCAGCAAAATAGAAACTCCATGTTCAAAGGCAATACATCTTTGAATGTTACTTGTTGCAGAGAAACAATGGGGACTGCCTGGTGGCTTTCTGGAGAACAGAAGATCTGCTAGATCGGGCCAGTGACCCATCTAGTCCAGAATCCTCTTCTTACTATGGCCTACCAGATGCCTCAATGGAAAGCCCACAAGCAGGACCTGAGCACGTAAGCAACACTCTCCCTTCCTGTGGCTTCCAAACACTGGTGTTCAGAGGCAGACCTGCCTCCAACAGTGGTGGGAGAACACAGCCATCAGGGTTAGAGGCCATTTAAAGCAGGGCGCTGCTGAAATTTGATGGGCCACTGGTCTGATCCAGCAAAGGCTCTTCTGAAGGTTTTAATGGGTGTCCCTTTTTGGACAATGGCAGGACATTCGTTTTGAAAATAAATGAATTCAGAAGGGAAGGGAAAGGAAACTCTTTTGATGCGCCCTTTCAATACACATGGAAGATGGTTCTCTGATGCTGACCCAAGGCCATCCGCAGTGGGAAAAGGCTTGGTTCATGAAACCTCTAGTCTGTACCACCTTAAATCCATCCCTGGACCTTTGAGGATCTGTTCTGGAAACCTGGGCAATCCCACGATGCACTTGGGCAGAGCATCCTGCCTGCTGGGATAAGGTTTATTCACAGGAAATATGAAGGGGAAATTTATGCTCCAACGCCTAACTGGAACTGACATGCACTCTCCAGAGAGGGAGAAACCTAGGATAGCAGGCAGGTTAGCAGAGGGCAAACAGACAGTCAATAAAATATTCAGCAAAATGCTCTGATATCATAGAGCTAATACTGGAGGGGAGTATTTAGAAACCCTCCTCTGATTTTGGGGTGGGTGGGGGTCATGAAAAGAAGCTGAAAATAGGTTGTCGAAACAGTCTAGACTAAAATTCCCTATTGGAATTTGTGAACCGCAGAGGACCATTGAGTTTTAGATTTCTTTTTAGAAAAGGAATTTTAGGGTTGCAATATTTTGAAGACCAAAACATTTGCCAATTTCTACTTTTAACTATGGATTGCTATGACAACTCTCATTTTACAGACCCATAAAAAAGGGCGCGTCCTGGAAAAAGAGGACATATGGCAATCCGAAATAACTAGGGCCTGAATCCACAGCTGGATAAATCCAGGCATAGTGACTGACAAAGGAACCCAAACTGTTCCAAAAGGGTGGGAGGTGGATGGCCACCATGAACTTTTCTTATATAAGTTTTTACCCTCCAGCTTTCCAATTGCTTTATTGTTGTGACATACAACAAAAGGGAAAGTGAATGACAACAGTCTTAACACTAGTTTTAAATTCAGAGAAATGAAAATGAAGCCATCTTAGAAGACCCTGCAGCACAGTTAGTATTAAATGTTCTTTTTAAAAAGTCCTGTCTGTATTTAATTTTGCATGCTGCTTTTTTACGATTTCTTTCAGAATGCGATATAACTTGTTTGCCATCGCCACTGTTTCAATAGCCCTTCAAACAGCTGTTTTCAAAGGAAGGTCTCACATCTGAGCTTAAAAAACCAACAGGTTTTCTGAAACAGGAAGTCTTTGAGAAGCACTGAAAGAGTCATGCTCCATTTCGAGTGGGATGAAGAGCCACAGCTCACTGGTACAGTGTCTGCTTTACATGCAGAATGGTCCCTCATTCCATCCCTGGTAAGGCTGAGAAACGCTTCTTGCCTGAAACCCTGGAGAGCTGCTGCCAATCAGTGTAGACAATACTGAACTAGGCGGACCAATAGCCTGCACTGGTATAACGCAGCTTCCTATGTCCCTACCTTTCTGAGTGGACCTTGAAAAGACCTCTCCTGAAGATCATATTCTTATATGAAGCCTCTGTACCATCAGGCACAACTAATGGGTGGGTTTAAATCAGGGATTGGGAACCTGGAGTCCTCCAGATGTTATTGGACTCCAGTTGCAGCCAGTACAGCCAATGGTCAGGGATGGTGGAAGCTGTAGTCTAACAACCTCTGGAAGGTACCACGTTGGCTATCACGATGTAAACCTAAGCTGATCAACCAGTTGTGACGAGAGGACATTTTACAATCGTTTCCGTCAAATTCCCATAAACCTTAGCATCAGTATCAACAACAAGACTGAATGCTGGCATAAGCAAGAATTTGATTAAGACTGAATGACATTGTGATGGATGTTGCAGAACAGGCATATGTGCTTGTGTGTTAGATTCATCCAATTATTTCAGGAATAAGCATGTGCTCAATAGCATGAGACTCTGAAAACACTTCCTTTGAGAATGCCGCCAACATGAATGCTAGCTATTAATCTCTCTCTCTCTCTCTCTCTCTCTCTCTCTCTCTCACACACACACACACACACACACATACCCCCCCTACCCCAAAGTAACTCTCACACTGCAGTGTGACCAGGAAATGGAACCCAGGGTTGGGATTTGCAGACAAAGTCTTTTAAAATGCTCTCTTACTTCTTTTGCTCATCAAAACCAAGAGCCTTTTTCTGACAGAGACAACCACAACATTATGATTGACAAAAGGTTCTTAAAGGTGGGCTGCCTTCATCATTAGGAAGCCTCAGATCTCCCATTTTTCACAACACTTGTTTAAAGAATTGCCAATGACGGCTTTTTAAATCTATTCCCCCCTTCCCAAACTCAGTGGATTTAAAGGAAGAAAACACCAAGGGGGATAAAGGAAGTAATAACCCATATGTACTGAATCCCTGAAATAATTCTGAATCAAGCTGAACCTCAGCCTTTACATAAAGGGAAAATTAAATCAAGCGCTGGAGTGGATTAGGGAGGAACGTACCAGGAGACGTGTACAGTTAATCAGGTTTAGTTAGGGGTAGGGATTAAGTACTTAGACTAACACACAGGAACCTTCAGACTTAGAAGTGCTAGTTGGTTTAAGGCCAAAGGACCATGAGTGTGATGAGAGACATCCTAAGGACCTTGGCCGTTGACGCAGGGTGCAGATCAGGACTAACCAAGCACTGGGCTCATTGCTGGATGTGGTCTGATCATCAAGGTGTGAAGGAAACACACACACACACACACACACACACACACACACACACACACACACAAACCACCACCTAGCTCACACTTTCATTTGTAAAGAACAAGGTCCAGAAAGTCTCCTCTAAACCAATGAGCCTAATGTGTACTCTGACTGCCAACGGTTCTCTGGGGCATCAGGTTAAGAAAGATACACAAGAGAAGAGGAAGAGGCCTTATATTGAGTCAGACCACTGATTCATCCAGTTCAGTATTGGTTACATTGATTGGCAGTAGGTCTCTTAGGCCTTGGGCCTCGTTCCCAGTCTCAGGTGAAGATGCTGAGGGATGGAAGCTGGGACCTACTGCTTGCAAGACAGACATTTCACTATTGAGCTATGATCCTTCCCATCACCAGCTAGTAGACACCAGAGTCTTTGGCATGAGATCTGCCCCTGAGCTACAATCCTGCCTCAATACTCTCAATGGGTACCAACGATGGGATGTGGCTTAGAGTAAGAAGTGGCTCTGTACGCCATTCGGTTTCCTTTTTTTAAAAGGGGCTATAGAGCACAGTTCAAGAATGGAAAGTTCAGCAGCAGATAACCATCATTTCTACTGCATTGATTCATTTCTCAAAAAGGGAATTTCTAACCTCCCCCCCCTCCGGTTCTGTTTTAACTTCAGACCTTTGTAGCATGAAATGCTGAAAACAACGCCCCCCCCCCCGTCCCAGGCGCCCTGTGAAAAAGTTGGCAGCATCTGAATCGGGCTGTGCTGACCAAACTATACTGTTCCCTGACGAAGGAGCAAAAGACTATTTAGGATACAAATCTGTCAAGTTTGGAATATTCCCCCCGCCCCTCATCTCTCTCCATAGAGTTCTGTAAAACGATTGGCGACAATGGCACTTCAGTATTTTCCCCAAGAATGGCTCGCTTGTTCTCTATCTTGGAGCCACAGAGAAGCATATGTGCAATTATTCCCTTCCTTAAACAATATTCAGATTCTTCAATGAAAAGAGTTTCCCACATCAGTGTGATGCCCACACAACTACATTTGAGAGTGAATGAAAAGACGGGCTATCAAACCCAGAATATGTTAACCTCTCCCTGGGCTCAGTCGGCTTTTTATTTTGAATCTGTGCGGGGGAAAGAAAACAGGGAACACTAGTGAGGATTTGGGTCTGTGTGTGTGTGTGTGTGTGTGTGTGTGTGTGTGTTTTGTTCTTGGAAGGCAAACATGATGCTTGCCGAAACAAACAAGTTAGCAAAATTCTACTGTTGGACTGGACGGAGAAATAAGATGAGGGCTTCTCACGTCTTGGAAAGGCATTTCGGCTTATCAAAATTGAATCATTTTAGTTATTTAAATGTTCTAAAGGAATCTACAATGTTTGCTTCCTACCTCAACTGTTGGAGGCAATATGTCTCTGAATGCCAGTTGCACTCAGCTTCTACTTTTGGCCTTCCCATCGAGGCATCGGGTTGGCCACTGTGGCAACAGGATATTGGACTAGAGGGACCACTGGCCTGATCCAATATTTTAATGTTTTGGGTTGTTGTTGTTGTTGTTGTTTTTAATGAGATGGATAAATACTTTGGGAGCAATAGCTCAAAGGCAGTACATATATTTTGACATAAGAATATAAGAGGAGCCTGCTGGATCAAGCCAATGGCCCATCTAGTTAAGCATCCTGTTCAGCAAAACATGAACACAAGAGCACTCTCATAGAATCATAGAATCATAGAGTTGGAAGAGACCACAAGGGCCATCGAGTCCAACCCCCTGCCAAGCAGGAAACACCATCAGAGCACTCCTGACATATGGTTGTCAAGCCTCTGCTTAAAGACCTCCAAAGAAGGAGACTCCACCACACTCCCTTCCCATGGTTTCCAGGAACTGGTATTTGGAAGCATTAATTTCTCCAACTGTGGAGGTAGAGCATAATCATGGCTAGTAGCCATTGATAGCCCTCAGCCATCCAAGTTGGTGGCCATCAATGCCTCCCAGGGGAGCAAGTTCCATAGTTCAACTATGCACTGCAAGAAGAAGTATTTTTTTTTAATCTGTCCTAAATCTTCCGACATTCAGCTTCATTGGATAACCATGAGTTCTAGTGTTATGAGAGAGGGAGAAAAGTTTTTCTCTATACACTTTCCCCATGCCATGTATAATTTTAATAGGATTAACAGAGTTCTAATAGGTTTGTGAGAAAGGACTTTCCCTTGCAGAAGCCATGCTGGCTCTGCTTCAGCAGGGCTTGTTCTTCTATGCGCTTGGTTATTTTACCTTTAACAATCCTTCCTACCAATTCTTCAGGGACAAACATTAAGCTAACCAGTCTGTCATTTCCAGTTGCCCCTGGGATTCCTTTTTAAAAATTGACGTTTCATTGGCTACTTTCCAGTCCTTGGGTGCAGAGGCTGATCCAAGGAACAAGTTACAAATTTAAATAGAAGATCAGCAATTTCATATTCGAGTTCCTTGAGAACTCTCAGGTGGATGCCATCTGGACCTGGCAATTTGTTGGCTTTTATTTTGTTTATTAGGCCTAGAACTTCATCTCTCATCACCACTGTATGTCTTAGTTCTTCAGACTTGCCTCCTGCATAGACTAGAGAGTGGCCATTTCCATGAATGATCTCCACATCATAATTGTGTGGGAATTAGAAGCTGTGTATGAAGAGGCCACCCTTCTCTTTTGCTTTGTTTTTGAAACTCAAAGGCTCCCTGGGAAGAAGGCGAGAGGGGGGGAGAGAGAATAGGGAAAACACACTGTTGCTGTCAGCATGGTTGCAGCGTAACTCCATGATAGAAGTAGTGATATGGGGCAGATTTGTTGCTATGGGGAAAGTGCTAAAAAAAGGCTCTCCCGCGCGCTCTTGTAGAGCTCTGATCCTCTGGGTATTTTACATACACTTTCCTGCTGAGGACATTCGGAATTATACCTCTGATTCTAAATTGCTTCAACTTTGAAACATATGGTCTAGGGTTCGCTTCACTCAGAAGCAACCGTCTGCAACTGAGCCGTGCCAAATTCTCGCTATGTTTATTATTTTCCTTTTTTCCTTTTTTTTAAAAAAGGGGGGAGGTTAGGGAAGGAGGAGGAATTCAGCGCATTATATCAGAAGCCACATGGAAGAAATGTGGCGGAAAACAAAACCACAAAATACAGGGAAATCACAGCTAATTCAGGACAGTTCACTCTCTAAACGACAGGTACAGGTGAGAGCTTGGAGCTAAGCACATGCTTAGCACAAAAGCCCAAGGTCCAACCCCTGACATTTCCATTTGTAAAAGAATGAGGTGTCAGGCTTTGGAACCCCTGGGGAGGTACCCCCAACCAGAGTCAATGCTGGACCTTGATGGCTATGCTTCACCTCCAGGGGTGTGCCAAGAGTCAGCTGCCAAGAATCACAAGTGGGGAGTGTGCTGCTGTGCTCAGGTGCTGCCTGGGGGCTTCCCTTTGAGATATCTGGTTGGTCAACAGGACAACAAGATGCTAGGCTAGATGGGCTCTTGGTCTGATCCAGCAGGCGACATAAGGTGTCCAGGCTCACAAAGTTGTCCTGCATTATTGCCTTCATCATGACAGCAATTGTTTTACTACAACATTAATGATCTTTGTATCCGTCTGTCTGTCTGTCTGTCTGTCTGTCTGTCTGTCTGTCTGTCTGTCTGTCTGTCTATCTATCTATCTATCTATCTATCTATCTATCTATCTATCTGTACTCCTCTTCTTTACAAAGAGGAGTCAGAATGTCAAAGGATCAAGTTGACTAGAGACTTGGGAGCCAGGGGGTGGTGGCAGCAGTGGAAGACACAACGCCCCATGGCAAAAGGGCAGATGGGATTTCCACACACCAGGTTCTTCTTTATTCCAAATGTCAAGGGCAGTGCAAAATGTATTTTTAAAATGTGTTTTTGTACCGTTTCCTCTCCCTGTTCCTGCTCCCCCACTCCTCTTTTGGGCTGGGCTTTGTATCCAGAGGGGCCCATTGTCTCTCAGAAGAGTTTCAGGGGCTTCCTTTGTGCAACGTGACAAAAAGGGAGAGGAGAGAGTACTGGACCTCCATTGTTCCTGCGCGGGCTGCAAAATTTGATCTGGAATTAGGTCCTCGGGGCAGGGGCTCTTCAATAGCCAGTTTTTATTTAGTGCCAGCATCTTAATCACTTCTCGGGCTTGCAGCAAGCGACCGACATAATGTAGCCTCTATGCTCGCCAGAGCTTCTCGCGTATCCCAAAGGCCAGCAAACTTGAATTCAAGGATATGTCATCTGCCCAACATTAGTCTTCTCTGCTTCCTGTCTGCTCGCAAAGATGGATCGCTGGAACAACCATCAAAAGAAAAGGCCGAACCTCTGAATTTCCTCATTGTGGCAACTGCTCTCATTAAAACCCTCCCCAACATTATCGAGCGGAATGGTGCCATATTACAAGCAGGCTCACGATCTGAAGCAGCTGCAGCAGCAGCAGCAGAGGGTATAGAAAGCGCCACATTTTACAAGCGCCACAGTTCATTTTGCACTTAGCAAGGAACCCACCCTTCCGTGTGGCACTAGCAGCTACTCTCTGGAACTCCCTGCCTATTTATATTAGGCAGGGCCCTTTGCTGTATTGTTTTCAGGGCCTGCTCAAAAAAGAAATTGGTCAGGTAAGCCTACCCAGACATGTAATTTTAACCTATAATTTTATTTTATTACTGCTTATATTTTGAAATGTTTTTGGCTAAACTGTTTGGTTTTATCAGTATTTTTAATGGGTATTTTCTATTGCTTTAGGTGAGCAGCTTAGAGGTTTGTGCCTATTAAAGGTATATAAATCCTGTTAAATTAAAAAAATGGGGGGGGGGTGTAACATTAAAAAAACCATTATCTCAAACAGCAGTTATTTATGCCAGCCTTAAAAAATGAATAGTGAAAGACTTCGTCCCAACAGAGGATGCAGAAGCATGTAAGTGAACTGGAGTTAAGTTTACTTTCCCTTGAACTGAAAGTGCTGAGACGCACTTTACTGTCTGAAATTATACTGGAGTAAGCTACAGCCGTTAGGAGTGGGAAGGTGCAAACACGTCCTTTGATAACCACAGAGGCATAGCAGAAGGAACACCAGGATCCCAGGGAGGAGACTGTGGCCTTCTTGGTCCTCCTGCTGCTATGAGCAGAGCCACAGTTTGCCTTAGTGTGCCATCCAAATCCAAGCTCATGGGTTGTCTTCCTCTAAACTACAACCCGCACTTAGCCACTGACAGCTTACCCCAGACTGTGATTTGATCCTGCCATCAGGTATATAACGCTCAACAGAACTGCTGACCTTGTTGAATCACAACTCACACAAGTATTGGGAACTGATTTGGAAATTTATCTGCAGGACTGGTTTGACACGCACCCATCAGAAAACCCAACCCTGGTTGACTTCTATAAGTTGTCTGTATTGTCTGTACAAAGTCCTGAATAGCTCCAAGATACCATGCTGGATCTTGGCACACATTTTCATAGAAGTCTTCTAAACAAATATTTTAGAAGAAAATCACACACACTGGGGCAAAAGGAGGCTGTTATTTTTAACATTGATATATGTGATTCCTTGAAGGGCTCCTTCCTGTTTTTTCAGCCCTTTAACTTCCATGTTCTATTCTAGAGACACCAATGTGGGAATTAAATGTTAAGAAAAAACCCAGGCCCAGAATATTATGGAAAAAATCAACCAGCAAACATAAAGGTCCTTTAAAAGTCCATGTGTCTTGATGTTTCCGAACTGGTTCACACGACCCTGGTGTTATTTTTAGAAAAGGAGCTGTTTCTACTTGGATCCACAGTGATACCTTGTACCCAAATGGCTCGTTTGCACAAATAATCCAACAAGAAGTGTTGACTTAAAAAATAGAGCACCGGAAGAGGAGAAAGCTTCTCCTTTGTAAAAAAAAAAAGTTTCCGGAAAAGCTGTAAACAAAGGCTGGTTTGGCTTTGGACAGGAGCCTCTGCCGAGATGTTGAGGCCGGAAAATATATCAAGCCACACAGAGTGAGGAAATGTTTGTGAAACAGTTAGTAAATCACAGGCAACAAGGTCACCATGTTTAACAGCAGGAGCAACACTTTGCCAAAACTCCCGCTGCGAAAGGGCATAAATATGCATTGCGACTTACGGTGTTCCATCTTTCCCCTCCCAACTTACGCTTATGAATGTTGCCTTCCTAAAATATGTGAAATTCAACCAGGTTTAACTGACAGGTAAACTCAACATGGATCCCAAGGTAACATCTAGGCAGCTTCTCACCCCGCCAACAATAGAACGCTGAAGTTAAAGCAACTGAGTGAAGTATCTGTCAGGAGAGCAGGAACACCAAATACAGAACGACCTTCTCAATGATGGTGACATGGCTTAATGTTCCATATGGAGATTTATACTCATAGCAGGAAAGTTCTGAATTGTTTTAAAAAAAAGTTTGCACAAGTTAGGTTCACTGTGTCGCAAAGGACTTACAAATCTAGGGAAGTGCAAAAAACACAAGGAGGAGCTTGCTGGATTGGGCCAAAGGCCCCTCTTGTCCAGCACCCAGTTCTCACTGTGGCTAACCAGCTGTCACAGTGAGATGCCCATAAGCAGGATTTGGGTGCAACAGATAGTCTCCCAGCCTGCAATTCCCAGCTGCTGGAATTCAGAATTAGAGGCACACTGCCTTTGACAGTAACTGCAGCATCCCACCTCATGAACACATACAAAAATGAAGCCATCTGCCCATGGAGTTTGCCATTATTTTGCTAAAGAGTTTATTCCTGCAGTGGCTTCAGGACCAAGAAAAAGGACTTCTGTACTGCCCAGGCTGCCAGCTCAGTAGGAAGAAAACCAGGAGCGCGTCACCCGATGGGAAGGAGCCACAGCTATAGCCTCCCAGCAACAGCGTTAAGTGAGGCAGTGGTGAGAGTGGGGCATGTAGATGCACTGAACTGACTCAGCTGCTACACAGTGGAGGGTGATACATTAGGGCAAATGTGCCACTGCTCCACCAACTTCAGTCTGCCCTTATCTTGCCCCTGCTTGCATCCAGTTCAGGGTGTGGCATTGCTTGTCAGCTTCCTCCTCTCCCTAATTATTATTTATTGAATTGGAAGCCCAGCAAACATATCCTCAACAGAACAATTATTTCTTTTAGAGGATTCTAAAAACATTTGGAACATTCCAAAACAGTCACAGTTGGCAAATTCTAAAAACTGTTAAAAAACCTTCTCTCAGCCAGTGATCTCGGGGTACCAGGAATAATGTCCTTCAGCCATCTAATGTCCGGGCAAACAGCAATGTTTTCAAATTTTGTCCTGGAAGTCAATAACGATGGAGACAGATGCACCTCACTGAAGAGGGCATTCCACAAATGGGGAACCACCACTGAGAAGGCCCTGTCATGGATCAACACTGACCAGACAGCCCCTGGTGGCATGTCCACCAATCAGGCCTCACAAGCTGATCATCGGGTCCAAGATTTCAGGGAAGGCACTCTTTACATAGGTAATTTTAGCACTGCCATTGTATAACACCCTCCTGGAAAGCAGCTCCACCCTACTGGGTGAGGGACTCCTGGAGAAAGCTGAATGGGCAGGGCAGGGATCCCAGAAGCAAATTACATTGCGGCTGCTGTTTGAAAGCAGCCCTGCAAGACTCTGCCTCCACACTAAAACGCACCAAAAGAAAAACTGCAATCAAATATCTAAGCTTGCTCTTTTCTGTCCTTGAAATTTTTAAAGCAAGAGGCTGTGTTCTTGCAAAAGCCAAGAAGGGCCTGATCGGGTGAAGAGATTGCGGCCTCCAGACAGGCCTGCCACGGTGTTTCCAATTTCCTTCTACAACAAGGCCCTAATGTTGAGGAGGAAGTAGGCAGATACCAAGGAATCAAGGAGGATAAAAAAGCACTAGACCTGTAACCTCCAGGGTCAAAGGGTTACAACTGCAGGGCCCAAGTGGAAGGTGGAAGGATGCCCTGCAGGTAGTTTTAAATTACTTCATCTGGCTGAACTCTGCCAAGAGGAATTGAGCAGGAAAGAAGAACATGCGCTGCCCATTAATGCACAACAGCCCAATCCCAGGCAAATCACCCTGGGAGTAATTCTTACAGAGCTCTGTGGGTATGTACCCAGGTCCACGTGCATCAGTGTTAGGCAGGTGTCTTCAATGGATTGTTTTGGGCACCTGCTAAAACATTTTTTTTAATGTTTAGGCTCACCACCCAGAGATGTATAGGTATATTTGTTCATCAGGTATATTTGTTTTTAAGCTGCAACGTGGACACACAATTTGATTATGTATACCTGCCTTTGAAACTGCTGGTTTTAACATACAACAGTTTGATTATAGAATCATAGAATCATAGAGTTGGGATAGACCACAAGGGCCATCGAGTCCAACCCCCTGCCAAGCAGGAAACACCATCAGAGCACTCCTGACATATGGTTGTCAAGCCTCTGCTTAAAGACCTCCAAAGAAGGAGACTCCACCACACTCCTTGGCAGCAAATTCCACTGTCGAACAGCTCTTACTGTCAGGAAGTTCTTCCTAATGTTTAGGTGAAATCTTCTTTCTTGTAGTTTGGATCCATTGCTCCGTGTCCGCTTCTCTGGAGCAGCAGAAAACAACCTTTCTCCCTCCTCTATATGTCATCCTTTTATATATTTGAACATGGCTATCATATCACCCCTTAACCTCCTTTTCTCCAGGCTAAACATGCCCAGCTTCCTTAGCCGTTCCTCATAGGGCATCGTTTCCAGGCCTTTGACCATTTTGGTTGCCCTCCTCTGGACACGTTCCAGTTTGTCAGTGTCCTTCTTGAATTGTGGTGCCCAGAACTGGACACAGTACTCCAGGTGAGGTCTGACCAGAGCAGAATACAGTGGCACTATTTCTTCCCTTGATCTAGATGCTATACTCCTATTGATGCAGCCCAGAATTGCATTGGCTTTTTTAGCTGCCGCGTCACACTGTTGGCTCATGTCAAGTTTGTGGTCAACCAAGACTCCTAGATCCTTTTCACATGTACTGCTCTCAAGCCAGGTGTCACCCATCTTGTATTTGTGCCTCTTTCTTTTTTGCCCAAGTGCAATACTTTACATTTCTCCCTGTTAAAGTTCATCTTGTTTGTTTTGGCCCAGTTCTCTAATCTGTCAAGGTCGTTTTGAAGTGTGATCCTGTCCTCTGGGGTGTTAGCCACCCCTCCCAGTTTGGTGTCATCTGCAAATTTGATCAGGATGCCCTTGAGTCCATCATCCAAGTCGTTGATAAAGATGTTGAATGAGACCGGGCCCAAGACAGACAGATTAGGTATATTCGTTTTTAAAAGTGCTAGTTCTATTTATGTTTCGATACATTTTAATGCCATTTTGATTCTATGTTGCTTTGCGTCACTCACCTAGATCATGGGTTTGTGTTGTTTTTGTGGATTAGGTGGCATATAAATCTTGTCAAATAAATAAGATATATATCTGCAGTCTTAAGACACATTCCAGAGGGGTTGCCATGTCTGTTGCAACTCATGCATTTTGCTAATGACTCTAAATAATGTCCATTTTAAGTAATGTAAAAAAATGATTACTATAAAAAACCTAGAAAGAGTAGGTATGGCTAGTGCAAGGAGTTGTTTCTGTGTAAACTGAATCCCCCCCCCATTGGGTGCCCCTCACAATCTGCTTTGGAGGGTTAGGAGAAAACCCAGAACAGATGGGGGAGTGCAGAGAGACGAGTGGGACTGCTTGTGCTAATGGGACAACTTCATTTGATACAACCCCACCCCCAATAATCTATTATGGGGGTGGAAGATAGATAATGACTTTTGATCCATTGTGTCCTAACACAGGCATTTCTGGGATGCTCCATTAAGCATTCTGTTAGGCATGCTGCCAAATTGGAACAGCGGCTTGCATTCAACTGAGGTGGGTGCCGTAAGTCTAGATGTTTCCTCTCAATGAGGCTCACTCTACCCAGCCATCATGTAGTCAGATGATAAGGCAGCTAGTAAAGTCAGTAATTATTGGAACAACCAAAGGTAAGGACCAGGCTTATGATGTCGTCAGTGGCAAAGTGATAAGCACCTCAAATTCAATTGTTTCTAAGGAAGGAATCAGCATTGGGTCAGGTGAACCATCATCCTTGCAGGGAGGACTCAACTCAGCAGAGATATATGTATCAGCATGTTCGCAGACAATGGCTTGCCCATCAGAGAATATATTTGTGATGGGTTAAGCTCTGGAATCCAGAAAGAGAAGCTTCATAAATGGAAATAGCTGAAAATAATTTATTGACACCACTGACACTAGTTTTCGACTGGGGGAGGGGAGGGTGGAATCTTTTTTGTGTGACCAAATCTCCAACACTCTTGCATGGCCTTGCATGAATGTAAGACAATAGTTTCCAAGTTGTGTTCCAGGAAAACTCTGGAGTTTCTTGGAAGGTGGTGCCTCTACGATAGGTGTGAGAAACCTTTGACTGTTCAGAAGCTGCTGAACTACAACTCCCTTCATCCCTGGACATTGCCCATGCTTGCTAGACCTGACAGGAGTTGTAGTTTAGCAACATCCAGAGGGCCAAAAGCTGCCCTCATCAGTTCTTATGAGATCAGCAATGGCAGATTGGTACATTCCCAGCCCTAAAGGGAGATGGTGGGGATTGAGAAAGTCAACAGAAGAGAACACCTCCTTTTGAAAGGCTTCCCCCGTGGAAAAGAGTTTTCAAAACCACGGCTCTCTCTTTTACTTCCCATGATGCCTGACCTTAAAGTGACCCCAGGGAAAAGAGGTAACATTTAACCTGGTCTGGGTCTCTATAAGAAGTGACCCAGCTCCATAATTTGCAATAGCAGAGAAAACGACTAAAACGGATCAGGTCTTCCAAATTCTAAAGCAAGGGAAACCGTGGCAATTATTTGTGGATGCTTCTGGAGGCTCTGCCCGCTGCAGACGCCAACATGGACTCTCATGTGGGTTCACTGAGACGGCCACGGGATTTGCCCAGGAACGATGTCTACGCGGCGCCTGGGCTTCCCCTTTGAAAGGGGCAGGGAGCACGGCAGACTCCGCGATAAGCACCCAAAAAGCCCCCTGAGCGCGAATACCAAATAAATGCAAGCCTTCCGCCTCGGAAACTTTTTGCTTATTTGATTAAGTTAGGTGAAAAACAGTGCAAACACCCTTGCAGCTCGACTTCCTCTTGCCTCTCCTGCTCTCTTTTCATTTCTAATGCAAATCGGAAGTCTACGTGGAGCAGCCTGGCTAGCCTCAGTCTAACCTCCCCATCTGGAAGGGAACTAACCAGCCTTCAGGCTACTCTCAACCCTTCCCAGCTGTTGGGTTAGGGTTTTTTTTAAAAGAAAAAAATTGTGGGCTCGAGAAAACATATTTATATAAATGATTGCCATATCCTTTGCCAGCTGTTGACCCAGCTCGTATCCCGACTGGGGCATGTTTTTCATTTTTCGCAGCCCCAGACTGGAACTGACCCGGACAGAGTTAGCACGCTAGGCAAACAGTCACCCGCGTTACAGCCATGACAAGTTAAGACAATGGGCGCACAGTGTGATCGAAGGGACCGGTGTTTCCCTTTGGGCTAATGTCACGAAATCCAGAGATGGAAGGATCAGTTTAAAAACATAAATAAAGAGACTTTGTGGTCCCCTCTTGGGCAGGTTCCCTTCAGTTTTGGACACTTTCAAAATATTGCCTTGTGTTACCGGAACAATAATGGCAACCCTCGTGCAATAGGTCCCAGTTCACATTAGCACAAAAGAGATCTCGAAATAATATTTTGCAGTTGAGGAAGGGGGGAGAAACCCAGTTCAGTTTGCAGGCAAAGGCGTTTGCACTTCCCAAAATGATGCGTGAACTGAAATAAAGTCATTTTCTGAAGTGTGCACTTCCCTGGATGTTGCTACGCAGCTCTCCAGCTAAGTAACAGATTAAAAAGAAAATGCATATACTAAAGTGTGCATGAAGATGCTTGGATTAGTGAAAACAAGATACAAAAAGGCATTACATGAGGGAATATCACTTTGCAAATAGGCATATATTAGAAAAAGTTGCATACAAAAATACATACGTTAGTTGAAATTCACACTAAAATTCCGATGGATTTTCATGAGGACTCTTTTTTTAAAAAAAAAGAAATTGGCAAACTGAATTGGAAATGTGGAGAGCTGAACTTAATATTGGAAAAATAAGACACTGAAACAAACAGAAATTGACAGATTCATCCCTAAATGTAAGCTGTCATTGTTCTTAATATTAAGTATTTTCTAGCTGCAACATTACTTATTGCTACTAAGCCTGGACCATCAGAGTATCAGTGTGTTGACCAGGAAGCAAATCTCACTAATTCAATGGGTTGTATTACTAAGTTAAGTGTACAGAGGACTGCAGGTTTAAATTGGTTTGATTTGTAGATTAGTTGGGTCAATTGGTGGGACTAAATTTTAATTGACAGAACCAAATTTTTATTGTTGAGGCTGACTGAAGGTCACTTTTTAATTTTTAAACCCACTCTGGTTCAGCTATAGGCTATCATTAACAGAGAGGGAAAATGAAAAATGATAGCATTTTCTTCTAACAATCATCATCATCATCACCATCATCATCATCACTGATTTATGAATCGCCTTCAAAACCACCATCTCAAGGCGATTTACACAGAAGTAAAAACAGCTACAACACAAAAACAATTACTTTTTTAAAAAGATTAAAACCCTAACAAGTAGACCTTGTTCCATGTATGCAGCAACTTAGTTGAATCCCGCCCAGTATTTCTAAAGAAGCACATATACCTACAAATTAACATATACAAATGTTATGTAAATTTATATGGGGGGGGCTGGGGCTACACTCTGGGAAGCAAGTGGCTACCCTCTTGCACCCTATCTCCTCTGAATCTTTCAAAAGGCTGTGAAAACACTGTATTTTTCCAAATCCTGTGCTGAGCTTGATTTATAATGTTATATATGTTGGTTTATTGACAGGAATCCGCCTCCAGGGGCATTTGTGTGGCAAAAAAGAGAGTAGCACATAAAAGTGTCAAAAAAAAAGAAAAGGATGATATCTAAGACAGAGTGGACCCATAGAAATCAATGGACTTAAGTTATATACATTTTAGTTACATCTAACTAAATTAGAGGAGACGTACTGAAATTGATTATACTAAATTAATCTTCCCCATTAATTTCAATGGGCCTGCTCTGAGAATGGCTAACAACACAACCCTCACCCTGTGTTTGACATTGGAGGCCCTTCTCCAAGTGCCATCTCTGAGAAAGGTGGCAACATGAGAACGGGCCTTTTCTGTGGCAACTCCCTGCTTACGGAATGCTTTCACCAAGGAGGTCTGCCTGGCACCATCACTATCTGCATTTAGGCACCAGGCAAAAACGCTTATCTTTGGCTGTAATCTGGAGGGTTTTATATCTCTGTGGTCTCTTTCAGTGGGTACAATGCGTTAGAGCTGTTTTTTATATGTACAAGTGTGCTTTTAGGTTTCTATACTGTTTGGTTTGATCCTGGTTTTAATCTGTAGCATTTTGTAAGTCACTTTGGATTAGCTATTTAAAAGAAAAGTGACAAATAAGTGCAATAAATAATAACAACAGCTACAACTCATAGATTTCGATGGACCTACTCGGACTTAATTGGATAGCATCCTAGGTAAGTAATTTGTGAAAAGCCAATCCTAAAATATGAAACCTCTTGCAGAAACACCGCCAATCAAGAAGACCTACTTAATCCAATATGGATACTAACCGAAGGACAATATCATTTCCTTAATGGTAAGTTACAGAAACAATGAACTGGAGCTCTTCACAGCTTTCAGAAGCTTTAAGGGGCTTCTTGATCATAACCCACCAAGGCACTTGTGTTGTGCTTGGGCTGCAGGAGATCGTCCTCTAATTCTCAATGCACAGAATTAATTAAAAATAAATTTACTGTTAAAGCTTAGAAGTGGTGCAAAGGATGATCCAAAGGGAAAGGGTTTTAAGCCCATTAATAATTGATCCAGTGAAGGAAAGGCCACGGACGGCGACGACAATTTAGTGGGCCAATCGGCAAAAGGTGAAAAGAGCGGGCAAGAAGATGGCAAATGGCCCTCCTTGCTGCTGGTCTCATCACACTTAACTAAATGTGGATTCTAGCAATTTATTAATAGAAATAATAATAGCAATAGTCCTGTTCTCACAGTGGCCAACCTGAAGCCCGAATGCAGGAGACGAGCGCCATGTCGCTCTGCCCACTTGTGATTCCCAGCAAGAGCCATCCAGAGGGATACTCTGGAGTGCTTCCTGAGGTCCCGATCCTGTTTAAAGGTAAAGGTAAAGGGACCCCTGACCATTAGGTCCAGTAGTGGCCGATCCTGGGGTTGCGGCGCTCATCTCGCTTTATTGGCCGAGGGAGCCGGCGTACAGCTTCCGGGTCATGTGGCCAGCATGACTAAGCCGCTTCTGGCGAACCAGAGCAGCGCACGGAAATGCTGTTTACCTTCCCTCCGGAGCGGTATCTATTTATCTACTTGCACTTTGATGTGTTTTCGAACTGCTAGGTTGGCAGGAGCAGGGACCGAGCAACGGGAGCTCACCCCGTCATGGGGATTCGAACCGCCAACCTTCTGATTGGCAAGTCCTAGGCTCTGTGGTTTAACCCACAGCCCCACCCGCGTCCCCCCAGATCCTGTTTATCCCCTCTAATTTCCACAAATTCATATCAGACCTAATTTGAATTAACAGCAACATGTGAACACTGGGGGCAGTGAATCCAAAGCGATACAGGTCAACGGAACAAGCATGACACCTGGAAAAAAATGTCTGACGTCTGGATTGAGAGATGTCTTTTTCCCCTCCCTCTTTAGTAATTTCCCGCCTGAAGGACCAGCTTCGCAGCTTGGATTGGAATCCAGCTTTAGCACAACAAGCTGGGAATTTCCACAAGTGCTGAGCGACTTAACTGATGGAATCTTTGAAGCCTCTCTAGTGCAGATTAACTAATGAAAAAATCTGTGAAATCGCTATTCAATCTTCTTTTTCCCCGCCCCCCCCCTCCCCGGCTGGATGTGTTTGCGATGCTTGGGATGAAGCCTTCTTGCCAAGCCATCTGGCTCATCCACGAGAACCTGAGCCGAGAAATTAACAGCCCACACCATTTGTGTGTCACAATCCAGGAATCGGATTTGTCACGCAATTAAAGGAAGGGATTTTGCAAGTTGCTGCCCAGTCCTCCCCGGCACCCTCCTCATCTCCTGAGCTGAAGTGCAGAGAGAGATTTGACCTCTAAGGTGTAATGTATATTTATGTCAACATGCTGCCTGTAGCCACAACATGCATACATTATCACTACAGACTTAGCCCATTAAAACACCTGGCAGGGTTGGGCAAATATCACAATTTCAGATTCTCTCAGTTTGTCAAGAACTCCACATTCCTACATTGGGGGGGGGGGGTTTCTAATACCTCATGAAAATTATTTAGCATTTTAGTGTGAATTTATCCTAATCTACTCATGTTTAAATGCATTTATTACATAATATACACATTTTTGCAGAGCAGTTTCCCCATATATAATACATTTTAATGTTATTTTCATTAATACATGGATTTTTTTAATGCACATTTTACCTTAGTCTACACATTTCTTTGCACACATTACTTGGATGGAGAACGGCATTGCAAAATTCAGGAAGTGCAGATTTCAAAGGATGGCTTGGTTTCTGTACGGTTTCAGAAAGTGCAAATTGGTTAGACTTGCCTTAAAATGTGAACTGCCAAACTACTAAAAAATGCTTAAAAAAACAAGGTACGGTCACAAGAATAGGGGAGGTCTTGAAGATATATGCCGTATATCTCAAATGTCCAAAGCCAGAGTAAAGCCTTCAGAATATGACAGAAACAATGCAATGAAGGTGGCAGGCAATCCTTTTTGGGGAGAGAATTCCACAGAGAATGCCCACTCCCAGCCCCCTGAGTGGCTGGGGGAACCCAGTCAGATGGGCGGCATATACCGTATTTTCCGCTCTATAAAACGCACCAGACCACAAGACGCCCTTAGTTTTTGGAGGAGGAAAACAAGGGGGGGGGGGAATTCTGAATCTCAGAAGCCAGAACAGCAAGAGGGATCGCTGTGCAGTGAAAGCAGCAATCCCTCTTGCTGTTCTGGCTTCTGGGATAGCTGCACAGCCTGCATTCGCTCCATAAGATGCACACACATTTCCCTTTACTTTTTAGGAGGGAAAAGGTGAGTCTTATAGAGCAAAAAATATGGTAGATAGTAAATCATTATTACTATCTCTCGGTCCTTCATCCCCTCCTGAACTTTTGAAGGCGGTGGAACTACTAAGAGCGCCCCCTCTTTAGCATTGCACTGTGGAGCATTCTAACTGCACAGCACCATTTCCCCCCTCCTGAATCCTATTAAAGGCAGTGAAAACATATTTTATCCAATCTGTAAAGGTTATCCTGAATCCCGATTCTGTCTTCAGCAGCATTGGCTACCCCTCCCAGTTTGGCATCATCTGCAAATGTGATGAGCATCCCCTCAACGCCTTCATCCAAGTGGTTTATGAAGATGTTGAACAACAACGGGGCCAGGACAGATCCCTGCGGCTGCCGCTTGTCACTTTTTCCCAGCATGACAAGGAACCATTAGTGAACACTCTTTGGGTTTGGTTGGTCAGCCTTCTTCATGTAAGGCAGATACGTTGCCACTGAGCTACTGCTCTTTCCCATTTGAAAAAAACCACACAACTAGGCTGGTCAACTGAACAGTTTCACTAGTGGGAGTCCCACTTACGCAACAGGGCTTTCCCCCACCTCAAATCTGCTCTGGGAGGTTGGAAGAACATCCAGAACAGCGTGCAGGGGAGGGGAAGGGAAATTGTTCCATTCAGCACAGGCAACACTGAATTCCTCCCATTATATCTGTACGATGAATACCACCTTCATTTTATCTCCTATGGATTTCCAATGCAGCTTTAATGTAAGCATAGTTTGTTATATCCTGTGTTGCTATGCAAATTTTGCAAATGTGCATTTTGACACATTTGGGGGCAGGCTGCTTTTATGTGTTTATGGGCTACCAAGCTAATTGGTCCCACGTGTGTGTTTTTCCCTTCCGATTTCAGTCATGTCAGTGTAGGGTCACCAGGCCAAATTTCCAAAATAAGGAAAGAAAGGAAAAACCAAAGCTCTCTTCCCTGGAGCTGCCGACGCCTCTATGAAAGGGCGCCCATTTTGAACTTATAAATACCACGATGCTCTTGAAATAGAAATCCTTGGAAATAAAAGTCACTGTTGGAATGAAGTATTTTCCAATGTTGCTATTCCTCTTTGCACAGGAAAAAAAGTCCACATGGGATAAAAAAAACGAAGACTGCAAGAGTTCTGGCTACTGTCATTCCTGACACGTCTGTTGTGTAATCCTATGCATGCTTACTGAAGATGTAAGTCTCCCTGAGTTCCATGGGGCTTCCATACAGTAGCTTCTCTGTCTCCCCTCCCACGGAAGGTGCAGAGTGTGGCCACGTGAGAACAGGGCTTTTCAGTGGTGGCCCCTGTTTGTGGAAGGTGCGCCAGGTTTAGACCTTTCAGTTTACTCAGGCCTTCCATTAATTCATGTTTCCCCTACATCAGTGCTCATATTTCAGTGAGGCGGGGAGGACTTAGAATCACGGAACTGTAGAGTTGGAAGAAACCCCCAAAGGAATCGAGTCTAGCCCCCTGGCCTGTATTACTATGTAGCTGGGTTTAGTATTTTGTTCTCTCTCTGTGTGTTCTTCTTCTTCTTCATTAATTTATATGCTGCTTATATGCCAAAACAAATTTCTTTGAATATTGTTTGAATGTGTTGTATTTTATTAGTTTTGTCAAGTTGTTAAAGAGACATTTTCTTGTTAGAAAACAACTGATGAATGAAATAAATCAATAAGGATAAAAAGAACCTGCCCTGACAACTGACAGGCAATATGAAGTCCCTGCATTGGCCAGGTTAAGTATAAAGGCGAGGAGCCTGGCTTTCTCCTTGTCCACAGAGGAGAATCTGCTGTGCCCTAGGGGCTCTAACCCCAGGCCCAGTTCCAAGTTGGATTGTACGGTTACAACATAGCCAGCTGTGCTCTCCCCCAGCTCCACTCAGGGGGCAGATGAGGACCTGGTGCTCATGATTAAGGCCTCCACCTCGTCAAATATGGATGATTGCCATGTGCATTACATAGGGCTTTTAGGTCCTGCTTATCCAACAGGCCACCCGTACACCTATGTTCCACAAGTGCTACTTGTGCTCATTTCATGCTTGTGGGCATCTCGCAGGCATCTGGTTAATCATGATCACTGTGATAGCAGAATGCTGGGGGAAATGGTACTTAAGTCTGATCCGACATCGCTTTTCTTATTTTTCACATTATCCTTTGGCGTGCATAGGATGTCAGAGGAGCGGTAGCATCTCTGGTAGGGAACACCAGATAAATCTTGTTCTAGGTATGTATCAAAATGAACTGTAAAATAAGTTGCACCTCTCACAGACAAAAAAGGAAGGAAGGAAGGAAAACTCCACTGGGAAATTTTTCTGGCCCTCTAGACACTGCTGAACTACAACTCCCATCAGCCCCAGCAAGCATGGCAAATGGTCAGGGATGATGGGAGTTGTACTTCAGCTACGTCTGGAGGCCTACAGGTTCACCATAGCTGTGAGCTCAGCGTGTAATGGGGGGGGGGAATCCTATTTCAAGTGCACAGGAGTTCACACCATAGCCCTATGTCTTTGAGAAAGGAATTTTCCCCAAAGGCTCATGGAAGATGCCATTTTATAGCACTTGGGAATTTCTTTCCTCCTCTTTTTTTTAGCCTCCATGTATATATGGGCACAAATGTCCCCTCTCTGATTTTGATCCCGACAACCAAGCCGAATGCAGAAGAGAATACTCCTGCTGTCTCAAGATTCTCCACCTAGGCGAGGACAATCTTTTTTTTTTTTTAAGGCTGAGTGGTTGGAATCCACTCTATTGCCTTCCCTTCGTTTTATGTAGCTGCCACCAGGATTCAATGAGACGCAAAATATGTGGACATGTTTTGAGAAATGTACCAGTTATAAAATAATGAAAAATAAAAGAGGAGAGGACCACCGTTGATTTAACAGCCACACAAATCCTGACAGCATTTTCCTCCCAAAGCAAAAACTGGAGGGGTAGTGGTGGAAATCGAATTAAGAGTAGCTGAAAAAAATCTAATTTATTATCCTCCAATTTAAATTTCCACTTTTATTAAACATTCTCAGTCGGAAAGTTGCGTGTGTGTGTAAAAGGTGCTCTGACATGCCTCTAATTGATTCGTTTTACACCATTTGAGGAAGGATAACAGTGATTTGTTGAACATTTTCTCCCTCCTTGTCCTGCATACATCCCTCATTTGCCCATCTTAATTCAATTAAAGGGAGTAAGGACGGTTTGACCGGTGAATGAACCATATTTTAAACGGAGGACGTTTCTATTTAAATTAGAATATATCAACCACTGTAATTCTCAGCCAGTTGCTTCCGATCGGCAACTTTTATTCTGGAAGGTCACAGAGTGGTCACAGAGCAAGCAAGCAACACCCCCACCCCACCCCAAGCCCCATCACTCCCAGCATATTAACCATGGACAAAACCACACATCCAAATTTGGAAACGACGCTCTGGGTTGTGCTCACAGTCTCTGCATTACACCAGCTCACCATGAGGCCCAGTTTTGAACCCCTCAATGTAAGTCGGGCAAGACGGGGCACTGAGGAAGCATGATGAAGGGTGTCAAAAGACAGGTCTTGCTAGGAAAGGCTTAAAGGTATCTAAACCTTGAAATGCATTTTGTGGAGTCCTCAAAAATTCATCCTCAAAACTGCTGCAAGATGAAATTTGGGAGATTGGGAGGGGTGGAATTAGAAAGAGCCTCCTGATGCTGCACTGTGGAGGCTGGTCCATGTGGGTGAACGGGGCATTGTCCCACCAACCTCAATCTGCCCTTCAGCCAGCCCACACCTGCTTGCCTTCCTACATCCAACCAGTCAAAAGGGTGGCGCTGTTTGTCAGCTTCCTCCTGAAGAGGATGAATGGGTTCTTCTTGCCATTGGCTCTGGCTCCACCTAGTGTTGGACCTCCTCTCCTTTTCTTCTTCTCTGCAAGAGCCAGCCCCATTGACAAAGCTGCCCCTGTGCTGTGCAGAGGCCCCCTTCACACAGCCTGCCTGGCACCCCAGGGTGATCACTGTGGGCGGCAATGCTAACGCCACCCCCAGTCTGCTGCCCTGGACAACCACATCTCCGCTTGGAATGAGGCTATTTTGCTATGTGGCATCATTCCAGGGTTGTTCTTTGAGTGTGGATGGATGGTGGCCCACACTGGAAGGCAGGCAACTGGGGCTGTGTTTCGGCCCCTTGTGACAATGGCAAAACAAAATCGTTTTAATGCCGGGGTGGAGAACCAATGGCCCTCCAGATGTTGTTGGACTGGACTCTGGCAGACAGACCGAAACACACACTTTGTTTCCCCCAGATCCGGCAAAATTAATCTGAGTCTTGAAAACCACACAGGACTGAAAGAGGAAGTCGGAATGAGCGCCACTCTTCAAATTCCTCCATTAGCTCTATGTATTTTTCAAGGGAAAGAAAGGTAGACGCACTCATGACCAAGGCAGTGAGGGGAGGGCACTCTGAGATTTGCTGGGTGCCAGGGGAAGACCTCAAAGGTACCATGGGACCACATTGGTGACCCCTATGTATTTGAGTGTGGATCCCTAGGTGGACAGGATATCACATGGGAAAGCCAGATCACCAGGGTGCATCTTGCACTGTGTGGCCTTCACCAGAAGGCAGAAATGGGAGCATAGGAAGTCCAAACATCCAGAAGTTATGTGAAAGGCATGACTAGACACTGATGGGGAAGCAGAGACCACACTGCCATGGCGAGAACCATAAATCTATCCATCTAATGGGCAGTAGGGAATGGAAAGAGGCATAACCAGAAGAGTTTAGTGGTGTCCTGGAATTTCCCCTTGCAATCTCACTACCAGGGACTGCCCCCTTTCCCTGCTTTCAACCCATAGCACTGAAAATACATAGGAAGCCACCTTAAACTGAGTCAGGCCATTGGTCTATCTAGCTCAGCATTGTCAACACTGACTGACTCCAGGGTTTCAGGCAGAGGGTCTCTCCCAGCCCTGCCTGGGGATGCTGGAGACTGAACCTGGGACCTTCTGCGTGCAAAGGAGACTCTCTGTCGCTGAGCTACTGCTCTGCCATTGCCGCTGTGCAGATGACAAAGCCCCACCCGTCTCCTTTTCCCGAATGATTTCCCTTTAAGTCCAAGCTGGGCACAACGCCACAAAAGCTGCTGTGGAGCCCCCTCCCTCCCGCACCTCCTGCCACCCCCTGCTGCGTCAGGCGACTGAAGGTTAGGAGGTAATCAAGCTTACAGATTAAGGCTGGCTAAAGCTACAAGATCAGCACAGCTTGGGTGTGTTTATTAACTCTTGAAAGGAAGGGGTTTACATTCAGTCGCAGGATGGGTGGGTGAATGGAAACATATTTACTTCAGGCGGAAATAAATATCTAGACACACATACAGTATATGTATATGTATATGTATATGTATACACACACACACACACACACACACACACACACACACACACACACTATAAAACCCTTCCCATATTAGCATCTACAAAGTGTGGCAATCCAAAGCATTGCTGGGGTTCAAATCTATTTACTTATTTTTTTAAAAAATATATTTTTTATTAAAGATTTTCATGAAATACAAAAGAACGTGCAATGTCTCTTTCTCTGTAAAGTTTATAAAGTGTTTTGGTTACATTCAGTGTAAGACAATATGGCATCCCAAGGTAGAGGGTCGGTGATAAACCTACACACTATTTTTCCATTTTTCCAACTTGGTATATGTGTGAGGTTTCTACTGGAAAGAGACCTTCACTCAGGAGAGCAATAAACATCCATGGTTCCCCACCCCCGTGCTCAATTTGCCCTTGCAACAACCACCTGAGGCAGGTTAGGCTGAATGACAGTAACTGACTGCCAAGTCAACATGGCTGAGTGGGCCATTTGAACCCTGGCCTCTTGGGGTTCCTGGTCTGGCTCCCCAACCACTGGCTCTCGGGTTGCAATTAGCTTTAAGACTCTAACACGGCATGGGATACACTCTCAAACACATAAATAAATAGCACCACTTCGTGGAATGGGTAGAATCTGACCTCACTTGAAGTCTTCCATCAAATCACTCAGCAACAAACCTCAGACTCTGTTGGTAAGCTACAGCCCTTCCCTGCAAAGCATGCTTCCAGGGTTTATCCCGTTTTCTTCCCAAAACAAGCCTGTGCTGTTCAGTAGGCTGAGGAAAGGTGACACCATGGATAATGGATCTGAACCACTGTCTCCCTCGGTCAGGGAAGTCCATGCCCTACAATGCACCGGCTCCCCTGAGAATCACATTAACAACTGTCTCTGAATTCTGTATTTGTAACGTCAGTTAAATCTGCTTGACACTCCTCTCCCCCCCCCCCAATACTTAGAGAAACTGGAGTGCGTTATCTGGAAATAAATATTACATTTTACAGTAGGAGCAGGGCCATTTTTTAAAAAAAAATAGTCTGTGGGTTGTGTCAGAAGAGAGAGAGAAGGAACGATGGAAAGAAATGAAAAGCAGACAGACCCCTCCGCAGATGCTTGACGAACACACAACAGCTGTTTACAGCAGTGCATTTTCCGCTAATTCATTAGAGCGCCTTTTGAAAAACACACACACACACAACAAAGAGAAATGCCGTTTTAGACGCATCTTCATTTGCACAAGGCAGAACCTACAATTGCAACAGCCCCGGCCTTTCGGATGCTCCATGTTCGCTGGCTATTATGCAAGGTCACATGGCACAAATGCAAATTAAACAAAGCAATTGCTCAAGGGCTGAAGGACCCTTTTAATAGATAGATATACATACATTAAAACAACCCCCAAAACAATTAATGGCATGGCTTAAATACCAGCCTGATACGCCTCATTCCTCCTCCCTTTCCCTATAATCTAACAGCATGTTTTGTCTTTAATTTCTTACAACTGAGACATTTTCATTTGCAAGCGTTGGACTCAACAAAGAGCTAAGCTGCTCAACACATCTGTCCAGCTACATAGTGTGGTCTTGATTTTTCTCCGTCTCCCTCCCCCCTCCCCCAATAACATTTGCTTCTTCACGCCCAGTGCTTATTTAATTCACCAAGTTTATGGCTTGTTTGCACATTTCTCCCAAACACAAAATAAATAGATCAGAATTCCAGTGATCAGATGCAGATCATAATCTGATCAAAGCGCGCCATTTAATGCTGTCCCCGTGGGATCTGAACCCTGTGAAAGTAGTTCCACTTTCCTGATCTGGGACCCTCTGGGCCAATGGCTTATGGAGCCTTCCCCACCCCGGTACGCTCCAGGTTTTGGAGAGATGCTGTCTTTTTAAGCTTAACATTTTGTATTATTGCTTTCTTTATCTCTCACTGTTTTATGTTTTTAAGCTGCTTTCAGTGGGCACTGAAAAAGGAAAAAAAAGGAATGTAAGCATAAATTAAATAAATAAATAAATAGTGCTGGACCACCATCCCTGATCATCAGTTGTGCTGCATGGGGCTGATGGGAGTCCAACGTCATCTGCAGTTACTTGGGATCATTTGGGATCAAAGCCCTCTTCAGGCACAGAAGGGAATAACATTGCGCAATATCAGCCTCCGGGATTAGCAGGCAGTATCAAGACTCTTGACTACTGGCCAAGCCTGGTACATATACAGTGGTACCTCGGGTTAAGAACTTAATTCATTCTGGAGGTCCGTTCTTAACTTGAAACTGTTCTTAACCTGAGGTACCACTTTAGGTAATGGGCCCTTCCGCTGCCACCGCACCGCTGGAGCACGATTTCTGTTCTCATCCTGAAGCCAAGTTGTTAACCTGATGTACTATTTCTGGGTTAGCGGAGTCTGTAACCTGAAGCGTATGTAACCCGAGGTACCACTGTACCTGGTACATATAGGAGTACCTTTTGTCACTGGGCTATGGATACAACTTCCTGCTTCTCCATACCTTCCAACCTAGACAGCAATTATCAGCAGGCAGTGAGACATAAGGAGTAGGTAACATATCTCACAAGAGCCAGTGTGATGAGGCCACTGCAAGACCTAGGATTGTACTCAAAGAGTACACTATGAAAGATGAGAGAAGGTTCTCGCTACTGTCAAGGCACCTGCCCCTTCACCTTCTGTAGGAGCTTCCTGGGGAGATTCCCATCTATGCCAGGAAGATTTATTCCCACCTTCCTCCAATGATCCTGGCTGAATATCGTTTTCAAAGGTCTCTTTCTATCCAAGGTGGGTTCAGGTAGGGGGAATCTGCACCTCGGTCTATTTTCATGGGGTGCTTAACTAATTTAAAAGGCCACCTGCAAGACTAAAATAGTGAACTAACTCTTGGCATCTAGCTGGTTAGGGGGAAGAGATAGAGAGAGAAGGGGCAGCAGAGAGAAAGAAAAGGGGTGGCTCCACACACTTCTAGCTCTGCCTGCTCCACTCCCAGCAGCTTACTCCCAAGGAAATGTGGTCCACAACAAAACAAAAAAGTTGCCCAGCCCTGATTGAAGGGGATCGCAGCATCGCACCTCCTGTCAGTTAAAGAAGTTCCAGAAAGCAATATCAAGGAGCCTGGAGGCGGAGCTAAGCATTGCCCCGTCTGCGGTGTCCAGTGAACTTGAGTGCCAGGAGATGGATGACGACCCATCTACACAAGGGTCTCATTCATCTGCATGTCAAAATATTCTCCATGGAGGCGACATGGTAAAAGGCTTGTGGCACTGCCAATGATTCCATTGATTCCATCACACGAGGCTTGCTTGGTACTCATCCGATCTCTCTCTGTGTTTCCACTGAAACCTTCACTGGTGAGCAATTTCACTACATCTAAGGCTTAGATGCCAAAGCAAATCTGAAGGATCTCGCCCCATGCATTTGGGAAATCACAACGATGCCTGGCCTTTCTATGGAAGGAAGGTACACATTTGGTCTCCATGAACGCATAATATGTTTCCCATGCCCTGTATTCTAGAAGCACCAACACTTAGGAACACCTGAAGACCCCTGCAGCTGGACCAGGCCAAAGGCCCACCCAGTCTGGCATCCTGGTCTCAAAGTGGCCAACCAGCTGTCCCGATGGGAAGCCTGAACATGAGAAGTGAGAGCAATAGCACTCACCCCACCTGTGATTCCCAGCAACTGGAATTCAAAGACGTATGGCCTCTGACAGTGGAGTTAGAACACAGACATTGTGCCTAGTAGCCACGGATTGTCTTATTCTCACACCCTTGAGTAAGGGATGCAGCTTAACAGAGAGAGTAGCCATGCTAATCTGGAGCAGAAAGGAGACAAGTCATATCCAGAAATCAGGAGAGACACAAACCCCAACCCCAGAAGCAAATGAAAAAACCCACTGAATACAAAGCTGATGTTCACATCTCTCTTGCACATCTCCTGCCCGTTTGCCGTTCTCGGCAACTCCGCTATCTGCTCGTCAGATGGCCCCGAACATCTGTGCAACAAATGAAAACGCAGAGCAGTCGGTTTGGGCTGTGCATTCTTTTCTTAGGGCTTGGTGTTGATAATCTCCACCACAGCAGAAGCTCCGGTCCTTTAAATTAAACATAAGAATCTTGTCTCACAGTACAGCTAGGTTATCCATGTGTAAGCGCCCTCGCCAAGTAATTACACATCCGCTCAAAGGATTAGACACATAAGATTTCTCTAAATTTTTAATAAAACTGCACAGCTGTTGTAAGGAAAAACTCTTTTGTTCTAGATTTTTGAAAAAAAACAACAAAACAAAAAACACACACATTCACCTCAAAGCGATTCGCAGCTTCACTTCAAGGGCGGTGGGGGGAAAGGACTTAAGAAAGTCTTTCTGGAAGACACTTCCTGATAGGAGAAGGGGCTTGACACCAGCTTAACTTCATGTCAAGGAACTGGGGCCTATGAAAAAAAACTACAGCAGGAAAGAGGTTTGAATGGGACTTTCTGACGTGGGGAGGGGGCTGCAATGGCTGCAAATGAGATAATGAGCTACTGGGCAAAGGGTGAAGCATATTGGGAGGGTGGGTTGATTAAGGCTGAGAGGGCTGGAGTCATGTGACATGGGCCATGTGACAAATATCTCCATTTTGGCTTCTTTCAGTTTCTCATTGTTCTGGTTTTGAATTCAATTGTTCTCATTTCTGCATGAGTTTGCTTTTTTATTATTTAAAGAAGTCTTCATGGAAATTAGCCAGCACTTCAGCGCAAATTTCTCCTAATATACATAATTCTGTCTAAGATACATTTTTGCAAGATTTTTTTGCCTTAATAGAATGCTCTTTTAATAAGCTACTTTCAGAAATATATGCAATTTTAGGCATGCTTTCCCCCAAACATTCACATCGTCATACATATTATTTAGTTGGAGAACCACAACACAAAATCTGAATGAGAGCTATGATTTGCTTCACCCATGACTTTGGAAATTGCAAATAAGGTAGATTCACATTAAACTCCTCTATCCCTATAAGGGACCTCTTTTTTTCTAAAGGGGTTTTTTTTTGTACTTTTTCAAGGCCTGAGATTTCCCTAAGCCTGCTGCCACTTCCCTCTTGATTGTGGATGGTGCCCTTTTGGGCTGGATTCTAAGGTGGTCTCATGTCCTACTTTACAAAGGACTGTCCTCTATTTCAGGGATGACTACACCTGCAGGCCTCCAGATGCTGCTGGACTCTATGACTCCAGACTTCATAGGTCATGCTGGCTGGGGCTGATGGGAGTTGGAAGTAACAAAACCTACTGAGAGCCACAGGTTAGCCTCCTCTGCTTTAGTCGAAGGACAGACAGATCCAAGTCCATTTTAAAGATAAGAAGCAGAAAAAGAAAGAGCAGTCAAAAGGGTTGATGTTCCCTCATCAACACTTAGCACCTTGACTGGAGACCGAGTAGGCACACAGGTTAGCTGCTCACGGTCTTCGCCACTAGGGGAATTAAAGCAATTCTTTCTAAAATTTGGGCTTATACACATAAATTAGCACATGAACATTTTAGGCACATCATGGTTCGCTTTTGCAATGATGCTGTGGCTAACCTAATGAGGACCATCACTTAAGAGAAGAAGAAGAAGAGGAGGAGGAGGAGGAGAAGAAGAAGAAGAAGAAGAAGAAGAAGAAGAAGAAGAAGAGTAGTAGTAGTAGTAGTAGTAGTAGTAGTAGTAGTTTGGATTTGATATCCCACCTTATCACTACCCAAAGGAGTCTCAAAAGTGGCTAACATTCTCCTTTCCCTTCCTCCCCCACAACAAACACTCTGTGAGGTGAGTGGGGCTGAGAGACTTCAAAGAAGTGTGACTGGCCCAAGGTCACCCAGCAGCTGCATGTGGAGGAGCGGGGAAGTGAACCTGGTTCACCAGATTACGTGTCTACCGCTCCTAACCACTACACCACACTGGCTCTCGAATTCACTCTTGGTACACATGATTATTTGATTTGACCCATTGGAGATAATCTTACTGGGAGGTTCTCCTGAGTGAGCCCCATTGATATGAACAGGAGCTGGGCAAGAGCAGCACAGAAGATTCTGAAGAACTGTCCCATGGAAGATTTCTCCACTTCATATCCAATCAGAATACAATATGCCCAAAGTAGACAGAGGCGTGCAGCTAGGACAAGAGATCCTGATGATTCAATATATATATGGGGCAGTCCTACCATTAGTCAGCGTGAGGCAGAGGGGGTGGGCAATGACAGTGAGATGTTGAAGCTGTGTGTCCCTCTTCACTTCCCCTTCACCCTCTTAGCCTAGACTGATGCCCCTAAATGCACAGCATCCATTCACTAGTGCTCAACTAAGATTCAGCTACCAGTCTGGAATGGAGCGGGTGCCATCTCGTCCTCTGCCTCAGGTGGCAAAATATATTGGGCCAGTCCAGCCCTGGGAAAACACAAATGCCTTTTTAAGATATTCAGTACAGAAGAGTTTGATTTCTAGGTTTTTAAGGAGTGCTTCCTCTCTCCCATCTCCAGCCAGCTACAAAGAAGGCTCACTGGTAAATCTCAACTGTGATCTTCAGGGGCAAAGGCAAACCACCAGGGTGCTATTTATAATGAACTGGGGTCCCAGAATATGTTAACAAACCAGAGCTGACCTTGATCACTCATTCAGAGCCAAAGGCATAGGGCTGCCTCCCCTTCTCTCTTCCCACACAGCCCACCTTTGCTCTGACATTTATCAATTTGCTTTCTTGATCTCTCAAGCAAGTCACGGCCTCTAATCGGCTGCAAGATCTCCAAGTCGCCATCCTAATTAAATTACTGAACGAAGAGACAGTGGAATGCAGGGGCTCACACAGAAGAACCGAGAGCATAATGGAAAGATTAATATGTACCAAGGTATTACTAGCATTGGTTTCCCTTCACCACCCCCACCAATACTTCTCTAGATGTGTGCGAGAGATAAGCCTTCTAAGTCATAGGAAATCGCTTGCAAGTCGGTCTTCTGCCTAAAGTGACTTGATTACTGCAATGTATTGTGCATGGGGCTGCCCTTGAAAACTATTTAACAACTTCAACTGCAGGGGTGGTGAACCTCAGGCTCATGGGACAAAAAGACCCTCCATCCCTGTTCAATCGGTTCAAATGATGGCAGTTACTTCAATCTTTGCTCAAACATGTTAAAAGATCTTCACCAGCTTCCAATGTGGTTCTGGTTGCAATTCAAGGCACATACTTTGGTCTAATCCTGGTGCTGATTCAGAGCATGGCATCTCAAATCCCAGCCATGAAGGTCCACATCAACTGGCACAATGACTGAAATGCCCTCCAGGCACCTCCTATTATAGCAGGAGTGTGGAACCTTTGGCCCTCCAGATGTTGTTGGACTATAACTCCCATGAGCCATGCTGGTTGGGGTTGATGGGAGATGTAGTCCAGCAGCATTTGGAGGGCCTACGTTTCCCTGCCCCTGTATTAAAGGGTAACTTGATAAAGCTTGGGAACTGCTTCTAATCTAGGCAAATTTGGGCAGCTCTGCACCCAAATTTCAAGGATGACATCCATCCTTAAAGCAAAAAGGTGGGTGGGCTGGGACCATCCTAGTTGAGCTCCAGCTGAAAGACACTGGAAAAGTACTGAGGCTCAACGTGGAATCAGCAAGGTCCTCTCCACTTCTGACAAAAGCAGGGTATCTCCCTGATGCTGCCCTTGCCAGATTAAAGGATCCGTTTGCCATTGGTGAGTCGGCAAGTGCATTTGTAGGCCCTTGCCAAGTGCCATCCTCTGCCCCATCAGGCTCCCCCTCAAACCTGCAAGGTGTCACCTCTGAGTCTCCTCGCAGCTCAGAGCCTGAGGAGACCTGGCAGTCCTCATGCCAATTACAGGGACTGATATGGAACCTTCTCTTCCCTCCTGTGCCAAAAGAAGGTTCTTTAGCCTGACCACAGATAATCTAGGTAGCTCTCTGGGCCAGATTCCTGACCCCAAGGCTCCTGGTTCAAGTCCCAGAGCCCTCCAAGACAATGCTGTCTCTTTACACAACAAAAGACTCTGTCAAGGGAAACCCAGCTATATAATGCTTAACACATCTCCATTGATTGTAGACATAACATATTCATGAGAATTTGAAGGGTCTGACTGGGCAGCGGTCCCAAAATGTGCCATGCCACCTCGGAGACAACCCTTTGCCTCGCTCGCAGTGGCCCAACTGGGACTTGGGATCTTAGCTTTATTAAGACACAATATTTCCTGTTAGGTCTTAAAAGCATTTAAACACTAGATCTCCAGGATTCATTACTTGAGAGGCCACCAGGGAGAAGGGGAAAGGAGAAATGGTGCTGGTGGTGGAGAGGGGAAGAGGTCCGTGTGTTAGTTTATCAAACTCAGTGGAAATATAATGTATTAATTATGCTAAATGAAGGAATATGGGCATCATGTTACTTGTGCAGGTCAGAAGATTTGAATTTGTCCCTTTCAGCCAGCTGGCCCTCTCTCGGTTTATTAGCCTTGCTCAGCTGCCAGAGCACATCAAAACTGAAGCAAGTGCAGGGAGAAGGGACTGAAACAGACCCCTGTTTTGGGGGATAAAGGTCACCATTTTGAGCAGACAAAGAGGGGAGGATGCCTCATAATGTTAATCTTCTTTAGTTATAAAAAATTGGACCGGGAGGAGATGAGTTTATAGATTTCCTTCTCACCCATCCGAACTTCATGCTTTATTTCAAAACTCTCAATTTCCAAATGAGGGCCTCCTTCCACTGCTCTATTCCTGGGGAATTCTTTAGTTCCTGGTACCCATTTGCATTTCCGTGCACTGCTCTGGTTCACCAGAAGAGGCTTAGTCATGCTGGCCACATGACCCGGAAGCTGTCTGCGGACAAACGCCGGCTCCCTCGGCCAGTAATGTGAGATGAGCGCCGCAACCCCAGAGTCGTTCGCGGGTGGACTTAACAGTAAGGGGTCCCTTTACCTTTACCCATTTGCTCTTGCCACCAGTGCATTTAAACCCCTGACAAAAATCCAGCTCGTCATTCAGGCTTTCTCAAACAGCTCTCTCTCCACTCCTTGTCCCTCGTGACGATCCTGATTTCTTGAATAATGGGTGCAGAAGCTTTTTCAACCTGAGGGCCACGTTCCCTTCTGGGCAACTTTTTTTTTGGGGGGGACACAACCTGCCAGTGGTGGGTGAGGCCACAGGTCAAAGGGGGCATAGTCATGAATGCAATTTTTACCTTTGTACGGTAGGCTAGTTTCAATGCATGCCTCTCTCTCTATCTTCCTTACAAGGCAAGCAAGAGGCATTATCATAGTTCCAGGACAAATTCCAGCCAAGCAAAAACATTCAAGGAGGGGGTGCAGCAGGACCAGTGATGGGTGTGGCCTAAGGAGAGTGGGTGTGGCCTGGGGAAGAGTCTCGAGGGCCAGACAGAGAGGCCTTAAGATTCTCCACCCCGTCTTAGATTGAAAGCAGGGTCTGTGTGTGTTATCTCAGCCTATGCTGATGGCTCTACAAATACTCATACGTTTAGCTGGGTGCATGTTGGTGCGAACACACTGCAATGCTGCTGCGCTGCTGAGTTTCATCAAAGCCAACCAATAAACTGAGTGAGGTTTACCACAAGCGCATGTGCATTTGTAACTTGAAGTGGTGCTACACAGTCATAAGCCACCTTATAAAATTCAGCTTAATAAAATAAAATAAAAATAAAAATTCAGCACACAGCCTTTCTGAATTAATTCCAGTCTTTAAGCGGGTAATGCAACAGTGAAGCAGGGAAATGGGCGGGAGTCCTTAATGAGTGGGCTCCTCTTTTTAAAAAAGCATGGGTGGTTTGCATCTTTCTTGTTCTCGATATGTGGCAATCATCGTACTCATTTACAGCATCTTATACCATTCCAATTTTTGTAGCTGTGTTGTTCCAGTTACAATAACGCCAAAGCACAAGAGAAGGCTGTGAATGGATTCTGCCTGCTTTCTAGAACTGAATTTTGCATGCACCAAATTGTGTAGAGATCTGCATCCCCATCTGGGCAATCCTTTGGGAGCCACATGCCAGGGGTGGGTGGGGCCAGTGGCAAAAGTAGGTGGAGCAATGAATGTAAACTTTACCTTTCTGAACACACACACACACACACACACACACACCTCTATCTTCCATCCAGGATCAGCATATGAAGACACATTCCAGGTAGGCAAAAACCCTCTAGGAGGGTGTGAAATATAGTTGGTGAGAGGTGTGGCCTGAGGAAAGGAGGTGTATCCTGGGGAGAGCCTGAGGGCCAGAAAGGGAGAGCTGGAGGGTCATATTTGAGGCCCTCCCAAGCCTGAGGTTTTCCACCCCTCTTATAGAGCAGTACCATAGCAATCTCCCGAGATCTAAAGCAAAAGCTCCCCCTGCACAAATGTACAGTTAAATTAGTTACTCCTAACACAGAAACATATATAGAATATGTATGCAATACTGTGCAGTATACACATTTTTGTAAGGAATCCTCCCTTAATTTTTTGTTTGCTGTTTTTACTAATCTATGCATTTTACGCACATTCTCCCCTAATAAGCATATCCTCTAATATGCACAATATATTTTTAATGGCACTTTCTGAAATGGAGAGAGGGTGCAACGGCTGAATGAGCTACGGGGCTGGGCAAAGCTTATTGGGAGGGTGAGATGATTAGGATGGCTGGCGGGGAAGGATGACAGGCCATGTGACAAATCTCTCAACATCAGTTTCTCATTGTTCCAGCCTTAAATTCAGTTCTCCACATTTCCACATTGGTTTGCAAATATATATATATATTTAAGTCCTCCTGAAAATTCACCAGCATTTTAGAACACATTTCTCCTAATATGCACTATTTTCTATGCAATTTTGTCCAACGTAATATTTTTGTAAGCAAATCCCACTCACATGTAATTTCAATGCTATTTTCATGAATGTATGTATTCTTCTGACCACTATCCCTTAATTCAGACATTTGAGGGGAGAATTGGAGGAGTGTACACAAAATTGAAAGTCTGAATGTCAGAAGTTGGGTGTGCTTCAAGCTGAGTCGTGTTTGCATTAGAACGTGAACTGAAACACATTTTCTCTTCCTCCCAGAAAATCTAATTCCCATTAGCCCCAGCCAACATGACCAATAGTCAGGGGTGATGGGCAGTTGCAGGGAGATCTGCACATTGAAAGCACATGACTTCCCCCAAAGAATTCTGGGAACTGTGGTTTGCACCCTCACAGAGCTGCAGATTCCCAGTGATCTTAACAGACTATACTTCCCATGATTCCCCTGACCTGGATCAAAGTATTTTGTGCACAACTCTGAACAGCTGCTATACCTAAGTTGTTCAAAGTCTCCACTTGGTCGTATTTCAAAACGAGCAAAAGTTTTGAAGGTTTCTCCAGCATACAGCTCCTCAACTCCCCCCGCATCTCTGCCAGTCCCATTTGTGCTTAAGAAATGCACCAGACTCCACAAAACATCCATGATTAAATAAAACTTCCTGTGATTGAATCTGACTGCTATTTTACAATATTAATGCTAATGGACGATCACAGTCTTGTTTGCATGTTTTAACTTCAGTTGCCATACAAAGTTGCTGTACACAGGATCAGATGATGAAAGGATTTAGGGTGGAGCGGGGGGGGGGGGGAGTTTGGAGAAACCCTCAACAACGCACCATGTGTCAAAAGAAAAAGAAGGGAGTCAGGGAGGAGGGAAGCAGATTGGAATATCTACAAGTTCAGCGATATAATTAGTTTCTAATGTTAGGTTAGGAAATAAGGAAATAAAAAGAAAGAAGGGGTGGTCACAACGATGGAGAGGGGAAAGGAGATGCTTCAGAGTGGCAACAAAGGGAGAAAATGCTTTTAAGAAAACAGCAGAATTAAAACAGGAGTAAGATATGTAAAATAGATGAACGACGGCAGCATCCTCCTGCACCGAGGGAGCTGTTTCAGGAGAAACACTGTCCGTTTGTGGCCAGCGAGAATACTTTCCATTCAATAGTAGCTTGCTGATTCATATGATTGCTGGCCGGCGCCCTGCTGGCGAGCCCCCTCCATTGAAATTAAATCCACTCTCTTCAGTTATAAATTATAATGCTCTATAAACAACACTCCCAGTGGGAACGGGGGGGGGGGGGAGAGATGCAGAGAGAGAGAGAGAGAGAGAGAGAGAGAGAGAGAGAGAGAGAGAGAGAGCTCTTCATAGTCTTCTTGCTGTTCCTTATGCTGTGCTCTTTGGTCACAAATAAGACCCACTTGGCTGTCACAGAGAGGATTTCTGGCTGTAATTTATATACTGTTTGATGTTTGGAGCCTTTGGAAGGGAACAGAAAGGTTGGATCACAACACAAACCCTAGCGGGGTGGGTGGGTGGAAGGCAGAGTGTGTGGGGGGGTGGACTTGGACATGAGTGTTCAAGGAAACGGAAAGAAAGAATATGTTTCATCCACATATTTTTGAAATAGATCATCAGGCACATCTTTGGGGGCCTGCCCTTGGGACGACCTGTCTGTCCGTCCGTCCCCCAAAAAATCTGGACCCACGATTACACAACAGGATCCCCCAAGCACACTTTTACTGGGAAGTCAATGGCAGCAGAGTGAAGGGAACCTCATTTCCACATCAGTGTGGTGACTAGAGTGTGTTGGGATAAGACTGGGGAGGGTTTGGCCACAAAGCTTGCTGGGTGGACTATGGGCCAGCCATTCTCTCTAAGCCTGATCCCCCTCTCACAAAAGGGTTGTTGTGCTGCCTTATACCAAGTAGGACCATTGATCCATCTAGCTCAGAACTGTCAACACTGATTGGAAGCATCTCACCAAGGTTTCCAGTGGGGTGTCTCTCCCAACCCTACCTGGAGATGCTGAGGAGTGAACATGGGACCTTCTGCATGCATAGCAGATGCTCCACCATAGAGCTATGGTCCTTCTCCAAATCCCCAAATTCCATTGGATCATAGGTCGGGCTCCAGTCTGGACACACCAGGGTATTTTGTTTTGTTTTCTATATTAGCATTTACACAACTCCAATTGGCTTACATACATTTCCCCATAATCTTTGCAAGAACTCCATTTAGGACAAGATGCTATTACTCTCTCTGTTATAGATGGATCAGCCCAATATTGTTGGGCAGGACACAAAGGAGTACCTTCTTTTGCAGAGTTAGTCAATCACTCTGCGGAATGCACCCCCTCACGATAACCCTGGACCACTTCCAGCCCATCAGTATTTTGCAGAAGGGATTCAATCACACAACAGAAATTTAAGTTTGCTCAAACAGGCTATGGTTCAATCCTGCAATGAAGTTCTTTGAAATTCTGTACAGGTTTGTAGCAGGAAAAGGTCAGGGGCCCTAACATTTCAGACGAATGCAACAAACACATATGTAAAATCTCAAGTCATTTGAAGCTGCCCTTCAGAAGGGAGAAGGGAGGGAGAAAGAAAGAAAGAAAGAAAGAAAGAAAGAAAGAAAGAAAGAAAGAAAGAAAGAAAGAAAGAAAGAAAGATTCAGAGAGGACACACACTTGCCATTGTAATAAAATTTAACATGTAACTTAAAAATAAATTAAATAAAGGAAACATTAAAAGATAAATGGAACAGGATGCTCTATGGCTGTGGTAATTTGAGTGGAAAGGAAAAGGGAATGGAGGAGAAAGGGAAGGAGTGGGTTTACATTAATAAATGATTAAAGGCCTTAACAAGGGGCTATCGGGTTGAACAGTGGAGCACACACGCCTCTCCACCTTTTCCCCTTCGGAGCAGCTTTTTCGCATTAGTTCACAAGGCCGATCAATATGGTTTTCATTTGCCGATTTCCATAACGCCATCTGGGATCGGCTCACCCGACCTAATGAAAGCAGGAGGCAAGCCGGAGTCATCGAAACGTTTGCGCGCGCTCGTCTGTCGCCAGCAAATAAATTCTGACGGGCGAGGCTGCAGTTTCCTCGTGCGCAGGGAGCAATCCCCCCCCATCTCCAAAAAGCAAATGCACAGACAAAGCGAGACTTACCTGTGCATCCTGCCCCTGAAGAAGGCAGGGAGGCTGGAAGCAGCAAAGCTGCTGCTCTTTTCAGGAAGCAACTCTGAGAAGAGGTTTGTTCAGACTCCAAGGAGTAGCTGGGGGTATTTGCAGTGGGTGGACATGTACACTGCAAGTACCACGGAGGGTTTCTCATCAGTGAGGACCGAGTCATCCCTCTCAGGGATGGAGGCGAGTGCTGGGCAGATCTGTCAATTTTGGTTTCTCTCAGTTTCTCATTTTTCCAACCTTAAGTTCACTTCTCCACATTTCCACATCAGATTATGATTATGATTATTTTCTTTTTAAAAAAACCTGATGCTTATTCATTAGCATCTTAGTACAAACTTCTCCTAATATACACATTTTTGTACGCAATTTTGCCTAGTGAACACAGTTTTGCAAAAGGATTTCCCCAATGTAATGCTTTTTGTGTTAATTTAACCAATATATGCATTCACATGTACACTTTACCCTAGAATATGCAAATATTTTTGCACACATTACTTGGCTGGATAACTGCATTGCAAAATTCAGAGGTGTGAATTTCAAGGGATGGCTGTTCTGGTTCATGTATTGTTTCAGAAAGTGTTAACTAGGCTTGTGAACTGAATCACATGGTTTGGGCATGCATAGAGAGGCCTTTGAGAGCTGGTGCAGTGGAATGCCCAGTGTATTAGCCTAGGGCAGGGAGGTCCACATTCAAATCCCAGCTGAGTCCCAAAGCTTCTTGATTGACCCTGTGCCAGCAGTCACTCTCTCTCATCTAGAGGGTTGGTATGAGAGCAAAATGGCAGCAGTGGTGGTTGGAACAGAGAACTATGTACGCCACCCTATGCTCTTCAGAGGAAAGTTGGTATGTAAATCTATTAAATTTATAATTATTTCCCCCCATCAACCTTTACATACTTGAAAGACTGCCTTGCCCCAACCAAAAAGCACTATTAAAGGTGCCATTGGATGCGTGCCTTGCTTCTACGAAACTGAGGCCATTTAGTGCGCCTGTGCCAAGGCTGTGGAACTCCTTGTAGATTACTCTTAAGCAAGGACTGCTTACATAAGACACCTGTTTAAAACTCTTCTGCTTACACAGACCTTTTTTTGATAAATAGCTTAACCCTCAGTTAGGGTGGTAACACTGTCCCAACATGGTTTGTGTAGCGTTATTTACCTAATTGGCTTGGGTGGAATATAAGCCTATAAAACAAACAAGTAAGAGATCCTGATCCCCAAACTGGCTCAAGCTTTAAAAGTACTAACCAGGACCCATAAGCATCTTCAGCTCATAAGGTGAGCGAGTAGTTAGCGGAACTGGAGTGATAACCGAGTCACATGTCCTATCTGTCTATATAGGTCAAGGTCAGAAGCAGGGAGGCTGTGACCCTTCAGATCGGTGTTCTTCAACCTTGGATCCCCAGATGGTGTTGAACTACAATTCCCACCACCCCCAGACAGCTTAACCAAAGCTCTGGGGTGATGGGGGTCACAGACCAGCAACGTCTGGGGATCTGATATTGAAAAACACTGCTCTAGATGTTGCTGGACATCCTATGAGCTCCACCCAGCATGACCAACATTGATGAGAGGAGCTGTAGTCCAACTACATGTTTTCAGTCCTGGTATAGATATATTTCCTACTGAAATTGGTTACACTCTTTAATTGGCTCAAGACCTTTGGAAAACACAGGATCTGCAAAATTGTTGTGGAGATGTGAAGAGTTTGCAAGTGTAACCTTGGGCTGCTTTTAGTCTGGGTGGTGCTCCCTGTCACACAGAGGCACAAGTGTGAAGGGATACACATCTATTTCTCCCTCTTCTATGTGAATCTATAAGCAAGTGGGTGTGAGCTAGACTCTAGCATTCTGCTTATAGATGTTGCCTGAAAGGTCTGCCAGCAAGTGAAGGTTAGTTCTGACTAGGATGTGAAGTGGTCTGTCCTGACCAGCATTTGTTGCAATCAGCTCTGTTTCTGTTCTGCTGCAGTTCGGCTTCCACTAAAAACTGCATTGTTCATCTCACTATCCACTACAGCGAAAACTAATGGAATTAATTTCAATGCATTTCAATGGAAGGGAAGCATCAAAAACAATACTGGAAGCAACACAATTATTTAAATGATGCTTGTGGACTAACATCCCACCCCCCAGCAATAGTAAATACTGCTCATATTCACTTGCATGATTTCTGTCCCTGGTTTCCAACAAACATGTGAATTGCAGCAATTTCTGCTGCCATTTCAGTTTCTGATGGAATGCTTTGACATTCCTAGTTCCTACAAAAATGTATGTGTATTTGACTCTGAATGAACCCTTTTCAAAGGTAATAAGAGGAAAGAGGGCTTAGCTCCCCAGTGGTGAAGTGAATGAGTCTCAGCCCGGTCCACTTTCACAGCACTCCAGACAAGAGAGTCACAAACTCTCCCCGCCCCCCTGCATATGAATTCAGGAAAATTCTTCCCTTCCTGCAGGCCACATCAGCAGAGGATGAATTCTGGAGATCTTCCATGAATTCCTTCTGCTTCAGTTGCCTCCTGGTGTTGCAAGGAACTCATATAAAAAGCCTTTACAATTTAATGAATGGTTTGTCTCCCGGGGCAGGTGTGGAGAATAAAAAGACGGGTCACACAAGGTACCTACGAATGCTGTTCAAAACAAAAACAAAACAAAACACCTCCACATGCCCACTTTTGATTGGCTATAAACGTGGTGATGGTTTTATTTGCATTAGGTAAGAATGGATGAGATGGGACACCAGCTATGAATGAAAAGGAGCTACTTGTTAGATATTAGATATCAGCTATTACAAAGTGATCTAGAGGCACTGTGCTTTAGTAGAGTAGGAATGGGGAACCTGTGGCTCTCCGGATGTTATTGGACTTCATCTCCCAGCACCCCTAACCACTGGCCATAGCTAGTTCGGGCTGATGGGAGTTGGAGTTCAGAGGGCTATAGGTTCCCCATCCTTGGAGAAGAGTGTTGGGCTACCACTGGCAAGACTCAGGCTCAAATCCCCACTCATATAACTGCTAAGCTAGGGGAGGAGGAACTCCGAATGTGCCCCTCCAGGTCTCTCTATCTAGCCCTCAAGACTCTTTCCAGGCCACATTACCACCCCAGCCACAGCTCCTTTTGTGGTTTAAGTGGTATATAAACCTTGCGAAATAAATAAATAGATCAGTAGTGTCATACACTGGGAGAAAGTAGAAAATTCAGTTATAATTGTCCATTTAAGGGGGCTGAATAGGCTTGTGGATGTGCTGAGGTGCAAAATAAAGGATATGCCTAGTTCATACACATGACCATGATACCAGGCTAGTTTTCTTTCCCCGCCACCCAATGAAAAACACAGAACAGGCCTCTCTCTTTTTTGAAGTCCAAGTCAACTTCGACAAAAAGCTTTTTCCTTTTTTAAAAAACCTCAGCTGACAAATCCTGATTATGTTCAGGAGGATAACAGAGGAGACACAACGCTGGACTGCCGTCTGGCTGGGCCCCACCTGACTATAAGCATCAGTATTTCTTAGACAGCTTGGATTTTCAAATTATTTCAAAAATTTGGCTGAACTCAGCCAATATATAATAGGCGACTCATCAAGTCTGCGGCGCGGAGACCTCGGCAGTAAGCTTGAAGCAGAGCGATAGTCCATGTTTATTAGGCTTCTGAGTAAGACGTCTTCCTGTAACAAGGGAAGATTCGGGCTTAAGCGAAAAAACAGGCTACACTCCCCACCCCCTCCCAAAGTCTTGGGAATTGTGTGAAGGACACATTTACAGGGGAATTTAGGGAACAGTAGAGCTTTGTGGGTATTGCAGCGGACAAAATGGGGGAGGCTGATGCCTTCTAAAAAGAGGCAAATGCCACGCTCTTTGGAAGAAGATATTAAAAATTATTTCTCTTTCAATTACCGCTTGGAAACCAAAGTCACTTAAATCTGTTAAATGGATATAAATAATGTCAATTCCCCCCGCCCCTGCTAACAGCATGGAAGGAACTGTGGTTTAGAAGGAGGGACCAGGAAAAGGATTGCAGTTAAGTGCTGTGGTGGCAAAGTATCAGTAAAAGCCATTTCGGGCTGGCTAACAGAAATATTGTATGAAAGAGATTTTTTTTTGGGGGGGTGTAGCACTGAAAAGTTTCTCAGGTTCTCTCTGGCCTCAGCTAGGGGCCTGGTGGAAGCTGTGCTTGAAAAAACAGCAGAGGAGTCTCTTCAGGCTGTCACCCTGAAGCACATGCTTTTGTGCAGTTAAATCTGACTAAAGTGCTTCGCCATCCTATCACAACAAACCAAGGACCAGCAGAAAGAATATTTTCTGCCTAGTTTGAAAGCTTTCCCTCCTGGCTCCACACCTATGACAATCAGGTTGAGGAATCAGGCACGGGCATGCAGCTTCTCCTGCCTCACAAGATGCCACCTCCAGCTCCTTGAAGCGCCGTTAGGCTCCACCCTGACTAGCCAACCTTAGCTCCCAAAATCTCCTTCCCGAACCTCATGAGACCTGGCAGCCCTGCGTCTCTAGGCTTGCAGACTGCGGGGTGTTGGCAATGTTTATTTGTGTTTCCCAACCGATCAGAAAGCAGACAAAGGTGTTCTGCACTGGTCCTTTGGCCGTGGACACAGATTGTGTGCCAGCATTGCACCCACATCTATGGGATCCGTTTTTCCTAGCAGCTCCAAAACGGATCCCCTGATCTGGACAAACCTCTTCATCCAGTCTGGTCAAGAGCCACTTACTTGCCTATACCCAAATAAGAGTCACCTACATGTCAGCAAGGTAAGGTTTTGCTTTGAGGTGGGTGTTTTGTTTTGTTTTTGCATTGGTGCGCACAGGCATGTCAGCTAGCAACCTGGCTTGTAGGCGAGTAATTTCAGCGAACTTATTTAGAAGCAATGAAACAGAACGTTCTGAGAGAGGGCGGGGTGGCGGTGGAGGTAACCCAACTGCCAGTGGCAAAGATGCAGGAAGTGCCACTGAGCTTTAAACTCCTGTTTGGGGCTGCTTTTATTTACTCAGATTCATAAATCAGAGCTGGGGAAGTTGGAAGATCAGAAGGGAGAGGGAGAGAGGCTCCAGTAATTGCCTTTTCTTCTGTAGTAGTAGCATACAGCAAAACAGAAAAAATTAAAAATTAAAACACAGAAGCAGTAAGCAATCATTTGGGCCAATCAATAGGTTCCTATGAACTTCGTGGCCAATTACAGGATGATTGGCTAAGCAAACAAAGAATTATTGGCTGCTTATTTGGGCTTCCCTGCCCCCTCCCCGCCCCAGGCCAGCCCTGCCCCTGTTTCTCATTCTGCGACGGGGTTTGGAGCAAGGGGGTGGTGGTTGGCCCTCTTTCTCCCATTAAAAAATATGCAAACACCTGATATTGATCTGAGCGGCTGCAAGCTGTACAGTCTTGTTAAATTGCTACCACCTTTTCCACAAGCACTTTTGGCAATTAACCTCATGGCCAGCCACTTCAAAGGGAAACAACTGTTGAGTTTAACCTCCTCGAGCGAACCAGAGATTCCTTTCGGATTTTCCATCAAACACTTTTATCCTTCTTATATATGAATACAAGAGAGAGGGAGAGAAAATGCAGGCTGATAAAAGAATTGTGGCTATATTTTTGCGTGAATTCACCAGGAAGACAAATACCCCAGGAACTGCTCCTGCTCCTGCTCCCCACCCCCCACTCCGGCCCTTGGAACAAGAAGTGGGATGGGACGAACACAAAATGGCGGTGATCTCTTTCATTTTCTATTCCTTGAACATGTGTTCTCTTCAACTTGTCCAGAAATCCCTGTGCTTGTTGGAATCCAAGCATCTGATACATCTGAAACCTGCCCTCCTCCTGCAAATCTCTCATATGTTTCTCCAAATCATCTAAAGGCTCCGGATAAATAAATAAAAAATCATGTAAAATTAAGGTAAACAAGCAGAACGTGTGTGTGTGTGTGAGAGAGAGAGAGAGAGAAACCCACCAACTCCCATTGCAAACCTTTAAAGATGACACAGACTTTGCACCCAGCAGTGAAACAACAGGGACAACCAATCCACACTGAGAGTGGTATTTGGTTGGAAGCTGAACGTTGGAAGATGCAGGCAGATAAAATAGAACGGTTCTTCATGGAGTGCATAGTTAAACTATAGAACTCACCCCTGCAGGAGGCAGTGGTGACCACCAATATGGATGGCTTTAAAAGGGCATTGGACAAATTCATGGAAGAGAAGGTGATCAATGGCTACTAGCCACAATGACTATGCTCAGCCTCCGTGGTCAGAGGCAGCAATGCATTTGAATACCAGTTGCTGGAAGGGGAGAATATGCTTATGGCCGAGGCCTCCTTGCAGGCTTCCCATAGGCATCTGGGTGACTAGGTGGGCCACTGGCCTGATCTAGCAGGACTCTTTTGGACTCTATCATTTCTTCTTTCTTTCCTCAAAACCCCTTGGCCATTTCTCCTGAGCAGCAACCCCCAACACTTGGTTGACCACTTCAGTTTAGGTGAAATCTGATAGCAAACTCTAGTCTTGTCTGGTTTGGGGGTTCGGTGCAGGGCTTAGGTCCACACGTGCATCCAGATTGTGTGTAAAGCTTATGCACATAGAGCTGGTTCTGCATAGGCTATTCTTCCTGAGACTCTGCAAAATGCATGGGCATCTGGGGGTAGGGCTAGAGGGCATGTGGACCAGCCCTGTTTCCTCCGCCACACATAACCAATGCACATGGAGGGCGGATGTGGAAACAGAACATATGTTTCTACTCCAGATGCATCTCTGATCATGGCAGCTGTGCTGTAAGGGGAGGCTGCAACTTCCACCTTACATAAAAATGGAAGGCCTCCACAGCATGCCACTCCTCAGTTGTGTATGGTGGCCTGCAAAGGACAAATTTCCCTTTCAGTCTGCCTATTTCTGATGGTATCAAACATTGGGTTCCCTTCCAGAATCTGCAGTCCTATACAGTATCTGTGAAGGTAGAATGCATACACAGAAGCTTGCTAAACCAGTTCCTCTGCCAAGGTAATGACTTTGGCTGGCTAGTCAATGGTCATGATTTAGCATAACCAGATCGGTGGCTCTGTGCCTTTCTCAGACCCTCCTCACCTAGCTGCTATGTAGGAGGATAATAGGCCAGAGCTGGAATCTGGAGACAGAGACGTGCCTTGCTTCTCGCTGGATCTAAAGTTATGACTAAGGAGTCACTCCATCTAGGCTCTATCCCTCCACGCTCAGGTTGTATATATGTGTAAATATAACCACATATACTAAAGACACCACAGTCTCTTTTCCAAGAAAACTGAACCCAGGGCAGGAATCCCAGAAATCTTTCACCACTTGGAAATTGGGTGCGTAGCAATACTTTTGGTTAAGCACCAGCGATTCTTTCTAAATTTGCACCTATATCTGTATGTTAGCATAAGCAAATTTTATGCCAATTGATGCCCCTCTTTCATCCCCCCCCCCCATTATGCGTTTCCTCTTCTTTTGGCAATGCTTAAGCGGCTTCTCCATTCACGGTCTGGCAAAACAGTTCCAGATTTAAGACAAATAGGCAATACAAAGAGTAAGGGACGATGGCAGAAGAGCGGGGACGGAGTGGATGGACCCGAAATTAGCACGTCCAAGCAGCAAAAGGGTCTGGTGGTAAGCTGTACAGTTCAATGAACCGCTGCTTACATCAGCAAGATGGCTTGAAATGTCCTTCCCCTTCTGTTTTTCATCTACAAAGATTGTGTACTCAGTAGAGTGTTAAGAGAGGCTCCTTTCTCCTCTGAACAGTCTCTTGCTACTTCTCTCCCCCTCCGCCCCCCTACACAGACGCACCCCCGCAACAGCCCCTGCAGCAGAAAACAGGAACTAGAGCAAATGCTTTTGTGAATTAAGAGATCTCGCAAGCGTAAATTTGGTCAGGCTGCTCCTTTCTGCAGGCCAGAGGCGCTGCTGCCGCCCCAGGAAGTGAACTGTCAGTTTGCATAGCTGGTGACGAGCTACAGAGCCGTCAGTTAAAAAGGTGAAGACTGCAGAAGCAAGGAGGAATCAAGACTGGTGGAAATCGTTTTTCACAAGGAAAATTTCAGCCATCAGAAAAAAAGGAGAGGAAGCTTTTGAAAAACAACAACAAAAAACAACAGCGGCAGCAACAGCAGCAGCAACAAAACTGCTGCCATTTCCGAGTCAGGATGAAGGAAAAATTAAATTACTGCCGGTGAAGAGAGCCAAAGTTGCATCTTACCCTGGGGAGGGTTACGATAATGGTAAACATTTGACAGCTGGCCTGGAGTTGTTATCTTGGCCTAACAGTTGTTAGACCGAGAGTGAACATTTCTGATAAGAAAGACTTTTGATTTCTCGCTCTCTATAGTTTTGGTCTGCACAGCCCAAAGCTAAACAGGTTTTAAGCAGCCAGGACATCAGCATGTGTGCGTGTGAACAGGGGGGAGGGCTTGGAGACAGCAGGAAAGGCCACCTTATTCTCTAAAAGCAATTTCCTCCATCATGCTCTTAGGGGCCGATCCAAAAATGAGCTGAACCTGATTTGCATCCTTTTCCATGAGCGTTGAAGAGTGGCTCCTGTTTTCAGCAGTTTGTCAACATCTTTGCAAGCTAGACAAGTTTCTGCATACTCGTGCACAGCCCTCTCTGTCCTTGATCCAGGCAAGTACAAAACATGAACAGAGTGCAAGGCCTCACTCCAGCCAAGCAAGAACACTCAAGGAGGGGACCAGTCAGGGTCATAGAGGTGTGTGGCCTAGAAAGACAGTGCCAAGGGCCAGACCAAGAGGCCCGCATTTAGCCTCCAGGCCTCAGGTTCCCCACCCATGAGCTGGACAAGGCTGGCCTAGATGGCTACAATGGCTTAATTCAGCTTGCAATGGAGGAGCCCACCACTGTTTGGAGGAAAATCTCAGCTGTCTCTTTTCACCCATCCTCATTGCCCAAATAATAGTTAAAGTTTTTCCATTCAACAATTCTGAGGAGGTCCCTCAAAAACCGCTCATCCCGCATGTTCCTGAAGTTATTAAAGAGGCTTTGAAAATAAGAAGACAGCCACTGTTTTTCTGTGGGTCAAAAGCGTTTCATTAATACACTCCCTGCCTTCTAACTTTCTGTCTCTTTCCTCCCCCGACTCCAGTTATCTGACCTGCTTTAATACCAAAAAAAGAAAAGTGTATAAATTGATATTAAAGTATGGCATTTTGAGAATGTTTCAACCCAAGGTCAAACTTGTATTAAAAACTCAACTCGTCTAGGCTAAAACAACAGAGCAACCAAAAGGACTTCGGTGCATCTGGGCCCAATTACCAGTTACATCCTCGACCAGAAGAGAACAAGGCAGGCGAGGCGGAGAGTTCATGAATAATGTCATCACTGGGTTACCCATGGAGAGAAAGGAGGCAGGCCTTCCAAAACTCAATGGGTAGATGGGAAGCAAGAGCCTGTGATTCCTTCACCACTAGAAAACCCAAGGAAGAGCTCCATGTTTTATAAGAGATAAATTTCTCCTCCTAACCTGCACAACAGGCAGTGAAGCTGCCCCCATTTGTCACATTTAGAGCATCCCATTACCACGTTCAGAACATACAAAGGTCCCTCCTGGACCAGACCAAAGGCTCACTTCGCCCAGCATCCTGTTCTCACAGCAGCCAACCAGGTGCCTCTTGAGAAGTTGGCAAGCAGGACACAAGCACAACAGCAATAATGATGCATTTCCCAAGATGCAGTAAGAGCAAGAGGTGGCACGGTAGAAGTTTATAAAATTATGCACGGCATGGAGGAAGTGGACGGGAGAAAAGTTTTTCTCCTCTCGTAACACTAGAACTTATAGGTTTCCAATGAAGTTGAATGCTGAAAGCTTCAGGACAGAAAAAAAGAAAGCGCTTTTTCATGCACTACATAGTTAAACTGTGGAACTCACTTCCCCAGGAGGCAGTGATGGCAACCAACTTGGATGGCTTTAAAAGAATATTAGACATATTCGCCCAGCATCCTGTTCTCACAGCAGACAACCAGATGTTTCCAACGAGCATCTGGTTGGCCGCTGGGAGGATAGGATGCTGGACTAGATGGGTCATTGGCCTGATCCAACAGATTCGTATCATGCTCTTATATCATTATTTATACTACCAACTACAACCAATGGGGCCCCTTTCATGCATGTAGCTTTTCCATGTGATCAGGAAGCCCAGTTGCACGGGATTCTTAATGGGGAGAAGTGTCTACCTTTATACAACTGCTGTATAAAGCTGCCTTTATTCAACTCAGCCAGCGTGGCCCAGTGGTTAGTGTGTCAGACCAGCACACAGGAGACCAGGGTTCAAGTCTCCATTCAGCCTTGAAACTCACTAGGTGACCTTGGGCCAGTCCCTGTCTCTCAGCCTAACCTACCTAGCAAGATTGTTGTGAGGATAAAATGTGGAGGGGGAGAAGTGTGCATGCCACCTTGAGCTCCTTGGAGGAAAGGAGGGATATAAATGTAAAAAGAAATCAAGTTTATATACAAACAGGCAGATTTTGGGGTCTGCAGCTAGAGAGGTGTGTCAGCTTTGAGTCACGGCTAGCCAGCATGGTCCCACTAAACGGTGCCACCCGTTTGTTGAATGGAGAGTGGGGGCATGTGGCACACTTTAGTTGCAAACTAATATATGAATGGTGACAGAAATCAGACAACATATGTACACATGCAAGAACACGAATCAAGACCCTTGACTTGCAGACTACAGCCAGGGCCACCCAAAACACAGAACTAAGCCCAATGGCTTAATATTCTTCTCCCACCACCACACTGCATGGCAAACCTTTTAAATAATAATAATAATAATAATGAGGGGAGTTTAACAACCAGTGTGTGACAAGGTCAACTATTCAATAAAAAAAAAGCCAAAGGTCCCACTGGACCTTATGTGTGCCTAAGCAGCTCTTTCAGTTCTGGCTCCTGAGACTCCTTGCCTCTAGCCAGATGGGCCAGGTTTCTATGGATAGGCTGGGTTTATACCTGGTGTTTAAAGTGCCACCTTTCCCTTGGTCTAGGGACCTGTCTGAGCTCCATAGTGGAGACTGAATTCAGCTCCTCTTTCCCCTCGGCCCCAGCTGGAGCCTGGTCCAGGGTCTGGTGAGCCTGTAGCCCCCTGGGCACTGCTAGCCTACAACTCTCATCATTCTTGACCACTGTGCACACTGGCTGAGGCTGGTGGGAACTGAATTCCAGCAATATCTGAAGACTTAAGAGGTCCCACAAAGGCTTTTAACACTTTTGTTTGTAGTTCAGATAATATTTCAGTTTAAACAAGGTTATTTTGGACAAGAGGCCTTTAACTGAGCTACATTTCCAATCCTCAGCTTGACTCAGGCCCTGATCCCAGGGTCTCAAGCTCAGCCTTATCACTTCTTTCAGAGTGATGGTACCATATTTAGGATCTTGACCTAAGTGACCACCATGGGCAAAAAGCAGGGGAATCATGCAGCAAGTTATTTTCTGTGCTCTTTGCTCCAAGAACTTCTCCGCGAATGATCAAAGTTTAGCAGTAAACTGCTGTGATAAAGCACCATCCATTTTGCATGAGAAAGAGCTTTTTTATGCCGTATTATCTCATTTTCCGTCTGCCTCTTGTTTGCAGCAAATGGGTAATACATCTTCAAAGTGACCGATCGGATTAAATTTAGAGGAGGGGGAGAGGAGGTACCTTTTGCTCGGTCAGCGTTTGTCAGAACGCTTCTCCCATATTAGAGCATAATGGGGGTTTTAAATCATGCACTACCCAGCAGCCATCTTAGACTTCTATTTATTATAAATTCATATCACTATAATGTATAAGGCCATTTCTTATAGAAAAGCAGAAGTATAAAACTTTCATGCCAGAACAGGATGGTTGTTTACTAATTTACAAACACAGATGAGTTCAATGCTGATTGTTGTAAGGACATATGCATTGCATTGCCGAATCCCAGGGACAGGCTCAGGCTGGCTTCTCTCTTCTGGTCTCGCTTACGTCTTTCCAGAAGCCACTCACAAAACTGTTTTCTTGTACAGTATCCCGTTGACCCCAGCAGTCTTCTCTACATGGGGCAGCATAGCCTTGGCAAGGTAGCCTGATCCACTGGCTGCTTTCTGAGCCTGCTGGTTTATTTGGCTATTTCCTCATCATGCCGTAGATCCAGGCAGCATTTAAGAATGAGCACTTTTAAACTCAGCCCCTCAGGGCAGACCTACATGCAACATTTTGGCCTCCCCCTAGTGGATCACAGAAGAGTATCATGGGCTGGCGGGGAGCCACTCACAATGTGATGGATTGTCGGGAGCTTAGTGACAGTGTGGAAGATGGCTGTCTGGAGAGCAGCAGTGCATCTAGCTGAGTGCACGGAGGGGGAAGGTGCCAGGTGTCATTTAACAGAGGGGGCAGAGGAGGCTGCTAGGGCAGCACTGTAGGGGCAATGTGGCTGCTGAGAAGCTAGCAGCATTTAAAACAAGTTGTGGGTTAAACGACAGAGCCTAGGGCTTGCCGATCAGAAGGTCGGTGGTTTGAAACCCCACGACGGGGTGAGCTCCCGTTGCTTGGTCCCTGCTCCTGCCAACCTAGCAGTTCGAAAGCACGTCAAAGTGCAAGTAGATAAATAGGGACCGCTCTGGGGGGAAGGTAAACGGTGTTTCCGTGCACTGCTCTGGTTCGCAGCTTAGTCATGCTGGCAACATGACCCGGAAGCTGTACGCCGGCTCCCTCGGCCAATAAAGCGAGATGAGCGCCGCAATCCCAGAGTCGGTCACAACTGGACCTAATGGTCAGGGTTACCTCACTGGTATCATGGCCTGCACTGATGCAGGATGGGCCCTGCGTGGCACAGTGTGAGCCACCAACATGCTTCCTTTGCCACCCTGCTATACCCTCTGCAGGCTGCTGGGTGCTCCACATGCAATGGGGCTCTAGGGCAGACAGAGAACAGCTTTATGGGTGGCTGCTGACTTTAAAAACTGACGGAATATGGTGGGTCCTGCGCGGATCTGGAATTTGCTGTCTTTTCAGACCCTGGCATTTGGTCTTCTGACAGTTTTACTAGGTTAAGAACACAAGAAGAGCTTGTAGGATCAGGCCAGTAGCCCATCTAGTCCAGCATCTTGTTCTCACACTGGCCAGCCAGATGCTTGCGGGAAACCTGCAAGGAGGACATGAGTACAAGACCACTTTCTGCCCTGTGGCTCCCAAGCAACTGGGGTCCAGAAGCATAATCACCTCTGACCGTGGCGTCAGGGCACTGCCATCATGGCTGGTAGCCACTGACAGCATTCTTCTCCAAGTTAGATCAGTAAAATATCAGCTGTTGGGCCAGTCAGCATTTAGGTCTTTTTACTCTTACTCGGCTATGAGTGATCGCCAAAGAAGAAGAAAAAAGAAGAAGAAGAGGGAGAGGTCTTTTATATTTGGTGCTGCTACATGTCAGAGAATTGCACAGCTTTGAGTCTTCGAATGTTGCCGCCCACCCCAACAAAAAAGGAGAAAGAACCAAACACACCATCTCTTAGCTACTTTCTCTCCAAACACTAATATGCTTGTGCATAAATAAAGCCTGTAGCTTACTTGGCGAGACTCTCACTGTGATGTGCCTATGGTGCTAACTCAGAGCAGAAAACACTCTTATTCCAGGCCACTGCAGTGAAGTGACATTTACCTAATGCAGCTATAAATTTCCTGATAATTAGTGGGTGGCTGACAATAATGCATTCTGACGAGTGCAACGGCGCCGGCCTGAAAACGAGCTCTCCCCAACACCCACAAGAACTTCAGCAGAGCCGCCAAAACCAGCATCGGCACGACACCCAGCAGAGGAAGAGCTGGCCTTTCCAGGGGTCCACTCCCTTCCGGCTCCTGAACCCAGAAGCACCCTGCAAACCTTCCAACTTCTTGATTTAGTTTTGTTAAAGCTGAGAAGAAACAACCGCACGTCCATTTGCAACCCCATTCTTGGGTGGTAAAAATGTTCTTCTTCAAGGTTACCATTCCCCCACCCGAAGTCCTCTTTGAACAATGCTACACCCTGACGATGCATTTTTCTGAAGGGTATGGTCTGAAAGCACACCACCTTGTTGAAGCTAAGTAAGTCAGGATCTGGCCAGCAGCTGGATGGGTGACTGCCTGGGAACCACATCTCTGCAGCCTTGCATTCCATGACTGAATTGTCCTGAGAAGGACTCAGGTTCAAACAAATCACAGATCCTCAGTGTCCTCTTTCTGTAACTTCCCAGGCTGAGGACCTGGCTCTTTTCTCAGCCTCTGTGGATAACCCCCCCCCCCCCGTAGCTTCTCCTGTTCTACAGCCACACAGAAGTAGTCTATACAAATAGGCTACAGGCCATTTTTGTTCACAGCTCTCCTGGAAATTTTGTGTGTGTGTGTGTGTGTGTGTGTGTGTGTGTGTGTGTGTGTGTGAAGATTCACTGACCCTGCCAGCCTTCTTAAACCTTCAGATGATGCTGATTCTTTCCTGAGGTAACATTTTCCACAGCTCAGAAAGCAGGGCTTATCTGAAGCTGCCCATGGACCTGCCTTGCCTGGATCCGACTGGGAGAGGTGCCATTTCTGGATTCCATTCCCCATGAAGACTCCAGAAGAAGAGGCTATCAGGAAGATTAAGAGGACAGAAATAATGATGGTCAAGCAAAGGTCAGACCACAAAATGTCTGAAGAATTTTGCTGCCTCTCCAAATTGGGCACCCCTTTTCACCCACCACCCACAAATTTCACACTGAACATTCGCCTAAGATAACTTTTGCCTCCCCCTAAACACACAAAAAAGAGAAAACTGAGTCTTAAGTAATGGAACTTTTTTTTCATATGGAGATTTACCGAGTCGGGAACAGAGATATTTTCCTTCCATCCTGGCAGGCTATCGGCAACCAATACCTACAATAGGCAGCTGTAGCACAGAGGAGGAAGCAGAAGAACCAAGAGACTTTCCATTAAGGATGAACCAATCAGCCTATTTCCATTTCACATTGGTTCCACTTGTGTTCAATCATGTCTGTTTCATCCTGTCTCTGTGGATTTTTTTTTATAAAGTACAAAAACTCCACTTTTAAATTATATTCATTTCCCCCTCCCCACTTGCCCTAACGTTTTGTGGACATTTCCCTGCTAAAATACATATTTTTATATGCTTTTGTATGGAGTTCCTCCTAAAATAGGCACTTTGGTACATATTTCCTCATAAAACACACATTCTTACAAACATTTTAAAAACAAGCAAACCAGCATTGCAAAATTCAAAGAGGTTAGCTGTGTTCTGATCTGTGAAAACGTTCACAAAATGTGAATTAGATCAGTTCACTTTAAAATGCAGACGAAACAGAATTCTCACCGACCCCTAATATTATCTATACCAACACAAGCACACATACTTCATATTTTTTGTGTGTTCTTTTATTAACTTTTTTTTTAAGTTCCAAGAATGTGGGGGGAATAGTTATCAAAATGCCAAGGCTGGTGTGAACAGACCGTGGAAAAATAAAGTCCCATTTAACGACGTGAGAACTCCGACAAAGCCATCAAGTTAAAAGAATTTCAAAATAGTTGAGCAGGGTTGAAGCATTAAAAAAAACACACCACTTCTCTATGTAAAGAGCAGAGAGAAAGGGGGGACAGGGGGAAGCGTCTGCCAAGGGTTAATTGCAACCCTGCATGAACAGCAGTTAACAAGTGAGAGTTAGAACACCCAGGAGGAAAAGGAAAATTTTTCCAATGCCATGAGAAATAAACAACAAGAAAGTGGGGGGTGGACAGGGGAGATATTTCCTTTGGCCACTCCATTACCAACACTCCAAAAGCGTAGAGGAGAGAGTTCTGGGAACGCCAAGGCCCGGCGTGCTCTCCACTCCCTCTGAAACATTTGTCTTCATTACCACTCTTTTTAATCAGGGTTCTTTCATGAGTGTTTCTGCCCGGCCCCCAAGGGGTGGCTCTCGGCCACGATAAATCAGCTTCTCCCACCGCAAGTCACTAATCAGCACTCTCCGGGAAAGAACAACAGCGAAAAGTGTAGACCACGGAAAGCTGGGAGGAAACCCAGAGGCTTCACAGGACCCAAAGGAAGGCCTTCTTCGCTGGACAGAAGGAACCGCTTGACCATCATTGTCTTCTGGGACAATCGGGGCTCACAGACCCAGAAATTATTTAAAAACAGCTCACGCTCTGCAGCGCAGCAGGGGGGGAAGATGCCGCGAGGCAGTTGGTAGAGTATGGCACTTCTGCCAGAGAAGTTTGCATTTGGGTTTCTGTTAAGCTGAGAACGTGGCAGGGTTTCCAGTTGGCTTCTGGGCACAATTCAAGGTGCCTGTGTTAGTGTTTAAAGTCCTAAATGACTCAGGTCCCCAATATCTGAAAGACTGCCCTCCTTCCCTGCAGACCCTTCCCAGGTTGGCAGTTGGAGCCATTGCAGTTTCCATCGCATCCAGAAATTCAGCCCCTAAATTGTGGAATTCCCTTCCCACAGACGCGTGCCTGGCAGCTTCATTATACAGTGGTACCTCTGGTTACATACTTAATTCGTTCCGGAGGTCTGTTCTTAACCTGAAACTGTTCTTAACCTGAAGCACCACTTTAGCTAATGGGGCCTCCTGCTGCTGCTGCACCGCCACCGCACAATTTCTGTTCTCATCCTGAAACAAAGTTCTTAACCCAAGGTACTATTTCTGGGTTAGTGGAGTCTGTAACCTGAAGCGTATGTAACCTGAAGCATATGTAACCCAAGGTACCACTGTATAGCATTTTGGCAAAAGCTGAAGGTGCACCTCTTTACCCTGGTTTTTGATGCCTCTGATGTCTATTTTTAGGACCCACCCCTTTTCAGTGATTACAGGTTTTTTTGAATGTTGTATTTTAAATTGTGGTAACCCTGCCTTGGACCTTAGGGGGAAGGGCAGGTAATAAACCAAAATAATAACATTTAACTGGGACCAACCCACTAAAACCATGGCCTATCAGGAACAAAGAGAGGGGTCTGAAAAGCCAGCCAATTCCTCATTCTGCCAGTCTTCAGCCCAATAAATTTTGGGGGCTTCCCCCATGCAACACACCAGCTTATATTCTAGCTAAGCCCCTGGCCCGTTCCATTCCACCTTGGTCCTACCCATGATTTGCCACATTCCACCCTGGTCCTAATCCCACTTTGCAATTCCCACTGAGCTGCCAGATTCCATTCTGGGCCCACTGGCTGCAAAGTCTTGTTACTAAATTATAAAGCCCTGAACCACTCGGGACCAGGTTACCTGAAAGACCGCCTACCCCTGTACAGACCTGTAAGATCACTTAGTCTTTCTGAAGAAAATTTATTCATGGTACCACACCCTACAAAATATTGCAGTAGTGACTCAACCATCCCAAATGGACATTTTGCACTATGGGCCCCACACTACGGAATGCCCAACCTTTTGCCATACAGTTGCTTCAGATAACTTGTAAATACATATTTTTTTTGCTCAAGCTTTCCCTGACCATAAGACCCTGTTATTACTGAATTCTACCATTATACCGTTTTATATGTTAGACATTCTTATTCTGTTCCCCCTTTACGTGTTGGTCCTTTGTTAAATTGCTTTTCTCTTTGGAGATTTTTTTTTTGGCAGGGTGGTGGGGATGGTATCATGTACAGTGGTACCTCGGGTTAAGTACTTAATTTGTTCCAGAGGTCCGTTCTTAACCTGAAACTGTTCTTAAGCCGATGCACCACTTTAGCTAATGGGGCCTCCTGCTGCGCCGCCATGCGATTTCTGTTCTTATCCTGAAGCAAAGTTCTTAACCCGAGGTACAATTTCTGGGTTAGCGAAGTCTGTAACCTGAAGCATATGTAACCCAAGGTACCACTGTACTTAAATGCATGGGGTGGTATTCAACTCAGTATTACACAGAGTAGACCCATCAAACTTAATGAACATGACTAAGTTAGGCCCTACTTCAATGGACCTACTCTGAGTAAGCCTCAGCTAAATGCCACCCAATGTCTAGTTTGGCCCTCAGTTAACCATTATTTATCATATGACCCCTCCTCACTTTAAAAGCACATGATTGACTCTTCCTCATTTCAAGTGTGTTCACTTAAGCAGGGAACATTAGATTAAAAATGATCAGCCCCATAAATATACAGTATCTGAGACAGTTTGCTTGGGCTGTAGCACATACGTTCCACAACGAGAGGATTTGATGCAGAAGAGGGTTTATAAAAAGCTGCCGGAGCAGGTGGTTTTGTAATCAAGGTGGAATGCAAGAAAAAGAGGACGAAAAACTCCACAGCCTCTAAACTCTGTGACAATTATGCGCCTTCACTTCAAAGAAGCCCGCATTTTGCAACATTCCTTTACGCAGAGTTGGGGAAGAGAAAGAAATGGCCGCGTAACCATTTGTCTGGTCCTGCTCCACTTAAATGATCCTTTAATTTCCTCTCCTCCTTCCTATGCCCTCCGGTGGCTTGTCCGGCGCTATCTGGCCTCGGATGCATGAAAAGTTCACAGCTCGAGGCCTGAGCTGCCGATCCCCTGTCCAAACAGCCCTTCCCGAAGCACTTCCTGACTTGTTCAGCCTTGCGTGAGCCGCTCCTCAGATGCGTCGGCTGCCAGACTTCAAAATCCTTTTCATGGAAATTCAGACCGGCTCCATCCCCCTTTCCCCTCCCCTCCTCCTTCCCCCCTTTCCACCTTAGGCTTGATATCCGGAACTGACTTCGGAAGTACTCTAATGGTTACCAAATTTTTGGGAACCGCTTCAGATTTTCTGAGCTAAACATATGTTTAGCAAAAGCACAGGCCGTATCAGCCATCAACACTTGACCTTCTGACAGCCCCAGAAGTTGCTGGGTGTTTCCCCCTCCCCATTCTCCTGGCTCATCTCCCCCCCCCCCCCGCCACAACTTTCCTAGGCTCCGTTTCTCCCCCCACCAAAGAGAAAACTTTTACCAGATAGTGGCATGATGTAAATGCAAAATCATGTCGAGAAACGGTTAGCAAACACGCCGATTTCCAGATGTTTGACGAGACGGTAAAAGAAACAGCATAAAGGAGGTCAACGGTTTCCACCAGAGACTCTGTTGGGTTCCATGTTAAAGGGGAAGGGGGGAAAGAGAGAAAGAAAGAATGAAAAGAAAAAGAAAAGAAACCCAAACCAATTATCAGTTACTCATAAGGTCTGGGGGATTTTACACAGCTGTCAAACTATTTAGAAGAGAGGAATCAAACGGAAAAGTTTTCCCGGTCCTCTGCCAAATTCCAATCCATCATGAGCCGGTTAAAGGATCTTGAACAGTCAAGGGTCTGAGAAGGACTGAAGGTTGTCATTACCGCTAGGGATGCGGGAGAAATTCAGTCCGGTTTGCATCTGAAGGTGGACCTACCTAATTCACACTGCTTGGAATGATACACAGACCAAAACGCAGTTGCCCGTTGAATTTTGCAGCGCAGTTCCCCAGCCAAGTCACGTGTGCAAAACTGCATATACTAAGGTAAAGCATGCATAGAAATGCACCTATCTGTGAAGATACCATACAAAAATGCATTACATTAGGGGAAACTGCTTTGGTGGGAAAACTGCATCCCAAAAATGTGTATATTAGGAAATATCTGGGGCAAAATGCTTTTTAATCACAAACTGATGTGGAAATGTGGAGAGAGCTGAACTTAAGTGTGGAAAGATGAGAAACAGAGAGAAACCAAGAGTGACAGTTTTGCTCATTCCTAATTATACGGGGTGGGGTGGGGGAGAAGGAAGGGTGCCATGTACTCTTCAAAATGGACTAGTCTGTGTACAAAGCACATGAAATCATACCTCAGTTTGCTTATAGACCGGCGTAACGACCTACCCCCCAAATCTGATTTTTTTCAGCAAAATGCTGCCAGGTAGTATGTGAGAAAATGCACCTGGTGTGGGGCACCTTGCTGCCCTGCAGGTAAACTCAGAAGGGAGGGTCCACTGCCTCTTGTCCTCTCCCTTCTGGCCTGGCAGCACATTTGGATCTGGCCAGGTGCTTCTTCTAGGGGTCAGAGATAGAACGAAGAACCTGTGGATCTGTGCGCACCTGTCCCATGTGGTGAGCAGCACGGTTGCAGGACGCAGGACCTGCCTGTCCCACAAAGCAACGGCCCTGTCTATCCGAGCAATCAACTATCTACTCCTTGAGATGCACACCCAAGCACTTTTTGAGTTGAAATGTTTAATTATACCCCACTGATCAACTTCTAGTGCACTGTTGTTTTTAATGTATTACAATTGGTGTATATTGAGAATGAAAGAAGGCCAATGGCCCATTTGGCTGAGCATCCTGTTCTCATAGTGGCCATCAAGATGCCCTTAGCATACATTTTATACTCTCTCTTTTTCCTGTACACCACTCGGTATATTATAATGTGAATGGTGTATAAATCTTTAAGAATAAATAAAAATAAATGCAATGGGAAAGGCCCTACAGCATAAAGATTGTGGGGAAATCCTCCCAGCTCCGTTTCTGTCCGTGTTTTAGGACAACTTTTAACTGATTGCATTCTAATGGCAATGTGGCATCTATAAATGTGTTCCAAGTTGGCCTTCCCTTTCCATGAAGTGCCCTTGGTCCTCTGCCGAATGGCAAAGACCAGAGCATAATATTCTTTACCTCTGCAGCCGCAAGGCTACTAAGTATAGCTACATTCCCATGTACTTGGGGCAACAACTGGCCTTGCCAATGTATCAAGCACACTGTCTAGGAACTCTAGAGCACGTCCCAGAAATATTTCAAGAGAAAGGGGAAGGCTGGAAAAAGAAGACATATGCTTGGTACCAAATAAAAAGTAGGCCCCATGTCACAGAATGAGGTTAACTATAAGGTAAAGTGAACTGGTCCAGGGGAGGGGTGGAGAACCTCAGGCCTGGGGGCCAAATGAAGCTCACTGGGCTTCTCTGCCTTGCCATCATCCCTCCCCAGCTCTGCTCTACAGCCTTGAGTGTTCCCCCTGTGGGGATGTGCCCATGAGATGTGCTAATGTCGCTCACTTGCTTTGGTGGAGGATCAAAAGATGTGCTTGTGTGCATGTAGACACTTCTAAGTTTTGTGTGGCTGAGATGTTGCCTACTGTGCAAAGTCCTAGCCATTGCTCTGCCCATCTTTGCCTCTGGCCATGCCCACTATGGGGATGTGGCCCCCAGAAGGCTCCTCATGAAGAAATAATAATAATAATAATAATAATAATAATAATAATAATAATAATAATAATAATAATAATAATAATTTATTTGTACCCCGCTCTTCTGGCTGGGTTTCCCCAACCACTCTGAGCAGCTTCCAACAAAGATTAAAAATACATTAAAATGCCACACATTAAAAACTTCCCTAAACAGCTCTGCCTTCAGATGTCTTCTAAATGTCAGGTAGCTGTTTATCTCTTTGACATCTGATGGGAGGGCGTTCCACAGGCCGGGTGCCACTACCGAGAAGGCCCTCTGCCTGATTCCCTGTAGCTTTGCTTCTTGCAGTGAGGGAACCGCCAGAAGGCCCTTGGTGCTGGACCTCAGTGTCCGGGCAGAACGATGGGGGCAGAAATGCGGCCCCTGGGTTGGTAAAAGTTCCCCATCCCTGGTCTAGAGGATGTGGAAAGGTCTGTGCCTGCTGCTCCTCATACTCGGGGACTTCTGTGGAGCTGAGTTTAGTCTACTGTTATCGCAATAAGATTTCTACTTCCAAGAAGCAAGTTAACAGGAAGGGTCTGGAGCAGATAAGCAGAACGGAAATGCTATATTCAAAGAAAAATAAAGAAATGGAAAAGCCCATTTTTCACTAGCTGTGTTTCCCTCCCTAAGTAAACAGCTAAATGCCCAGGCTGGGAAAGAGTTAACGAGGGGACAAAATTATACACAGTGCGTGTTAAAGGTTAGAAGAATAATCAGTCATTTGAAAAAGAAGAAAAAAAGACTACATAAACATTTTTCCGGATGTAATTTTCAGTCCAAGGATACATTTCCCAGTAGAAATCAGCAGCTAAAAAGGAAATCATTTAGTCTCCATAAGTGCCAAATTGTATGCTGATTTTTTCCTGGTCTGGCTCAGCTTTCCAAACTAGTGGTTCGGCTTCTGCAATCTTTCACCCAAGGACTATATAAACACATCTTTAGAAGACAGACATAATCCTTGGGTGGGCCAATTTATGTTGGATTATGAAAATACTTAAAATACAAAATCGTATAATCACTGTTGTCTTTTGGGTTTGCTTTAAAGGAGAAGAAAATTGAACAGAGAGAGAGAGAGAGAGAGAGGTATAGCCCACACTGCCCTCAAAAATGAATGAGCCATAGAGAGGATGATCAGCAACTCTAGAACGTTTTAAAATAATTTTATTTTGACACCACTGAGCAGCTGGCTCAGGCCTGTAGGGTCTCAGGACACTATCCACGAAACAGTGCTATTTATTGATTACACTGATTCTCTGTTATCTGGCCAAACCTGATCTTGGGGCAGGGCTTACTACCCATCCTCGCCTGTGAAATATGTTAGCAAAATGCAACTAAATGCTTCACTTCAAAAGCCAAAGCAAAGAAAACAAGAGGTTTGAAAAGGTTGCAAATACCACCAGTTTAATAGGCCACACTGCTAGTGGTGGTCAAACAAAGCTGGAAAGTTCTCAGAGTCAAAAGCAGACGATGATGCCAGAATTTCTGCCTCTTTCTAAAAGGGAATGCTTAAAAGCTGTTTTGTTGAAGTGAATAACAGTGGTATGGTCAGGGAGCTGAGGATGGGGGCAGGAGAGACCCCCCTGACACCAAAGTCACTGCAGCTTACTGGCATTACTGGCTAACATTTCCAAAGTCACGGTGATCACTTGCTAGAAGCAGCTTTGGAACTAAGGTGGAAACAGGAGTTCAGAAGGAAGGTTGGGTGTGCTTTGCTGGTCAGGCAAAAGAAGACAGCTTGGCTTCCAATATCAATACCAGAGCTGGTCATTCTAGAAGCCCCAAAGGACCAACCAATCACAGGGTTTGATGTTGTACACCCATGTTTCCCAGGGTCTGATGCTGAAGACACATAGCTCCTGGTAGTTTGTTAGGCTCAGACCCAACACTAGGTAATCATTCAGATGTCCTGACCGTGACTTCCACCCCAAAAGGCCTGGTTCTCTATGGGTGGCGACGGCCCATAACTCAGTGGTAGAGCATCTCCTTTGCATGCAATCCACATTCAATCCCTGACATCCCCAGCTAGATTTGGGAAAGGCCCCTTGCCTGAAATCTTGGAGAGCTACTGCCAATCACTGCAGAGAGTACTGAGCTAGGTGGAGCAATCATCTGACTTGGTGTCAGACAGCTTCCCATGAGCTGCTTCAAGACATAATTGTGGGACTACTGGGTGGTTGTGCCTGAGTGCAGACAGCCAGACACTCTGAGAAAGGCGCCCCAAAGCAGGCCTGCGATCTTAACTAAACATTTCAGGAGCACCCAATCCCACAATCTGACTCTCACTTCAGCTATTTTTAACCAAAGACATGGGGGCAAACCCTCCTACCTGACGCGAGTTTTAAAAGCCTCCTTGGCACATTCTCTTTACGGCCACTAGAACATGAGGCGCTCAACCCTGCGCCAAACAGTTGGACCAAGCAGAAGTCAGGAGATTTCGCCAGAGGAACTATTCACGCCTGCGGAAGTATTTTGGCTACCCTCGGTTTGGCTAAGGGGTTAGATAAACACAAGATAGAACAATCTCCACTATAAAGCAAACAAATGGATTTTGGATATACTGCTATCTATGAAACACAGCATATGCTGCCTCTTCTCTGGAAGCTTTAGCTATCGCGCATACATGCATTCGGAGACAAGACAAACTTTCACGGTTTTCCGCCCTCCCTGCCGAAAGATAAATTCTGTTTTTTCGATTGCTGCCTGAGACGCTAGAGTTTTTATAGGCAACTAGAAAAGTCAACAGGCTAAAGCCAACAGTGTTCCACCTCCATCACATATCCTGCAACACACAAAAGAGAAAAAGCCTCCAATGTATAAAGTTATGTGAAAGAAGGCAGAGCGAGAGAGGTTCCCCTGCAAACACACTTTGTCTACAGGGAGCAAAGGAATAAATTATAGTGATAAGATCTGGAAAAGTTTGGTTGCAAGTTAAAGAGGGTCTCACATCTGTGGCTACATATCCAAGCCTTGGGAATAATGTGTCTCATGTTCCGTTCACAGAAAAATGTGAGAAAATGTTCCCTTCTTCAGCATAACGGAGGCAATAATTCTGCTCATGTCAATGCCTGGTTTTCTGGTTGATCGCCGGGGATTAAACTAGTAACATACATGGCATTTTCAGCCGCACTGTGTGTCAAGGATGGGCAGTGCAATGGCTTCCAATGCACACTTTATGTTCGCTACCAGGAGAGTGCCATAATTTTTACGGTGCATGGGCTACATCAAGAAATGGCAGTATGTAATGCAACTGATCCAGATCCCTTGTGTTAAGAGGTGGGACCAGATTGGGCTTTACAACAACCCTCCTGGTGGTGACCATGTCACGGGACACAAGGTCATAGTGGATCCTGAGCCAGGACGTGAAAAGTGTCCACATGTCAGCACCACCAAGTTCCAACCAAAAAGAGGGAGCTGGGGGGAAAACTGGCTGGACCAGCAAGAGTGCCTCCTGACAATAATATATGGAGTGGGTCTCATCCACACCCAGCAATATCCAGAGTGGGACTCTTATAAAAAGATCCTTGGCCAACAAGGAGACTTCGCTGCTGCTTCCTATGGTAGACAATCTCTTGATGGGAGCTTGGTCTCCTCAAGAAAGTCCCTGTTGCATATCTGCTGGAGGATAAGGCCACCAATGCCTACTGCCCTCAATGACTATGCGCTGCCTCCACAGTGGGAAACAGTATGCTTGTGAGTAACAGTTGCTGGAAACTGCATGAGAGTAGAGTGCTCTTGAGCTCAGGTCCGGATGGTGGACTTCCAACTGGGGTGCCTGGTGGGCTGCAGGATGCTGGCCTAGATGGGCCACTGGCCTGATCCAGCAGGGCCCTTCTTAATTTCATTGCCTTTACTAGTGTAATGTCAAAGGGATACCAGCATTTCTAAGGGAATAGCTCTAATAGGAGAGTTATTTGCACCCAGCACAACAGGAGCCCACAAATGCACACTCTTTATTTAACGTGTTCTGTACTTCTCATGGGCAAGGAAGCATAAAAGTCTAATGTATTTCCCAAGGAAAGACACACACGGCTTCCATGTAGAATCCAAGGCCTTCCATCCCCAATAAAAAGTCTTTATGTCACGGACGCTGTAAAAACAACCCCCCCAAGTGTCATATAACAAGAACACAAGTATATTTATGTTTCTCTCTCTTAGACACACGCACACTGGGGATCATTAACCATGAGCATATTATTATTTTTTAATGTACTTTGTCAAAACTTTTATACATCTCTGTTTCAAATAATGGCAAGGGTTGGTAAAAAGGAGGGAAAGGAGAGGGGCAATTAAATATCCTAACTGTATAAAAACAAATGATAACGGTCCGAGCTTCAATTAAATTTGCCCGACCCCAGGATGATGTTTAAAGTGGGGAAAACTTTTTGGTGTTGTTGACATATTTTGCGTGCCATCCTGATTTTAAAAGCTCTGCTATGAAAGGGGGCCATTATTTACAAGTGAAGAAAGAGAAGGGAATTTGCCCTTTCCCCCCCCCTCCCTGAAGTCCTCTGTTCCCCATTGTCCTCTGTATCAATTTCCAGGAAACCATATTCATTAGGGTTAATCTGCCTCCTAAATGAATAAACAAAGGGTCTCTCTGTCACCACCAGAGCCAGGTGAGCAGATATAATCTTCCAAGGCAGAGAGTCCTCCCTACGAAACACGGCCGCAGGAAATTACCTGCTGCAATCCCACACCTGGAATGGCTCGGGGAGCAGCCTGGAGATGCCGAGTAGGTGATCAAAACTAAAATTTGTTTTATTTGCTTTTTTTTTTTAGGGAGAGAGAGAAGGAATGAACAAACACTGTGGATCATCTGATTTCTTGACTTCCAAACCCAGATGCACCTGTATTGTCTTTTAATCTGAAGTTATGGCCTTCAGATAAATGTAAATGATCATACTCAATGATAGGACTATAAACTGATGCCATATGTCGGCATGGTACAGACCAAGCTAGATACTGCAGTGGTTGAAGTGTCAGGGACTTGGGGATTTGAACCAGGGACCTCTTGATCTTGGACTTAGCCTCCCTGGGACTAGGGATGTGGGACATATTTGATACAGTTCACAAACCTACCCAAGTCACAAACCTACCCAAGTCACACTTTCCAAAATAATACGAGAACTGAAATACAGCCATCCGTCAAAATCTGCACTTGTCCGAATTTTGCAAAGCAGTCAACCAGCCAAATAAAGTCTTCAAAAATGCATAAGCATCAGTAAAGTGTGTATGTAAATGAATCTATTGGTGAAAATAACATATAAAGTGAATTGTATCAGGGGAAGCTTACATATAAACTTGCATTAATATTTTAGGAGAAAACTGTACTAAAATGCTGGTGAGGACATTTGACATTGTAAAGAATGGAGCTTAAGGATAGAAAAAGGAGAAAATGAGGGGCACCAAACTGACATTATCTGTTCACCCCTAAAGATGACATGGCTCTTTTGAAGCATTTATTGTTGGCAATTCCTGCTCTAGGAGGCATTTGGCGGAGCAGAGGTAGTTGGCAACTGATTGACACTGTGAGCCCTCAGGTGGATTTTGTTTCCGTCAGAAACCACATACCCTGCCCTCTGGAAATAACCCAAATGGTCCCCTAACTTTATGACCTGCAAATGGAAACAGAAACTTGCATGGGGGATCGATGCTTTGGCCTAGCCCTAATTGTTGCAAAGGATAATGGTCTGGGATATCCAGGCTTCACACACACACACACACACACACACACACACACACACACACACACCCTAAGCCACAAAATTCACTGGGTAACTTTGGGCCAGCCACACCCTGCAGTGGCTGCTGCCCAGGTGTCTTCTGGGGCAGAAGGCATGGAGGCCAACAGTAGGTGGCGCCAAGCCTAGGACAGGCAGAGACAACTAATTCTAGCTTTGTCCCCACCCACCCTCCTTCCTGCTGAGTTCTACAGGGACTAATGCTTACAGCCACTGCTACCTGCTGGACTGGATGGGAAGAAAGAAGGCAGATAGGAGGGTGGCAGGGCACTCACTAGCCTCTGTTGGTCACACACCACCTCACAAGGTTGCTGGGAGAAGAAAAGAGAAGGTATCACATGTGGCACTCTGATCGCATTGGAATTTTTTGGGATGCGTGAATTTAACAAATCAATAAGCACTGTAGCGGGTTGCAGAGGGGACGGTGAAGGGAGGGGAAGAAAACATCTACAGGCCTTAGCAAAGAAAGTGAAGCAAGCTGATTTGCCCTTCATGCAATTTTCATAGGCCCACCACGGTGCCACGGCTGATTATTTAATGCCTCCAATAGGTGTTAAAAAGTTTCTCCGCTGCCACCCGGGGAATGTATTATGAAACAGGAAGAGGCAAGTGGCTGCAGTTAGAAGCACAAAGGTGAGATAATGGCCTTCCACATCGCCGAGCTGCCAGCTCTGCTTAGCTTAGAGCCTGGCAGCTAGAGATTTCGAAACCCTACAGCCCTCTTGAAATATGGATGGAATGTTAAAGCAAATGACAAACACAGGAGTTGTCACCTTTTTGGGGGGAGCCGGAAATTCCGCTGCCGCAAAGCCACCTCAAAGGCATATATGTGCTGCAGCAAGTGGTTTATTTGCGGTACTAGGCATGATTCAGCTGACTACGGGGTCAGGTTTGAGATCCTTCTGCATCACCAAGAGGCAAAGATTTACTTGGGACATGCCATTTCAGGGGTGGAATGACATTCTTGGATTCTCTCGATATTAAAACAAAACAAGGAAGATCCCATTACGGAGATGCCCTTCCCTCTGCTATATGTGAAGCAGCAACAATCAGCTGCTTCAGACGCCTTGTGTAGACTTCTCGCTCCCCTCCTGTGGTTTCCATCAACTGGTATTCAGAAGTATCTTAGCCTCCAACTGCGGAGGCACAGGACAACAGCCATTGATAGTCCCCTCCTCTATGAAACTGAAAGGATCAGACAAAGAATGATGGGGAAATGAGCCTGGAATATAGTAAACTTCCAATACCTGTTGAGGAATGATTATGTATTTGTTGCGTTTTTGAAACTGTAAAATAAAGTGACCATTTATTTTTATTTTTATTGGCATGGCTGGAATGCCAGACCAGCCAGCTTCTGTACATGGAATTGTCAAAGGCAAGGGGCATCCCTCTTTCTCAGGCAGCAAAATGTCTTGCGCCTGCCCTGGTGACATGGATGGGAAATCAACACATTTGCCCAACCCTACCTGCTCTTACGTCTTCAGCTGGCTCTGTATCCAGCTCGCAGTACTGCAATGTGCACCAGTCAACAGATATTCAAGTTTCAGCAGCATTTCCCAGGCCAAAACTTTGCAATAAAAAAATCTTTAAACTGGGAAGAGCATCACTTCTGATTTAGCTCACCTTATTGTGCATCAAACTTTAAAAACAGTGCTTTCAAGTGCCTCTTTTCTGGGCCTGCAAAGAGGCCGCTGTTCGCTACAACACGGGTTTAAAAATAACGGAAATCAAAAAGGCGAAATGTAAATGATTTAAATGAGTGCATATGTTCTTTTGTAAAATGCATCATAGCAGCTGCAACGTGCTTCCCCCGCCCCTGCTTTTACCAGTGTTTTAGATTCAAATCAAAGGGGAAACGGCTCACTTAGAATATGGTGAATTTTTTATCTGTGTTTTTAAGGGGAAAATGTACTTATCTGTGTTTTACAATATGCTATATTTGAAAACAAAAAGGAAATGGATAAAAAATAGAACAGTGGCACGAAAGGACCTTTTCCTTTTTTCCTCCTTCTCCCATTCAAGTTATCTGAGATTAAGTTTCACTTGAATTTTAAGAAGAATACCTACCTAGGGCTCTGTTTCAACCAACCATCACATCTGAGGGTCACAACTAACCCGCCCCAGGGTACAAAAATTAAGCAACCTTTCGCCCCACCCCAGCTTATATTTCATGGGTCCTCCTCACGGTAAGAGGGTCACAGCTCTGTAGCATTTCAGCCCCTCTTGTGAGCTTCGTCTAGCACTTTTGTGAGGTGGAAGGACAGCACTGGACTTGATCCAGAAGAGCTGAATTGTAAAAGGTTAAAGGGGTGCCTACTTAATGTGTGTTCAAGCTCTAATTATCACTAGCTGTGATTTTTGCGCCTTATTGTCATATAACTCCCACCTGACCTTTTTCTCCTTCGTATACCTGCCAACTAAGATTTCACGTTGAGCAAAAGATGATGTGGGCTTAAATGCACAAAAGATTATGCCCTGATAAATCTGGAAAGTGCTTAAGCTGCCACAAGGTACCCCTCCCTACAACAGAGTAACACAGCTACCCCTCTCCACTGGTGAAATGTAAGGGAACAGTGCTTTTGAGCATACGCCGTGCACCTTTCCTTTCCCACGGAATAACTGCAGCCCATCTCCATCCTCATGGGACTAGGCCCTCTGTTGAGACATGGAGCAAAAAAGAAAAAGAAAACATCAATAGGGTCTCCAGATGGCACTACAAAGATTTTTCTATCCACAATGGGGGGGGGGGACCATAGGTGGAGATGGCAGGCTGCAGGGGATCCCTTGGAAGCCATTGCAAGCTCTTTTTATCTTCAGCACAATTAATATTTCTTCAGAAGTCCTTCTGAGGATCCCCAGCTTCTGTGCTTATCCACAAAGGAAGATCAGGGCATCAGATCTAATTAGAATCAAAACTGCCCACCTCTCTTAACCTCAAACCTTATCTACGCCAAGCAGTTAACAATGGCTACGATCAAACAAAAAGTGAGCAGGCAGGTGTCAAAAGCTAGACGAACTTTCGCTTCTTCTCTGGACAAGAAAATATCTGCATTCTGTATTATTACTCACAATCAAACAATCACCATTTGTGATCTCAGAGATTTGTTGCTATCACCACTATCATCACCGCACCCCAAAAAGCTGGCAGGAGTAGCTTTGTGAACTGACAGAGAACCTGGAGATAAGTTCACAGTACTGCATCTTCCAGGGTTTTGTACTAAATGTTTGTTGGTCTTGTTTAAATGCTTCCAACAGCAAGGTGGCCAGAGCAGGAGGGCTGTGGGTTTCATATCAGTCTGTGGCATGGGATTGGCCTTCCTTGCGTCACATGACTTGCCAAACCAGGGCATCCCAGACTAACAACTGTAGTTCCTTGCTCCAGGCAGTGCCCCCTTGTGGTGCAGGCAGCAGGGAATCAGCAACCTGATCTGCAAGGTTCCCAGTTCAATTCCCCACGGCGCCTGGCACCTGGAAGTGATTTGATGTAACAAATTCAGTCCTCGCAAGCGCTAAAAGGACTACCCCCTTTGGCAAATATGGATCTCCTTAAGATGGGACTGGTTTCCCAGAGCCATTGCAATGTAAAAAAGTGTACAAGAATGCACTGAGGTTCGGATTTGGTAGGCTTCCAGTTCAACTGGATCATTGCCTGGGGAGATGATCTGATCTCTCCTGTAAAGATCCATAGCAGATTGGGCTTACCCCAATGCATTTCTAATAAAATGTGTAGCATCGCTAATATAGAAGGCTCGCGGCAGAATTATCGTGCAAGCCTCTGCCTTCTTTCCTATCCGTCAAGCTAAACCACGGATACCCACAAAGGCAACATGACACTGTGAAAGGAAAACACACATATACACCCAACCACAAAAGGACAAGGTTATTTGCGGTTCCAGTTTATGCACCGTGAAACAGACTTTCAAATATCTGTAAGAGCAAATCTTTGTAAGAAATGCAGAGCAAGTGAGATAATACCTTCTGGGGGCTAGGCGAGGGTTTTGTAGTCCATGCTTCTTCACGAAGCTTATGTGATGAGAGCAAAGGTTTCAAGGAGGAAGGAAAGAAAGAAGACACATCTGCAGGCAGGCAGTAATGCTGCTTTATATGGAGACACATCATCCGTCCATTTAGCCCTTTAATGTTGTCAGGGAACTGCCATCAGAGCATCAGGTGGTGGAGGGACTCAGGCAGGATGAAAGAGACTCAACTGCTGAAGCAGGGACCAGCAGGGGGAGGAGTGATTCTCTGAGGGAATGTGAGCAGGAGGGAGGGCTCAGGGACGCTTCCAGCGAAAATAGTGGGGAGGTATCTGAGTCTCACATAGGGAGACCCATACCTCGCAGGAAACTGTCACGCCGTGAGTCCAGGAGACGCGTTTCCGTTAAGGAACTTCTTTGCTGGAAACGCTTCCGCAGGCAGCCACTGTCGGACTCTACTAGTGACTAGAGCAGACATGTCTGAGGAGCTCCGTCACACACAGAGGTTTGTGGGGGCACACAAACTCTGAGGGAGCACGTTTTCACGCACAAGCAGCTAATCAAACCCTCACAGCAGTCCGACAGTCTTTGTACGCTGCCTGTGCAAGAGAAGGCATCATGAGCGAACCAACCGGAACCGGAGGAGCAGGGGCTGGAGCTGGTCCAAGCTTGGAAGATAGATACCGAGCGTTGGAGGTTCAACTGGCCCTGCAGACGGCGAGGCTGGAGGAGAGAAGGGCTCAGGATGCAGACAAGAAGGGGAGAGCCACTCAATTCCCCAGAAAGGTACCAGGATTGGTGCAGAAATTTGGGGGGGACCCCAAGGACTACCATGCTTTTAGGACAGAGATGCAATATGCCCTTAATGTGCAGTTCGATGAGTTCCCTGATGAGGAATCGCGAGTTGCTTTTGTAATTGGGCATCTTGAGAAAGGGGCTAGAGACTGGGTTCGACCCCTAATGGCAACGCACAATGACATACTAAAGGACACAATGAAGTTCTTTCGTGCAATGGATATCATGTTTTCCAGCGATATTGAGGAAGGGGTGGTGCGCAGACAGCTAATGGCTTGTAAGCAGGGGAGTCGATCTGTCCGTGAATATTGGACTGAGTTTACCATGCTGATTCACAGACTGAGTTGGGATTTATCGGCGGCACCCGTTCAAATGCTATTTGAAGAAGGTCTTTCTTCGGGGGTGAAAGACGAGCTGGCACGGAGCCCCAGGGCGGAGTCTATGGATCAGCTGACCAAATCTGCGCTGACCATAGGAGCGCGGCAGGAGGCAAGAGCCTTGGAGAGGCGGGAAGGGAGAGGGGAACGTTGGAAGGAGTTCCGCATTCCAGACATTCCTGAGCCAGCTTTCCCGCCGGCAGAGCCGATGGAAATCGGAACAGCGCGCGCGCGCGCATTTTCAAAAACCAGCGAGGGAGCTAAGAAGGAGGGAAAGGGCCCCCGGAAATGCTATCTCTGCCAACAGCCAGGCCACTTTGCCAGAGTCTGCCCCCAGAGGAAGGAATGGCAAGGGATGGTGGGAGCTGTTGAGGGGGGAGAAGAAGGGGGAGAGGAGCAGGTAAAAGCCAACGCCTGGTTGCCACAATTGGGGCACTGCAGCCAGGCCAAAGAGCAGTGAAAGTGCCCGTGCCAGAAGCTCCTCGACCTGCTCTAGTGATTGAAGTGTCGCTAGAGCTGCAGAATGGGCACCCCCTAAAAATAAAGGCGCTATTGGACTCAGGCAGCTCCTGCAATTTTATGAGCAAGGAGTTTGCTGCTGAACACCAGATACAGACCATCCCTTTAAGCAACCCCCTGCAGGTGACCACGATTGATGGCAGGGAGTTGTTGGGAGGAGGAGTCCGCTTGCAGACTGTCCCAATGATAATGAGGGTGGCAAGGCACACAGAACTGATAGCGTTTAATGTGGCCACCCTGGGAGGCGCTCCCATTATTTTGGGAATGAGCTGGCTAGCTCTACATGATCCGCTGGTTGGCTGGCATCAAAGAGTGGTGTCCTTTGGTTCAGCACATTGCCTAGAACACTGCAAAGGGGAGAAGGGTTCAGTAGGGGTCCAAGCCACCCTAGCAGGGACTGAAGTAATGGGGAAGGTGAAGGTACCACCACAGTATGCAGATCTCAGCGACGTGTTCAGTGAGAAGGAAGCTGACCAACTACCACCTCATAGACCCTTTGATTGTCAGATCAATTTACTCCCTGGAGCACAGCTTCCCGTGGGCAAGGTGTATGCCATGTCAGACAGGGAAATGCAGGAGTTGCGAGGGTTCATTGACAAGAACCTGAAGAGAGGCTTCATCAGAGAGTCCAAAGCAGCAGGGGGGAGCCCAGTGTTCTTTGTGGACAAAAAAAATGCGGACAAGCCGAGACTTGTATGTGATTTTAGGCGGCTGAATGCAGTGACTGAACCGGTGGCGTTCCCTATGCCCAGAATTGATGATATTTTGAACATGGTGAGGAAGGGAAAGATTTTCACAAAGCTGGATCTAAGGGGGGCGTACAACCTGATACGCATAAGGAAAGGGGATGAATGGAAAACCACCATGTTTACCCCTTTGGGGGCGTTTGAATACCTCGTTATGCCATTTGGATTACAAGCAGGCTCCGCGTGTTTTCAATCTTTTATGAACCACGTGCTGGGCCCTTTGCTCTACAAGAATTGCGTTGCCTTTCTAGATGATGTGTTGGTGTATTCTGAGAATGAGGAGCAACATGTGAGAGACGTCAGAGAAGTGTTGAGCAGACTGCAAGCCAACAGGCTGTGGGTCAAACTGGAGAAGTGTCGGTTCCATACCAAGGAGGTGGAATTCCTGGGGTACCGCCTGTCAGACAAGGGATTGGCCATGGATCCCGGCAAGGTACAGGCAGTGCTGGAATGGAAAACACCCAAAACCAAGAAGGATGTGCAGAGGTTCCTAGGGTTTGGAAACTTTTATCGTAAGTTCATCCGCAACTTCGCCCATCTGACGGCGCCCATCACTGACTGTCTCAGCAGTAAGAAGAAGTTTGTATGGACGGCGGAGGCGGAGCGAGCGTTTGAGGAACTGAAAAGGGCCTTCGCCTCTGAAGAACAACTTCTGCATGTGGATTTACGAAAGAAGCTAAGGGTGGAAACAGACGCATCTGACAGAGCCATAGGGGCGGTGCTTCTTCTGCAGCCGGGGAAGGAGGAGTCGGAGTGGCGTCCGTGTGCCTTCTTCTCGCGGAAGCTGAACAAATCCGAGAGGAACTACACGGTGTACGACCGAGAACTGCTTGCTATTCATGAGGCGTTCCGGAGATGGAGGCATCTGCTGGTTGGTGCACAACATAAAGTGCAAGTGTGCACGGACCATAAAAATCTAGAGTACTGGAGAACGGCGCGAGTGCTCAACCAAAGGCAGTTGAGATGGGCCCAAGAGTTCTCCAAATTTAACTTTGAGATTTGTTATGTGCCAGGCCCAGAGAATGTTAGGGCGGACGCTCTCTCACGCAAACCTGAATATTTGGAGGGGGAGGGAGCACCCGAAGAAACCCATATCATTCCAGAGGACCGCTGGGTGTGTGGGGCGACTTTGGTGGGGCAAAGGGAATTGGTAGAGGGTACGGTGCAGGATGCATACGCCCAGGGGAAACTCAGGGATCTCAGAGGGGAGGAAGACAAACCCGGTGGTTTTGAGGAGAGAAATGGGGCATTGTATTATAAGGGAGCGTTATATATACCTGAAGGGGAATTGAGGGAGAAAGTACTCAAGCAGCTGCACGATAGCCCCACAGCAGGGCACTTTGGGCAACACAAAACCATGTGGCTGGTTACCAGGGAATTTTGGTGGCCCAAGGTCAGGGAAGATGTGCGGGAGTATGTGAGAGGGTGTGAACAATGCCAAAGAGCCAAGGGGGAGAGGCAGGCGCCGGCTGGTTTATTAGAACCACTGCCCACACCTGAGAGACCGTGGGAAGCAGTGGCAATAGATTTCATGACTGATCTGCCAAGGTCTAGAGGGAAAACAGCCATCATGGTTGTAGTAGACCTGTTAACTAAAATGGCCCACTTCATAGCCTGCTCACATGCGGTTACAGCAGAAGAAACCGCCAAATTGTTTGTAGAGAATGTGTTTAGGTTGCATGGCGCCCCCTTGAGGGTGGTTTCAGACCGAGGGAAACAATTTACTTCCAGGTTCTGGAGGAAGCTCATGAGCTTACTGCATGTAGAGGTTAATTTCTCGACGGCCCGTCATCCTGAAACCAACGGGCAGGCGGAAAGAGCAAATGGGGTTCTCCAACAATATTTGAGGTGTTATGTTAATGACAGGGAGAATGATTGGGTGGAGAAGCTGGCGTTGGCAGAATTTGCCTACAACAATGCAGAGAACGTGTCCACGGGGATGAGCCCCTTTTTGGCCAATCACGGGTGCCATCCCAGAGCCTTCCCAGGGGGGGAGGGGGAGAACTGGAGCGTTCCAGCTGCAGAACAGTTCGTGGAAGAAATGGAAGCGATCCATCGCCAGCTCCAACTCAACTTAAACAGGGCTAAGGAGGAATATAAGAGGCAAGCAGACAAAAACAGAAGGGAAGGTGAAAGCATCAGGGTGGGGGACCAGGTGTGGCTGTCTACCCAAGGGTTGCCATTCAAAGGAGGTTGTAAGAAATTAAGACCCAAAAGGCTGGGTCCATTTGAAGTCATACAGCAGGTCAATCCAGTGGCTTTCAGGCTCCGGTTACCGAACCACATGAAGCTGCACCCAGTTTTTCACAGGTCGTTGCTGTCACCGTATAGAGGAGACAGTGAGGGGAGGGTCACTAGGGGACCAGCAATGGAGGAGAAGGAACACAGCTACCATGTAGCAGAGATCCTCGATTCCAGGTGGAAGGGAGATCAAGTAGAGTATTTGGTAATGTGGGAAGGGGAACCGGAGTCGGAAAACACCTGGGTTAGGGCAGAGGATGTCAATGACGAGGTTTTAATAGAGACTTTTCATCAGAGGTTCCCACGTAAACCTCAGCCTGTAGCGAGGTTCCGAAGGGAATACTTTGCCACCACCGACGAGGAAGAGGAGTTGGAGGGGTTCCCAGATTCTGAAGAGGAGGAGGATTCAGCTGGCCAGGACGACGATCGATGGAGAGAATTGTTCGAGACGTCAGAAGATGAGGAAGATTCGTTTCGGGGTTTTAGCCCTTCACCTCCCAGGGGGGAGGAATTGGGAGGGGGTGAGGGGGGCCCTGGAGGGGAAGTGGATGTCAGGGAACTGCCATCAGAGCATCAGGTGGTGGAGGGACTCAGGCAGGATGAAAGAGACTCAACTGCTGAAGCAGGGACCAGCAGGGGGAGGAGTGATTCTCTGAGGGAATGTGAGCAGGAGGGAGGGCTCAGGGACGCTTCCAGCGAAAATAGTGGGGAGGTATCTGAGTCTCACATAGGGAGACCCATACCTCGCAGGAAACTGTCACGCCGTGAGTCCAGGAGACGCGTTTCCGTTAAGGAACTTCTTTGCTGGAAACGCTTCCGCAGGCAGCCACTGTCGGACTCTACTAGTGACTAGAGCAGACATGTCTGAGGAGCTCCGTCACACACAGAGGTTTGTGGGGGCACACAAACTCTGAGGGAGCACGTTTTCACGCACAAGCAGCTAATCAAACCCTCACAAATGTCTACTCTGACTGGCAGGAATTTCTAAGGGACAGTCCTCTTATTGAAGGAGTTTTCTATTTAAAGTGATATGTACTGTCCAAGCCAGGGGTCAGCAAACTTTTTCAGCAGGGGGCTGGTCCACTGTCCCTCAGACCTTGTGGGGGGGCCGGACTATATTTTTTTGGGGGGAAATGAACAAATTCCTATGCTCCACAACAACCCAGAGATGCATTTTAAATAAAAGCACACATTCTACTCATGTAAAAACACCAGGCAGGTCTCACAAATAACCCAGAGATGCATTTTAAATAAAAGGACACATTCTACTCATGTAAATGTACGCTGATTCCTGGACTGTCCGTGGGCCAGATTTAGAAGATGATTGGGCCAGATCTGGGCCCCGGGCCTTAGTTTGCCTACCCATGGTCCAAGTCCTTGTGCAAGAATCACTGAATAGACACACACAGCTCACCCGGTCACAGCCTTGTTCCACACTAAGGTGAGATGTATTGCATTTCTATTTAAATTATAGCCTTTATTTCTAATTTGGTTGGTGAAACTGGTCGCCACTGGGGGCATAGACAAAAAAAAATCCATGCTGTTTCCTTGGTGCCCCTGGTCTATCAGCTCCTGGGAGGCATGTTCTGTGGCCACTACTTCCACAGGTAACTGTCAAGGGAGGTGGCCTAAGGGTGATGGGAAAGCCAAGGGGGTGATGGCACTGCTGCTGCCCAGGCACCTCTCTGACTCATGCCATCCCAGGGCTCTCCCGACATTCAGTGTAACAACTCACAACCTGCTATACTTGACAGGAGGCTCGTTGCTGTAGCCTAGTTAGGTTGTAAAAGAGGGCAGTGCTCCGTGCGGCTTATCAGTCCCAAGTCAGTGTTGTTGAGAATTTGCCCCGTTGAACTTGGAGAGAGTTGCTTTACCCAGTAAGTATGGATAGGGATTGGTTGTTAAGGAGTTACAGTGCATTTCTAGTCATCAAGTAAATGAATTTAATGGGGCTAGGATGGCAGCCTTGGTGCTATCGAACAGATTGTGCCCATGTAAACATTACAAGTTTGATTGCTTGCAAAGAAGGCGGCAACCATGTACCTGCTTATTGGGGCAGATTGGCTGTGAGGTGTTAAGAAAGAGTCTAAGCTCTCGGATTCTGCCAGTCATTTCCGTCAATTCCATGTAGTCCATCACCTTCATCTGCCATTCTTCCAGAGTGGGTAGATCTTGTGTCTTCCAATACTTTGCAATAAGTATTCTTGCTGCTGTTGTGGCATACATAAAAAAAGTTCTGTCCTTTTTTGGCACCATTTGGCCGACCATGCCCAGGAGAAAGGCCTCTGGTTTCTTCAGAAAGGTATATTTAAATACCCTTTTCATTTCATTATAAATCATCTCCCAAAAAGCCTTAATCCTTGGGCACGTCCACCAAAGGTGAAAGAATGTACCTTCAGTTTCTTTACATTTCCAACATTTATTATCGGGCAAATGATAGATTTTTGCAAGCTTGACTGGTGTCATGTACCACCTGTATATCATTTTCATAATATTCTCTCTTAAGGCATTACATGCCATGAATTTCATACCTGTGGTCCAGGGAGAAGAGTCAGTGGAAGAAGATTGGAAAAAATTTAAAGACTATTTACAGAAATATTGCAAAATTAATGAATGTTAGAATGATGTCAGAATGAAGTTAAGTGGTTTAAGCAGCAATGTTATAAAGGTGTATGTAAAAATGGATTGTTAACAGGTGAGAATCCAAAGTTATAATATATTATGTTAAAGGACTAAGATAAAAACAAAGAGGGAAAGAAATTGCTGAATTAACTAACTGAATTGGAATACAAAAAAGGGAGGTGCGAGGAGGTCAGGGAAACAAGGAAATGAATGTAAGGTATGGAAAGACTGATGTATTTTTTTAAGTGGGTTTTTTTGTATTTTCTATTTTTTCTTTTATTTTTACTCTTGTCTTTCTTTTTCTTCTTTTCTTTAATTCATGTAATTCTTTTCTTTGAAACCTTAATAAATATCATTTATAAAAAAAAGAAAGAGTCTAAGCTCAGGGCAGTTCTCCAGCGACCACCTTTTGCTGCCTTTCCTCCTGTGCCTTCAGCACCTGGTTCAGCAAACCAGGCAGATGAGAGACGGTGGATCAAGGATACCCCCTAGGCTATGTTCCTAGCATGCATTCAGCCAGAGAACCCCATGCTGGGACACACCAGCCCCCAACAAACCTTCACATCCACATGGAGCGTTTAATCAATGGAATTAAAGCATGCACAACTAAATCAAAACTAACTAATTTCATTTGAGCAGTAATTTTTAGCCAAATAATGGGGCTATTGTGGTGAAGTGATTTGGGGGGGAGGGAGAGAGGGGAACCCAGTTCCTTGGTAAGGGCACAAGGGACCCTAGATATACCTCTGCTACCACCTCGTACATAGCCAACAGAGGTAATCTAGTTATCATTTTAAAAAAGGAAGCGAAAGGAGGAAGTGAAACGAGAAAAAACACCAAAGTGAAAATGAAGGAGGCCTGAGCGTGCATCCGAAAGGCAGCGAATGCCTTGGGGTCACGCTTCATGTTACTGCTTTGGAGTGACCCCTTGATTAGAGGTTCTGTTTCCAAAGGATTTCCTTTGGTTAAGGAGCAGGGGGAGGGAGAACGATAACCTTCCATTAAGAGTTAAGATCTTTTTCAAAACACAGCTCACTCAGGTTTTCATCTGACACCAACAGAGGCAGAGCTTGGCCTCCTTTGGAACAATGGGAACCATGGATCCAACAGCGCCATAAAAAGGATGTATTCACTTAGAGGCATGACATCCTGAATGCCTCTGGACTAGAGGGTTGTTGTTGTTGTTGTTGTTGTTGTTGTTGTTGTTGTTGTTGTTGTTGTTGTTGTTGTTGTTGTTTGCCGCTCTTCATCAGCTGGTCCCAGCTTACAGCAATTTAAAATTCAGATTTTAACTCAGTGAAAACAAACCACAGCCATAGGAATAGGGTGGGCCCCAAAACTATACATCTCAGGTGTCAAAGGTCAGGGTCAAGAGCTGTGTCTTCAGCATTCGCTGAAAACTAGGCAGTGACAAAGCCAGACACGCTTCTTTGGGGAGGGCATTCCACAACTTAGGGGCTGCCACAGATAATGCCCTCTCCCTGGCACCTCCACCTCCATATTTCTGAACTACCAAGAGGGTCCCTCCCCTCTGGTGATCTTAACACTCGGGGAGGGTTGATAGGGAAGGAGGCAGTCTTTCAAGCATCAAGGGCCCCTTAGCCTCAGCCTAGGCTCACATGATTAATCTGCTTTCCCAGGAACTGAAACTTGCCTTTTCTGGACCAATGTTCTGTTTATACCCTGTGGGCTGACAGCCATGCTCTACCTCCACTGTCAGAGGCAGTAGGTCTCTGAATGCAAGTGGGGGAAATGCTGTTGCACTCAGGTCCTGCTTACAGGCTTCCCAGAGGTATCTGGTTGGCCACTGAAAACAGGATGTTGGACTCAATGGGCCTCTGGACTGATCCAGAGTAATTTATGTTCTCATTTTCTTGTGTTCTTAGTGCAGGAACTTTGAACCTGTGGCTTGCCAAAGGCTGCTGAACTATAACTCCCATCAGCCCAGGCAAGTACTTCCAATAGCCAGGGATGATGAGAGCTGCAGTTCAGCAACATCCGAAGGGCGAAAGGCTCCTCACACCTTTCTTAGCCTGCTCCTTTCTTGGAACCCAATATCCTGGGGCAAAACTCTGCCAAGATCAGACAATTAGTCTTACCTAACCCCCCCCCCTCATACTTTGCCTTCCCTTGAAATTTATTGGGATGTTTTGCCCAAACAGGAGATTTAAAATTTGTCTCTCATCAACTTCCTGTCACTCCTGGATAAGAACGACCTTTTCTTGTGCAGCACACCTTCTTATGATGCTTATGTGAATACTACTACTACTACTACTACTACTACTAATAATAATAATAATAATAATATAATACCCAATCTGGGGCTCCCTGTGCCATTAACTTCTGAGCCCCATTAACTGGTCAAGACATCAATCACAGAGACAGCGACGTCAGGGCTGGCGGCAAGTGGGGAGACACTGAGGACTGGCGCAACTAGGCCCTGTTTGCTGCACAACCCTAAATGTTTGCATGTGTTGCTCGCTTTCTTCCAATTTCAAGATGATTTAAAGCCTGCAGAATATTGATTTCCTCGCCTCTTGTAATTGGAGAGATAAAGCAAGCTAAGCAAAGACAGAAGTGGTGTTCCTGCTGAGCGCCCCACTTTCTCCTAACCTAAATAGGTGGAGGCTTGCAAGAAAGGAAGTCAGAGAATTCCAATGAAAAGAGAAAAGGAAGTGGGCACTGCAGTTTGCAGGTTTGTTTCTGGTCAGGAATGGAAATCAGTCAAGCGAGTGGTTGGTATTGGTTAAAGCTGCTGCTGTTTTCTAAGTCGGCAAATGAAGCTTAACTAAGGTTTTAAAAATCAAAGGCAACACCTTAAATTGGATTTGGGGAGACATGCTGGCAGACCAGTGGAGCTGGTCATCAGCAATGCTGACCACCTAAACCCCATCAGGAAACTGGCAACCATATTTTTGACCAGCTGACATTTCCGAAAGCCGTTCTCAGGCCGAAGTCTTTCCTGGCAATGCTACTTTGAGCTGGAGATAACAGAGATGGAACCTGGGAACTCCTGCATATGAAGAAGGCGCTTTGCTGCTCAACGATGGGCCTGCCTTCTGAATGAATGCTGCAAAGATGGCCCAGGAATGTCAACGCTGACGGGCAGCAGCCTTGAGAACCTTAACTCAGGGGTGGTAAGCCCCAGCCCTGAGGGTAACATGCAGACCCCAGACCTCTCTGCCTGGGCCTTGGGACTCTCTCCACACCACACCCCTCCCCAGGCCACACCCCTCACTGACCATGTTCGTGCCTGGCTGGAATGTGTCCTTGAACTCTGGTCATGCCTTTTGCTTGCTTGGGTGGAGAAGAGGGAGGGATGAAGGAGTATGTGTAGGAAATGAGCCTACCATACAAAGATAAACCTCATGTATCCACCCACTTTGGCCTCTACCGCTGTCCATCACTAGTATATGGCCCTCACAAGCTTGCCCAGAAGGGAATGTGGCCCTCAGTTTGCAAAAGGTTCCCACCCCTGCTTTAACTAGACTGAAAACCAAGCCTGCTGCATTTTGAACCTCCTTAGCTCCCTCCAGACACTCCAACAAATTCAAGGATTTCCATTATTGTGAACAACCGAGGGGCGCGCGATGGGGAATGGGTCAAATCCCCTCCCTCCCCCGGTCACTGTTTCTTAGATTAGCTCCATGTCGCCTGAATGAAGCCACTGTCTGCAACAACCACCCTCCTTGATACCATCCAGGTAATTACTGGTTCAGGTGAAGGATTTCAGGGCATCTTAATTACACATCCCTGCAGCCAACCAGGACCCTGCGGGCAGCGGCTCTTACCAGCGCAGCCTACTTATTCGCGACGCCAGGCCTCCCCTGGCCCTCTCAACGCCAGTAATAGGAAACCGGTGGCCGTTCGGGCCTGTCAAGCAGTTGCCGGCGGCGATAAGGGCCGCGCGGGAATTCCCCAACGCCGCCAGCTCCCATCGGCTGGCTGCATTCACACATCTCTGCTACCTGAGTAGAGCTGCGCTCTGCGGCTCCCGGGCAGCACTTCAAGTGACTCTACAACGTTTGGGGATAAATATTTGATGGTGCCTGAGAGGGAAAGGGAAGCTGAACACGCTGATGCAGGCAAGAGGTGTTCGTGAAACTGAGAGACAGCGACAGAGAGAGAGAGATGGACCCAGAAAGCAGTGCAGCCTCCAGTCTGGCCCATAGGGCTGTGTCCATTGGCCACTGATAGGCCTGAATCACAGACCTTTGGGGAGCTGGGCCAAAACCGTGCAGCCAGTTCTGTCTCTTTGCAGGAGCATCATTGTGTTATGATGTCAGCTTTTGCTCCACAGCTCCCCCTGTGATTGGTGCCTGCCTTTTCCTGTCCCCTACGTACATCTTCCACTTCCTGTTCACTGGAACCAGCCTCTTCCCTTCCCTTAATCCATACACCCTCCAAGTGTCCCCATTTTCGAGGGACAGTCTTGGATTTATAGAAGCTGTCCTGGTTTCTGATTTGATCCCAGAACGTCCTGAGTTTCCTTAGGTCGTCCCTATTTTCATCAGAGAAATGTTGGAGGGTATGGAGTTATGCGACCCCTGAGCCAAGGAGATAAGTAACTATACAGCCTTCAGAAGGCATCCCTGCATATGGAAGTTTTTTAATGTTTAATGTTTTATTATGTTTTTATATAGGTTGGAAGCTGCTCAGAGTACCTGGGGCAAGCCAGTCATATGGGTGGGATATTATTATTATTATTATTATTATTATTATTATTATTATTATTATTATTATTATTATTGATGTTGATGTAGGAAGTCCCTATTTTCATCAGAGAAATGTTGGTGGGTATGTATCTGTGTAACTCCCTCTGCCTGTCTGCCATCTTTGGCCTGGTCCACACACGCCAGAGAATTTAGGTGGGGAACAGGTGGGCTGAGACTTGAGGTGGCAAACTGGGGCCAGACTGAAAATGCTAGAATCGTCTCCCCCACCGCATGCTTTGCCACAAGAGAGAAAGACTCTGTTGCAAAAGGGAAAATAGCACAGCAAGGGACAGGCAGGAATCCACACCCCTTCTTTTGTTCGTAGTTATTCAAAAATGACATCTCCCACCCCTGTGTTTGAAGTGGTACAAACCACTCCACCACCTCATTCTGCTGAACGTACAGATCAGACCTCTGTTTGCACATGAAAGGAGCAAACAAAGCTCATAGCCTTTGTTCCACACTCTGCCCCTGCCTCTCCCTGCTACACTCTCCTGACTCTGCAAGCTTTCCCCTTGTTCTCCAGCCTGGTCGGTCTTTGCTTCCTGCTCCTTTCTCACCTTACCCACCTGGGTTGCCTTTCTGGGAACTAATATTGGCCTGCTGCTTAGCCCAATGATTTTGCCTTGCCTTTTGGCTATGTATGCCTCAGCCTAACCTCACATTGAATTCTTCTAGTGCAGCCTTCTCCAAGCTGGCCATGTCCTGATGCTTTTGGACTCCAACTCCCATCAGCCCCAGCCAGTGTGGCCAATGGTCAGGGATGATGAGAGGAGTCCACGATGTCTGGAGGGCTGTGCTAATGTATGACTTGTTGATTCTCTGTTCACTTTTCCATTCCAGATTTGATCCCAAAGGAGTTCTAATCTTACAACGAGAATAAAGTGTGCAAATCGAGCTCATTATCATACCCACTTCCTTAATGTGAGTGGCCATGGCAGCTGTTTGGCTGTGCGTGTGCCCACAATCCCATGCAGATAGCATAGGAATTTGCAGTCATACCTCATGTTGCGTCTGCTTCAGGTTACATGTTTTCGTGTTATGTCCCACAGCAGCCCACTAGTACTGGAACGGGTTACTTCCGGATTTCGCCGCTCGCACATGCACAGAAGCGCTAAATCGTGCCATGCGCATGTGCAGACGCGGCACTTCAGCTTGCGTCAGTTCCGTGTTATGGATGGGCCTCCGGAATGCATCCCATCCGTAACACGAGGTTCCATTGTACTAGGCAGCTGCAGGCAAACTATTATTTCAGCCTTCAACAACATGGGGCCTCCAGATGTTCTGGACTACAACTCCCATCAGCTCATCCGATCCTAAAAGCTGTTTGACAATCCCCAGGGAGGTTCGTCTGACGCCTAAGCCAAGTGAAAATGTTCCCCTTCAGCTTCTCTTAAATGTGTTTGTGGGAGGGGGGTGTTATCGGTTTGTTTTTGCTCTAACTATTTATTTGTGCTTTTATTCTGTGTTTTCATCTTGTCAACTGCCCTGAGATCTTCACGTGAAGGGTGATATATAAATTTAATAAATACAATAAATAAATTTTGGAAACATCCTTTTTATCAGAGCAACTGATGAAGGCGGAAGAAGAAATGTTTTGCTATAATAATTTAACATTTCTGTTTTGTTAGTCAACCTCACCAGCTGATGTGGAAATGTGGGGGACTGAACTAAAGAGTGGGAAAATGCAAGAAAATGAGATTGCCAGATTCTCCTACCCCTCACATCCTCAGTGGCTCAATCCTCAGCGGCTCCCTCAATGTGCGCAGGTCAGTAAGGGAGGAGGAACATCAGTGAAAGACAGTTTGCCCTCTATTACTGACCTCCTCCTGCAAGAAGAGGGTCCTGGGCTGGTTGTAGGGCAGGCCCATGCAGAACAGCTCAAGAGGGTGGCTCAGCCGGCTAGCCAACCACCCTCTGTGAATGGAGTGTGCACCCTGGGACACTTCCCAAAGCCCTTTGCAGCACAGTGCTGTGAAACAAAGGCAGAATAATTCCTCAGCCATAGATCAGTGTAGAAAGGATTCCCTGGAGCCACTGCTCTAAGGCATTATAGAAACATTTACAACAACAACAACAACAACAACATAATTACTGTGAACTTAACAGAACATACATACAACTGCAGTGACTCCCATGATCTCCTCTCTCTCGCACACAAATCCTCTCTCTGTCTTTCTCTCTTTCTCTCTCTCCTATCAGGACTGCTAAGAGCTAGGCACTGTGCTTTTTTTTTGGTAAAATCCTAAATTTGGAAACCTGGCATTTTGTCTTTGTCAATCTGGAGCAGCATCTGGAATTTCCGTGCCTCTCCTTCCTCCGGGGGATATACTTCCCCTGATGTACATTAATCTTCCATTTAAAGCTGCATCCCCCCTCAAAAGGCCACCACCCCTCCCTGATTTTATGCAGGCGACCTCCCCTCCAACAACAGCTCACATTTACCTCCTTAAGGATACAGAAATGCTCTGCATAATCTTTGCGCGCATTTCCATTACCCGCGCACGGTTTGGGGTTGCTTTGCGATCACCACATTAAGTGGCAGAATTTAATTTATTATCCTGAAGCCCCCAAATGCATCGGAACACTCTGCTTCCCGCAGTACCAATTTTCTTGCTTTGTGATCACCTCCAAGGGCTATTTCCTTCACCCACCCCTTGCCCCCCCAACGGTGGCGTTTCCTTAACAAGATTTTACTAGTGTACATTTTTGATGCTATCGTTTCTGTCACTTATCCAGGGCCATAACAACATTTCGAGCCAAGCAGGGGACAGCCGTGGCGCCGAGCTGCTGACTCGTCCACAAATTGAGCCCTGCCTCATGACCCTAGGAAAGCCAAGGCTCCTCCTACGCATACACACAACTTCAGAGCTGCCACTGTGTTTCAGGAGGACAAAATCCTAAGCAGCATTTTATCCCCCCCCCCCATATCTTGGGCCATCATTTTGGCCAACTATCTCTTCTGTGTGTGTGTGTGTGTGTGTGTGTGTGTGTGTGTGTGAGAGAGAGAGAGAGAGAGAGAGAGAGAGAGACAGACAGACAGACAGACAGACAGACAGACAGTGACAGAGAGTGACAGAGAGTGACAGAGAGTGACAGAGAGTGACAGAGAATTAATCTATATGAATATTTTGGTGTTATTCAGAATAGAAGGATTTCTTCTCATGATGCACAAAGTATGGAATTTCTTCCTACGAGAGGGGCCACCAACTTGGAAGACTTAAAAAAAGGATTGGACAAATTCATGAAGGATAAGGTTATCAATAGCTAGCATCCATGATGGATATGATCTTCCTCCACTCTTGGAGGCTGTATGTCTCTGAATAACAGTTGCTGGAAACAATATAGGCCACTTGCCTGATCCAGCAGGGCTTTTCTTACCTTCTTACTGGCTGCTCAGCTGTGTTCTAGGGTACCCTGTGGCTCCTTGGGAGTTTTCCAGTAAGAACACTGATAACAGCAGTCAAGCTGGCCTGAAAGACAGGCTGTCTGAATAGTACCAACTGTCCCTTGGGATGTGCAGAGTGTTGGGTCTGCACAGACTCCCTGTGAGGCACACCCAAGTGGGTCCCCTTATACTTCCCAGAATCCTCTGCCACCCAGCTGCACAAACCCTGCTACTGCCCAGGACCTGGCAGACGTTGCTAGACTACAATTCCCATCACCCCTGACCTTTGGCTACGCTGGATGGGGCTGATGGGAGCTGGAGTCCCAACATCTGGAGGTCAATGGGTTTGCAACCCCTGCTCTCTAGACACCACACAAAAACCTTTAGGAGTCTCTTGCTGTAGCCTCGGTCTCCAGAGGCAGTTAAACCATCCACATGTTCTGAATCAGCGATGTGGGCCAAACAGGTTGATGTCACTAGCTTAAACATTTTGCAAGAGCCATTCTCCCTCTCACCACCACCACCACCTGCCCCAACTCCAGCTGCAATGTCAATATTATCATAATGCAAGACTGCAGTGCCTGGCAGCTCCCATCATTTCTGAAATTCTGCCCGTGAGGCTAGGCCTTTAAATAGCAAGATGCCGAATGCTGAGCCCTTTGAAGGCTGTCACCAGCCCGCCAGTTGAGTGCTTTTACTAGCGCAGTGTTTGTTTATACAGACTTGACAGACGGGACTGTTTGCACAGCTAGATTTCACAATGCAACAAGGCAGGTGACACGTGGCACACCCCTTCAAAGACATGTGTATGTGTGTGTGCATAGCCCACCTTGTATTCTATCTAATGGTGGAATCCATGCATGAGTACGTAAGAAGGCCCACCCAGTCCAAAGTCCTGTTCTCACACTAGCCACCTGGATGCCTGTGAGAAGCCCACAAGCCGAACCCAAGAACAAAAGCGTTTTCCTTTCCTGTGGTTTCCAGCAATTGGCATTCATAAATCTGAGCATCAAAGATGCAAGGCTGGGTTAACCTTGAAATTATTAGAGGTACTGATGTGTATATTTGTATTTTGAACCAGGGTCTCCAGCATCTTACCCCGCTGTGCTATTGGCACTCTGGTCCCTCAGCAAACCAGACTAGGCTCTGTGGCTAAAGGGCACAGGAAGCAGAGTCAGACCATTCCACTCTAGTAGAATCAGTGTCTACATGGTCTCAGGCAGGAGAAACCTGACCTGCAGAGCCTAGGAACTGAACCTGGGACCTTTTGTGTGCAAAACAAGAGATCAAAAACCAATCGAGGGGTGACAGGTTTCTAGACAAACTTTCCAGCCAAGCCAGTTCTTCAGGCTGAGTGACTTCTCACATGGAGGAGCCAAGCAGGCTTTGTGGCTGTGCCTTGCCCTGCCCTGCCTGATCCCACATATGACCTCCAGCCTATCTGTGGTCACTTCTCCTTGTCTCAGGCCCATTTGGCCATCTCCTACCTATGTTGGAGTCAGATCCTGTGGCAAAGACAGGCACCAGGCTTGACAGGTACAATCAATATAGGTATTTGTCAGCCTAGAAGAGCCCTTCTGGATCAGGCCAAAAGGGAGTCCAGCACCCTATTTTCAGAATGGCCAACCAGTTGCCTATGGGAAGCCCACAGGCAGGATTTGAGAGGAACAACCTCTCTTCACCTCTGAGAGGAGGCATGGCTGGGAAGGGTACGTGGCCTGGAGGGTGCCCTGAGGGCCAGATAGAGAGACTTGGAGGGCCGCATTCACCCCCTGTGGCTGAGGTTCCCCCACCCATGCACTACTTCATTTCTTGCTCTGCTTCTGCTTGTTTCAAGTCACACCTGCCCAGCTGCTGGGGCAACAGAGTGCCATTCAACAAGGTTTGATGCACAGTAGACCCGCTGAATTTAATGAGCATGGATAAGTTAGGTCCATTAACTTCAACAGGTCAACTCTGAGTGAAACCTAGTTGGGTAGCGCTGCCGGTATGTGCCCTGCCTGGTTCCCCTCTCCTGTTTTTAAAGAAAGCGGCAGGCTCTAGAAGCCACAATGTTAATTTCCCCTAATACTCTCTATGTAGTGTCACTGTAAGGCAGAGCTTTCCAAACTTTTCATGTCAGTGACACACATTTTAGACATGCATCATTTCACGACACAGTCATTCAGTTTTACTGGCAAACCAGAGGTTAATCTAACCCCTTTCCAGCCCTGGGAGTAGTGCAGGGAGAGTTCACGCGATACACCTACACTGCAGCCGACACACTAATGTGTCCCAGCACACAGTTTGGAAAGCTCTGCTGTAAGGCATCATGGGAAATTTAAATGGCAGCTCCAGGATCCAGCTATCCACTCCTGCCCATGATTGGGTAAGCAATAGTCAAGTCCTTGACATAGCTGGGGTGGGGCTGATAAGTCCATTTCAGACCTGGAACCAGCTCCTATGCCCAGAACAGTGACCTTCTGGGAAAGGGGTTCCTCTGCAGGCGGGTTGTGTTTCATCTTACATACTTTGAAAATAAAAATGTTTAAGGTTTGGGGCCAGGATGCAAGAGCGCTGCCAGATGTTTGTGAAGCATTGCCTTGGCTCATTTGTCCAATTCCCCTTCAGTGTTCCAGTGCAGGGGCTGCTCTACATGTATATCCATATTCATAATTCAGCAGCTCCTTTTTAATTTTTTTAATTAAAAAAAACCTCTTAACTATCCCCCTGGAATCAGTTATGCCACCATCACATCTCACACAAAGGAAAGAACTGTCCTCCATGCTGGTGGGAGGGGGGAGAGAGGGGAAAGCGAAGGCTATAAAATGTGCTGTAAGATCAATTAAAGATGAAAAACACACACTTGCAACTTTCTGATGGGAAGACCAAGCGATGGGCCTTGATAAGGGAAGGCGCCACTGGAGCCGTATCTCCAAGCAACAGGCAATCAAAGAGCCAGATAAGCATCTTTAGAAGAGCGCAAGAGACTCAGGACGCAACGGGCCATAAGAGAAGAATCACTTCCTGGTTTGGGATGGGTAGTAAAAATTTATGACCTATTAACCCTCTACAAACCTGTACAAATAGAATAAAGAAGCGTGTGTGGAGGGGGACACAACGCATTTTCCAATAAATTGGTCATTGCGAAGAACACAGTGCCATTTTGGCAATCTCAGCAGGAAGTTGGAATATTTACAGTAGAACACGGCGTTACACAGTGGAGGAATGCCATTTGCAATCAAGAAGCTTCTATTCAAAGCTCTGCTTGACCAATTTGCTGCCTTTTAGTAAGCATCAAGGGTTGGTGGGGGGAACCATAGGAAGCTGCCTTATACTGAGTCAGGCCCTATTGACTGGCAGCGACTCTCCAGGGTTTCAAGCACGGGTCCTGGAGATGTGGGGATTGAAACTGGGTCATTCTGCAAGCAAAGCAGATGTTCTACCCCTGACCCACAGTGCTTTGGGTGAGTGAATGATCATCTGCAACAGAGAGGATGAGGAAGAACTCTTCTCCCATGACATCTTGGCCACCCCACCCCCAAAAAAACCCCCTAGACATGACATTGAACTGAGGAAGGGGGAATGCAAGCTAAACAGAGGCACATCATGCAATTATTTCAGTTCCTTGTATTTCAAAAAACTGGGGAATGTGTGGCCTTCCGGACATGGCTGGACTCCAGCTTCCGCCATCCCTGAGCACTGGTCATGCTGGCTGGGGCTGGAGGACCGCAGGTATTGAACCCACTGCTCCGAAGAACATTGTCCTAACTCAGAGGGAACTGCCTCTTCTGAATAGAGGTGTTCTGCCATCTCTCCCACACAGAAGGGAATGTTACTTCTTGGAGCACTGGCCTTCCAGATGTCATTGGATTCCAACTCCCATCATCCATGACCACTGGCAATGCTGGCTGGGTGTCGGAGTCCAACCATATCCAGAAGGCCACCGGTGCCCCAGCTCTACATCAGAAGATTATACCAAAGGGTTCTTGGCAGGGACATACCTAAGAGTCAGCCCAGTTGGCGCCTGCCAATGACGCAGTCTGGGGGTGGGGCGCAAATATTGTGAAGAAAGATGGAGGGAGCTGGTGACTGCCAAGGGTGCAAGGGATGCTGTCAATACAGCTCCTGCCAAGGGCGTAAGAGAGCCAAGGTACACCTCTGGTTCTTGGTGAGTTTTCCCTTCCTTCTGTTGCATGTGCAGATCCAGCTTTGCAGCATGGGTCTTGGATGTCAAATTTCATCCTATGTTGGTTTGTTTTGTTTTTTTAGGGGTGGGGAATTCAGGCACCTTAAAATGAAGCATATTCCAACAATAAGGGAAGCCAGTTAGGCTTGAAAGTGGTGCAAGAGATCCTCAAGGGAATAGTGGCATTTCTGCACATAAATCATTTGAAAATTGCAACTGGCGGTGGCGGTAAAGGACTGAATGGCAGTAGCAAGAAACCACAGTAGCAGAGATGGCTCTTGTGCCCGGGTTCTGCTTGTGGGCTTCCCATGGGGCCACCGGGCTGGTCACTGTGAGGACAGGATGCTGGGCTAGATGGGCCCCCTTTGGCCTGATCCAGCTGCAGAGCTCTTCTTATGTTCTCACCGAAGAAGGTTGTCAAGAAGGGGCAGTGAAGAGTGTGGCCTGGAGGGAGCCTTGAGGGCCAAATCCTGGGAGGCTGCATTCAGACTCTGGGCCTGGTGTCCCTCCTCCCTGAACTACAACGACACCAATGTCCATTGTGTAACTCGCACCTTATCCCATGAGCTGCCGGCTTAGAGCAGCTGCCCAGACGGTTAGGCCATTCACGATTCAAAACACTAGACTAAAAAGTAATTATTAAAACATTTCAATAAATACACTTGGCAGCTTGTGTGATGCCTGGATTAAAACTTTGCTTCTATAGAAAGGAGAGAGAGAGAGAGGAGAGGAGGGGGGATTGGGAGCCCCCCCTCCACTCCCCTTTAAACAACTTTCACAAATCAATTTTCTCTATGTGTTTCAGTTTCCTTTGACAGTTTAAACCTCAATCCAATCAGCAGTCTCCAGGGATTTCCGAATCACTAAAGATTAAAATCCTCCTCAAGCCCCAAGTGTTTTTGCTAATGCTGTGTGTTTAATAACTCCACTTGTGAGAGATTTTGCTGGAGAAAATCCGGCGGTGCTGAACCCTTCGAAAGCTATACAGCTGAATTAAAATGTAAGGCTGTGCTGTCCTTCTCTCTGGACGAATATGGTAAAGGCGCGGCCACGAATCACGGAAGCTGGTCCGGGGCTGAGCTACCCCACAAGCTCTCTCATGCACTGAACCCGGGCAGAGTGGGACCAAATTCAGGCAGAGAGCATCTTGCTTATAACACTATGGAAGACATTAAGAGCAACCAAAGCACTGAGCCACGGAAGAGTTGCTAGGATCAGGTTAAGAAATTAAAAGGGGGAGGGAACAGAACACAGCATTTACTATGGGAGGAGGTCAACAGCTCAGTTTTAAATGCACATTATCTTTTCTCTGCTTCATACAACTATAGGCATTGTGCTCAAATTGTTAACAACTGGTTTCTGGCTAAGGGCCCCTCCAGACTGGTGGTTTGTTTGGGGGTGTATTCTGCAGCATGCCATTAAGACATTAATAGTACATGAGCAGTGGATTTATCCTGGACCATCCACACATCACTCTGCTTTATTTTTTCCGCGATGCTGCCTCAATGTTATTGTCCTATTGCAACAAAAGCAGGACACCCCAGAAACAACAACACCCCCAAGCATTTTCAGTATAAAAAGTTGCAGGATTTCAGCAGGAAGTGACAGGTCATGCACCGATTGGAAACGGAACAGGATGTCTGCCTTGAAACGTTTGCAGGTGCAAACAACACTGAAGGTGAGACGGCATATAACCACCCCGAAACTGCCACAAGCACAAATCATCGTGAATGCACAATAGGAATGGATGGCTGGAGAGACACTGTCTCAGAATGATAGGGGGAAACACACACACACAAAAAGCAGAGGCAAAGATGTTGTCTATTCCATCCGTTCTCCATATCTTGTAGAAGTAACTTTATAGCATGGGTGCCTAATGTGTAGCCCTCCAGATGCTGCTGAACTACAACACCCATCATGCCCAGCCAGCATGGCCAATATTCAGGGACAATGGGAGCAGCAGTCTAACATCATCTGATCAGCCACCTCTGCTTTAGAGATCAAATGAAATAAGACGTAAGGAGATGACATTGCTCTTTTCCAACCAAGCTCTGTATTTAAGTCAATCAGGTGTTGATCAGGACCTGGCTGACTGATCACAACCACCCCCGCTTTCATTCTGCTTCCAAAATATGACAACTACTCCTGACCCAGGAAGGGGGGAAACAGACCCAGCTAATTCTGCCCTGAAAGTTGTGGTGGCGGCCACAGCTCCTACATTCCGTCAAGACGTCCCAGAGAGTCCTGCCCACCAATTGGGCGCTGTCCTCCAGTCACATGGTCACAAACATGGCTCCTAGCATCTCCCTCAGTCTCACCTTCCTCCCTGAACTACCATACACCTTCATTCATCAGTGAAAGCAAAGCTTCTTGTCTTTCACAAGACTATCACCCGGAGGGCGGGAAACAACTCTTCCAAGTTCACTCTACAGCCACGAAAGGTTGAGGAGCAGTAATTCAGCGCACAACTGATAACAGGCACCCTTGAGAAGACCATGCATGTCCATTCATAGGAACGTTCCCTACCTGAGGTAGCATCGGCCGCTGTAGAAATTCCTCGGCGATCAGAAGTTGGACGTGACGACCCTGGCATGCTAACAGGTTCAGAGCGAACAGGCTGGATCCTGCAATGCAAAGTGCAACAGGTGGCTAGATGTAAATGCCGGTTCGTTGAGGAAAAAAGGATAGCAATGCAGAAAGGGTAGCAAGTCAGAAAAGTGCATCAAGTCAGAAAGAGAGAAGTGCTGGTTGACTGTGGTTGCACCCATTACCAGAAAGAGCTGGACTGTGTAACCCCAGAAGACAGCTGTGGTGTCTCAGCAGAGCTTGGCTCATACACAGAGGCACCTTTTCCTCAGAAAGCCTGCTTGTACAACCTGGGAAGGCTCAAGATGCTTTCATGCTCAGGACAGGAACACCCTATGGAGAGCCACTGTGGTGCTGTGGTTAGAGCAGGGGTGGGGAACCTGTGGCCCTCCAAGTGTTGTTGGAGTATAGCCCTCGTAATCTCTGACCCCAGGCCATGCTGGCTGGAGCAGAAGTGAATTGGAGTTCAACAACCTTGGGAGGGCATCAGATTCCTCAGCCCTTGAGGAACTAGGACTGGGGAGGTCACAAAGTTAATTGGATGAGCCTGGACATCATTCATTCATTCATTCATTCTCTGTCTGTCTCTGTCTCTCATCTTCAGCTACCTCACAGGGTTGTTGTGAGGAGAAAGGGGAGGGCTTGAAAGGGGAGGGAAGGTGGGGTATGAATGTAACAAAGAAAGAAATAGGGCACCATTCACAGATTAATTATCCTGCGGAACAATCCATTAGGAAGTCCTTCTGTAAAAGCTTTTCCAAAATGCATTGAAACTGCCTGGCTCCTATTCTGGTGTAGTTCCCATTCTCTGGAATATAAGAACGTAAGAAGCATCTACAGGATCAGGCCAGTGGCCATTCTAATCCAGCAGCCTGTTCTTAGTGGCCAACCAGATACCTTAACGGGAAGCCTGAACATAGGAACTGAGTGCAACGGCACTCTCCCCACTTGTGATTCCCGGCCACTGGCATTCAGAGGCATACTGTCCGACAGTGGGGGTAGAACATAGCCATCATGGCTGGTAGCCTTGTCCTCGATGAATTAGTCTAATCCTCTTCTAAGATCATCCACGTTGGTAGCCATCACTGCCTCTTAATGGGAACTAATTCCTACATGCTATGCGAAAAGGGGCTGGCTTGATCCCACCTAGCTTCCTTGGGTGCCCCAGAGTCCTAGTATTATTGGGGGGGGGGGGAAACCTTTCTCTGTTTTGTGCAGGAGATGTTCCCACTGGATTGTGCTAGCGGCTCAGTTGAACTGTCCGCCTCCTGCTCCTGCCCAAGTCTGCCTTCAGCACCCTCTCAACAGATCTGCCTCCCCTGCTTTTACGATTTTATATATCCATATCAATCCAAATGCATTAGAATGGGGTAGAGAAATCCAGAGAGTACAAGCGAGGTTAAATAAGCGATGTTCTCCTCCACTCAGGTTATGAGTCACTCTAAGAAAGAACAGAAGCCGTGAACCGGCATTCGCTTCTGCTTTGTTATCCCGGGATGTTATCGCTGCTGGCAAAGGAGCATATTTCTACCATATGATTTAGCTGTGCCCGGTAATAACAAAATAATGAAAAACTACGTGTTTTATACACGAGAAGGTTATTCAAGGCATTCCTCGGTTCAGCTTGAGTATCAGAGCAGCGGAGGCTGGTCCATTCAGGGAAAATGGCGCAGGGCCCCACCAAGCTCAGTCTGCCCTCAGCCAGCCGCCATCTGCCTGCCCCCTTACTTAGAACCAGTCAAGCAGGTGGCACTGACCGTCAGTTTCCTCAGTCTCATTGTTGCCCCTTATAGAACACATCAGAAAAGATCATGGGGTAAAACTAGAATTAGTTGCCTCTTCCTGTCATTGGCTCTGGCTCAGCCAATCATTGGCTCTGGCTCCATTGTTGGGCTCCCTGCATCTTACTAGTAGACCTGAAGGAACATCCCTGCCCTCATTGTTCAGCCCGGACACTGAGGTCCAGCTATGAGCGCCTTCTGCCGGTTCCCTCATTGTGAGAAGTGAAGTTACTGGGAACCAGGCAGAGGGCCGTCTTGGCTGTGGCACCCACCCTGTGGAACACCCTCCCATCAGATGTCAAACAGATAAACAATTATATGACTTTTAGAAGATACGAGAAGGCAATCCTGCACAGGGAAGTTTTTAATGGTTGATGTTTTATAGTGTTTTTAACATTTTGTTGGGAGCCGCCCAGAGTGGCTGTGGCAACACAGTCAGATGGGTGGCATATAAATAAAAGTGTTATTTTTATTTTGATTATGATTGTTATGGAACATGAGCCACCACTGCATGGAAGTGACTGAGCAACTGTGCTCAGCTGCTGTGCCCAGATGGAGGGGACTTTGCCCCTCACTCGGCAATTGGGGCCAGTTACAAGACCCATTGCCAACACAGCCCTCAGCAGACTGGCTTGATGGGATTCGGCCCACATTTTATGCGAAAGAATCACTTTTGTCAGTCAGCAGCTGGTTGTGTATGGCCAGAGGGATAACAACCAAGGAAATGCAAAATGAATAGTGTTTTCGTCTCTCTTTCTCTCTCTCACCTGAGACTGTTGAGATCCAGGTCATCCGTATCAAAGTCCAGGAGAGGCTGTGGGGTATCGTTAGGGCCGTGCGACTGAAGCACTGAAGAGCTGGAGGAGATGACTGTGGTTTGGCCTGAGGGGTGGATGGTCTTGAACTGGAACTGCGGGCCCATCCAGAGGCGCCGGTGAGGTCCGGTGTGAGTCACAATTTCAACCTAGAAGGGGAGAATCCAAACAGGGTTAAGGCAGTGCTTAATGGCTGTGAGGCAACTAAGTCCTGTAACCTCTTTATCAGGAGGTTCTGTCTATATCCCCCACCTGCTCCATGCAATAACTGAATTGCTGGGTTCAGATCTCTGAAAAGAATTGCAATAAAATGGCAGCCCTGTGTTGAGTGCTCCTGCAGGGCAGATTGCTTAGCAGTCTGACATAGTCTTGTGATGCAACAGCCAAAGGAGCTCAGTGGACCCTCTATGTACTCAGGGAGAACAGGGGGGTGCTGTTTTCAGCAGCTGCCTTGCATCTGACATACCATCTAGTTCCATCATCTGCTTTCATCTAAAAAGGAAAACACCCCACTCCCCTCAATAGTCTAGTGTCAAATTCAGAAGTGAATGGTCACTTCAAGACAGCCACAGCCATGCCCCTGACAACAGCGTCCCCTTCTAAGATTATACAACCTTCTCAGATCATACAATAATCTTAGAGTCATATAATAATAATTATTAAGGATACACTGCAACGATCAGTGAAGCTCGCTGTGGGCAATGCCCAATCAGAAGTTCAGGGAGGCTGCCCTAAAGGGATTACTTGCTCTCCTATGAACTTGACCACATGCAGCAGTCATCTGCCCAAACTCTCTCCAACATACCCCTGCCCAGGGAGGGGGGCATTTTATGCTGATCCACCCCATCTGTGGAAGTCCTTCCTTAGGGAAACCTGCCTAGAGACAATTTTGTTATAGAGGCAACTCCTCAATTACATGTGTTCAAGGGACGCACAACCACGACTGCATGCACCACCGTGAACCCGGAAGTGGCACAAAGAGGGGCAAAAGCAGCCCTGAAAGAATGCAAAACAGCAAAAATGGTGCGAAAGCTGCACCTGCCAATCCCATGAACCTTTGCAAGTGCAATCCCAGGAGCCCTTGCACCAATCTTTGAGGCCTGTGGAGAGCTGGAGTTTAAGCAAGGAGGTTTAGAGGGTGTTTGCAGGCTTTTTCAATTGTGTTCCCAATATCCATGATTTTACTTAAACACGCAGTGCCTCAGAAGGTAACCTTCACATAAATGGGGAATTGCCTTTACTTCAGAGGCCAGGTGAAGCTTTATTTATTTATTTAATTCTCCATGTCTTTTAAAGGTATTTATAAGCACTACTGCTTTATTACTTTACTGGGGTTTTTTTGAGCTTTACAGCATCAACGGTATTTTATTACGTTCTGGACTGTTGGAAACAAACTGCCACAGAATCAATGATGAAGGGCAGCATTAAAAACAGAGAAATTGTTCAATAAAGAAATAAATTATAAAGTGAAGTTAAAATAATGCCACTGTCACACAAAAACAACCCCATGACAGAAAAGCAGCAACATCAGATTCGGAGACCAAAGTGAAGTGGAGAGCAAAAAAAAGGGTTTAACAATCTTGCACGCAAAAAAAGTAAAAGGAATCTTCTGAAGACTAGAGGTTCCAACATCATAGAAGAATAAAGATGCTTTGCTTGGGGGAGGCAGAAAGACGAGGCCCCCAAATCTAAATCGACACAGAATGTGGCCTTCCAAAGTCATTTTCATTCCCCACAACGCTGGCTTCGTATTTGTAGAGATACGGTTCCAGGGCTGCTGCATTGTCTCTACTGATGCTCAAATTTCAGTGCTCCAGGTGACTTGTGATTGTTATAACAAGTATCCCCCCCCCCCGCCTTTATCACAGTCTTGCTGTTGGGCGATTCTTTCCCAGCCTAGGAAGATGAGCACACAGGCTGCTCCGTTCTCAATCTGCATTTCCCCTTCTTGTGGGGGTAGCTCAGGCTATCTGCCTGATGTAGGCAGCTCGTTTGCGCCGCTATGTAAATTAGGCCACGACTAAAGCATTCTGTATATTTTAAGCTCGAAACCATCAGCGCCGCAGAGCCCGAGAGGTAAACAGATGCCTCTGCAATTTCACCAAGGGTACAAGCCAGATGTTCCCATTCACTCCCCCGCCGAGCGCAGGACAAACATATTGTATGTACTTCCCAATGACAGCACGCATTACCCACTCTTCTAATTGAGAAGTGGAAGCGCAGGGCAGGGTTTCTTCACTGCATGCTGTTACTGCGAATGGCAACACTTTCGTCTGGAAAAAGACACACGCACGGCAGGGCTTCTAATCTAAAGTGGCTGGCTCAGGGATCGTGCGCGCCTTTTGTGCTCCGAGATCGCTCTTAACAAAAATAACCAAAGTACTCCTGATTACCCCTTGAGCAGCCCCAAAAGACTTCTGCTGGGTTTTTGTGTTTGTGTGTTTTTGCTTTACAATATAAGTCATGTTCCAGTGGGTGTCCGGAATTTGTTGGCCATCAGCACTCGCATGCATGCTTGAGGAATTTGGTGAATGTCTGAAAAGTGGCAAACACTGGCAGTCACCAGAAAGCAATGAACAGGACCCACTGGAGTACAACCAGGCACGTGGGCTCCGTTTTGCTACTTTGAACCTTTGCTTGGGGATTTTCACTCTGTTGCTATTAGCTCCTAGGTGTTGGATACCTGTAGTTAAATCAACACAGCCTAGGGATGGGCAAACCTGTCAATTTCTGATTTTTCCAGTCTTCAGTTCCTCACATTTCCGCATTAGTTTGAGATATTCCTCATGAAAATTCATTTGCACGAATTTATTCTAATGTACACATGATTGTATGCAAGCTGGCCTAATACGCACATTTTTTGCAAGGAAATGTCTCCTAAAACAGTGTCATTTTCAACGTTATTTTCAGAAATATATGCATTATTATGCACACTTTTCTGCAGGATACACACTACTTGTGGTTCTCGTCCAAATCCCCTAGAGCTCCACCCAAAGATCCTGATCCACCAGCTCTGCAATGCAGAGGGCATTCTGTGATTGTGTGGCAAAAAGCAACATGGTGGGTGTTCCTCCAATGGGCACCCATCTGATATCAAACTTCACTGAGGACCCGACAGACAGGTCCAATCTGGGCTCAACTTTAATCACACAAACATCCCAGCAATGTAGCCAACCTAAAGAAAGGGTGGGAAACCTGTGGCCCTCCTGAGGTTGCTGGACTCCAACTCCCATCGTCTCTGACTTTTACCTATGTGGCTGGGGCTGATGGGAAATGAAATCTGACAGCGACTGGAGGGCCACAGGCCCCTTGCCCTTGCCCTGGGACCATGCACACCACCTGCAACATCTATACCTGAGAAAGCCACTCTTCATCTTCTTGCCCACTGTGGTCGGATGCTAAGCTGTCGTAAGATTCATGCCGTGTGATCGGTCCTGGACTTCCCAGAGGAACCACTGTGTAAAAAAGAGAAAGGGGAAAGGAATGAGAGAGGGTCAAGATAATGTTCAGAAGACGCATGGCAAAGTTCTGTAGCTCAGGCTGAGCCTAGGTGTGAGACATCTTGGGAACGGTGCGTAAGAAACCATAAGGAAAGCCTGCTGGATCAGGCCAATGGCCCACCTAGTCCAGCATCCTGTTTTCACAGCGGTGAACCAGAGGCCTTTGGGAAACCCACAAGCAGGACCCAAGAACAAGAGGACTCTTCCCTCCTGCCATTTCCACAACTGGTATTCAGAAGTGTTCTTGCCTTCTCCATGAAAACACAAGCAGTGCCCACTGTATCAGAACTATGGACCGTCTCCTGCAGGACCCTGCTTCCAACTTTGGCCAAGCAGATTCTTGTGAAAAGTCCACAAGCAGGACATGAAAGCAACAGATCTTTGTCACTGCAAGTTTTTGGCATCTGGTGTCCAAAGATATATTGCTCCTCATCCCTGCAGTTCAGTATAGGTACTATGGTTAAAGGGAGCTGACAACTTTGAGTGTTACAGAGATGCCACACACCTAAGCAGATAAGAGGCTTTCCCATCACCTGCTACCTGATCCTTTTAATGGGAGATGCTGGCCAAACAGACTAATTTCCAGGTTAAGTGTAAAGCCCAGCACTTTTAACACTTAAAAATTAACTAATACTTAGATTTGGTTTGGACATCACAAGCAGACAAAGAGGGAAGGGACTGCAGCTCAGTGGTAGAGCACCTGTTTTGCATGCAGAAGGTCCCAGGTTCGATCCCTGGCCTCAGGGATTGGGAGAAACTCCCTGTCCGAAACCCTGGAGAGCCACTGTCAATCAGGATAGGCAGTGCAGTACTGAGCTAGGTGGACAAAATATGTCTGTTAACTTTTCAAATATAATATAACTTCAAGAATAGCATGAACCAATACAAACTACAAATATTAGGTCCTGGTCACCAAGTACGAAGTAAAATTGCAATTGTGATGTGCATAAGGCAGAAAATAATTGCAGCATGTTAAGTTAAATAACTAAGCCAAAAAGATGTATGAGTTACTTTATGCCACATTGCTTAATTTTTTTGGAGTCTAGTAGACCCAATTTGAGTCATACGGCTCAAATTGATGATTTTGTTGTATGTATTTCAACAATCCCAAAGTCAGTAGCACATGTGTTTTAAAGGTGTGGTGATTTGTCATGGAACAACCCCATTGAAGAAGATAACAGGTCATACCCAGAACTCATTTCCGGTTGTGAAGGGGCCCCTATGACAGTTCAAGCTACAGAGCCCCCCAAAATGTAGGTCTACCACTGCTGCTTTGCATGCAGAACGTATCTGGTTCAATCCCTGGCATCTTCAGGTCCAGCTGGGAACATCCTCTGACTGAATTCTCGGAGACTCCCAGTCTGAAATCTTAGGGAGCTGCTGCCAGTCAGAGTAGACAGTGCTGACCTAGATGGACCAAGGTGTCTGGTATATGGCAGCTTCCTCTGCTCCCGTTCAAACTAGCTGCTTGTGTCTTCCAGCTGGCAGTGACAAAGGAGCATGGCGAAACAGCTTCAAGTAAACCTGACAGCTCCAGAGCCGTCTCACCCCTTGACAAGTGCCACCGCCAATGATACACTGCCCGCCGCAAAGTTTAAAGAAACTGTCCACTTTAGGAGACGCAGGAGCCAAGCTAAGCCGCAGTGACAAACCGCCTCCTCGGGCAGTGCTGGGCAGGCCGCCCTCGAAAGCACAGCGCTTCTCCCCTGGCCTAGGGAGTCGTAACCATCAAGCCGCCTTGACGTTAATGCAACTTATTTGAAGCTGCCTTGACAATTAAGTTGGCCGAGATCTTTTTGGCAGGTGGGAGAAGATGATTTACATCTCGGCAGCAGCTGTTTTGCCAAACAGCCATATTTTATCACCGTTAAGTGAAATCTATAACCGAAAGAATACAGCCGCGAGGAGCCTCCCCACCCTGCCTCCTTGGGGGACAGGGGATTTGTCCGCCGTCTGGGGACGTCCGGAATTCAGGGCGACGTAATGTGTGTGGGAATACCGGGGGACATGAATGGGTTGCCAGAACGAGGAAAGATCGGGATTAGAGAATGGCGGGGCTGTGGGAAAAGAGGGAAGTTGGCTCCCAGCCGATTCTCCCTGGGTCATTAAAATGAGTGTCAAGTGAGCTTACGGTACGGTCAGTGCCTGTCCTGTTGAGGAAAGAGTAGAGGCTTCAAAATCTGTCTTCTTGCAGGGAGGGAATGGGCTGTAAACCTCGAGTCTTTTTTGACATTGCTTCTTAAGGGACACAGATCTTTTAAGATCATAAAAGATGCTGTACCTCAAGGGTTGAGCACCTGCTTGGCATGCAGAACGTCTTGGGTTTGATGCCCAGCATGTCAAGGAAGAGCTGTGAAAGGCTCTTTGCCTGAAAGCCTTGGGAGAGCTGCTGTCAGGGTAAACAGTACTGAGCTAAACGGGCCAATGGCCTCACGTGGTATAACTAATTTAACCACGATGCGGTTTTAATGGGAGTGTTTATTATATATTTCAATTACGGATGTTTTAATGGAGCTGTTTTGCTATGAATTTTGACTACAGGTAGCTGTATTTTTGTAACTGGTTTTATTCCTGTCATTTTGTTGTCATCTGTGAACAAGACGTTGCCTCCGCTGGAAAAGAAAGACAGGGAAATATGGGGACTGGGGGTGTTGCTGTGAGGCGGCACACAGGCGAAAGATTTATACGATCTGATGAGAAGCCAGAGGTGGCACATAGGGACCCTCAAAGCTTACAGTATCTCAGAGGAAGGCCCTTGTCAGGGGATGAGAAAATACTGCAACGTTTTGCCGAAGTGCAGGTCCCGCTTGTGTCAATTAGAACTAAAAAGCACAAAGAATTTATAAATGAACCAGCTTTAGAGTCTGCATATTGTGAAGAAAAAGTGGGGGGGGGGAGTGGGAAAAGAATGAAGGAAATGTTGCTTCAGGGGTAACTTTGACGTGTGAAGTTTCTGCCCACTCCCATTTTTTATAACGGTGCTGTAAACTAGTTAATAATGGGAAAGAGACACATATAGGACCGTAAATAGATGTTGGCGCCTCTATAAATCCATACACTACGTGCGTTGTTGTTGTTAATTACTTGCAAATCTTAATGTTAGCCACAACTGGTTCTAGGCTCTCCGCATCAGCTGATCTCCTCTGTTGTAACACTGAAAGACCAAGAGCCCAGAGCCAAGCTGACTTGAAAGTAACTCCCATTGATTTCAAGTAAGAGTGCTTATAGCCACAGCCAAAATAACCCCTCATTCCCCCCCTCTTTCCTTTTGATTGCTGCTGTACTGCCCTGTCTCCTCCAAATCCAATAGCCTCTCTGCCATAGCCAAAAAAAGGGGGGGAAACTGCAGATAATGCTAGTGATTATTGTGGTTCCAGTTTCAAATGACAAGTGAAGACGCAGCAACAAGATGTCACAGTGTGGCATGGTCCCATTTCTCTGCTCCAGCCAGTCATCCAACCAACCGCACACCCACCTTCGGGATACTCCATTCCATCTCATTCCCCCTGTTTTCCATTACCCCCACAATTCAGCATTCTGTGGTTACTAAGTATGCTCAGTATACACTGGGCTGCAAACAGTTGGGTTCCCTCGAACATGCTGCTATTCTCCCTTTTGTGTTCCAGAAGCCTCATTTTGGCTATGCAAAGCTGCTAATAACTCAGTGCCTGAGTTTGGTATTAGTAATTAGAACGTACATTATGAAGCCGCTTTGCATTATCTATATGTAACTTCCTTCCTTCCTTCCTTCCTTCCTTCCTTCCTTCCTTCCTTCCTTCCACACACACAAGCTAAGGCAGCTTTGGCCACACATGGCCAAGGAATGGGTGGGGCTATTCAAAGGAGGTGGGGCTACAGAGGTTTTACCATGCTCAAAACACCTGTGCCATCGCAAAGGATACCAGGGCAGAAACAAAAATTAGTGCACACATTATAGACAATGGCAATTCTATTGTGCCATCTTCAGATCACTGAGGGGCTGCTTTTCTATATGCAGATCCTTTTCTGCTCATGGGGTGGCATCCAAACCATGTGATTCCCGCACCCACCCTGCCAGCAATGAACTTTTGCCACCTCATCTGCTATTTGCTTGAGCCAGGCCAACAACCAGGAGGGTGAATAGTTTAGTTCAGAGAGTTGAAGATGACAGGGCAGGGCTGTCACTAGCATTCAGTCCAGGAACGGCTTTAATGTCACATCTGCTGTTTGTGTGAATGAGGCCTTTGTTTTTCCTGCTGGCTCATGGCTGACCTGGAGAAATGCATACTTTTTAACAACTCAGGCGCTTGGAGGCAAGCTTGATATTCAACACCATTTTTTTTTATTGGGGGGAGGGGGCCAAACAGAATTCATTTTGTCAAAGTCACCAGGACTGGGGTGCGAGTGGAACCCCAGAGTAGCTACCTTGGCTTGTGCAGGCTCTCTTCTAGGGTGGTCATGTTTCCTACTCTATGGTGGAACAGTCCTGTCGTGGAAGGGCTACCCAGTCCAAGTCCAGTTTTAAAATAAAGAACCAAAAGGAGGCAGAGCAGCAGGAGGCGCCCTGAACCATTAACAGCACCTGGAGAGCAGAACGAGCAAACACAGAGATCCCCTGAACATAGCTTTCCCCACTATGCTGTGATGCATTGCATGGCTATTTAAATTTTTGGAGATTTGCATTTAGAGCAGGCATAGGCAAACTCGGCCCTCCAGATGTTTTGGGACTACAACTCCCATCATCCCTAGCTAACAGGACCAGTGGTAAGGGATGATGGGAATTGTAGTCTCAAAAACATACAGAGGGCCGAGTTTGCCTATGCCTGATATAGAGATCTGGCAAAGGGTCTTAGCTTGGTGGCAGATCATCTGCCCACATGCAGAAGGTCCCAGGTTCAATAGGTAGGTCTGGGAGTGTCCTCTGCGGACACCGGCCAACACCAAGCTAGAAGGACCAGTGGCCTGACTCAGGGTAAGTCAGTTTCCTACATCCCTATCAGTACTTACAAATCAGGATATGCAAATTCTATGCAAAATCTGTCCCCTCTGCTCTCTTTTTTAAGCGACGCAGTTCCTCCTCTTTCTGCCATGCATTAGAGGCTGCGGGATCTTGGATTAGATTATGTGATCTAGCAAGGCTCTTCTGATGCTCTTAACTTTGGGATCTTTTTCCCTGATGTATTTTTTTATTTATCTGGATTTATGAAAAGAAAGCACAAAAGCCACATCAGTGGTACATAAAGGAGCTAAAAGGGTGCTGAACAATTGCGGCCTGATCCCTGCAGGAGCAGAACCACACGGTGCTGCAGCGATTAAAAACGACAAAGCAGCCCAAATCCCTAAAAGCAGCACATCTTGCTCGTGTGATCCACTGCAGCTCTTCCTTGCCCTCCGACACAAGGGGACAATAGATGCTCAATTATTAATCTTTTCAGGTTTTCTATCAGCAGCTCAATGCAGAGATCTGGTTTCCTTTTCCTCTCATTACATTCCTCCCAGGAGAACAGTCACAGACAGGGTATAATTACGAAACAGACATCTCTGTGTGCTGCAGAGAGATCTTTGACATGGTGGGTTCTCGACGACTGCAGGTGTGTTGCTTACCCCCACAGAAGAAACTCAGTGTTGTGGAACCATGCTGAACTTAAATAGAGATAGAGATGGATATATAGGTATCTAGTAAGCTGTCGTTTTAATAGGGCCACTGACTCAAAATTGCCAGAATCCAGGATATATGTGTATGAATGTGTGTATTCACTGACATTCACATTGGATGATGACCTGGGAAGATTGAAATAAAACCAGGCAAAGCACACCCTCATCAAACAGCCACTGGGGCTGAAGGGCAAATTGGCACCACCCCACTCTGTACCAGAGGGGCAACTGAACGTTGCTTCCACATGGGATAGTATCCTCCACCACACCCGAGGGCAGCAAGCTAGCTTGGGCAAGGCAAGGCAAGCTACTCAGGGCACATGAAAACTGCCTTATATTGAGGGCCAGACAATTGGTCCATCTAACTCACTACTGTCTACAGGAGACAGTCTGGAAGACCTTTTGGATCACACATGGTCTTAGTCCAAAGAGGAAGTCTCATATAGCCCTTCCTGTCCAGGAGGGTCCATTGGCTAGCTTGAATGAGCCTGATTCACTGCCCAAGATGATGATGATCCAAAATGCAGTTCTGCTCCCTCACCATACTGAGAAGCTGCCCACAAAACTGAAGCTTCCCATTTCGGGCCGCCAGAGCTCCTGATGCTTGCAGCCTCCCCGACAACTTTGCTCCTAGGGAAAAGGAAAGACACTGGCCTCCACCCACGGGACTGGAGGGCCTGATGCACACTCGCATTTGGACCAATCTCATTATTTTAGTCAACATTGAATGTCAGGGCTTCCCCGGGCTGCCTCTAGATACCTCAGGTGGAGAAGGAGGAGGAGAAGGCATGAGGTAGCAGTGGCGGGAGAAGCAGCAGCAGCAGCAGGGGGTGCCATTTTCTGTTTTGCCTCAAGCGGCAAAACGTCTTAAGTTGGCCCTGGTGGCCCTGGGTCAATAATCACCTTCACCGCACATGACTATCAACTGACAAGGTTCCCAGGAAGCAGATTTTGGCAAGGGAGAGATCAGCTTGGCCCCATCCATTGGCCAGTGAGGGAGCAACTGCAGGGAGCCTGCTTCTGCTCTCGGTGTCAGAAAGAACACCCAGCGCTAACTGCTAGGTGCTCTATGACTGGAGAGCAGAAGGGAGGCTCTTGCTATCCTCAACCATCCGCCAAGGGACCCAGGGCTATTAGGAAGCTCCTCCATCTGCTTTTCAGGGATATCATCTTCATGAAGGGAAGACCTGCTTGGTTCCATCCATCGCCCAGTGAAGAAGCAGCTGCAAAAAGCTTGCTTTAGCACTCCCTACTCTGAAAAAGAACACACTGTAAGATCTTTTTAATCTATGAAATAGTGCTCAAAGTTGGCTTTCCACCCTCCTCCCTCCCAATCCCCTTTCCTTTTGTGTTGCGTCCTTCAGATTGTAAGTCTGTGGGCAGGGGACGGTCTCGTTTTTTAAAAACTGTTATAAACTTATCTGGGAGTTTATCAAATAAATAATAAAGAAGTGTTTAGTGAGCTGACCCCCTGCCTGCAGTGCATTTAATGCACATGGCTGGGGAGTTACAAGATGTGTAGGCCTACCCACATTCTGCAAGTCATTTTTTAAAAAAAGCATTTGTGAGGTCAGGACCAAATTTAGTACAAAAAGGCATACACCCTTGTGAAAGGCACCCCTGTTAAGACTGGGGCTGTGTGAGCAACATGCAACTGAGTAGCGTTGGGTTTTTTAAGCACAGAGAGCCTGCAGCCAAAGATCCAAACAGCGGCAACAAATACATTCTTCTCTTGTGTTGGAGAATAAACTCAGGGGCGAGGGCCTACTGTGAAATCAGCCTGATGGGGCCATCTTTAAAGAGTTACGGAAGAGGTAACTTCTTTCTATAATTCACCGACTTCAAAAGTATGTTTGACATTATTGTCGGGAAAATTATGTTAACCATGGATTACTGTTACAATCAAAGTATGTAGTGAGAAGTCAAGAGGCTTAGTAGTAAATTTTCAAAGCGGAGCGCGGGGATTTAGCCGTTTGACTCCCATTAGCGTCAGGAGGGCTCGCACAGCTAAACCCTCGCACGCCGCTTTGAAAACTGACCTCTCCGCATTGATGGAAACCCCCCTCCCCAAACACTCTCCAACCACCACCATCTTTTTTAAGAAGTTCCAGATGACCAAGCGAGAGCAGCAAAAAAGAACCATTTCAGCATGTTATTGTTGTTTGTAGGCATCTGAAAGTTATTTTAATTCCCCCCCTCCTGCCCTCAGAACTACTCCCAGCGTTTGAGAGCCACACAGGGGACAGACCAGTGTTTACTACCGAGATACAACGAACATGGACACACCCAGAGCCACAAAGGGATGTAAAGATCGCAGCAAATTTCTCACATCTGCATAAACAGTCCCAAGTTGATGACTACATCTTGGTTGGGTCTGTTTATGAAACGGCTGCACAGAGCAAGGGGGGGCAGCGTTTTCTGAGCCCCCAGAGAGGCTCCACCTGTCCGAGATAGTTCGGCTCGATGGAAGAACGGAAGCCTGCCCTGTTTCTACTCATTTTGCTCTGTCATACGCTCGGCAAAAGGAATTATTTGTACTTCCTTTCACCACTTAACCTCTCTGTCTTCAGGAAAAGGGCAACACAGTCAGGTCTTAAGGAGAGGGAGGGGGAACCCTCCTTTTTGTTTCCCCATGGGCCGTGGACGCTGACGTTTCCACTTACAAACGCCTTTCAAGTAAACGAGAGGTAATGCAGGCTGGCTCGCGAAAGGTTGTGTTAAGACACGGAAGTGCTTATCGCAATGACCTTACCACTTAATATGAGGAGTCTTGGGCAGCGACATGGGGCCAGGTTTCCGCTCCTTGAAATCACCGTACATTGAGTTTCACAGAAAGTGTTTGGGGCGGGGAAATGATTGATTGAGACAACCGCTTTTGATTTCACCAGAGTGAAACACAGGGACTTGCACTTATACCGAGTCGAACTATCAATCCACCTAGCTCAGTATTGTCTGCACTGACTGGCAGGGGCTCCAGCATTTCTGGAAGGGGGCTCTCTCCCTGCCGTACCAGGAGGTGCTGGGGGTTGACCCTGGGACCTTCTGCAGGCTGTGTACCTTCTGTAGCGGGCCATGGAAGTGGGCTTTGCAACTACAAGTTCTTTGGCAGGTGAAGGTTTCCAACGGGGCTAAGCCAAAGCGACTTCCTTCATTTCGTGCCAGCTTTCCCGAGCAGCAAAAAGTGCTTCCCTTTCCCAAATACATATTTGGGTCACTCTGGTGCTGTTCTCCTTGACACCCCATCTTCCTTCCTGGCCACAGAGCCCTGTTAGCTCTGGGGACTCTATGCCAATGTCATTCCCATTGCCAAGTCTAAAGCAACAATGTCAATAGGATCTAAGATTAGGTGTGGTTAAAAGAAGCAGTGATGAACTCAACAGTTTCAGCAGCTCCTTCAACTGCAGCAAATGCGCTCATACTGAAGGCAAACGCTGATATCAGAGGACATTTGGCGCAACACTAGTTCTGAGCAAAAACTGAAAATCGAAGAGTCTACATCATGGGATAGCCAGTGTGGTGCCCTCCAGGTGTCATTGTGCTACATCTCCCATCATCCCTGACTGTTGGCCATGCTGACTGGGCCTGATGGGAATCGGAGTCCAACAATATCCATTGCTGGCTATTGCTGTGCTGCATGCCTAGGTGAATGGTAATCTGAAGAATACAAGTTGTGAGCACTCAGAATGGTGTCAAAGCTTAAGTCACCAGTGGGTCCCCAACATTTTCCCCAGGAGAACTGCCACATAGGCGGAAGCAGGTGTGAGACGCCCTGAAACTCGTGGTCAGGAAGACTTCGCCCTTGGAGAGCCAGCTTTCCATTCCATCTCGTAACTGCAACATGTTCCTGAAAATCTGATGCAATCACGTCAAAGGGACACAAGTCAAAGGTGCCAATGTTCACTGACTCACCAGTTCAGGTCACCACATATTTCCAAGTGTGAAATTAGAGCAACCGACTCTGGCTTGTATCCAATGCTAGTCCTGCTTAGAGTAGCCTCAGTGAAAATAAAGGACACAACTGACTTGGGTCCATTAATTTCATTGTGTCTACTCTTAATTCCTCTGCTTCTAAGTTTGTGTTGAGCAAATAAACCCTATAGTTTTCTAAGGATTCTAAGGTCTTTATATGCAGGAGAACTAAAATCTAGTCCAGAAAGTAACAAGTCGGGCTTTCAATTAGCTCATGTTGACTTCTATGTCATCTTGACAATGATGATGCCTGGCTTAATTACTGTATCTAAACCAAGTCTAATTCTGGGAAGCAGAAGCAAAACTCACTAGAGGTAACATTTCATAGCAAGCTTTAAAAAAATGACATCGAAAGGAAGAACCGAGACAATATGAATATTTAACTTTCTGCTTGGACAACACAAGGCAATGTATATACATCACTCTGTTATTTACCAGAAGTTACAAAATGTTGAAATGTGGATAAAGCACCATCAGTTTCTTATTGTAAAAGCACAGCTACTATTTAGACCAGAAGAGGCAGACAGTGGGATTGGTTCAAATAGGGATAGTCTTCAAATAATGCCATAGAGATTCAGGGCAAAACTGAACATTGCCACCAGTACAACATGTGTTTCTCCATACTTCTTCCACATTACCGTGGGGCTTAAACTTCAAGCAGGTCTAGCCAATGTGCTGCCCTCCATATGAAAAATGTATGGAGATGTGTGCTCTCTTTTGTCCTTTTCTAGCAATGTGCAAGCGGCCACCCTAGCTGGGATTAAAGTCAACTGGTCATTCATAACCTAGACAGCCTAAGTCCCCTGGTTTGCTGAGATATCAGAGGACGGGTGGTGGAAGGGAAAAAGAGCCCCCCTTACCTCTTCCTCAGCGCAAAGGTGGATATGGATACCTGAAATATACCTTGCTCACCATGGCAGAATATTCTTCACAATACATAGCTGTGAGAGAATACCGGTTGCCAGATATGGGCCACTCTCAGTTCACATTGGGCAAAATGAGGTTCAATACAAGAAGCTGGGATGGCTCAGTTGGTAGAGCATGAGACTCTTAATCTCAGGCTTGAGCCCCATGTTGGGCAAAAGATTCCTGCATTGCAGGGGGTTGGACTAGATGACCCTTGTGTCCCTTCCAACTCTACAATTCTATTATAATAGGCTTGACCGTGTCACCTCACTGAACCTTAGAACCTTAGTTCTTTAATCTGTGGCTTCCAGGTGTTGCTTGACTACAACTCCCGTGATGCCCAGCCAGCTTAGTCAATGGATGATGGGAGTTGTAAACCACCAACTTCTGAGGGTCCAGGTTGAAGAGCACCACCCTGGACCCCCACCCTTCAAATCATCATGTTTCATGGTAGATAAGTCAACGTGGAAAGAGATCCTTGTAGAAAGCTTGAACCTAACCATGTTGTGGCACGTGGTGTCACATCTTAACACAACAAAAAGGCACCCACCCAGCACACACGTTTCAAGATCAATTGCTCACTGCAATACCTCCCAGCAGAGATTTAATAGTGAAGATATGTCGTGTAAGCTTACCAGCAAACCCTACAGCAAAAGTCAGGGGGTGATGGGGGTTAGTTTTTTGTTTGTTTGTTTTAACAAAATCTATATTTATATCATTACATTTCCTACGGTCGAGGGCAGCTGTAATTAATGGATTTCTCTCCTTCCTTTAATGCACTCATTTGTCAATTCAAAAAACACACAGCGGCCAATCAATTTTGATGTATTTAGTAAGCAATTTGTCAAAGAATGTTGCAGACCAGTTAATATATTAATTCTTGCCATCAGCCTCCTCCTAATTTCTGTAGGCCTTTTTCCATAAATTTTATATATCTGACCAAGAAGAATGCCCGTAAACAGAAGGTGCCCTTTCCATATGACATGATTATGGGAAATGGAGTGGGGTGGGGGAAGAACCCAACACATGATCTAAAGTTCGTTGTTCTTTTACTTGTATAATGGGGTTAGGGGGAGTATGTTACTGTGTGTCTGGGTGCACTTCAAGGTGCCGGTATGGTCGGAAAAACCCATTAACTGTGGAAAACAGAATCTGTGGCCCTCCAGAAAATGTTGGACTCCCTTCAGTCCCAATTAGCACGGCCAATGGTCAAGGGTGATGGGAGTTGTAGTCCAACAACATCTGATCCAGGGTTGAAGAACACTGTTGTTGGACTACAACTCCCATCAGCCCCAGTCAGCACAGGCAATGGTTAAGGATGATGAGAGCTGGAGTCCAACATTATCAGGAGGACAGGTTCCACATTCACATCCTTCACCCACTATACCAGGGGTAGTCAACATGGCTGGACTCCAACTCCCATCAGCCCAAGATGTTGATGAACTCCAACTCCCATCAGCCCAAGTCCAATAGTCAAGGATGATGAGACTTGCAGTCTAACAGCGTCCGAAGAGCACCACATTCACTACCCCTGCACTACACTGCACTGAATATAAGGTTGTTGCTTTAGATCAGGGATAGAACACATACTTGGTATACAAAAGGATCCAGGTCCAGTCCCTCAGATCTCCAGTTTGTTAGTTAGTTTTTGTAAGTAAGAAAGAATGATCCTGTAACAATAGATGCGCTAGACCCTTCTGTGCCTGAGATCATTGAGAACTGCTGCTGCTAGCCTGTGTAGACCATACCAGGCTTCATGGGCAAAAACTCTGAACTGATATAAAAAGAAGTTTCCTTTGTTCTTATGGTATGCCAAGATTCAAAGTGTATTGTACACAGTATAGGGAACTAGCCAAAACAGTCAGCTCAGGGGTCGTGCATCCGCTTTGCATGCCAAAGGCCCCAGGTTCAATCCCTGGCACATCCCATTAGAGCTGGGAACATCCCCTCTCAAAACTCTGGAAAGCTGCTGCCGGTCAGGGCAGACGATACTGAGTTAGATGGAGAAAAGGTCTGACAAAGTATAAGGCAACTTCCAGTGTTCCTAGAATAGCCTTGAGCAGAAGTGTGTGTGTGTGTGTGTGTGTGTGTGTGTGTGTGTGTGTGTGTGTGTGTTAAAAAACTACTCTTTATTATCCCCAGGTAGGTTACAATATGATAATTCTGCCTTCAAGTTTCTGCAGCAGATGTCACCAATCATCCCCCCCCCCCCGAAATCACACAGGTTACAAGCCCACTTCATCCCACCCTCCAGAACCACTTTTGGACACTTGCTCCATCCAGACAACACTGTCCTTGTTCCAGCTGTTCGACGCTGCTGTTGCAATTTTTTTATTTTAAAATCTAGATAAATAAATAAAACCATTCACTAGTATCAGTGTAAAGGTCACACGTAGCTAAATTCAAGCAGCGTGTGTGCAGGTTAAAATAAAATGTACAAATACGTTCTCCCTCTCGAGGAGCTGAGACCTTCCCCTGGCTGCCCGTGAATTGTCCAAAAAAGATTAAAGCGATGGGAGAGGAGGCTTTGGCATCAAGCTGTATATTTATAAACCTTTTGCCTCCCCCGCCGCCCCAAAAGTATACCCTGTGCGACCAGACTATCAGACGGTTCATTGTTGCGTCTGTCGGCTGATCGAGGGGTACCTTCTGTTAGCAAAGCACACAGAGTATTTCTTCAATGACCTCGGGGGGCAAAGGTCACTTATTATAAATGGATAATGAGACCTAATGCAGTGTTCCGAGCTCCGGACAAAGAAAGGGCTTATCCGTAGCCCCTTGCGGCTCGGACCATTCAAGCTTTTATTCCTCTCCTCCCCCCCAACACACCCGCCTCCCTGCTCCACCGCCGCACACTTAATGGAGCCAAACAATTGGCAGAAATGCTATACAGAGGGTCTGAAACCAAGAGAAAACGGCCTGCATTCTGAGCTCTGATAGACAGATACAAATCGCGACCCTGAAATGGCGCCAGAATCCCTTTTACCGCTCACATGGCAGACAGCCGCGGCCATTCACCCCCCAACTTCCCATTTAGCCATTTGCTGGCAATTAAACATACTGACGGAAGCGATAGCGCATCAAACCGCAGGCCGCCACGGCTAATGTGAGACCATTACATTTGCTCCTGCAGGTAAGCAGAGCATTTGTGTCTTAACAGATATTTCCCTAAGGGGGGGGAAGAGTAGAAGCAAGCTCAGGTAGGGTTCCTGCTCTCGGCTTCTGCCATCTTCTTGTATTTAATGGGATCTAATAGCCCAGGAAGTTCATAATGTGGCATAACTGATTCCTATGGCCATATATCAAGAGTGTGTTTTCCACGTGGGGGTTTCATTGCTTCTTTTCAAGAGCAAAACTGAAGGATTACTACGGTTATATTTATTTTTTTACATTCAGGGCTATTTTGGAAGAACAGTGTTCTAAAATCAAAGCACAGACTTCTGTGCCAAGCACCACCCGACACGGTGTCTGAGGCAATGGCATTGCAGAACTAAGATGAGGCAAGGGGATTCAGAATCATGTAAGGGTAGAGTTTGAAGGGATCCCAAGGGTCATCTAGTTCAACCCCCGGCAATGCAAGGATCTCAACTAAAGCATCCAGATGGCCATTTAATCTCTGCACAAAAACCTCCAATGGAGAAGAGTCCACAACAGGCATAGGCAAACTTGGACCTCCAGATGTTTTGGGACTACAACTCCCATCATCCCTAGCTAATAGGACCAGTGGTAAGGGATGATGGGAGTTGTAGTCCTAAAAAACATATGGAGGGCCGAGTTTGCCTATGCCTCCCAACTCCATCTCCCGTCAAAGAGCTCTTACTGTCAAATAGTTCTTCCTGATGTTTAGTTGTAATTTTGAGCGGAGCTCCATAATATGCATTGGAACCCCTACGAGCCAGAGATAAAGAGCCTCATGCTCTACCAACTGAGCTATCCCTGTTTGAAGGATTACCGAGACAGCCTGTGTGCATTGCTTTGCACATTAGAAAAGAACGACTACGAATGCTGAATATTATTACTATTAAACAACTTTGGCCCTGATGGAGTTTCCTTGGAAGACTCAAAAGAAAGCTGGTTAGGAACTAAGGAATTATTTTGGTTCGAAAGATGGAAAGCATTAGGCAAAATAAGCACAGCCACAGGCAGCAATTTAGCAAAGCCTTGTTTCGGCACATCGATCCCGCTATGAGATGGTGGGGTTTGGTCACCTTTCTTTGGGAGGTCCCCATCCCTCATGAAAGGCGCCATTCATGGAGGTCCGTTGTGGGAACATACATTCTTTTGACAAATGACTACTGTGTGGTGGGGCAGCGGCAGGGAAGGGGAAGGAAAATAAACGATGGAGGAAGGAGTTGAAAATGGCACACATGAAGCCAGTGCGGGTGTGCGGGTGTTGCCTCTTTGCTCAAATGCAGCCACTGCCAGCGTCCCACACTGCTGGGCATCCAGGCAGGGTCTTGACAAAACAGAGGTGTCAATCATGACAAGAAAGTTCCAACTCGAAATTGCAAGCTGGTCCTTTGAAACTTTGAAGGTGGTGTGGATATTTTATGCCAACCCTAACAGCTGACTCTAAAAGTCTTAGGTGCCAGAACTCACCATGAAATTGTTATATTAAGTCTCCAGGCGACTCGGGGCAGCCCTGCACAAATTCTGGTTTGACAATAGCTGCGTTTACGGCCTGTGGAGGTGCTAAAGGCTATGGCAAGCTGTCTCCCTAGCTGGTTTGGTGGCCACCCCTGGTTCTGGTGTAGGTCAAATAAATGCGCTCCCACCTCCCTTCTTCTTTTACATTCAGGCAGATGGCCAGGGCAACTTGGAAGCTTGGGCAATTGCATGTGTGTGCAATGGTAGAGGCCTTGCTGGAAAGCTTAAAGCCTGCTACCGCTACATGGGAGACAGACTGAAAAAAAGGAAATACGAATTGGCCCCATAGCTTGACCAATCGAGGCTAGGAGTGACTACAACCTAGGTGGGGTCGTAGATCTACAAAAAAAAAAAAGTAGACTTGCACACACTGGCTAGCTTCTGTTTTGACTTGAAATGTTTGTTTTGGGCTTCTCAGAAATATGTAAAGGCAAGAGACGGGGGGGGGGAACGGTGGCCCACAATGGCGCCCACCTGAGAGGTGCCAGAACTGCGCTCCAGTGCGCTCTGAGTGAAAAAAGCATTGCTTCTACAAGAGGCAGCACAGAGACTAAGAAGCAGGAGAAAGCTACTCAGAGTAGACTCACTGAAATTAATGAACCTAACTTAGTCTGAGTAGGATTATATATTGCATCTATGCATATTTTATGCAAAACTTCACTGCTCTTTTCCCACCTTAAAGGGTGAGAGGATGTTTACAATTCCTAAGAAGATGGCCAAGCTGCATCCTTCTGGCCTTTGGTCTTTTCTTCTCCTACATAGAAACATTTCGGCTTCTTTATGATGATTGTTTTCCTTCTCCCTTTAAGAGCAAGATTAATTTACAAGCCTAGCCCTCCTCCCCATAGCAACCTGCGCCAGATAGGGCCAAGACGTCTACCCGATACCATAGAATATTACGACGGGAGGCTTGCCATCAACCAAGCCGATTGGATTAAGCGCTTCCACTTTGCTGCCTGGGATGTAGAGATATTAAATTAGAGTCTCCACTTTTTCAGTTTTCACGCACAAATTAGCGTCTGAGAGAGCAAGATGAAATTTGCACATCTCAAGCCAAGAGTTCCCAAGAGAGTGAAAGAACACACAGCAACATGAAAACTCAGTCATCTGAAGGGCAGGATGGGGTTTTAAAAGGGGACTTCATTGGCAAAATGGTTAAGGTTGACAGTAAACAGAAAGGCACTATTAAAAGTGTGCAAAAATAGGCTGTTGGCGTAAACTGCTGCTAAAATGTCTACGCAATCAGCTTGCAAGGTCTCTGCAGTCTGAGTTCTAGTTCCTAGAAGGAGCATGTCTTCCCATATGACAACCAGGCCCCTTGGAAGGTTAAGATCAGCAACAAGCAAAATACAGTAACATAACTCAGTGCATCCATTCGCATTCCATACTGTCTCAAGCAAATTGTAGCCTTTTCTAAACCTCCTTGAGATCTAGAACCTGTGGAACTAGCTAACTCAATGTGGAAGCTCCCTTTTCTTACTGGAATTGATCCAAGTCTTTAGTTACTTCTCTGTGGTTTTTCTGTGTTCTTTTTGTGGGGGGAGGGGGGGATTACAGACTATTGAGCCTCTTTATCTTAAAAAAACTAAAACTGCTCAAAATGTTGCGGCTATTGTTATAGAATTGGAAGTCAGAAATTCTTGCTGATCCACCAGAGATCTACCAGTGGATAGGTAAGTAAGAAGATCCCTGCAGCTGTATCACGCCAAGCACCAAGCAAGTCCCGTCTATATTTATGAAATCAGATGTCAAAAGGCAGGGTAAAGAGGCGTATTTTCAGCATATGGTGGAAAAGGCAGAATGATGGTGCTAGGTCCACCTTTGTGGGGAGGGAATTCAACCAGTTAGGGGCTGGCTCAGAGAAAGCCTCTTCCTGGTTCCCATTCCCTGCCCTTCTGACGGCCCCCGCTGCTGATCTCGGCACCCGAGAGGTGACCCGAGCTATATAAACACAGGATCCCCTGCTCCCAGGCTTACAATCTGAACAGACACGACACAAAAGGAAAATGGATAGGGAGGAAGGAGGAAATAAGCAAACTCAGGTACAAACTCCTAGTCGTAGGATTTTCTAGTGATCTGCTAGGATGGCAAAGAGTTTGAGGAGAGGCAGAGCCAGAAGTTGCACCAACGAAATGGCCCTGCTCTCCTCTCCTCTGCTGCCAGGTAACAATTGGTGCAAGGTGGGACAAGCACTATTTCACACACGATCATTGTAAATGGAGTCTAACCCTCTCTCCCTGAAATAAAACAGAACAATCAACCCCTTTATTGTAGGATGAGGAGTGGGGAATTCCAAGCCTTGGAGGTGAAGGTGACCCACCAGACCTCTGTGCCTGGCCCTCAGGAATTTCCCCTATCACCCCTCCAAAACCCTGCTAAAGACACTCCTCGCATGCTTTTGCCTAGCCAGAAGGTGTCCTTAAACTGTGACTGATGCCTCTTGCTTGCCTGGATGAGGGATGGAGAGGTGTGTTGTGGTGTAGAAGCCTCTTACTATTGTGTTGCTGGAATGCACCCTACTATATAAAGATAGAGCGCAAAATATGGTCTGAAGCTCAACATCAAAAAAACGAAGATCATGGCCACTGGGCCCATCACCTCCTGGCAAATAGAAGGGGAAGAAATGGAGGCAGTGAGAGATTTTACTTTCTTGGGCTCCATGATCAGTGCAGATGGTGACACCAGTCACAAAATTAAAAGACGCCTGCTTCTTGGTAGGAAAGCAATGACAATCCTAGACAGCATCTTAAAAAGCAGAGACATCACCTTGCCAACAAAGGTCCGTATAGTTAAAGCTATGGTTTTCCCAGTAGTGATGTATGGAAGTGAGAGCTGGACCATAAAGAAGGCTGATCGCCAAAGAATTGATCCTGTTGAATTATGGTGCTGGAGGAGACTCTTGAGAGTGCCATGGACTGCAAGAAGATCAAACCTCTCCATTCTGAAGGAAATCAGCCCTGAGTGCTCACTGGAAGGACAGCTGGTGAAGCTGAGGCTCCAATACTTTGGCCACCTCATGAGAAGAGAAGACTCCCTGGAAAAAACCTTGATGTTGGGAAAGATGGAGGGCACAAGGAGAAGGGGACGACAGAGGACGAGATGGTTGGACAGTGTTCTCGAAGCTACCAGCATGAGTTTGACCAAACTGTGGGAGGCAGTGGAAGACAGGAGTGCCTGGCATGCTCTGGTCCATGGAGTCAACAAGAGTCGGACACAACTAAATGACTAAACAACAACATATAAAGATAAGTAGCACATCTGTTGCACCACCCACTTTTCTCTCTGGCCCCTTCCTCCCCGGGCACCCAACACCAAGAATGTCACCCATAAGGAAATGCGGGCCCTGGGGTGAGAAAGGTTTCCCTATTCCTGTTGTCTAAGACTACGTGCAAGTATGAAGTGGCACCAGTGAGGGAATAAGCATGCACATAATTTGAATCCTTTGTGGGGGTGCAGAACACCCTGAAAGTGCCGCAAGGGTTATTGACGCCAGACAGAGGAGCTGTTGCAACTACAAAGGTTTCAGTTCCCGAGGATTTGTTTCTCCTTTCCCAAACAAAGAGCCACACGGTCAGCTTCCAGAGGGGAGAGTTTTCCAAGTTACTTACAGCCAACGAGCAGATACTGGTAGCACTGCACGGAATCTGCGGCCAGGAGCAGCGGATGATTCAAGTTAAAGGGCGGCTGCAGTTCAGTCCACTGGGGAGTTCTGCGGAAGCAACACAAAAGAGTATTAATATTTAAGCTGGAAGAAAAATCAGCATCTGTGTCATCGCATCCGATTATTTATGCAAGAGAGTGCAGTGTTTATAATTATTTAAAGTCGTTTCGTACAAGCACGGAATATTATACACACACACACACAGATGGGAAAGGGGTGAGGAGTGGCCCAACCTGAAGAGAAGTTGTGAAAACACGCATGCTTCGTACATTACTCTTTCTGACACAGAGATCAATTTAGGAACAGGGGGAGCTGACTTCCACCAGGTCAGATTATTTGTCTATCTAACATCAGTATCAAACTGGCTTCAGGGCTCACAGCAAACAGGCAGCAGGTGATGGGAAAGAACTCCTGCATTAGTTCTGTGAATTTCTTGTTTAAAGAAACAAGTCCTCATGATCTGAGTGTGGATTTCTCCTACTACACACATCTTTATATGCAATTTTGCATAATATACAAATTTGTAATTTCCCTTGTGTAATCTGTTTTCATATGTTATTTTCAGTAATGTATGCCTTTATATACAAACTTTGCCTTGAGTACACTGGTTCTCAGGTGGTGGGTCAGGACCCAGCAGTGGGCTGCAGGCTGATCCAAAGAGGGTCGCAACAGGAGCACGTATGGTGAAAGATTCAGAAAGGGGTCCTAAATGTACGTTTCGGTTGAAAGTTCCAGGTCTGAAAAGTTTGAAGATACCCGCTCTAGTATATGCATTTTTGGTACACATTATTTGGCTGGAGAACAGCACAGCAAAATATGGAGAAGTGTGGATTTCTAAGTATGGCAGCCGTTTCAGTTTGCATATTGTTTCGAAAAGTGGAGAGATGCTGCTAGTCTGAGGAGACCCCTGTCTAGATGAACCAGTGGTCTAGTTAAGGGTGGGGAAGAAATCCAATTCGGTCCATGTTTACAGAAAAACCCATCAATTTTGCACTTTCTGAAACAATACGCAAACACAGCCATCCTTCAAAATTCACACTACTCTGAATTTTGTAGTTCAGTTCTTCACTCTTGTAATGTGTAAAAAAAACCCTCACATACTCTAGGGCTAAGTGTGCATAAAGATGCATATATCTGTGAAAATAACATGCAAAAAATGCATTATGTTGTGGAATCTTGTTTTGCAAAAATGGATACAATGGGCAAAATTGCATACAGAAATGTGGACATTAGAAGAAACTCAAACTAAAATGCTGATGAATTAAGACTTTTTAAACAAAATGCTTACTTGGACAAATGTGTGACATGAAGTCACTGAATTAACATATTTTTCTACTTTCCCCTTCATTGGCCGCCACAGAAACCCAGCAAGGGTTTTTTAAAAGCATGTTTCTGGGGGATGTGGGTTTGCCACTTCTGTGCAACTTCTCATAACTCATTGCTTAGGCCTGACCTGATCCTAACCCAGGGCACTGATGGATCATATGACACTGCAAGAACTAAGGATCTGTGAAAAAGAAGTTGTGCAAAGTTACAGAATATTGATCCGCTAGAATTCACAATGCCATTACAAGTTGCTTGTTTTGACAATAATGGCCCTGGGAAAGAAAGAAAGAAAGACAGTGTTGTCATTTTAATCAGGGCTGGCCTCTCTTCAATTGCTTGGCAAATCATGTATTGATTAGTCTAAGCCAGGAATAAGCCAGCACTGAAGAAGATTGGAGCCTACCAAACAGGAAAAAAAGAAAAGAAAATCAATTGAAAAATATTTTAAAATGTCAAAAGCACTGACAATATTTTCTCAGCAATCTTCCTTTGGTTTTATTCGGTAAGTCATGGCTAATTTCTTTAAATAGCCTTCACCCGCTTGGAAGACCTGCATAAGACAATTGGTCTAGTCGCTCGCTGCAGGCTGCGGAGGGCTGAGTTGGCAGCCCCTGGGCTTGATCAGGCCCACGGGACCTTTCTGTGGGGCCAATCTGTCTGCCTCCTTCCACTCTATTTTCCCAGTTAGGCTGGAACAGGGCAAAAGATGTCATCGCTTTGCACAGATTTCAGGTGAACTTGATGCAGAATAATTGACTATCATTATTATAGTTAAGCTCAGAGTACACACCAACGTGAGTAGACTCCAGATCCCCATATAGAATCAAAGAATTGTGGAGTTGAAATGGACAACAAGGATCATCTAGTCCCGTGGTTCCCAACGTGGGGCACATGCCCCACGGGGGGGGGGCAATTTGATTTTTTGGGAGGGGCAATTTGAGAATGAGTTAGACCAAGTTAATGGCCTTTTAGGCTTCCTCCACATGAATAGGAGTTCACTTTTTGGATAATAAGACATATGTCACTCGGGGTGGGAATCGGGATTTTAGAGATGCTTAGGTGGGTCATGGCCAAAAAAAAGGTTGGGAACCACTGATCTAGTCCAACCCTCTGCAATGCAGGAATCTTTTGTCCAACTTGGGGCTCGAACCCACAACCTTGTGTTTAAGAGCCTCATGCTCTACCAACTGAGCTATTCCAACAGCGGCAATATATATGTTGTAATTGGGAACATAAAAACATAAGAAGTAGCCTTATACTGAGTCAGACCATTGGGTCTGTCTAGTTCAGTAGACAATTTACCCTGACTGCAAAATTCAGTTTTTTTCCTGTGGCATGTGAGTTGCATGAAAAGGGAATTCCCACATACATTTTGCTCTGACACCTCCACCTGTGATTAAAACTGTGGAACGCCCTGGAACTGGATCCCCTGGAGGCTGCAACTTCTGAATCGGACCCGAGAAAAAGAACCTCTAACTGCAAGCGCAAAATGAAGCAGGAGCAGAAGTTAGGAAAAGGAAGGCTACCTAACAAGTGTCCAGCTGGCCCTTGGACAAGTCACCATTTCCAATGGGGTGTCGTCGCTTATCTTTGGGGCAGTGCTGAGGGGCCGCGGTTCCAGCACATGCTCCACCAAAGTACCGTAGCAGCTGATGATGTAGAGAGACTCCACGACAAACTGTTTGGACTGATCTGTTGGGGAAGAAGAAGATTGAAAAGACATTGGGATTTCTTTTATTCATTAGCAAATGCTACGCAACCACCTTCATCCTCTAATGTAGTGGAGGGTGGTCTGTGTGGACGAAAGGGCCACAGCCCCACCAATCTCAGCCTGCCCTCGCTCAGGCCCCACCTGCCTGCCTTCCCACATCCATTAAGTGTTTTGCATACTTAATAGCAACAGAAGTAACTAGATTATAATATTGTGGCTATGATTTGATAGAAGATACAGTGCAGGAGGTGAGAAACAACAACTCCATAGAAAAGGGGATGGGAAGCCAACAAAAATAAGAGAAAAGATGAAATTGTGTTTTGACTGTATTCGTTCAAAATGTTGAAACTTAATAAAATATAATTAAAAAAATATTTTGTATTTTTCTGTTGTGAACCACCCTGCAAACTTTGGATGAAAGGTGGTATATTACTACTACTACTACTAATAATAATAATAATAGTAATAGTAATATGTATAGGATTGCACTCAGTGATCCAGCTCATGTTAATATCGCCTCTCCCTTTCTCACCACCCTTTTTGTCTCGACCCCCTGCCAACGTCTGACTGCAAGACTCTCAGGGCAGGGATCTGACTTTTTTTTTCTTTTTTACTTTTGCTGAGGATATTTTGCAAAGATAAATAAATGCTAAAATAAATGCTCCAAAGACTAGATTGTGAACAGTTTGCATTATCTGCTTTGTAAAATTTCCCCAAAAAAAGACAAGCACAAAGTTCAAAGTGTGCAAGCCTTGGGCTCCTTACAAGATTCTTTTGGACCCAGGAATTCCCACGGTGAAGGGCCATGGGAGAACATCTCAGTGGGAGAACATCTCTTCTACATGCAGAAGGTCCCAAGGTCAACCCTTGACACTTCTAAGCAGTGCTGGGAATATCTCCTTGCCTGAAACCCTGCAGAGCCACTGCCAGTCAGAGCAGATAATCTTGAGCTATATGGATCAAAGGCAGCTTCCAATGGATTCCAGATATTTTCCTTCCCTTGCTTGCACACTGTTGTGAGTGCTGCTTTGCTTTTCCTTCCTTCTGCCACCATGATTGGCACTTCTCCTCTAGAGCCAGAATTATGGCAGCGTCCACAAACATTGCTGAGAAAGGACCATAGCTCAGTGGCAGAGCACTTCAAAAGCTGCCTTATACTGAGTCCATCCAGCTCAGCATTGTTTGCACTGACTGGCAGCAGCTCTATGGAGCTCTGGATAGGGGAAGCTCCCCAATTGTGTTGCCAGTGACTCAGCCTGGGATTCTTTTTGCATGCAATGCAGATGCTCAACCAATGTGCCAGGGCCCTTCCCTGAGTTAGCATGACATAGTGGTGCTCCAGATGTTGTTGCGCTCCAACTCCCATCAGCCTCAGCCAGTGATGATGGGAGACATCGTCCAGCCACATCTGGAGGACCAAAGGTTCTCCATCTATGCGTTAGAATGTGGGACTCAGAGTGAAGGGGTTCAAGCCCCACACATTGTGTGAGACCTTAGGCCAGTCACTCTTTCTCTGTCCTAGCCTAACCTACCTCAAAGTGATTGGGAGGATAGAAAGGCAGAACACCTAAATTAGGAACATAAGGAGCTTATATGGCGTCAAACGACTGGTCTACTTCGGGGTTTCCCAAACTTGGGTCTCCAGCTATTTTTGAACTACTGTTCCCATCGTCCCTGACCACTGCCCCTGCTAGCTAGGGATGATGGGAGCTGTAGTCCAAAAATAGCTGGAGACCCAAATTTGGGAAACCCTGGTCTACTTCCTTCAGTACTATCTACATTGATTGGCCCACAAGGAATCTTTCCCGGCCCTAGCTGGAGATGCCAGGGATTAAACCTTGGACCTTCTGCAAGCAGAACAGATGCTCCACTTTCTCTATGGAATGAAGCTGCTTCACATGCAGAACATCCCAGCTCAACCCCCTGAACATCCAACTAAAAGTATCAGGTAGTGAATAATGGGACTTCCTTCTGGGTGCCTGAGCACCTGCACTGCTACTTCCAGTCAGAGAAGACAACACTAGGCTAGATGGACCAATGGGCCAAGCCAATATGAAGCAGCTTTGCACTATAGAGTACATATTTGTTTATGCATTGTTTTCTGAGCTCACAAACCTTTCTCCCTTTTAAGACCTGGATTGCTTGCAAACCACGACCTCGACGACCCGAAGACGGCAGCCACACAGAATTCTCCTCCCACTGATTTGCTGGGTGAAATTTGTGGAGCTGGCTTGCTTTTGCTATGGAAAATAGAAGGTGGGAGGGAAGGGGGAAGAAAAAAGATCAAAGTCTAATTATTATCAAGGAGTCCACCGGCATGAGTTTTGCTTGAGAGGCAATACAAAGCTATAGGGGACCTGTTTTCTCAGAACTATGGAGAATCAATAAATCCTACAGACAGAACAGTGGCTGTTCAGCATTTCAGAAATGCAAAATTAACGCGAACCTTTCATAAAGCAGAAATAGCTTGATTGACTGCTTGCTCAGTGGGTATGGCAGAGATCGGCGACTAACGGCCTTGAGGCTATCTCTTCTCCTTCCCACCCCAGCCCTGGCAGCCGAGCTAGAGGCAGCAGCAGCAAGGAGGAAACGACAGCTTTGACCTTAGCACTTGCTAAGAATTAGCACCTGACAAAATGAGCTCCCCAAATAATGGCATGGGCCAGGTTTGGGAAGAAGGGTAGAAAGGCACTGCGTTCTGAAGTCCCATGGTACAGTTCCACTGCCGTGTCTAAAAGCCACACCAAGATTTGGGGGGGGGGGAGAATATGAATGAAGCATGTGGATTGAAACAATTACTTTCCCCCCACTTCACTGAAGGCTGACTTTGGGGATTCTGCATTACTATTAATCCAGTAGGTTGTCCAGGGAGGTTCTTAAGAACCGAGTCCAAACTTCAGAGGGATTTGGGCTCAGGCTCAAAATGGGATCAGATACTTCCAAATTGGGGAAATTTGCTTCCAAACGCCCAGCTTCCAGACTTCGGCATCTTTCTTGCCTGCAGGTGACTCCAATCCCCCAACCTACATACTTACAACATATTTAAATACCCAACAGCAAACCATCAACTTTTATAGTAAGGGAGCACAAGCCAAGGTGGAGAAACATGCAGAAGTTACAAGGAATGGAGACAAAATCCACAACAACAAGTGAGAAGCAAGCATGCCACAGACAATGACACCTAGAAGCACTCCCTGGTGCCAGGGCAGCAGAGGGCATATGCCATATCCTTGCCTGTTCATATTTTTTAATAAAAATAAAAATAAAACACTCCTTTGTCTGTCTTGTCCGGGAACTTAAAACCTGCCATCTGGACTCTTAGTTTGGTGCTGGAGTTGGAAGACTATTCTGTTTGGTCTGCATTTTGATGTGAAACTGATCTAATGGCGCAACTCCTGTGGCTAATACGTGGATTAGAATGGAATTATCTTTTGGGTTTTGTCCTGCTCTGAATTTTGCAATTCAGCTCTCTGCCCCAAAAACGAAGTGCCAAAATGTGTTTTTAAACGATGTAGTTTTTAAAAGGATAAAGTATGTTTGAGAAGGGTTGCATCCAACATAGCACTAAGTTATAGTCGCTTAGCAGTGAACTATTTTCCGCTGGTAAAATGTTCTATGCCAGTAGAACGTTGTGGCACAAGAGAATGCATGAGCAGGTTGCTGGGAACTTGGCTGCAGAATATATTGTGCAATCTGTTGCTTGAAACTAGTGAAACTACTGCCTTGGATTCTTCTGTTAACATTAAAACTCACCCATCTGCCAGTGCAATAGTCCCTGCAGTAGCAGACAGAATGTTGGATACTGTGTACACTGTGTGTACAAGATAAAATACGTATTGAAATAGGTATTTTGTTGTAGCAGCATAGCTAGAAATTGCCAGGAACAGGAGAACAGCAGAACACCTCTCCCTTAAGGCTTGGTACAACAGAGTTTAGCAACTAGCCTTGGTTGATCTAGGAGAGAAGGAAGGTATGGTGGGGGGGGGAATCAAAACTTATGGTAAATTTATGGTATTTGGTATCCTGCTGTTCTATTTGTTAATAAAAGTAATTCAAATGAAAGACACCCACCCTGTCTTCTCTCTCTTTGGTACAAAGTTCTGCTCTCCTCTGATGTCTCAGCAGCACAACAGATACCCTAAGCTGTTTTTGTTTTGTTTCTTCTGCTATTGTAAAGAATGATACTGTTGCTATAAATTGACATTTCTGTTATTTGAAAATGACAAATGCATGGAATACATATTCAAGTACGCATTTGAATTTGAATCTTCATATATTTGCATTTTTAAAAGGAATTTTTTAAAAACACCAGATTAATATGGAAACAGGCAGAACAGATGTATGGGGGGGGGGGAGACATGGAAAACTGTAACAGACTGATCCCTCCATCCCCATGATGCATAAGCTGAAGGCAACGTTGAAGTGTTCAGCTGAGCGATAGCTGTTTCCTTTAAAAGTGTTGCTAATGGGAGGTTGTGACTATGTGGTGTCAGAAAAGGTGTTGAGCACTGGGGGAAAGAACACCACGATTAGGATGAAAGTATTATGGATTATGGATGGAAGCAGCTGGAACCAAGTCCCTGGCTCACTAAACAAGAGGTGGTGTGGAGCGCTCCTTGAATGACTGAAAGTAATATAATTGCACCAAGCTGAGAAACTGTGCATTTTGAAATGTATCATGCAGGAGAATTTCACACCATGGGCTGGCCAGTGCTCATATAATAGGAGAGGGGAGAGGAATCGTTTTAAGCCTGAGGATTGCATTTCTTCTTGGGGAACCTTCTAGGGAGCACATGGTAGCAGTGCGTAGGGCTGGAGCAGAGAACTAAAGGGAAGTGTTGTATTTGTACAACAGGCTAGTACACACACACACACACACACACACACACACACACACACCCTCTCTATCCTCCACCCAGGCAGGTAAAATGGCTTTATCAGAGTTCAAGATCTACAAATAAGGCAGGACAGACAAAACCTTTGCAGAATGAGGGCCAAATTCCTTGTGGAAAACTGTCCAAGTCTCTGCAATCCAGTGGTGAGGACCAAAGGGAAGAGTGGGTGGAGCAATGGACGTGATTTCTATCTTGCAGGGCAGACTTCAAGGGAGCCTGCAAGGTTTCCTGCACAGGCCACAAACATTTCTTCATCCAGTCAAATAAAAGCATTCTCACAGTTCTAGGACACATTCCAGCCTAGCAAGAATCACTTGAGGGGATGGGGTAGGGCCAGTGACAAACATAGTCTGAGATGGTGGCAAAGTCCTGAGGCCAGGCAGAGGGGTCTGGGGGACACCATTTGGCCCTGTGTTTGGCCCCATTTCCGCTGTTACGGGGTAGAGGTAGAGAAGAGGCCCTTAATGTAAGTCACAGGCACAACTTGCTGATTCTGGTTTTAGCCAAGTCATGCCCACCTTTGTCAGCCTTCCTTCCTCTCTGCACCCCACCCACTCTCCCTATAATTTCGGGACTGGGACCAAATCTACCATCCACTTTGATCCTTGGAAGAAACAAACAAAAAATCCTCCATGTTGGTAGAGCACGAGGTTCTTAATCTCAGGGTCATGGGTTGCCACACTGGGCAAAAGTTTGGACTTGATGACCCTCGGGGTCCCTTCCAACTCTACAATTCTATGTTTCTATGTCTCGTGGCAGAGCTCCAAAAGGTGAGTTTGTGTCTGCTGGCAATTGATGACATTTATCTTTAAACAAAACTTTCAATTCAAGTTGTTGGCTGAATTTAATTTATTGATTGTTAGCTTTGGCTCGTTGCGTTCTGGTTCTCTGAGGCTGCTTTTAGTCTGGCAATTGTGTTTTAATGATGGATTGTTGTTTTTCGTTTTTTAAAAAGTCTGGTTTTTTATATTTTGTAAGCTGCCTTAAGTGACTTCTCTTTGGGAGTTGGGTGAAAGAAAGGTAATTCACAGAATCATAAATTGTAGTATTAGAAGGGACCTCGGGGGTCATTTCCACCCCAGAGTTGACATTCCCATGAAGGCTAACTTCTGCGGACCACATGCTAGTAGTGGGTGGGTCCAGAGGCAAAAGTGGGTGTGGCCAGAGGCAGAGCAATGGATGCAAGCCTTACCATTGTATGACAGGCTGCATTCCAGCCATATGTAAGTCAGAGGTTTCTAGGCAGCACTGCTTCCCGTCTTGCCATCCAGGCAAGCAAGAGGCATTAACACTCAAGGAGGATGCAAAGCAGGGCCTGCTGAGGGGTACTGCTTGCAGAGAGTCCTGAGGGCCAGACAGGGAGGCCCAGGGGCCACATTCAGACCTTGGGCCCAAGGTTTCCCATCTATATCTATACAGTGGTATCTCTGGGTGCGAACGGGATCCGTTCCCGAGCCCCGTTCGCATCCTGAAGTGAACACAACCCGCGTCTGCGCGTGTCACGATTCGCCGCTTCTGCGCATGCGCGTGACGTCAATTTGAGCCTCTGCGCATGCACGAAACCCGGAAGTAATGTGTTCCATTACTTCTGGGTCGCCGTGGAGCGTAACCCAAACATGCTCAACCTGAAGCTACTTCAGCCCGAGGTATGACTGTAGATCTGTAAACATGGACCATTCTGAGCTCCCTCATGCTCAGCAGGGAGGCAGATAGGAATAGTCATCTTTTAATCTAACCCACCAAAATGTTAATTCAAGCAGCACAGGTCTTGGGGGGGGGGCGCAAAAGAGCACAGTCCGTGTGTCCTGTAACACAGGCAGATGCACTCGCACCTTAACACTGTATAAAAACAGCAATCGCCTAAACTTCCACATGGGATTTTCTTTGCACGCCCTGCATTTCACCGGGAGCTGGCAGTAAGCAGAAAGGTCACCCCTGGCGAGTCTCTTCCCAAGCCCTTGATGCCCCCAAACACTTACAATTTTTCACAATGCAAGTATAAACAGTTTCAAAAGGAAATGGAATAAAGTATGTTCTATTTACACCAAGTCTTTAAAACAAACGTCCTCTCCGGCTCACACTGAAGCCCTGGCTTCCAGTGCCAAAACATTTTCAGTTTAAGAATGATGTTTTGTAGACAGAGAAAAGGCAGCCTTGTAAAACATGATTACTCTTGCGGTTAAACTTGAGTGAGAAGCAGGAGAGGGGAGAAAGCGGGCATATAGTAGTTTTGCTTTAAACATACTTCGCTGAAGTGGGGAGGGAAAGATGCGCATGGGGTTACCTTGAACCCATGGCTTCGAATCCTTGCTGGGTTTTTTATCAAATGAATCTTTAATATTCCACATAGGCAGGCTTGCTACACACACCTCGGCTACCCAGCCTTGTTAGGTAACTTCCATCTTACATAGTTTGGTTCTGGGGGTCCCCACATATATGCAAAAACACATAAAGTCAGGTACCTCTGGAACTGCCCCCCCACAGAGGAATGCCTATGCAACTTTCAGAAGATGGTGTGAGGGCATTCATAGGGTCCCAGGGCCCTCCCACCACCTTCCCAAAGCCGGAAAAGCTCGCAATACCAGCTTTACAGAAGTGTGTGTGTGTAATAAATAAATGCAGTGTGTTTCTTCCGCTTTCCATTTGTTTGTTTGTTTACCCCCCACCCACACAAAGCTGTGATTGCGTAAGTAAAATAAGTATAAGAGGCAAGTTACATGTACAGTGGTATCTCTGGTTACGGATTTAATTCATTCCGGGGTGCCATGCGCTCAACAGCAATTTAGGACTTCATCCACTGACCAATTGACCAATTTGGGAAATATTTCCATCACTGTGTGTTCCCATGCAGAGAAACTACGACACGAGTGGGGAACCTGTAGCCCTCCTGATGTATTTGGGACTATAACTCCCAACATTTCACCCACCGTGGCTGATAGTCAGGAGAGCCTGACAACATTGCAAAGGCTACTGCTTCCACCCCTGCTATATTTAAACCAAGCCTCCTCCAGCCACACAAAAATGCAATAAAAAGGGGGGTGGAGTCTTTTCAAGGTCTATGGGACAGCAAGGATGCCAAAAGGCAGGTGGTGGCCAAATTTCTTCTATTCCTAAGGTCCTCTCTATGCAGTCTAGTGCATGCGCATACATGAGTGAGTCACTTCTGGGCGCCTTGTAAACTATGGCAGGCAGAGAAGCTAAAAATAAAATAAAAGTTTGGACCTTTAAATGCACTACCAATGAGAACTAAAAGTTACAGCAGATTAAGCCACAGATTTTCTTCTTCTTTTCTTTTAAAAGTGATCTACCGAGAGGAGAAGTGTAATCATCATCATCATCATAGTTCAACCACCATCCATAAAGTGAAATCGGAGTAATTCACAATCGTGGCAAGCAAGCTGCTTTAATCACAATTCACATGCTACTACTGCAGCGATCTGGCTTATGCAATACTATTGATGTGGTTTTCAGGGCGGAATACATTGCTCCTACCCGATAATAAACCAATAATTTATTCAGATTTCAAAGCTCAGCACACATTGCTAAGAGTAGTATGGAGATGTTTCTTTTCATCCGGACTGCACAGTGCAAAGTCATTACTGATTGGAACAAGACTTTTTTTTTAAGAACAGGCATTGCTGTTATCAAGTTCCTTTGGGTTGTGCTTTTGGTGGCTAATTAATCTTGAATAGGGGGGAAGGGGGAGAGTTTGGCTCCCTGTAATTTATTTCAGTTTTCTGATTAAGTTTAAAGATTAAAGCTTCTGAAAGCTTTTGGGGGGGGGGATGTGGGACGCAAAAGGCAGAAGTGTTCTCCACAGTCAACAGAATCTGAAGAATGTGCATCCACAAACCAAAATTCAAATTCATTCCTTTTACCATCTCACTCAGGAAAAATAAGCATAGCCACAGATAGATGTAATACAGGGTTCCGTTACTTTCGAGTACATGAAATAAACTGTCCATTAAGCCAAAATGGTACAGACTACTCGTCTGTGACTTTGTTAAAAAAAAAAATGTAAGGGGCAAAAATTCAGCTGTGTCTCAGTGGGATTTATTTATTTTAACATTTTCTATCACATTCTTTGTACACAAAGGGAACTTGAAGTGACTAAATGCACAGAGCTACAACCAATCAAGGCAGTGTGATAAAATACTACAACAAGAGAACCACCAAACAGAAGATGTTATCAGTTCAGCCTCTCTCCAAAAGAGAGATTAGTATTCACCAAGCAACAGGAGCCATATAGTGACACGGCTGTATGGGCAACTCTTATGCAGGGGTTTTGAAAACATCAACACCACCACCGAAAAGGCCCTGTTCCCCATGGAACCCAGATCTCTTCTGCTTCACAGAAACAAAACTAGGTTTGCCTCCAAACGTACATTCAAAACAGAGTTAAATGCCCATCCTCGTTCCCTGGTTCCCTGTGCCTACATGCACGAATTCCCAAAGATTTGTTCATAGCACACGCAACTTACATCTTTCATGTGTACACATGAAAAGAAAAATCTCAGGTGTGTGTATAAGCAACATAATGTGGGAAGAAGCTCTTAATCTGCCTGAGCTAACCTCACTTGCAATGTCAACTTCTAGGACAGGACTGCTGGCACCTGGGATGGTCAACATGTGGCCCTCCAGATGTTGTTGGACTAGAGCTCCCATCAGTCCCAGCCAACACGGCCAGTTGTCAGACATCCGGAGGGCCACAGGGTACCTAGCCTTGGTCTACACTGACTGAGAGTGGCTTTACCAGGGGCTCAGCTCTCCGGGAACTTGTGAACCCTCCTAGGAGAGGTCAGGGATTGGACCTGGGACTTCCTGCATGCAAAACATGCAGGCTATGGCCCTTCCCAGAAATGGATGGAAGCTGCTCAACAGCACACTGTTGCATATTACTTGGCAATACAAAATTCAGAGAAGTGTCCACTTTGAAGGACAGGTGTGTTTTGGTTCAGGCATTGTTCCCAAATTGCAAATTAGGCAGGTTCACCTTTAAATGAGATCTGAATTTAAACTGCCCCCCACCCCAGTCCCTACATTTGGATTAGGGCATTTATCTTCCTTGCCCAAATACACACACATTTGTCCCTTAACAAACATGTATTTGGCAGATCACAAATTAGCATTTCCCAAATAACACACATTCCAAGTTCCCCCTCAATGGGTTTTTTGGGTTTTGTTTTTAAAATCAACCACTAACAATAATTACAGCCCCCCCCTTTCTTCTTCTTTAACTCAGCACAAGCAAACAGAGCTGGCAAATCTATGTTCAATTATGCTGACATCATTAAGACCTTAATGAAAACAGCATGCAGATTTTTTTCTTTTTCTTTTTACAAGAAATGGTTCCTCTCCCAATAATTATTTTAAAAAGATGAACCATCCCAATTGCTGTGTAAGCAAACAGAGGTTCATTTTCTTGAGCGCGCTACAACCACGGCATCAAACAGACCACAAGAGACTCTTGTGAGTGCAAATACAATGATTTAAGGTCTATTCTATTACATTCTATATATTCCTCACTTTAATCTAGAGCTTTTAATCTTGGCTCAGGCCAGCACCATCCCTGGTTGACAGGGAACGGCAATTATTCTGACGGGCGCTACGGACATCTACTTATTCCCCCCACTGCGAGCCACTGAAGGGTATTTGACAGAGAATCCACTCTTTGACCGTTATTCTTTTATTTTTTTTCTTAATGAAATGAAGTAAGAAGAAAGAGCTAACTGTGTGTGTGTGGGGGGGTTCTTTCTGAAAGACAACATGGAGCTGATGTGGGGAGAGTGGCCCAGTTCTTACACTTTTTTGGTGGTTTAAGTAGGGCAGGGGTGGACTTCTTAGCCAAAGTCTAGGGCCCTGCAGCCTGGGATAAACAACCACACCCAGAGTAGCAGACAACAGAGAGAGAAGCAAACAGTCTAATATTTTTAAAGACATTTTATAGTTGGGGCTGACGGACTGGTTACAGATGCCCATGTTTTTGTTTTTACACCAATGCTGGTCTTACTCAGAGTAAGGTCACTGAAATTAATGGACACAACTAACTTAGGCCTATCAATTTAAGTGGCTTGTCTCTGAGTAAAACATACTTGGGTCCAACACAAATGCATTATTCTATTCTATAGCAAAACGGTGCTTATTCCTGAGTAAACTAATCAGGGCAGCAGGCGCAAACTCCACTTATTCCTCCATGGGTTGGTGCTGAAATTTAAGGGAGTTTTGTAATGCTGAACTGCAGGCAGTCAAGAGTATTTCTTCTAAAAACAACTGGGGTTAGAAAACTGTTTTTTGCAGTAGCATATAATGAATGCTGAAGAAGCCTATAGCTCAGTGGTAGAGAACATCTGCTTTGCATGAAGAAGTCCCCAGATTCTGGGAATGTTCCCTGCCTGAAACCCTGGAGAGCCACTGCCAATCAATGTAGACAATACCGAGCTAGGTAAACCAGTGGTCTGACTTGGTATAAGGCAGTTACTGTTGTTGCTACATTAAGAAAATGGAAAAAATGGAAAAGGCCTGTGATAGCCTCTGCTGAATTCAGGCCATTAGAATATCTCCTCTGGGTTTGGCCCAGCCAAAGTTCACTGGGGCAGAAAGTGGGATAAATAAGCATGAGTACCATGGGCAATGAGGGCTCTAGCATGCTGTCTTCAAGTCTTAGGAAAGCTATCTGAGCACAAACAGGCTGGCCACGAATGCACAAAACGCCCACTGCAGATACATCTACGTAGAGCAGAGGTGGGGAAACCTGTGACCCTCTAGATCAGCCTTTCTCAACCTGTGGGTGCCCAGAAGTTGTTGAACTACAACTCCCATCACCCCTATATAGCAAGGTCAGAGCTCAGGGATGATGGGAGTTGTAGTCCAACAACATCTGGGGACCCACAGGTTGAGAACCGCTGCTTTAGATGATGCTGTTGGGCTACAGCTCCCGTCATCCTTGACCATTGGCCACGGGAACTGGAGTCCAACAATGTCTGGAAGGCCATAGTCCTGCCCCCAACTTGATGTAGAGGGTAACAGAGGATGTTGGCTTGACAATTACAAGGGTGGAGCCAAACATGAGTGCGAACATGTGGTTGCTGTCAAAAATCGAGAACCCCAGGTCGAGTCCCCCCCCCTTCTCCCAGTAAGACAGAGATACAGAAACAGGTGGTATGACATTGTTACAATGGGGATTGCCCCAACTTGGGCCACATATCGTTGGCTGTCATGGTGAGGGGTGGGGAGAAGCCAGACCAAATGTGACCAGAAGGGATTCTCAGGCAACTACCACCCCCCCCAGTGCCCCAGCAGGGCCTGCTGCCGGTGCCAGCCTTAGTCACCCCCACTTAAAAAATAATAATCCCATATATTCAGCACCAGGTGGTTGCTATTTTAACTTGCAACCATGTCCCCAGTGTAGTGTCACTGGGGCATTGTGGGAAGTGTAAATGGTTGGTCAGCACTGATCACTGAGGTGCCAGTGGTGCCCCTGGATGAGCCCACCCAAGGGGAGGGATTGGCATAAGAAGAGACCTTCCCAGAGTATACTATGCCTGGAGTCCCCTCATGATTGGAGCTGGCACCAGGTGGCGTGAGGAAACGAACAACACAGTAACAAGACATTCTGTTTGCCAGTACTGGGAGGGGAAAGGGAAATTCGACCGGGGGCAGCTGTTAACAGCAGCAACTCACGTTGGGCATCACATTTAGTTCTGCCCCTTAATCACATATCACTTTCATGTACGGAATAATAAGCTCATGCAGGAGGAGGAGGAGGAGGAGGAGGAGGAGAAAAGCAATGTATGGTACTTTCCAGTGAGTACAGCAAATTAATTAGAAGGCATGCTGGGATTGAACTGAACTCACCACGGAGCTTTTATGGAAAAACATCCTGCTCCAAACAGGTAGGGTCTTCGTGGAAAGGGGGAGAAATGCACAGAAATTAGATGGCAGAGGTCATCGTCAACAAGCAACACTCAAAATCATGCCATTTCAAAAAGAAAGAAAGAAAGGTTTTCTTTTTCTAATGGTCACCCGTTTTCTAAATGAAAGAAAGTAATTCCCACCCGAAAGAGGGGGTTGAAAACCCCATTGCAGGAAACATGGGGATGTTACTGAAAATAGCAGCCCCATGCTGAGATCTCCCCTTCCTGCTCCGTAACGTGTAGTCCTGACATCACCAGAGACTAGTCCTCGCGGAAGCAGTAAACCAGTGTGTTCTGGACTGTACCATGTCAGATTGCAGGTGGGTGAACACATGACTAAATGCTCTTCCATACAAGACGGACCTTGTCTGATCCAGCAAATCATTTTGTCATTTTAATGCTAATCTCGAGGACCATGCAAGAGCCGTCCCTTCATCTTCTAGGCCATAGGTAGGGAACCTGCAGCTCTTCACATGTTCCAGGGCTCTAGCTCCCATCACCCTGGCCACTGGCCATGCTGGGTGAGGCTGATGGAAGCTAAGAGTGCTGCAATATCGGGAGGATCACAGCTTCCCAATCTTGGTCCTATGGGAAGGGAGAGCTTCACACATTCACATGCTCAGAATCCAAGGTGCGCATGCACATCAGTTTTCCATCAACATCTATGGAAAGGCAACAGAAACATAAAGGGGGCATGTACACACTGCAGAGATATGCACACAAGGTGCACATGCAAAATGTTCCCCTCTGCAACACTGACTAATTGCAAGAACCAGACTGGATGTCTGGAAGGGACATGGCTTAGTAGAGCACATGCTTTGCACGTAGAAGATCCTATGTTCAATCCCTGGCATCTCCAGGTTTGGCTGGGAATGTCACCTGTCTGAAATCCTGGCGAGTCTGTCGCTCAGGGTAGGCAACAGTGAGCTGCTTGGACCAAGGTTTTGACTTGGTATAAGGCAGCTTCACATGTTTCTAAAACTTGTGCCAGCAGCAGGGCCAGTTCATCCACTAGGAAAAGGGACATTTGTGTCTCTGCTTATGCGGGCCCTGACAGGGGTTAGGAATATGGCTAAATATCAACAGAAACAATTCTGGAGTTTAATAAAAACAAAACAAAATACAGTAGTACCTCGGGTTAAGAACTTAATTCATTTAGGAGGTCCGTTCTTAACCTGAAACTGTTCTTAACCTGAGGTACCACTTTAGCTAATGGGGCCTCCCGCTGTCGCCACACAATTTCTATTCTCATCCTGAAGCAAAGTTCTTAATCCAAGGTACTATTTCTGAGATAGTGGAGTCTGTAACCTGAAGCGTCTGTAACCCGAGGTACCACTGTACAAAGTGTTGAAGGCAACGAAACCTCAGAGATCAAATGAAAAACAAAATATGGAAAGCAGTAAATGAGAGATGTTGTGACTTAGTAGTACCACGGAGCCCTAAATTTAACCATCCCTCAAATGACTTTGTGGCTGAAACAGGCTAACCCCTATGCATGTGCATCAAAGATGCCTGGGCAAGGTATAACTTTCAAGAACATGGGGTTGAAATCCACTTTGTTCATTATAGAATTTACACAGGAGTTGACCTACAACATGCTTCTAATGCATTGTCACCCACACAGTAGTGAACAATATCCCCATATCTGAGACACCTGCCATTTATGATTTTCATGTAGTAAACAAAAAAGAATCTGCTACCAAATCATCTACTAGTTTTTGCATTCAGGTGCAATGCATGCGCACAGCACCGAACCCACAAGTGACCCAGACACATCATAAAGTTGTCACTGGAACATCACTAAAAGGGCAGGGCAGGGGTGGAACTGGGTGTTTGCAGGCTTTTTCAATGGGTTTGTTTTCACGCAATTTCACGCAAGCACGCAATGACCCGGGATGCCACCCCGGCGTAAATGAGGGGTTGCCTATATTTAGAAATAACTATAAACAGAAAACTAATACATCTCACTGTATTTGGCGACAACTTGCAAAAACACACAACAACAGCCATTAAGGACATTTGGCAACTTTAATGTATGTAACACAGGCTCTGGAACTTTTTTTTCCTTTGAAGTCATGATGTGCCTTGTACATTGCACTGGTTCTTTAGTTGTATTTCCCCTCTTTTTCTGTATTTTAATATTTATTATTTATTTATTTATTTATTTATTTATTTAGTGTGTGTGTGTGTGTGTGTGGAGAGAGAGAGACAGACAGACAGACAGACAGTCGGACAGACAGACAGACAGACTAACTGATGATAGGGGCACCTTCAAGACTTCTGCTCTCAGGGCCGGCCCTTCCGTTAGGCAGAGTGAGGAAGTGTGGGTTATCTGTGAGAGGTCTAGTTCTGTGGCCCTACCTTACTTATGTATCTCCTATGATATTATAGTTTATAATTATTGTGTAATGTTTTAATTCTGACTATCGGTCGAATAAAGAAATTGATTGATTGATTGATGGGCAACTTCAAGGATAGCCCCCGCCCATCACTTCTTTATCAACTGGACAGCCCTTGCAACAAATAGGCTTTCTATTACAGGACTGCCTCGGATAGCCTTTGAAATGAAGGGCTGTCTCTTTAAAGTAGGACACATGGACAACCCATTAAATGTGGAGTGAAGCACAACACTGTTGAGTGGAAAATCAAGATACAGGAGCTCTGTGATTCTTTTCTCTTTCAAAAAAGAGCTTCTTGCCCGACATCTGCAAAGGTGTGGGAATGGGCTGATTTATGTCGCCCCCCCCCCCAAACTTCATCTTTCAGAGGCAGAAGAAAAGTGAGAAGGAAAGCCCAATGTTTGCAAAAGGTTGACCAGAATATGGCCAGAAAGAGTCCCGCTATCAAAACTGATGTCTGGGATCACCCGTCTGACAAGGATCTGAGCATGTTTTCTGAGCAGCTTCCAACGCAGAATGGCTCTGTGTGCATTAATAAAAAAGGACAATGTACAAAATTTACAAGAGAAACCATCCTCAAATCGACAGCACCAGATGGCTGAGTTGGGTGACAAGAACACAGCAATGTCAAGCCAAAGAAACCATCGGGCCTGTCCAACAGCTACTAGGTTCACTGCATGCGCAAAACAGATGATTGCTATTTTCACCCCAGGAGAATCCCTTGGGTTTTCTAAAAAAAATGGATTTATGTAAACGTTTTTTGAAACTGTAGAGACAATAAAACAAAACAAAATATATGGGTTAAAGAATACTGCTACTACAACCAATAATAATAACAATAATAATAATGGTAGCAGTCTTTAGCTCAGCCTTCCCCAATCTGGTGCCCTCTGGATGTTTTAGACTCCAAATTTCTTTGACCGTCAGCAATGCTAGTTGAGACTGATGGAGTCCAAAACCTCTGCTGAGTACCAGGTTGGGGAAGGCTACTTTAGTTGATCAGTAGGTTAGATCAATTGATTAAAAAACAAAAGCAGCGCTTTCATTTTATTTGGAACCCTACTCTCTCACTTCTGCTATTGTCCATAGTTTGGGTTACAAGCTGTGAAAATTAGGACCCGTAATGTGGTAGAAGCATCCATTATGATTTGCTGCTGATTAATCTATGGGTAGCACAGCACATTCCCTCCCATTAAATAGTAGACAGGCACTATCTCTGGACTTTTGGAACCTACTGAAGACCTTCCTCTTCCAACAAGCCTGCATCTAAATTGAATTTTTTAAAATAAGTTTTATGGTTTGTGTGTTCGATGCCCTTGGGCTGCTTTGGGAGGGGGGTGGTATATATCTATATTACCAACATCACCACCACCATCATAATCAATATCAACAACAGCTGTGGTTTGTTATTTAACCCTATGGAACTGGGTATATTTGCTTTTAAAATCATCTCTCTACAATGTATCACAGAATCACAGAATTGTAGAGCTGGGAGGGTTATCTCCATCCCCTGCAATGCAGGAATCACAGCTAGTGACAAGTGGCCAGCCAACCTTCACTGAAGGAGAGTCCACCACGTCCCAAGATAGTCTGTTCTTTGACTAAGAACATGCAGCTGCCATGAAGCTATTGTCCCCTCCTTAGTAATTTTCTCCTTGGAAGAGGCAACACAAGGCTCCATTCCTCAGAATCCCATCAAGAATATGGAGTTGCAGGAAAGCATTTTGTCAAGTGATTATGTTTCCCAACTATTTTTTCGTATCCACCCCTCAGTTCACTGTTTTACATTCTGGGGGTTAAGGAAAGTGAATTGGGTATTTCTAAATTTGATATCGTACCACTACCCAACCAGAGCCCCAGGAATAAACTACGGTACAAATCTGAACCCGCAGATCTAACCCACTCTTCCAAAACATTATGACTTGCGAATTTAATTTCCATAAATGTGTTGCCTTCTGGTTTTGTTTTGTGTGTTTGAAATCTAGGGATTTAATTCAGATTTTTGTCGTCCTTTAAGAGTTTGGTTTTGGTTTTCTTTTGTTATTTCCTATTCAGCTGGTATTGCTCCTCTTACCAAAAAGAAAAGGGGGGCGGGGAGAGAGAGAAAAAAGAAGTCTGAACCACTAATAGGTCCTGGAAAGGATTAAAGTCTCCAGAGTTCAAAAGAGATCAAACGGATATCAGTGATTTTATGAACAAATCGTACACGAGATGGGAAACGTTAAAAGATGATAACATCTCAGCCAGATCCCACATCAAAAAAATGTGTTATCTACATTCTTCTTCCCGAACTGCAAAAAACAAACGCAACTGACTGAGCTCCACCATGCTGAAGGGAGTTTCTTGCTAGCTAAACTTTTGCTAAACTGGGCAAAGGTTAGATCTGTAAAGCTGCGCATCTACTCACTTCCCAGGGCTGGGATCCAAAAATTCTGAGCTCTGGAGGGGCATCAGACTTGCGTTGTTTCTTGACCACCTCATCTCCCATCGTCATCTGGCAGGCAGACCACTTTTATAAACAGAAGGGGCTTTCAAGGGATGGTAAGTGGGCCATTGTTTTTTTTAAAAAAGCCCACTATTTAATAGTATTACCTAAATTAGTGCGGCTCAACTTTTCATACCAAGAAAGCCGCAATAGTGCTTTGGCACAGAAGCCACAGGCCACACTCTGTTTTGTCACGTGGTGGGGAAAGCAAGACCAAAATTTGAGCCCCCCCCCCGACCTCACGCTGCCTTCCCAAAGTTGGCTAAGCAAGGTGCAGGGCTTGGGGAAGGAAGCATGGAGCTCTGGCAGGGTCCTAGAGCCCTCCAACCTCTTCCCAAAGCTGGGAAAGTGCTAAGTAGGCTTTGGGAGGGAGATGGGAGGACTCTAGGACTCGGCCAGAGCCTCAAGCCCCAAAGCCTAGCATCTCACTTACCTGGCTTTGGGAAGGCAGTATGAGGGCTGGGGAGGTGTCAAATGTTGCTGAGAGCTGCCCTAAAGGTCTTGAGGGCTGTATGGAAGTGAGAGAAGGCATTGAAAAGTGATATGGAAGGCCTGTCTCTCCTATGTCCCCCTAATGTGCAGGTCTATTGTGGAGTATTGTGGTGCACGCACAATGACTCAGATTTGACTGAGCCCCCGGCTGACCCCTGCACATGCAGGCAGAGGGAATCATGCACACAGAACTGTATCCAACATGATTCATACTCAAGACTAGATCCACTGCAATCAATGGAAATAGCTAATATAGGTCAATGAATTTCAATGGGTCTACCCTGAGCAGAAGTTGGCTGACAATAACGCCCTCCTCCCCAAAACAAGCTACTTTGTTGGAGAGGCCACTTACTGTATGTATTGCCAAAAAACAAAAGAGGGCATAGATTTACATAAAAAATGCACATGCTAATTCATCTCTCTAGATGTCCGTTTAGAAAGAATGATTGAAATTTAAAGAGATTACGCAGCTCCTCTCACCATAGAAGGGAAGACACAGGCTTCTCCTAGTTACAAGGTCCTTATCTTTAAAATGGACTTAAACTATACAGTCATACCTCGTGTTGCATTTGCTTTTCAGGTTGAGGTTTTCAGGTTGCGTCCCATGGCGACCCGGAAGTACTGGAAAGGGTTACTTCTGGGTTTCGCCGCTTGCACATGTGCTCAAAATGACGTCACGCACATGCGCAGAAGTGGCGAATTGCAACCTGTGCACGCGCAGGCTGCTTTCTGCTCAGGTTGTGAACGGGGCTCCGGAACGGATCACGTTCGCAACCAGAAGTACCACTGTACAGCCCATGCCACCCTTAAGATGGTTAAGAGTCCTCTGTAAAATAGGACACTGAGCCACCGTACTACCTGATCTATAAGGGTATAGGGAAGAAAATCATTGTGAACTATTTAAAAAATAGGAGGATGTTGGCGTGTGTGTGTGTGTGTGTGTGTGTGTGTAACCTTGGGTAAAAATTATTGCCATTCCAGAATTATCTGGTATTGGCCCAGAATCGCTTTTTTAAAATCTAGCACTGCCTGGGTAGCCTAGTGACAGATCTGAGACTTTGAAGACGAATTGAAGGGAGAGGAAAATGCCAATATTCCTCCCCTTCCCTCTTTGCGCAGGAGACAGTTGCAAAATCCGATGGGTTCCAGGCACTTCTCCTCCTGACTAAAGCACAATCGCCAAGGTTAGGCAGCTGCTGCCAGAACGAGAGAGAGGGAGAGAAAGGGGGAGGGCCTTGTTCCCTCGGAGCGGCGCTTAAAGGTGTTGCCCACGTAGGTGTAAATACATCTGTCTTCTGCCATTTGTGGTAATACACTCGCCCTACACTTCTCAGAGCCAGGCAGATGGTCCCTGCCCTGTCTTCCTATTACAGCCTCGCGTCGCTCCGTGCTCCGAGAAATAGGAGGGCAGATGTTAAATATGTTAAACACACGCTTTGCCCCCTGGAGGTTTAAGTTAAGGCTGCTGTCTCAATTTGGCCATTTTAGGCCTTGCCAAGCTTCAGGGAACATCGGCATTCCGCTTCATTCTCTCTTCCACAAAAGGGGCTTCCCGTCCACCCCCCCCCCAACCCTTGCATTGAGATGGTGGGCCCAATCCACTAGGAACATCTCTGCAAACCTCCAGCCTTGCGTAAGCAACTGCAGAGCACCCCTATTTCTTTCCAACAGAGTGTGAGAGAGAGAGTGTGTGTGTGTCCCCACTAAATTTTGGATGCACAAGAAATGGAATTGGTTTGGAATCTGAATGGGCTTTAAATTATTTCTGTCTGTGGCTGTTCTTCGGTTTCAGTTTCCTGCTGTTTTGCCAGGAGGGGACGGTGAGCCAACTTTTTTTTTTCTTTTTTTGGAGGGGGAGAGTTTCATAATTGTTTGTAAATGTTAAATATATCTATATCTACCTAACTAATCTATCTATAGCACATGTTCTAGCCAAGCATAAGCAATTTTCAGTCCTATTGATTTCAACGGGACACAGGAGCACAGGAAGTTGCCTTGTACTGAGTTGCCTTATCCAGCTCTACACTGACTGGCAGTGGCTCTGCAGAATTACAGACAGAGGATATTCTCAGCCCTGCCTGAAGATGCCATTGGGGATTGAACCTGGAACCTTCTGCATATGAAGCAGACACTCTACCACTGAGCTATGGTCCTCCCTAAACACACAGACAGAAGCACAAGGTGAGTAACAACCATATGCAGCTACTATATTCTGAGTCAGACCCTTGGGTGCATCCAGCTCAATCCTGTCCACACTGACAGGCAGCAGCTCTCCAGGGTTTTAGGCAGGAGACATCCCCAGACCTACCAGGGAATGAACTGGATGCCTTCCGCATTCAAAGCGGATTCCCTTTTATTGAGCAGTTGATGCAGATCTGTGTAAGGCGCTCCTGGGACTGGGGCAATACCTTCTAATTTATAAGCATAATTTCAGTATGCTGTACTTATTTACTCATATAACAGCCCTGGAAAGGTGCTGAACTGGGAGGCAGTGATATTCCCAGGGCCATTTAGTGAGCTTCCTGGACTAAAAGATGTGAACCTGGGTCCCCTGTCCAACAGTCTGTGTGCTGCTTTCATACTATGCCCTCGCCTTCTGGAGTCCACAGAGGCCCTTAGAGCTCCTTCTACTCTATTACACAGGAAGCTGCCACAGAGTGATACAAAGTGATTTACACTAAAACCAATTAAGAGCATCCATTTTTTTTTCTAATCTAAAACCACAGTCAAAACAGACTTACTGATCCGACTCCAATAAAATAGACCACAATGCTAAAACTTCCAATTAAGGGCCAAAATCCCAGGCCAAAAAGAGAGAGAAAAGATAGTCGGTGCCAGGAGTGCCTCCTTGGGGACAGCATTCCGCAAGGTGGGGGCCACCACTGAAAAGCCATGCTTTTGTGTTGCTCCCTTCCAGACCTCTCATGGGGGTACATGAAGAAGTCAAACCCATCTAGCTCAGTATTGCCTATACAGTCATACTTCATGTTACATTTGCTTCATGTTACGTTTTTTCAGGTTGCGTCCCGCGGTGACCCAGAAGTACCGGAAAGGATTACTTCTGGGTTTCGCTGCTCGCACAGGCGCAGTAGCGCTAAATCGTGCTTTGTGCAGAAGCGCCAAATCACACCGCACACCTGCGCAGATACGGCGCTTCAAGTTGCGGGCTTTTCATGTTGCAAACGGGCCTCAGGAAGGGATTCCGTTCACACCCAGAGGTACCACTGTACTGTATGAAAACAGCTCCCCAGGATTTCAAAAAAGGGGTCTCCCCAGCCCTCCTTGGAGGTGCCAGCACCGAGTTACAGCCTCTCCACTCTTCTGAATTGTATGTGCTCTATCCCTCCATCAAAATGAATATGCAACCTTCACTCACTTGAGACACAAGGCAAAAAAAAACCCCTGCAGGGCTCTGATACATACACGGATACAAAATTTTATTTGTATGCTGCCTTTCCACAGTTCAAACCATGCTCGAAGCTGTTTGCAACATGAAACAAATACATAAGTACAACAAAAGTAGCCATAAACATTAAAAAAATACACAACCAAACTGAACCATTTCCACATAAATCACAAGATCTAAAATGAAAAAACCAACAGCAACAACCCCTGCCCCAAACAACACCCCAGCTGAATTTTTCAGTAGAGCCAAAAAAAAAAAAAATTGTAGGTAGAAAAAGGCCTGCAAGGCAAGAAGCAGGTCCTCCAGGAATCACAGCCAAGACATATACCCAAAGCTCCACATTCACAGGGGCTCCCTTTTATAGGCAAAGGGACGTTCTTGTGTGTATCAGAGTCTCCATGCTCACAGAGGACCTGCTGGATCAGCGCCTGCTTTGATGTACCATCAGAGGATAAGAGGAGGCTCAAAAACCATCCCGGATGTTTCTTTTAGTCTCAGGGATGTTGAAGGATAGCAATTCAAGCATTGGAAATGCTGAAAGATCTTCAAAAGATTATGGAGTAAGCCGCTCAGTATTTAACTAGCCTATCTCAAACGGCAAGAGGGCTAAATCAACCATGATCAAATGTAAGAGTTGCAGCCTGGAGAAACAGAGGGCATTTCAGCCCCACAGCATCACGAGCAAACACCAGACATTGTGAGACATGCAGAGAGGAAAGCCGCCCCCCCCATCCCCACCTTGCTTCCCCCCCCCCCTTGGAGAAGCTACTAAAGAGAAGGAATGGCAGAGTAATGCAGCCCGGACAAAATCCTCTCTAGAACCCTACCCAAGGATCCGTATCCATGCACGGGTTAAAGGAAATGGGTTATCTAAAATGGGGGTAACCAACAAGGTAGTCTCCAGATCCTGTTGGACTGCAACTCCCATCATCCATGACCACTGACTGTGCTGGTTTGGGCTGATGGGATTTGGAGTCCAACAACCACTGAATGGCACTACATGGGTTTTCCTTGCTCCAGTAGGACAGAAGACGTGCCCTGGAGTAAGAAAATGATTACTGGGTATCCTCTGGCTTAACTCAGCCACTTCACATTTTTTTCTGGATTTCTTACACTGGCTTGGTCTACACATTCAGTAGTGCAACCCTGAAAGAGGCAAGTTACCCATTCTGGATGGGGTTGCACTCCTTCTGAAGGAAAAGGTGTACAGCTTGAAAGTTGTTGTTGTTACCTCACCCATCTGACTGGGTTGCCTCAGCCACTCTGGGCGGCTTCCAGCAAATTATAAACCCACAGCAAAACCTTGAACATTAAAAACTTCCCTATAGCAGGCTGCCTTCAGGTGTCTTCTAAATGTCGGATAGTTGTTTATTTCCTTGACATCTGACAGGGATGGGGTGTGCATTCCATGGGGCGGCACTGCCAAGAAGGCCCTCTTCCTGGTTCCCTGTAACTTCACTTCTCGCAGTGAGGGAACCACTAGAAGGCTGAATGCTGGGGGTGGAGACGCTCCTTCAGTTAGACAGGGCCAAGGCCGTTTAGGGCTTTAAAGGTCAGCACCAACACTCTGAATTGTGCTTGGAAACATACTGGGAGCTAATCCTTTAGGACCGGTGTTATATGGTCCTGGTTGCCACTCCCAGTCATCAGTCCGGCAGCTGCATTCTAGATTAGTTGTAGTTTCTGTCTCATCTTCAAAGGTAGCCCCATGCAGAGCGCATTGCAGTAGTCCAAGCGGGAGATGACCAGAGCATGTACCACTTTGGCGAGACATGTCTGTCTCTAGGAGCCCAAGTGTCCCCTGTGGCTAGGAGTCCCTTTTACCCAGTGGCGTAGCGTGGGGGGTGCAGGGGGGGCTGGCCGCACCGGGCACAACATCGGGGGGGCACTCGCACTTGCAGCTCTCTGCCCCTACCTGGCTCACTCACTCTCTCTCACTGAAGTGCTGGCTGTGAAAATCCGATCCGAGCCGCTGGGTCGCCGCCCACTGTGGAGGGGGTAGGTGCCAGGCGTGCGGTGCGGAGAGAGAGCGAGGGACTATCTGGGGGAGGGACAGTGCAGCGGCTGCCCAGCGCAGCGCTGAGCGCGGGAGAGAACCACACCAGACCAGACCAGGCAGCAGCAAGAAGAAGCTGGCAGCGGCGGCAGGTTAGGGGTTAGGGGGCGCAAATTACTTGCCTTGCCCTGGGTGCTGACAACCCACGCTACGCCGCTGCTTTTACCAGGTCTGTCTGGTTCACCAGCTATGTTTGTTCCTGGACAGGGATAGCCTGACCACTGAAGTCAATGCATTAGTAACCCCAAGCCTGGATTCCTGCAACATGCTCTATGCAGGGCTGCCCTTGGTCCTGCTTTGGAAGCTCCAACTGGTGCAGAACACAGCCACCAAATTGTTGATAGGGGCACATGGCTGGCAAGGTGTGGCACCATTATTAAAACATCTTCACTGGCTGCTCATCTGCTAGCAAACCAGGTTCAAGTTCCTGGTATTAATTTACAATGCCTTTAGTGAGTTAGGTTCAAGGTACCTTAGGGACTGCTTGAACCCTTGTATCCCAGCCCCATCACCAGGCGAGCAGCTGGTCACACCCCAAGTTGGAGAGGCCCATCTGACAGTGACACAAAAATGAGCTTTTAATGTCAGTGGACCAGTCCTGTGAAATATTCTACCAACAGAGATTCAGCAGGCACTTTCTGTTTTAACCTTTAAATGTCTGCTGAAAACTTTTCTATGCTACTAAGCTTACGCAGGAAATTAAGGAAAAAAACAACTTTATGTAACAGTTGATGATCTCTGACTTTAAAATTTTATGTGGTTTTTATGTGTGTGTGAGTATAGGCTGTAAACCACTTTGATTTTTTAAAAATGAATAGCGGTATACAAATGTTTTTATAAATAAGTGTTAGAGTGAAATGTTTTTGTTTTTTTGTTTGTTACATTTCTATCCCACCTTCCTCAAGGTGGTGTACTAGGTCCTTGTCCAAAACTCTAACCACTATACCACACTGGCTGTCTAGTGTACCACTTCTATAAGTGCAGGGTGACATTTTTTATTGCTTTCCATCCTATGTAATAATTAAGCAAACAAACAAACACCCTATTACATGAAGGACAAAACTACTATCCCTAACTGATCCCCAGCTTTTCTAGTGTTCCTGCAGATTTTTGGGATTTTTTTTTAATGTGGCACCCTCACATTTGATGTACAGTGAGCCAGTCCATTCTATTAGCACAGCACTAACTTAGGTCCATCAATTTCAATGGGACTCCCCTTCAGCAAAACTTAGTTGGATGCTGCCCACCGAAATGAATGGAAATGACTAACATAGCTCCATTAATTTCAATGAGTCTACCCTGAGTAGATTTAGCTTGATATGGCTCAATGAGTCTCCTCTGTGTAGGACTCACCTTGGACATCACCCAAGAACACTACTCATTGAGCTTGAAAAGTTTAAGATGGAAGAGTGCTTGAAAATGTATCAGATCAGTTAAAACCTTCCCCAATCTGGTGCCCTCCAGATGGGTTTAGACTACAACTCCCATCAGTTCAAACCCATTTGGAGAACACCAAGGTGAGGAAGGCCAGAGTAGATTGATAAAACAAATACACCTGCTTCTCTGTGGGTGGAGAGAGACGCAAACTCTTAAGGAGGGCAAATGTTTGGCAGTATTTTGTTCTGCCATCAAAGCACATGCGTATGTTCCCTGCTTGGTTCTCCCTCTTCCTCCCTCCCTCTCTCTTTCTTCCTAAGCTAAGCTCTATAAAAGCACAATATTTCTGCTCGCTTTCACTGTGTTTGGCTGAGTACACTGACTTTGAGCCTGGATTGAAGTACAGCAATTGCAGGAACTTTACTCTGAACGTCTCCCAAACTTCTTTTTAAACTATAACATATATCATGTTATGAACCGGGAGGCCAGGGGGTGAAAATAATAAAAATAAACTGAAATGAAATAGAGTAAGATGTGAATAATATATTTTTTTAAAAAGACAAAATCAAAACAGCGCTGTTGATAGCTTAGCAGGGGACGGGAAATCCTCTGTTTAAGTTACTAATTACCTCTGATGTCAAGCAGAAAGCAAATCCCTCAGATGATTTGGAGAAAATGAGCCATCGAAGTACAAAATGAGAAAAAAGAAACGAGTTTGGAAATTTTGGACAAATATTTACAGACCCGGTTTGAGATGCCCTGGAGTTGCTCCCTTATTCTACATGCGGCACAAACCAGAGTGAATGTGCAGGGCAATCCTATGCACATTTACTCAGAATCAAGTCCTACTGTGATCAAGGGGACTTACTTGCAAGAAACTGTGCACAGGACTGCAACCTTTAAATACAGAACAGAGGTGTTGCTGCTAAGCACAACTCTCTCCCCTCCCACAAGAAAAAGACTATATGCAAAGAAAAAAAATATTTTTAATGCATTAAGGAATTGCTCTTTTAAAGCACTTTACTTACCCTGTACGTTTGGTGATGGTTCCTAAAGTCATGGGCTGCTTGATTTGAGCAAGAGGAACTACCACAGTCAGGCTGGGAAGTGGAGAAAGGCGAGGGTTCCCAGGGTTATTGTTGGTGAAATTGTTGTAAGTGTCTTGACTATTCAATTTACCTTAACAGGAGAGAGAGAGAAATAATTGGAGGTGGTGAGGGAAGCAGCATTATTAATTTATTTTAAACATTTCAATCCCACCTTTCCAAGATTCAGCATTTTTATTATTAAGTTTACCGTAACCCAACCCCCCCTCCAGCGATGGATGAATTGGTCAAAGTAGGTTTCTCTCCATTTCTCATTTTTTCCAATCTTAAATTCAGCATGCTGGATTTCTGTAACGGTTTGTGATTTATTTATTTACCAAAAGCCCTCACACGAAAATTTGTCAGATTTTGTGGTGCACATTTCCACTTTGAGGTTTGTTGATTTAAAAAAAAACAATCAAGTGGTATATAAAACTTTATGAAATAAATAAATTTCTTCTAAGCTACACATTTACGTATGCAATTTTGGCAAACAGTTTTGCAAACAGTCCCCCCCCCACATAGCATGAATTTTCGTACACCATTATTCGGTTGGGAAGCTGCGTTGCAAGTGCAAATTTCAAAGGGTAGCTGTTTTAAGATTGAGTATTGTTTTGAGAAGCGTGTATTAGGTAGATGCACAAGAACTGAATTTATTCTCCAGCCCTATTCTCTGCCCAGCTAATATCCGCATCTATATGTTTTCAGATCAACAGCTCTCCTTGTGGGGATTAAGGCGGATGTACCACCCAGGAAGCAAAAACAGAATTAACACCAACATGAAGAAAATATGGTGACATTTTTTTTAAAAAGGTGTCGTCCCCCCCAGCAAAGTCAAGGTGTACATGTGTATATGCTGGCCCCAATCCAGCATGAGAGATTCATGTATAGGAGAAGCTTTCCTCTCACATAGCTAATGCAGATATTTGCCCAGGCCAAACTGAACATGGCGGATTTGTCTTTTATTTATTTTAAATACGTATGTTCCACCTTTCAATTGCAGAAAGCCTTGAGGTGGCTGACAGAAACAGCACTGTAGATGCAATTAAGCCATAAGACCTGTTAACAAACCCACTATAGTAATACAGAGAAAATACTATTAAAAACTAAAGGGTAGGGAAGCCATGTATTTGGCTGTTTCCTAAAAAACAAATCAGGGAGAGAGTCCAACAGAGGGGTAAAGGGCTGATTACAGTGATAAGGCACCATGAATAAAAAGGCCTTGTCTTTGCCTCAGAAAGAGTGAGGATCCTTCTGAGAATGTGGGGGGGGGCACACACATCCTTATTTATGTATTATTACATTTATAGGCACAGCCTCCCTTTCCTCCAAGGAATACACGGTTCTTCTCCCTCTCCGTTATTATCCTCACAATGTCCCAGGGAGCCAACTTTGGCTCAGAGATAGTGACTACCCAGTGAGCTAGGTGGAAAGGTGGAGATTTGAACCCTGGTCTCCCAGGGTGGTACCTAAGGCTTATTACACCTCTGGCCCTTTAATTCTCTGCCAGCAAAGCCAAAGACTCTGAAAGATCTTGGATGTTGAAGAAACTAAGTAGTCTTTTGATGTAATGCTATAAGGGAATATGAGAAAATGGTTATTAATAGGTAAAAAAAATAATGTTATAATATTTAAAAATTGAAGATTAAGATGAATGAAGAGGGGAGGGATTTGCTGAATTAACAATTGGAACTGGAATACAGAAAAGGAAGGCACGAGGAGGTCCGGGAAATAAGCAAATGAAAAATATGTGATAGAAAGATTGAACTGTTTTTTAACTATTTTTCTTTTGTATTTTTCTTTTTTCTTTTTATTCTGTAATTTTTTGAAAATCTTAATAAATATCTTATTAAAAAAAATGAAAGATCTTGGATGTTGAAGGCTCCCTAGTTCACTGCAGCGAGTGGGACTACACTGTCTGTAGCTGTTACCTGAAGAGTTTGGAGTAGGAAAGATTTTCTTTGGTATGGGATTTAGATAAACAGAGATAGATGCCTCTTCCACCCCAAAGGTTCCTGTATTAGGTGTTGTTGTTGTTTTTAATGCAATCTTTTCTGTAATTTGGGATCTATTCCTAGCAGTGGTTGCAGGGATGTCCACTGGAGACACTGCCATCCATAAGCCTCGATGTTTCTGGGTGCCATAGAGAGCCATTGCCATAAAAACAGAAGGGACTCTGCATGGCTGCGACCTACAAGCTCAGTGTGTGCATTTCAGAGCTGAACTCCAAGGAAGTTTAACTCAGAAACATAAAACCCACAGAGCACATTTACTTTCACCCAAAAGCCAAGGGCATAGAGGACAGCAGCTTTTTTCCTTTTCTTTAGGCGTTAGCAGTGTCCGTCCAAACAAAAGCGTGAGGCACTGGGGCATCGGTGTGCCTGCATATGCTGTAACCAACAACAAAAAGTCTTCCAATAATTGTTTATTAGGTACAAAGGAGGAGAGGGGAGAGAGCAAAAAGTAACTGAGCACCAGGCTGTGCTGAATTAATCGTCCCATTTAAATAAATAGGATTTCAGCATGCTTAACAAGAAATGTACCAACTTCTGCCTGTTTTTGTTTCACAGGCTTTTTGCTCATAATTCTATTCCATTCCGTTTCTGCATTTATCTTCATTTTTAAAAATAAGCAAATGTGAATTTGCCTCTCAATATGCATATATAAATGTGCTGAATTTTAATGCATTTGAATCACCAAGAGATTGTGTGGAAACTTTGAGAGAAATGTGAAATCTGGCTAACAGCCAGATGCTTGAGTAAATCAAAATGCTAAATCACAGCTGATTTGTTTATTTTAGAATTTTGCAAACTCCACCCCCCCTGAAAATAAAGGTGTACACTTATCTTGTTTGCAATAATTATTTACACCCTCCCCTACTGCTTAACTTGGAAACAAAAATGTAATAACATAAAGCTGTATACTGATCTTGTGTAGAACTGTAGTTTTTTCCACATACATTGGAAACAAAACAGTGCTAAAATAATGTAAATTTAAAAGGCTCCCGGGGACCCTATCCAACTAAGTAATACTCAGAGTAGACCTACTAAAATTAATGCATATAGATTTCAATACATACATTTTGAGTATGACTAACATTGGTTTAATAAACAAATGTTTGAAACTGAATTTCTGAATTGCAAATTCATTGAATAAAAGGAAAGAACAGGATCAAATGAAAAAAGTAGAAAATTGAGTAAGATTCCCCCAACACCCACCCATAATCAAGTTCTTTTTGAAAGCAGTAACAAGAAGGATTTGAGCAATCACAATGCATCTAAGTAAGGAACTCTATCCTGTGAATCTAACTGGAACAAAAAAAGAGAGAGAAGAATTTGCTGTTATGAAACAAAAACTTCAAATTAAATCTCAAAACAAACTGCTCTTTTAAAGACTCGTAATCTTTCACAATACAGGGCAAAAAAAAAAAAAGAGGAAAGGGCTGGGACAGTAACAAGCGTTTCTCAATGAAACCGACGGCAATGTAATCGATATGAGCAGTTTTGATACCAAGAAGAACATGAAGTCAGTTGCTATTTTGCACTCATCCGAGACTCCTGGTCTTCTTAGGTACTGTACTTTTGTTGGGAGGGAAATGCAAAATTATACTAAAAAAACCTCTTGCGTGTATATGTTTAATCTGTAGATTAGCTCCTGATGACTTGGCCTTTCCTCCTCCTCTGCTTGGTTCGAAGCCGGCAAAAGGTCTCCACCCTCTTTAATGTGCTGTATGTAGTTGCGTCAAAGCCTTCCTCCTCCTCCTCCTCCTCTACTTCTTCCCTATTTCCTTCTCCAACCCATATCTCTAGCTCGCCCCCTGTATATCTCCCAGCGTGCCCCCATCGCACTTGACCGACCTCTGATTCACCCTTTGCATCAAGGCCTCGTCGCTCTACAATCCTATCCATGATTTTATTATTAACTTAAGTGCATTTGCTCCCTCTTGCTCCTTCTTATCTTTCCTCTTTGATTTCATATTATTGTCCTCCTCAATTGCTCCCTTCCTTGGCTTCATTCTTCCTTTTCAAACCACAGATTTCCACTTCTCCGTCTCAATTGCCTGCTTTTTCCCGGGTTGCGCCTTGCGTTCTGAATGCTTTGCCAGCCGAGATCTGGGCCGCTCACTTCCTCCTATTCAGACGCTTGAAGCTCATTTGTGTCAATAAAAAGTATTACCAGCCATTACTTTTGGCTTCATTCTAAACAGACGGGCACAATTGTCCGCATAGTCTGTTTTCAGGAGAACTGAATGTTCTAATATAATCATTTCCTCCCACCATTTTACGTTTCTCCTTTTCTCTTTTCTATGTTTTCTCTTTGGAAAATTTAGGCTGTAGTCCTATCTATCTATCTATCTATCTATCACCTGGCTGTAAGCCACACTGAACTCAATGGGACCTACTTCTGAGTCAACATGCATAGCACTGAACTGTCAGACAGTCAGTTTTGGAGCAAAGTGTGGTTTCTTTTAAATCTTTTTAAAGAGTCTCACTGTGGTATAATGATTTTGATTTTGATGACAATGATAATGGTGCTCCTACCAATAATAAAAATGCTATTTCTACATTTCATTCTTATTTATAAATGTCTAGCAGACTCTGGAGGAAGGTCAGAGATCATTATTTAGCAAATTAAGGTTGCCTACATGGACAAGCCAGCTCAATCGACTGGTCTTCCTTCTTAGAATGCTGTGATCCCCGAAATGCTGCTTCCTTTGGGACTGATGTGCTGCACTGCACTGCACTGCACTGCACTGCACATAGTGTACAGAATTATTAGCTGCTACTCCCAATCTCCACACACAGAAAGAAGTAAAAGGGAAACTTTGCAGCAATGTGCCTCAAAGCAGATGTTCCTTTGAGGATTTGCTTTTGCATGTCGGCAAATTTTGAATTTGCATCTGTCACTCAGTTGAGGACTTACCACAATGCTCCCCATGTGCAGATATTAGAGCTAACATTCGTTATCTCCTGCACAACACAGCAACGTATTGGTCTCTAGTGATAAGGTTATATTGTTTGTAGTCTGACTGTGTTCCTAAACTGTGTTAAAATATTGCCCTGACCACCATCCTCTAACATTAAATTAGAAGTAGAGACCATCTAACAATGTGAGCATATATTGTGGGCTCAGGCTAAAGCAAACAAATTAAATACAACTGGATCCAGCCAAAATTAAGCACTTTGAACCCAAGGATGGATTAATCTGTCAGATTCTGTTTCTCTTATTACTTTATTAAATTTGTTGTTATTATTATTATTTTTTATAAATTTGTATACCGCCTTATAGATCTCAGGGTGCTTCACTATATCTTGCCCAAGGCAGTCCCAAGCAACTTACAGCCATTAATTTCTCATTTGTCCAACCTTAAATTCAGTTCTCCCCATTTCCACACCATTTGTGATTATTTTTAAACCCTTTTGAAAATTTGTCAGCGTTTTCATGCAAACTTCTGCTAGTGAACAAATTTTTGCATGCAGTCCTGACCAATATACACATTTTTTAAAGCAATTTCCCCAGACGTAATGCATGTTTGTATGAAACTTTCACCAACATATGCATTTTCATACATGCCATTCACAGGAGAACTCCATCGTAAAATTCAGAGAAGTGCAAATGTTGAAGGACAGCTGTGTTTCAGTTCACATATTGCTTCGGAAAGTGAAAATTAGGTAATTCCTCATTAAAATTAGACGAGATCAAATTTATCCTCCATCCCTAATTAATATATCCTGCTGATTTCAATGGGAGAATTAAAAGATGCTTAAATCTCTTGAATGGAAACCAATGGCACTTAATATATTAATTTTGGCTCCATCAAACCCATAATCTATACTGTATTGGAGGGAGGTTCAAGTTCTTTGCCAATAGAAATAAAAAACCAGAATTCAGCTGGCATTGGTGGAAAGATAGGAGTAACTTTATGCAATTTTACTGCCCAACCCTATGCATGCGGACTCAGAAGCAAGTCCCAATGAGACTCATTCCCAAATCAGTGTAACCTCACATTGCAACCTGAAGTCCTCCAACACTATGATTTTGTATTATGAAGTTCGAGTGCTCTTTTTAAGAAGAACATTGCTTTTGAAAACAGACTATCAACTAAACTACAGTTGTCTCTCACTTCTAAGGCTACTACTACTACTACTACTACTACTAATATTGTACTGAGCACCTAAATCATTAGCCACCGTACAATAGGTTTAAAGAAAATCTAATCCGGAAGGCATCCTTGGAAAAGTAAGTTGTACGCCTAACTTTGACATCATTTTCCTCAATTGTGTATCACTCTTCAGTCAATAATCTTTCACCCTCTCATTCTTTTTCTTTTCGGGGGGGATGACACAGAATAAATGCCACATTTCATGGCCAGATGAGAGGGGGGGGTGCAAGGGAAAGCAGAAGAAAGCAGGGGCCTCGCCTGTTTACAAGAGCCTGAAAAGCACTCAAACATAGAAAAGCTTCCCTGAATTAAAAGGTTTAGATCATTAACTTGTTTTTCTGCGTCCGGCCAATACTGTGAAATGGTGGCTTTTCTCTTGAGGAGGAGGAGGAGGAAAGGAGAGGAGGGAGGGAGGGGGGATACTTAAAAGGGAGCTATGTTTGAATTAGGTTCCTAAACAGCAGCTTGCGCTTTGGAGAGATATTATCCAAGTCCCACGGCAGAAGCGTCCAAAACTCAGAGCTGAAGTGCAACTGCCCCCCCTTTTTCTCCCAAGGAAGAATAACAAGGCGGGAGAAAAGGGTTCCTCACAGGAAGCCGTCTGAGAAGCTATAATGGTGCTTCAGATGGATTGAAGATAGGAAAAAGAAGGCAAAGGAGGGGGGTTCTTAGTGAAGGCCTCATTTTCCTAAAGACACTCCCTCTCTCTTTTTCGGTCATTTAATACGGCACATAACCATTACCTTGGATTTCCTCCCCCTGCCCCCACTTTTAATGTTGGTTTTCCTATTTAACGCCCCAGGATTCCTGAATTGCAGCTCATGACAAACTGGGAAGAGTTTTGCTATGAGAGGTCTGAGAATGAATTAAAAAAAGAATGGGGGGGGGCAAAATGAAACAGCATTCTTCTAAGCTATTGTGAATTTCTAATCCGGTGAATGACAAAAGGAGTTTGAACCGATGCTTATTTAATTTCATGCATTGTTTGAAAAAGGAAATAAACTAAAAAAATTATTATTATTATTATTAGCTTTATTTATGAATTACTTCCCATGAGGCATCCTGAAGCGAATTACAATACAATAAAAACATACACAGAACTTTTTTAAAAAAGGTTTGTGTGTATATATTTTAGAATAGCACTCAAGCGATTATATTCATTCCCCTACTATACTACCCTGAAATAATAGAAGAAATTTTTAATTAGCTCCTTTTTCATTCTTGGTTCATAAAGAATATGTCTGCATGTTGTGGTTTAATCAGTCACATTTTGTCAAGAGAAGGTCTGCTACCCTTTGCAATGAAGGGCCAATTCCACTATCTGTAAAGTTGCTGTATCTAAAAGAAGGCAAGATACAGATACCTGGAATGGTTTCCTGATGGCACTTAAACAAAATAAAATACATTACAATAAAATAGACTGAATTTCAAAGATCCAACTGCAAAGGTAGCTTAACATGCCTTGTCCGTGAAACATACACTTCAGTTGTTATGTTTCTGTGGATGCAGTGAATGGTTTAAATGATCGAGATAATTATATTTTGTACAGTATACATCAAATGATGATCTTGGATATGCTCGATGGCTCAAACACATACATTATCTATCTATTTCACCTCCTGGCACCGAATACAAAAAGAAAAAGACTCTGAGCAACGACAAACAGGAACATTCTAAAAATATGCCCATCTCCTCCTCCCTTTATCCCCCTTTGCAAATGCACCCAGTTTGCTCAAACTCAAATGCCATATATCTGTCGAGGTCCAGCAACCTGCTACAGGAATAATTTGCAGGGATGCATCTCAAATTAAAACACAGCTCCATCTATGTGTTGGTTTATCTATTTGTGAGCTGGCATTCTGGAGAGCAAAAGCTTCCACTGTGTATTGCCCTCCTCTTCTTGCAGGAGATAACAAAAAGGGACCTTTCCACAGTATAATTTGCACATAGATAACAGCTCCAAAGAGCTGGACTAGGTGTGCAAATGGGGCGGCTGCACATTACGACAGCAGTAATGTCCATGCAAGGGGTGAGGAGGCCCTTCCTTCCGTAGGTGCCTTATCAGAGGTGAGCTATGTAATGATAAGAGAAAGGGCCTTTGGGGGCATCAATGCCCTGTTTATGTAACACTCTGCCTTTAGAGCCTGGCCAAGCAACCATGTCCCAGCCAATCCTTTATCTCAGCCAATGATTTTTTAGTATTTTAAAATTGTGTTTCTACGTAGCGTGGCAAAGTGGTTTTGAGTGCTGGACTAGGATCAGGGAGACCCAAGTTCAACTCCCCATTCAAGCATGAGGCTCATTGGGGTTGATCTTGTGCCAGTCACTGTCTCATTCCCTAACCTACCTTTTGTGGGGGAAAAACAGGGAGGGAGAAAAGCCTGATAGTCAGATAGATAAGACTGACTAATAGATAAATAGATACACAGATGGACAGACAGACATTTTCTGTTGCTGGATGTTGAAAAGCAACCAATATGTGAATAAAACAAAACAAATACAGTGGTACCTCGGGTTACATACGCTTCAGGTTACAGACTCTGCTAACCCAGAAATAGTACCTCGGGTTAAGAACTTTGCTTCAGGATGAGAACAGAAATCATGCTCCGGCGGCATGGCAGCAGCGGGAAGCCCCATTAGCTAAAGTGGTGCTTCAGGTTAAGAACATTTTCATATTAAGAACAGACCTCCAGAACGAATTAAGTACTTAACCCAAGGTACCACTGTAAATTAAAACTAGGGCAATAATCAGTTCCAAACAATAATTATAAAAAATAAATAAATTCTTGAACCTTTCCTAAAATTCAGAGATCCCCTTTGAAGCATTGACTGGACTAAGGAACTGAGTACTACAAGATCAGGAACTACTTAGGGAATAATACGATGAGTGAAATCCAATGGCGTCCATCTGCCAAAAGAACACATGTTGTTGGCCGAAAGGATTTTCCCTCCTCCCTGCAGCCCCCACCCCCAGCTGGCATGCTCCCAAACCTGCTCCAGAGGGTTTAGGGAGCCTGCTGGTACCTACCTCTTGTGCACTGATGGCTGTTTTGGCAACAAGGACCCACACTAACTTCTGAACTTTGGAAATCAAGGGGATGGTCATATTTATTTGTTATAAATGAAACTTGCCCAAATCCATATAGTTAATCAATTAGTCTAACCAGTTAATTGCCTTAACAGCTGCAACCCTCATGTGGATATATTATATACATATTATAGGCATGCAATAAGAACAGTGCATAAAACAGCCAAGTGGCACTTCATCCAACAAGACAAGGATGCAATAAATCACAGAAATTTAAAAGGAAAGGCCAGGTTGCCAATGTGTCATACCTCCCAACTGTTTCTGGTAAACACATCCACACCTTTTGTGTCTCTCTTTTGTCCTTGGGTGAGATATGTGGAGATACATTTAAAAACATGTGCTAAGAGTGCAGTGCTTGCATGTGCTAGCCTTTTTTTTTTAGTGTTCCCTCCCACCCTCACATGCCTAAAACTGCAATTTCCTGTTATTGCTGTTCTATAAGAAGCACGAGATCCTCTGTGACATTAAGTATTTTTCAGTACTTCGTGTGTGTATATGTGTGTGTGTTTTCCTCCCAAATGGGAATCCCTCCATGCTCAAAACTTCCAGAGGGGCAAGTTACGTTTGTCTGTTGAAGCAGAACAGAAGAGTTGTGTGGAACTTTAAAGACAAGACAATTTATTACAGCAGAAGTGTTTATGGACTAGAGCAGGGGCAAAGTAAGGTGGGTGTGGTCTGCCCTGGGTGTCACCCCCCAAAAAAGCTCAACAACTGTGGCACCCCCCCAAAAAAAATTGAAATAAAGTCAAACCATTTTTGCAGGCCAAAAAAATTAAAAAAAATCAATGTGGGCGGGGGATCACAATAAATTTTCCGCACCTGGTACCACCTGACCTTGCTTTGCCACTGGACTAGAGTCCACTTCATCAAGTGTATGTACAAAGAGCTAAAGTAGAATGAATCGGGAAGTTTGTCTCTATTGGTTTGGGCATGAATAGAGGCCAGAGCTTCTTGTTCCGCTGCAGGGGTGAATTTATCTGTGTTCTCACCAGCTGTTGCTGCTGTGTAAAATTGCTGTCCTTCTCTTGGTATATATAAAAGCCTTAACTGAACTGTCACAAGCTGTAGCGTTTGGTTTTCATTGCCATTTTGCCCAATGCTCACACTTCTCTCACACACACATAACACGCCCCCCAAGTGCACACGCCCACTGCAAATAACATTTCACGCATCTGCTAACAGCTTCTTCTCCAGAGCGATCTCGGCCCTGAATGGGAAGCCTGGACTTTGAAAGTCATCTAATCTTCCTTGCTGTGTTAGACTGTATTGTTTTAATTAGTGTTTTTATAGTTGTTTTGATTTTGTGTGGAGTGCCCTACCTGGGTGGATGGAGCAGCCAAGTAATTTCGTTGTCCCCGAGAGGGGGCAATGACAATAAAGATATTATTATTATTATTATTATTATTATTATTATTATTATTATTATTATTATTAAAGCGTACGACATCACGCATATGTTGGTCTTTAAGGTGCTTCAAGACTCGTCGTTGCTATGTTCAGTTCACTAACACAGCCTGCTTCAGGATACCACCCAGGACAGGTAAACATTGCAGGATAAATGAACACATCACGCAACTGGTAGCACAGATCCTTCCACGACGTGTTATGGCTCAGCTGGCAGAGTGCATGCTTTGTGTGCAAAGGATTCCATGTTCAAGCCCCAGCATCTCCTGGTATGGCTGGGAAGGACTCCAGTTTGAGACCACAGAAACATCACTCCCTGGCAGAAGAGACAACACTGATGTTGCACTGAGACTCAGTGCAAGACAGCTTTTGATATGCCTAAGAGGGTTGGCAGGTGGGGCAATGGCACTGATCTGAGTGAAACGTTGGGAGGGGATACAGGACACATACAGTGATAAAAAAGGTGTGTCCCACTGAGGTCAACAGGGTTTGCTTCCTATCAACTGTGTTTAAGGGTTGCAGCCTAACAGCACCATCCTACGCATGCCGGCTCAAAAGGAAGTCCTACTGAGATCCATGAGGCTTACTCTTAAGTAAGTGTGCAGAACACAGCCATTGTAAACCTTTCTCTCTCTCAGTCAAGTTTGGGGAGCATCTGAACAAAAATAAAAGTAGAAAAAGGGAAAGGTAATTAGGGAGAAACTGGGAATCTTTCATTCCTACAAACTGTTCTTCATCTACAGAATGTGAGCTGAAGATAGAGAGCTGAGGGAGAAATTTGACCCACCCCATTTAAAAAAACAAAAAACTACTGAATTTGCACTTCTTGGACCAATACGTAAACTGAAACGGCATTATCCTTCAAAATTCACACTTCTCCAAATTTTGTGATCCAAGTCTCCAACCAAACACTGTGTGGAAAAATGCAAGCATTTGTGAAAATAATACATAAATGATATTAGGGGAAATGGCTCGCAAAAAATGTTAAAACTGCATTAAAAGGTATATATTAGGAGAAATATGCATTCAAAGGCAGACAAATGTTCATTCGAAGTTTTTAAAAATTGCAAATTGCTGTGAAAATGTGAAGAACTGCATTTAGGGTTGGAATAAAGAGAAACCAGGAGAAACTGAAATTGATATGTGTTCAGACCCTATTCAGGGTTGTTGCTGTTTATTAAAAAGCTTTCTTATTTTAAACATGAGAGTAAAGTTTACAAAGCCATAGTAACCACTTCTGAATCATAATCTGATTCTATTCATAGACATTTATTCCAAAATATGCCATCATTACTTGCAAAGTTCAACACAGCTTAGAGAGATGAAAAGATATTGACTCTCAGGGTTTTTTGTGTGTTTTTTTTAATAACCCTCAGATTTATTCCAAAAATTAATTGTATCCAATTGCTTTTAAGGCTCTTTCTTTAACCCTTTTCTGTTGTGCTGAATTATCAAGCTTGTTCATTTGGTTAGCTTTGACGCTTCTGAGTAAGATGACTGCTTTAGTAGCTATTTTAGTAGAATTGTTTTCCTGATATTTCTAATTTAACCAGCACTTATAGTAAATTCTAAGCCCCGCACAGCAACTATAGTTGCAATGCCAAACACACGTTTCTAGGAGTGTGCCCTGGGAAACACAGTGGGACTTGCTTCTGAGTAAATATGCACTAAATATGCATTTACAGGCCATCCTCCCTACTTCACACCTTCTGAATCAATACAAGAAACAAAACACGGCCACTGGTGTGGAAATGTGGGGAACTGAAGGTTGGAAACATGAGAAACTGAGAGAAACAGAAACGGAAAGATTTCTCGAGCTGCAAGGACCCAATCCTAAACACTGACTCAGAAGTAAATCCTGAGCAGTGGGACTTACTCCACAGAAAGTGCATTTCATACTGCAGCCTGTTCGGTTTCTCAGACCTAACAAAACAGATCCAGTCATGCCTGCCTCTGCCTCTCATGAACAGAAATATTATTTCTGATGCATCAGCTTTATAATTTTTAGATACCCTCTTCCTCTTCTTTTTTCATATTTGTCATTTTTAACTACCAACTGCTTTTTAAAAAAATAACATGCGGGGGGAAATATTCATTTAAGAAGCAGTAACATTATGGCTGAACAACACGCAACGTGCAAAGTCCACAAAATATCTTTTTTTAAAAAAAAATTAAAAGACCGGATCTTGCAGTGTCTTCTTCTTTTATTAAAAACAGCGCTGTAACTGTCAGGACACTTTTGATCAGGGAATCTAACCTGACTCACTTTAATCTTGGAGGAGGGGTATTGAAGCACTAATCCCCACCCTCCAGTAAAATTTGAAATGGTAACCCTGTTTGCAAAACTAAATTGCTAGGTAAATGTTTCTGGATTTCTTTCAATTTTATTAATATCTTTTGCTGATCAAAACCATTCATAAACCTCAGATGGCTATATAATCAAAGGTTAAAGCATACAGCGAAAATTATGTGAGTTATACACACACACTTCATTCTGGCCTTGCTATTGATGTGGAGGAGCAATAGGAAAACTGAATTCCATTTACAAGGTGATGGGCAGGCATTGCCCATACACTCTCAAAGCATATCTTCCACATTCATAAGCAGTTTTAAACAGAAAAGCTCAAATTCCCAAAAGCTGGATTCTGGGCCCAAACGACACATTCTGAACTCCTGCATAAGAAATCCTGCTCTCCGAGCCTGCAGCACTCCCCACTTTGAAGTGTGCACAATTCTAGATTGAGACACAGTGTTAAATAGTTTTAAATCTACTGATCCTATCGAGGAGGAAGTGACTGAACAAGTAAGATCCTCGATAAAAGCCGCCATCCTGAGGTTAGCAAGAGAGGACCTTTCCATGTGGCATGAGCACCACAGAAAATCTTCAATATTTAAAGATACAGGCCTTTGTATTCTAAGCTGGGGGGAGGGAGACACAGTCAAATCCTCAGGTGACAATACAAGATAACTGAAGGAAAAGGGGGAAAGAAAACCAATACAATTGTTCACAACTACTTCTTTTGCCAGTGTTGTACTTATTAGGGAGTTTCGCTTTATGAGCAGCAAAGGACAAGCTTGAACGAGTTTTAAGCAGGGAAGTTTTGTGCAAATTCTAACACCAACTGACCTCTAATTTGCGCATCCTGGACTAATGTAGCAATTACAACTTAGCTTTTTGCATTTTCTGAATGTTCCAAAATACATTTTAGAACATATGTATGGTGCTTTGAGATAAAATATGTTGAGGAAATGCGCATTTTGAAATTGCATTTTAACATGTGTATTGCAATATGCATTCGGAATGCAAATATTCATGCATTTTTAAAGACCATTATCATCATTGCATTCTGCATTAATGTGGAAATAGGATGGGATAAATACTGCTTCTGTCTGCAATCCTGTTTGTTGCACTGGGAATTGCTGGGTAAACACAGGAAAATTCATACGGAATGAAAGAAGACTAAGCTACCCATCCCTAAGTTTAACATGATTTTAACCCAAAGCTAATTAGATTGATAAATAGATTTGATTTAATTTGACGGGCCTTCCACAAACTACTGTCTTTTCAGATGTGGAAGCCATCTCTCTCTCTCCCCCCCCCCCTCTCTGACTCACTCACACCCCTGTACTATGGGGATAACAATACTGACTTTTCTTAAATGGCTGCTGTAACAATTAAGATAATTTACACCTCTCTCTGTTCCACTATAAAATACTACATTATAAACTTCCAGGGTGGGTTCCCCCATCGCCTTTGTGCTTATGAAACTCTGTAAAATGTGCACAGATGTTACAATATAATAAATGATAATGTAGGTGAAGTGCTTTGAGAAGTTAGGAGACACACTAAGTATCATTTGTCATTGCTATGATAATAGTGCCTATTTAATGGGAAATTTGCCATGTGCAAAGTCACTTATAGATTATTTCCTCTTGGAATATGCTGGACAGAAAATGAAGCTGTTCACTTAGTAATGTGGGTTACTAAGCAGCCCCACTGACAGCACTGCTCTTCAGTTCTTAATGTCAGGTTAGATTCTGGAGAAATATCAACTTGGGGGGGGGGGCAGGCAGCAGAAAGGTTAAGCTTCTAAGTCCTCATGGATCCAAGTCAGCAAGTGACAACATCTATACCTGTAAACAGAGAGGCTTGCACATTATGATTTAATGACACCCCTTGCCCAGAGGCAGTATAAAGGTAAAGGTACCCCTGCCCGTACGGGCCAGTCGTATCCGACTCTAGGGTTGTGCGCCCATCTCGCTTAAGAGGCCGGGGGCCAGCGCTGTCCAGAGACACTTCCGGGTCACGTGGCCAGCGTGACGAAGCTGCTCTGGCGAGCCAGCACCAGCGCAGCACACGGAAACGCCGTTTACCTTCCCGCTAGAAAGCGGTACCTATTTATCTACTGCACTTAGGGGTGCTTTTGAACTGCTAGGTGGGCAGGAGCTGGGACCGAACGACGGGAGCTCACCCCGCCGCGGGGATTCGAACCGCCGACCATACGATCGGCAAGTCCTAGGCGCTGAGGTTTTACCTACAGCGCCACCCGCGTCCCTAGAGGCAGTACACAGAAGCAGTATATCTCTGGGAACCAGATTCTGAGCAGGGAAAGCCGTCACCTTCATGCCTTTTTGTGGGTTTCCCAGAGGGATCCATCTGCAGAGAAACAGAAGTTTGAGCTAAACAGAGGTTCGAGACTCCTCTGATGCAGTAGTTATTTGTTTTGGGGATGCACAGCAATAGGATAATAACACTAGTCAATCGCTAACTGATAAACAGCATCAATTGCATTTTCCAGGATGGACTGAAGCTTTTGCTTTGCTTCCAGCTGACCATTTGACTCCTCCAAACAGCTCCACAAAGTGCCAGTGAATAAGGTTAGGAAGATGGTAACGTCGTTAGTGTTTACTTCCAGCGTCTTACACTTAGGTCCTTTGTAACTGTGGAAGATTGAGCAGATGCACAACACACAGACACACACACACACGGAAATGTTGTTGTGGCCGGCACCATCAAGCTGCAACCTTAACTTCTTAATTGCATGGCCGTAGGGAGCAAGCAAAATGCGCTCCAGTGGCTCTTTTATCTTGTATTCAAGAAGAGCTGCATTGTGCACCCACTACCAGGATGAAGTGGCGCTCCACAGATTATATTTAACAGGTCAATTTCTTTATTTTTTTAAAAAAGAGCGGGGAGGGGGGAATTATGGCATGCTATTGTATCTGGGCCTGAGAAAACACTCAGTGATAAAGGAGTGGCGGGGAGTGGGGAGAAACCCTATTACACTTCACCCCCCTTCAGGCTCTGAACAAGCAAGCAATTCCCAATGCAACATGGGGAACATGGCAAACAGAAGCAGCCCCTTCCAGTACAGGCCCAAAGTCCAGAAGGCTGCACTCAAGCATCAGCTGTCTTTCCACCTTTTCAAGCAAGCTGCCGATTCTCTGTCAAAGGACAAGGAAGCAAACATGCCAGAGGCGAAGTCCTCTAGTGTGATGATGGAAAAGCATTTTGTGTGCGTGTGTCCTGGTGGGTGGGGTGGGGGGACCAGGCTGGCAATATGCTGTGGGAATTAGCCCAAGTTATCCCAACAGTTTGTGAATGCCACACGCAACAGAAGTTATGAGGAACTTTTCCCAGCATCTATTGCAAATCTATTTTCACTAACATATTTATGTTTTTACGCTCATCCCACCCTCTCCATATATGCATTATTTGTACAAAATGTTCTGTTGGAGAACTGCATCCTAAAACTCAGAGGAGTATGAATTTCAAAGGATAGCTGTGCTTTTTTGCAAATCAGTTCCCCCACGTATTGTCGTGTGTTGTTTCCCTTAATATTATTCATGTATTTATTTATTGGATTCATCTGTCACCTTCCTGCCAGGGCGGTTTACCATTTTAAAAGCCTAAAACAAATGCATTACATAAAACGAAGACTGACAGAGTCCTCTCATACCAGCTAGGAGTTTGATGGGATGCACACTTTACCCTAGCACAGTGTTTTTGTATACATTACTTCTCTGGAGAACTTGCACAGCAAAGTGGGGCTTTTGTGTTCCAATTCGCACATGGTTTCTGAAAGTGAGGGTTACCTGGGTTCGCCATTAAATGTGAACCGGCTGAACCCGACCCCCTGCCCCTAACAGAAAGTAACTCCGGCCTCCTGTTTCCTGCTCCACTCAGCTGCCAGGAAAAGCTATCACTGTTTTTGACCGGCATGTTCTTTCCCTTGTTCAGAACACTTAGGTAACCTTAGCGAAATGTCTGACTGGGTTGCGAACAACAGGGAAAATGGGAATACACAGTTTGATGAATGGGTCTTTGCAGGCACTGAACACAGAGGCATGTGAGATATAGATCCACCCACTGTGGGACTTTCTGCCCTCGGTGCCAGAGTTCAATCACCCTTCCAAGCAAATCACATGCCACTCTTGGTTAACCATTTGTCCAACAGCAAATCCCCCCCCCACCTTCTTCGCCACCCCCACAGTGGTGCTACTTTGCTGTACAAGGAGGGTCTCTTTACACCACCTGCTCTGCACTATTTCATTTGAGAATGGTTTAATGCATGTCAGCACCTTTTCATGAACTGCTATGATCGCTTGGATACTGCTGGACTTGGGACATTGGTTCCAATCTTTCTTTCTTTCTTTCTTTCTTTCTTTCTTTCTTTCTTTCTTTCTTTCTTTCTTTCTCTTTCTTTCTCTTTCCTTCTTTCTTTCTTTCTTTCTTTTTAAAAAACAATATTCTGCTCCCTTCACAGGGTTCACTACATGGCCAGAATCTACCCAATACAGACACAGCAGTAAAACTGCATTGAGCACTGAAACATACATAATGTGCTAACTTACACTAGTTGTTGAAGTTCTGATACCAGAACCAACTAAACATGTCTCACTTTACTTAAAAGTTGGCAGTAACTTTGTTGGCTTTGTCAGATCTTAAAACTTGACACAATTTGGATTATGCAATATCCCAGCCATTCTTTTTTGGAAACTGCTTTGAGGGGTCCCCCCCCCCCATCAAGCAGTGTATCAATGTTATGAAATAAAAATAAATAAAATTCTTTACCTGCCACTGGAAATAGGGAGTTTTGTCCTTGGTCCCCCTAGCTCACTACTGCTGTCTCCCAGCCCTCCCAGGAGATGCCAAGGACTGAACATGGGTCCTTCTGCATGCTAAACTAAGGTTACCAGACGTCCTCATTTCCCGGGGACAGTCCCCGGATTTACAAATCAGCCCCCTGACAAAACCCTATCATTTCTACTGAAGTTGAAAAGTGTTCCTGGATTCACTGGAAAAAATCTGGTAAGCTTATGCTAAACATGTGCTCTACCACTGAGCTATGGGCTCCAAAATGCTTGCCCCACTTCAGACATTCATTGGGCAGCAACCCTCTCTTCGCTTGGAGAAAGGAGAGCGAGGAGGCCCCTCCTCTCTGCAATACTGGCCCTCCCCCCAGAGCACAGTGTACATGACTGCCCCACTGTTGGGAGTCTGTCCCCTCCCCTTTTCTTTTTCTCCCAAGGAGAGGAACTGCACACAAATCAGGCAGTCCTACCTGCAGGCCTCTGGGTGGAGTGGTCAGGGCCAGCCCAAGTTGTTTTGCTGCCTGAGGCAAAAAGACAAGATGGCATCATCACCTGGAAATTCCATGGGCAGAAGCTGACCAGACTGATAGCTAATCTTACTTCAACTGCATGCACTGTACCTCAGGGCACTAGGTGAGCTTAGGGAGTGCAGGACAAGCTGTTTGGCACACGTAGCTCTGTCTTCCAGCACCTTGACACAACACAACCCTTTGTTCCCCCAGCATCTCTTTTCTAAGCCTCACTCTACCTAATGGCAGGGCCATTCTGAGGTGCAGCCATGTGACTCTACTGAAGGTAGAAGGCACATACCCTGCCCCTCTACCACAGGAAGCCCCTGTTGCCGATTGCTGAACATTTCTTGAACCAGGGCCATGCCACTGACTGATCATGGCTCCTGCCCGGTACAAATCTTGACTTAGTTTTGAGCACACTGGATGGGACCTCTGTATAATTGCTCCTTTGCCCCATAGGTTATATCCTTGGGCCGTTTTGCACCCCTGAGACATCATGAGGCATTGCCCCTAAAGTCTCAAGTTTGGGGTTTCTGGAGATCTAGAAAGTCTGGATTTCAAACACCTTCCATTTTTCCTTCTTTACTGCAAGGCACTACTTTTACACAGGGATGGGCTAATCTGTAATTTCTATTTCTCTCAGTTTCTCATTTTTCCATTGTTTAGTTCTCTACATTTCCTTATCAGTTTGCAATTTTTTTAAAAAGTCCTCATGAAAATTTATCAGTATTTTAGTGGGAATGTTTCCTAATATGTACATTTTTGTATGCAATCTTATCTACTATATCAATTTTTGCAAGGCCATTCTGCCCTAATATAATGCACACTTGTATATTGTTTTCACTAATACATGAACACTTTACCCTAGTATATGCATTTTTGTACATGCTACTTGTCTGGAAAACTGCACTGCAAAATTCAGATAAGTGTGCATTTGAAAGGATTGTAGTGGCTTTGGTTTGTGTCTTGCTTTGGAAACTGCAAAGTAGGTAACTTCACCTTTAAACATGGACTGAATAAAAAAACCCCCTCATCCCTAATACTGGGGGGAGTATGGGAAGTTTGGCTTTTCAAAGCACATTTTAACAATAATGTACACTTCTTTGAAAAGCAGAACATTTTCCCCAATAAACAAACTTACAAGTGAAACATGGAAAACTCAGCCCATAATTTTTATTTTTTATTTTGTATGCTTAGCATTGGAGGAGGGAGGAGAGGGGTGGGGTGGGGAGGGAGCCAAACTCATCCTGTCACCCCTTCAACATTTGGAATCCATATTTTTCCAGACACTTTTTCTATTAGAAGTGCACATCAGCAAAATGGATTAAGCTGAGGATTCAAAGGCGAAGAGGAGACAGAGTAGGGGGAACCAACAATCACCTTTGTGGCTTGCGCAGGGGATAGCTGCCTGTCATAGTTGCTTTGTGGATGAGAGAGTCCCAAGTCAGTCATAACTTAACATGCTCGCTTCCACTCAGAAGTCCTTTTCTTTGTTTGTTCTTTTTTAATGGAAGGGGGGAGGCCCGAATATGCCGGACAAAAGAAATCCCAACAGACAAAGCAAAAACAAATTAAAAGCGCTGTTATAAAACACAGATGCTGCAAGAAAAATAAACTTTGCAAGATTTACGGGGTTTTGACAAAGTTGGGCGTTTGTGCAAAAGCCATCAGGAGCAACTCCCGGGTAATGCCATTTGCAAAGTATCCGTCCACTCTATTTTATCTTCCTCTGTCTAACGTGCACACACACACCCTCCCTCTCAGGGAAATCTGGATGGCTGATATGCTTGCTTCTTGGATGGAGTGATCTGAAGACACTTGGCCAAAGCAGGTGGTGTGCATGTAGCTGTTTCATGGGCACAGAGACCATGGTACAGTGGTACCTTGGGTTAAGTACTAAATTCGTTCCGGAGGTCCATTCTTAACTTGAAACTGTTCTTAACCTGAAGCACCACTTTAGCTAATGGGGCCTCCTGCTGTCGCTGCGCCACCAGAGCATGAATTTCTGTTCTCGAGGTACTATTTCTGGGTTAGTGGAGTCTATAACCTGAAGCGTATGTAACCTGAAGCGTATGTAACCCAAGGTACCACTGTATATGCTGCATGACCTCTATTTCAGAGTTAGCCAATGTGGGTGCCCTCCAGATGGCATTGGACCACAGCTCCCACAATCCTTGGCCCTTGGCCATGTCGGCTACATTTTACGGGAGTGGTATCCCCCCCAAAAAAAAACAACAACCTGGGAGGGGAAGATGTTGGCAAATCCTGTACTATATTACACTGGCAATTAAAGCATTTGAAATAGCACTTGAAAAGACAGTCGCCTAAAATCTTATGAAAGATGCTGCCTGTCAGAGTAGGCAATACAGGGTAAAGAGATACACAGGAAGTTGATTTATACTGAATCAGGCCATAGGTCCCTCTAGCTCAGTATTCGCCGATTGGCAGCAGTTCTCTGGGGTTTCAGGCAGGGGATATTCCCTCCCCAACCTGGGGACACCAGGTTGGGGGGGTTAAACCCGGGTCCTTCTATATGCAAAGCAGATGCTTCCTCCTCAAAATATCAGCCAGTGTTTGACATGGGAACAGGAAAAGAAACAACTGATTTTAACGCTTAGGAATATATGGAGTTGCCTTATACTGAGCCAGGAAATGGCCCATCTAGCTCAGTATTTTCCATTGTAAGAGCATAGGAACCTAGGAAGCTGCCTTATACTGAGTGGGTCTATCATGTTCAGTATTGTCTACACTGACTGGCAGCAGGCTCTCCAGAGTCCCAGACAGGGAACCTTTTCCAGCCCTAACTGGAGATGTTGGGGACCTTTCGCCTGCAAGACATGTGCTCTACTCCTGAGCCATGGCCCTTTCACCAGAGAACTGGTGGTATGATTCGGTGCAGAGCCGTTTCAAAGGTACATTTGGGTTTTTAAGAGAGGCTATTAAATTAATGTCAGGAAAAAAAGAAGCACAATTGTGGCCATGGGGGGGGGCGGGGGGCGGAAAGCATACATTAAGCAGCTGTTTCTTAGACATTTAAGAAAAAAAATGTGAAATGTGCAGAATTCTGGATGCACTGAACAATTGCAGTGTGATGGAAACACAAGAGAATTTAAGTAATAATTAAAAAAGAAGAAAACACACAAGCATGCAGGTCCATTGCTTAATCACTCGATAGTCACAAGCCTAAGACAGTGTTGATGGCCTCTGGGCTGCCAGAAGCTGTTTTTGCTAGCAAAGATGTCACATTTGGTAAGAAGGGGCAAAGTCTGTGCAATCATCAAGAACACCTTTGCAGTATAAAGTTTCCACTGATCTGGCAAAGAGGAAGAAACTGGTCTGAACCTGACCAGGACATGGGAGGAGCCCTCCTGGATCACAGCAGGGATCCATCTCATCCAAGGGTGCTAACTTGAATAAAATATTGCGCAAATCACTAAACTTTCACAGAGTTTGGGGCAACTAAAATACCAGCAACATGCTCTGTCTTGACAGAGCCTTGGGGGTGCGAACGGGCTGGTGGTCATACCCACATCTAGGCTTGGAGTGAGCATTCTCCATCCCAGCGTCCCTGGAAGTCAATACCTAGAGCCAGGGACTGGAACAGACCAGGCAAATGCCAGGATCCTAGCATTTAGACCAGACCTGACCAAGGCAGAAGTTCTCCCATTCACAGTGTCACAGATAGGCTGCAGTCACTTTCAGCCGCAGCTGAATCTAGGCCGAGAGGGTGTGTTCTCTAGGCGCCCTGGAAGCAGTTGCCAATCATGTTGCCTGAAGTGCAGTTGGACAAACAACAGTCCTGCTCCAAACATATTTACTGGGCCCAGACAAACTGCAGGCTTTGTAAGAGCCAGGGACTAGCTGGATGGTGAAGAGTAGTGGGAAGTGCCAGCTGGGGATCCCCCAAGGGAGATCTCAGAGGAAGAAGGCTCTGAGCCTGGGGATTGGTGGACAATGAGGAGAGGACAGAGGGGGAAGCTTGGGAAGAGATGCTGGATACTGAAGGGACAACAGGGTTTAGTGAACAGGAGGAACCTGGGACAGGGAGCAGTTCAGACGCTGTGGCTGAAGCGGGGTGTGTGTGTGTGTGTGTGTGTGTGTGTGTGTGTGTGTGTCAAGACTGCTGAAGCATCCCAGGAGTCTCTCTCTCTCTCTGGCTGTGACAAACGCCCCTCCCAATCTCCAAGAACACGCAGGATAATGAGGGCAGAACAGGGACAAGACGTGCACAGACGTAGTTTGAGATTGGTGGGAAACATTTGGGAGAGGAGGAGCCTTAAGAAGGGTTGAAGGCAGGGACCTTCAGTCCTGGCAATTGCTCTATAGGAGCAAGACCTACTAGGAAGTGTTGCTGAGTTACATGCAGTTTCCTTGAAAATTTGGTAAATTCACCTTTAAATGCAAACTGGACAGAATTACTTCCCCATCCCTAGTGGTGGCTCATTGCTTAAAGAAATGCTTTCTGCACATGCTCAAATATATATCCCTGTTACATAAAACATCACAGCAATATTTTATGAATATGCCTGACTCTTTAAGACCCGTTTGTGGGTTGGGCTGAAAGGTTTTCGTTTACTTTTGCATTCTATAAAGATTCTGAGTCAGAGTCACTGTTATTTTTTTTTATGCAAGCAACAACAAAAATGGGGGGAATCATCTTTCTAAATATATATGTCAGGATGTTGTTCTAGTGGGGGAGGGAAGAATATGCATGGGACACTGGACAGTTTATTTTCTTTCCTTTTTTGTTTTCATTCAAACAGGGGGGGGGGGAGTTGCGATGAGGATAAAAAAACCCTTCCCAGATACAGTTCCAGGACTTTCACCCTCCTCTCTTGACCTTTTCTCAGACCTGCTACAGTACTATCAGCAAATCTGCGAGAGTCGGAAGAGGAAACAGTGGCGTCCTGGAGAGAAACAACAGGCCTGGGATCTGAACCGGGAGGGGAGGCATGGATTTCTGCGGAAGCAATGCTGGCTCGCCGAAATAGTTTGGGAGAATGTGTAACCCACAGCTGGGACAATTGCAACACTTAGCAAAACACACACGCATCGTTGCCACAAGTTCATTTTTCTTGCATACAATCCCCCCATCCTTCCGTTAATATTGTCTCTCTTATTCTCAGGACTTGGTCTGAGTCACAGCTTGCCAAAAGGCTTGGGACTAGTCCTGTAGCTGTGATCCCACAGACCAGAACTTGTCTGTAGAACTCAGCAGGGAGGAGGAAGGTGGGTGGGTGGGAACTAGAATCAGCTGGTTCTGCCTGCCAGCGGCTCTGGCTCCACTTGCTGTTTGGGCTCCATGTATTCCACCCCACCAGTTCCAATGGTCACCAGCCACCAATGCTTGCGGGGGGGGGGGGGAGCCAAAATCTCTGGCTCAGGTCCTGAACTGGGGCTCCGCAAACCCTCCAGGCATTGCAAGATTGGAACCCCATGCCAGATTCTGTATCGGCGATGGTTGCAAGTAGCATGGCAGAGCCACAGCACTAGGGCAGGTGTGTATAAAAGGCTGGCACAAGTCGCGGAGGAGGCAGAGTTGGTTGCTTGGAGGAAGAGGAAGTTGGACAGAAAATTCAGACCAGTTACGCTAAGCAGAAATGAGTAGCCTGCTAGAAGAACAGACCAGGGCTAGGATATGAGAGACAAAGGCATGTATAAAGCTGCCTTATACTGAGTTGGATTTGCTCCATCGAGCTTAGTAATGTCTACACTGACTGACAGTGGCTCTCCAGGGGACATTTTGAGCCCTATCTGGAGTCACCACTGGGAATTGAACTTCTGCATGCAAAGCATTTGCACTACCACTGAGCTAGGGGGCCCCTTCTTCATTATCAGCCTCTGTCAACTTGGTAGGCTCCAGAGGTTTGGGGCTACAACTCCTACCTGCGTGGGTTGGCAAAGTCGGCAATAAATAAATGAAACCTACTTTCCACACCTCTGGCTGCGAATGTGACAAAGTGGTGAACATGGTAATAGAAAGCCATTAATGTCTGTGAAGTGACCCACCCGCCCCCCTTCCCAGGTGTTCATCCTTTGATGTCATCACTGCATCCCCTTGAAGTATCATGCGACATCTCACTCCCAAAGGAGGGCAAGGGTTCAGGGCCTGGGGAGAGGTGGATCCTGCTGCTGAGCACAATGCAGGCTGCTGTGCCAGCCAGACAGCCAGTTAAGCAAGTACATTTGGAAGATAAGCTCCAGCGCCAGGAACAAATGGAGTTCACACCCCGATACACACTGGGAGAAGAGAGGCCGTGTGCCTCATAAACCAGTGGCACATCCTGATCAGGGTGAACTTCATGCACCATTTTCTTAACCACTCACCTGCTGTTATGAGATCCTGCTGCAAGGGGTCTATTTACACCCTAGTGAGCGTCAGAGGCAAGCCAAGGATACGCCGAATCTGCCAGATGTGCAACACGGAGAGAAGGCAAATGGCAACCTTGGGGGCTCCTTCTGGCCTGCATGGGCTTCTCACCTGGCCCCCAGCCTGATCCCAGATGCAAAGGGACATCACCCATGCAAAGGTGCAGGCAAAGGGCACCCTCAGTGTGAACAAAAGCAGATTTGATCACCTCCCATCCTCTTAGGCCCGGCATTATCTCTATTATTAATTGTATTTATTAGTCGCTTTCCTCACAAAAGTGACCCAAAGTGACTTACAGAAAAAGTACAAACATTTAAACCAATCATAACAAAACCAATAAAAGTGTAAAACAACCCACATCTATACAGACGGTCTTACAGATCAATTTCTAAAGCCCTACGTGACTTAGATCCCACATATCTGCAAGTATGCCTCCTTCCCTACAGACCCTCTTGAAGGAGAGGGCATTCTCTGTGACAGAGGTGCAACTGGCACCTTCATCAGATATCGAAGACACAGCTCTTTTGACACCTGAAAAATATATTCTCCAACCCACACCACTCTTTTGATTACAATCAGTTTTAACTGTTTTTAATATTGTATTTTAAAAAAAATTATTGTAACCCACTCTGGGACCTCACGGCGAATGGTAAGAAATCTAAGCAGCAACAACATCATCTTCAGAAGCCCTTCTCTATAGCCGTTGTTGGAGACCTGGCATGTGGTGACTGGGGAAGGGTCCGCTTAAGGGGTGGGGACCTTTTGTGTAACTGTCTGCCAAAGGGGGTTCGTTGGGCGCTTGAACTGAAACCATTTCAGTGCTGGGAAAAGGCTTTTAAAATTTATTTACCAAATTTACCAATATTTTTAAAACTGCATACCTTTAGTTGCTCTTGACTGCTTTATTTGCTGCTTTTTAATAATTTGGTCAAGTTTTTATTACTGTACACTGGTGTGTGTGTGTGTGTGTGTGTGTATGTATTTGCCTGATCCACCCTGGGAAAGTTGTGGTGTTGTTGTTGTTTTGAATGGCTGGACTTAAATGGTTCACTAAAAATTAACAAGAAAATAAATGTCACCAGGCTTGATCAGTTTGAAATACGGCTCTTGGTAAAAATTGGTTGCTGACCAGGAGAGTGTGGGACTTCTGTGCTGAAGTGAATGTGTGGGAAACAGCAAGTTCAAAATGAGTAAAAACTTATTATATATTTTTAAAAAATGCTTGGCTTTTAATCTGTAAAACGTTGGCTCTCCCTTTGCAAATTATGTCGGCGTTCATTCTGTTCCCAATTTTACCGAATTTTATTTTGATTTCTATGGTGTTTTTATATGAGTGGTTGATGGGCCCATTTTAGGGTCCAAAAGCAACATACAAATGCTTTTATAATTATACAAACCTCTTCTGAAGCTCACATTTTCCACAATTTATTTTTTATTTTATTTATCTGTTACATTTATATCCCACTTTCTTCTCCAATGAGCTCAAGATGGGGCACACAGTTCTCTGCCTCATCATTTAATCCCCACAACAACTTGCAGAGGTAGGTGAGGCTGAGAGGCAGTGACAACCTCAAGGTCACCCAGTGAGCTTTATGGCCAAGTTTGAATTTGAACCCTGGCCTCCCAGGTCCTCGTCTGACACTCACAAACTTCATATTAGGAATTTTGGGTAGTGGTTGTACGTGGTTTCTCTTGCTCACCTCACAATTACATCGTCGCAACAGCCCTTCCAGATATGGTGGGACTCCAGCTCCCATCATCCAGGACCCTTGGCTGAGGGTTGATAGGAGTTTGAGTCCAACATCATCTGGAGAGCCCCAAGTTGGAGAAAGCTGGTAATATACCCAGAGCCCTAAAAAAAAGCTCAGCAAGTCCCGGCACCTCTTTTTCTAGAAAGGGAGCCCTGAATAATATACCTCACAGGGTTAGACAACCATCCAATGGCCCCTCAGTGAACATAAGTAAAGACCTGTTGGATTGGGCCAATGGCCCACCTAGTCCAGAAGTGTGTTCTCACAGTGGGGCCAACCCAATGCCCCAGTAAGAAACTCACAAGCAGGATCCAAGATTGAGAGTACCCTCCAGTCCTGTGGTTTCCAGCAACTGGTATTCAGAAGCATGGGGTTGGAACACAATCATTGTATTAATCCGTCCAATCCTTTTTCAAAGCCCCTCAGCACCACCACACCCTGAAGATCGCACCAACAGCCCAGGCCTCTGTGAGAGGGGAAGCAGGGAGACGCAGTGGCTATGTGAGTGAACTCTGGCCAGACCAGGCCTGGTGAGGAGAGAGATCTATTTTAATATTTCACCCTGGGTGCCAAGGTGCCTAAGGCCATCCCTTCCTTTCCACTTTTCTCTCAGCAGCTTCTGCTTTTACATTTAAGGATATTTCCCTGGCTCCATGTCAGAAAATATATCGAGTCAGGTCATGAGAAGTGTCAAAGATGCATTTCCTCGGGATGGGAAAAGGGACCCGTTTCACGAGCCCACAAATGAGGAACCAAGGAGCTTTTTTAAAAAGAAAAAAAGGCAAACCCTCACCGCCCATCAACATCTTTCAATACTAAAGAAAAAACTGTGCCTGTGTCTTGAGATGGGCTCATTTTAATCTCCTGACGCTTTTAAAGTCCCTCTTAGGTTACATTTTTTTTAAGGTTCAAAAGCCAACTGCTCTCACCTTCCTTATTTATAAATCAGGACACACACAAAATCAATTATTATATGGCAAAGTAGGGAAGCAAGCTGTTGACCTTCCCTGCATCGAGGGGAACATAACCCTCCAAGGGAAGGGTATCAATCATGCTCTTAGGCCTCAAGACTCCTGGAGGGGGAAGCCTCAGTGGGTGTGGTGGTCTCAGAAGTTGACTGGCCTGGACTCCTGGGAATCAGTGCGGGGCGGGGGCCGGATTCTGCTCAGCTCACTGCATGGGCAAAAGGAGATATTGTGGTGGCAGATCTGTGCACATGAGGGGGCTTCCCAGGGGCTTCATATAAAGTAGAAAGTGTGGAGTGAGCATTTTTAGCATAGCATGGGCAAGAACAAGTCTGGGGCTGATCCCCTTTCCTACTCAAACCTACTTTTTCTACCCCCTTGCAACTACTTTAAAAGAACATAAGCCGACCTGCTGGATCAGGCGAATGGCCGATCTAGTTGAGCATTGTGTTCTCACAGTGACCAACTGAATGCCTCAATGGGATGCCTGGAAGCATTTCCAGAGCACAACAGCACAACTCTCCTCACTTCTTGTATTCAGAGGCATATTGCCTCCGACAGCGGCGGCAGAACATAACCATCATGGCTAGTAGACAATGACAGCTTTATCCTCCATGTCTAATACACTTTTGAAGTCATCCAAGTTGGCTGCCACCGCAGATTTGTCCATCCTTACCCGCAAACAAAGCCACCACTCCTGGGCCCTCCCATCCCCACCAGCGCCTAATTTAGGGCAGTGCAAGTGGTTCTCCACACAGAGCATTGAGTAGAGGAGGTGAAGAAGGAGGAGGAGGAGGAGGAGGAGGAGGAGGAGGAGGAGGAGGAGGAGGAGGAGATCTTCTTCAAGAAAAGAAAAGGCTAAGGAGTCCACCCTACACAAAACTAGAGTGGAGTCCCTAAGACAGTTGGATGGTGCCTTGTCTGCCTCCTTCCAGCAACTCCTGCAGCCGAGCTGGTGCCAGAGATATTGCTCTGCTTTTCTTTGGACAACATCAGCAAAACTGAGAGGGGGTCTTGTTGTCTGGCCAGCCCATGACCTCCATTACACACTGCCTAGTCTTGCGCCCTGAGGAGGTCACCTTGGTGCTGCTAATGAAGCAGTTTGACTTCACCCCCGGAGGCACATACCATCGTCTCTCGAGACAGATGAATGCCAACAACAACAACAACAACAACAACAACAACAACAACAACAACAAAACCTATATACAGGTACCTACTGAGATCACCCCCTCCCCCAAAAAAACCTGTACTGAAAGGAATTGCTATGAAAATAAGAAATATTTCAGGGTGTGTATGCCAAATTTTATCTCTGCTCAGGGCACCATATTGCCAATCTCATTTCTAGTGACTTTTCTCTCACTTATTGCAGAGGATGCCACAGAACGAATTAAGTCACAGTAAACCTGTATGTTCAAGTTTAACTCAAAATTTATTCAATTGCTGCAATACATGAGCTCCGTCACTGAAGAACACGGAGTCAGATCTTGGTCCATCTAGCTTAGTATTGCCTACACTGACTTGCGGGATTCTCTCCTAGCCCTGTGTGGAGATGTCAGGGATTAAACCTGGGAACTTCTGCACGCAAGGCAGATGTGCTACCACAGAAAAAGCTCTGTGCGATTACTAGGTTAGTAGCAAGCTTCCCATTGGGGCATCTGTTTGGCCATTGTTAGAAGAGAATGCTGGCCTTTGGGTTAATTCAGAAGGACTCTTCTTACATTCTTACAGTGGAGGGAATGTGTGTATGTTAGACCTCTCTCTCTGAAACACATTTCCCCCCTTTTTTCAATGTGAAGGAGCATTAACAAAATGTGACACTCACACACAGCTCCTGCACTTTGAAATGGTGCAGCCCATAATTCTACTGACTTGTCCTGCATAATATGTGAATCGGCTCCTAGCGAAAAGGTCTCTCTCTCACACACACAAGGACGATTTGAAATTTTGCTGGACAATCAAGAGCAATTCTTCCCGCCTCCCCCCCCCCAAAAAAAATGTCATTTGGAATTTGAAAAGGAGAAATAGCTGAGGCAAATTCTTTCCGAGGGGAACGTATAAACAACAGCTCCGAGAACATTTCAAACAAGAAGTCAACAAGCGGCTGTGACGGCCTTCCCATATCGTGGAACAGCAAGATAAAACAATATTGCTACCTCATACATCATAAATCGGCCACTGGCCTAACACAGACATACAGTGCGAGGAGAGGGGTTCCCTGAGGCACCCGAGGCAAAAGCTGAGAAAACACCACCCTCTAGAGGACATTCGCTTAAGCATCCCAACATTAATGCTCAAAATGAAGATTGTGGTGTCATTGTTTTGCATACATCTAAGGCCCCAAATAGATGCGATGGTCCTGGCTGGCTCCTTCTGTTTGAAGGTGGAACTTTGCCTCTGTCACGCAGAAAGGGAAACTAGTTGGTGGTCTCGTATTTAAGGCAAGAAAGGTCCATGGTGCGAGCAGGTCCTGGGGAAAAGCCACAGGAGGCCACCACCTTGCCAAAGCTAAGCAGGTCTGGGTATGGTCAGCGCCTGCATGGAAAATCCCATGTGTGTGCCACTGTGGGTTCCACGGTGGGTGAAATATTAAGTGTAATTAAAAAAATTAAAATAAACATGGGGTTCAGAATCTCCCTCCTCCTTTGGGATACCTTCCCTTAGTCCTTCCTTCCAGGCACTGAACTATTCCAAGGGCTGGGAAACCTTTCTCATCCCAAGGGATGTTCTCCCTTCAGGAGGCCACACAGCAATGGTGGGTGGGGCTGGAGGGAAAAGCGGGCAAAGCAACAGGTGTACATTTTTACCTTTATACAATAGCGTTTTTCCTATACTGACTCTCACACATGCTCCTTCCTGTCCTCCATCTAGCAAGCAAGAAGCATGATCAGAAATCAAGGGCACCTTCCAGGCAGGCAAAGATACCCAAGGAGGGTACAAAGCAGGGCAGGGGTATGGCTCAGAGGGCATGCAGCCTGGGGAGAGTCCTGAGGACCAAACAGAGAACTGGAAGACCCCATTTGGCCCCCAGGCCTAAGGTCCCCCATCCCTGGTTCAACATGTTGAATGCAGACCAGCTTGATCCCTAACTTCTGTTTGCTATACAATCAGAGCCTGAGCAGATAATGGGCAGAGCAAGAGGAAGACATATTCTGGATTAACTAAACTGAAATAAATGCTGCCCTGCTTCAGTGTTCAGCATGGCGACCTCAGATTGAAATGCCCAAAGGATGTGTTCTGCCTCTCCCCTCATACCAGATCAAATTATTTGTCCTAGCACTATCTCCTCCCCAGAATCTCAGGCAAAGAGACAGAGGTCTTTCCCATCAGTTGCTACACAATCTGTTTAACTGAAGATGCTAGGGATTGGACCCGGGGCCTTCAGAAAGCAAAACAAGGAAAGGTTCTACTCCTGAGCTAAGGCCTTGTTACCGTCCTCCAGTTGTATTACCCACTGTTGATTTTAGGTTTTGAATCTCTTGCCGGCACATGCCTATCTAAGCTTTGCTTTAAAAATCCAGTGTACGTGAATACTGAGGGTGGCCCTGGCAAAACCCAGTCTGGTTTGCAATTAAAGGCAAGTCTAGTTCCTGAAACAATTTGCAAACTAAAATGCAGCCATTCTTCAAAATTTGCACATCTCCTAATTTTGCAACGCAGCTCTCCCGACAAGAAACGTGGACAGAAATTTATATTCGGGGGGGGGGGAGGAGAAATGCAAACACTAGTGAAAATAACATACAAAAATGCAGCACATTAACGGAAACTGCTTGGAGAAATGTGCACATTAAGCATGATTATGTACAGATAAGAGTTTTAAAGGAGAAATTCATGCTAAATTTCCACAAGGACTTCTTAAAAACAAAGAAAACCACAAACTGATGTGGAAATGTGGGCAACTGATCTTGAGACTAGAAAAACCGAGAGAAGCTGAAATTGACCAATTTGCTAATCTCTAGGACAGAGGACAATGTATATTGCAATAAATGGTTATTATAATGCCAATCGTCATACAACTAGGCTTCGGCTGACCTGCTTGGATTGCAGCTTGATCCCACCCCCCACCCTAAAAATCCACTCTTCTGGTACATAGCAAACTTCTTCTGAAACTCAAAAGGAAGCACAGAACGTGAGTTTTTGCAATATAGTAACTGATGGCTGGCCGATCAGAAGGTCGGCGGTTAGAATCCCTTCGATGGGGTGAGCTCCCATTATTCTGTCCCAGCTCCTGCCCACCTAGCAGTTCGAAAGCACGTCAAAGTGCAAGTAGGTAAATAGGTACCGCTGTGGCGGGAAGGTAAACGACGTTTCCGTGCGCTGCTCTGGTTTGCCAGAAGTGGCTTAGTCATGCTGGCCACATGACCCGGAAGCTGTCTGCGGACAAACGGCGGCTCCCTCGGCCTATAGAGTGAGATGAGCGCCGCAACCCCAGAGTCAGTCACGACTGGACCTAATGGTCAGGGGTACCTTTACCTTTTAACCGAGGGAAAGGAGGTATCATGACAGGGGTACCCCAGTGTTGGCCCAAGGAAGGCTCAGACTCTGTCAACACACATGTCATACCACCCGGAGTAGGAAGGAGCCCTTGGCACCCTATTCTACATCATCCGACCCAGAGGATGCAGATCCCTCATCATTTCTGGATGATGGGTAAAAGCAGCGGGGGGGGGGGGCAACCTTAAAGCAGCTCTGATCAAAGCTGGACTGTGGTTGCCGTCAGACGAAGCAAAACCTATTTGACTGTTTTAAGGCCTGCATCTACACGGCAGGAGATAAAATGAAAGAGAAAAAGGGGTGGACTGGAGACAGAGGCACGCAGACAGCTCGGCCGACAGGCTCTCTTGTTTACAGGCTCGGATATTAAATGTAATTTGGACGGGAACTGCCCTCCAGTGCTTCATGTTATGCTCCAGCTCATTTTCGCAAGGACTATTTTAGGTCCGCCGTGCTCTAAAAGGTGGTTTCTTAAGTGAGTGTTACTTAAAGGAAGCCAATCTGCTTCTCAGGAAGGGGGAACGGGAGCCGTCACGTCTTTCAAGTCTGCTTTCCCATAAGAACCCTGCTAGGAGAGGAGAGGAAATCGGGCACAGTGACAGGGACACATTGCAGGCATTCTGAGATGTGTATATTTATCAAACCTCTGGATTCTGTCCTCATTTTCTCCCTTGCAATGCAACCCTGTACGCACAGACAGTAAAAGGCTGCGGATGAAAATGCTTGGTCTCTCTCACTCCCACCCCCCCACCCCGATTTTAAGGGAAACTTTGCAATGTGACATATGTTATTCTGCAGCCCCACAGGAGGCTCAGGTCAGAGTTTCTTAGGGTCAAACAACACATTATTGATGGGGGAGGGGAGTGCACTTCAACTGGTTACTTTATTTTGATGGGGGGGGACACCCACCGTGGAGTTTAGCACATTCGGTATGGTCACAAGGCTGTAGCTTAGTGGTGAAACGTCTGCTTTGCATGCAGAAGGGCCAAGATCCAAACCCCAGCATCTCCAGGTAGGTATGGGAATGTCCCCCGCCTGAAACTCTGGAGAGCTGCTACCAGCTGGAGTAGACAAAACTGGGCTAGAGCTCATTTCTCTGCTGCCAAATCCCCCCCCCCATGACATCCACTGCCCCTGACTGAAAGGGCAGGGACTCAGGTAGAGACACAACAGACAACCTTATCTACAGGCTGATTGTTTAGTTCATCTAAGTCAGTATCATCTACAGCGGCTGGAAGAGGCTCTCCAGAGCTCAGGCAAGGGTCTTTCCCAGCCTTACCTAGAGGTGCTGGGGACTGAAACTGGGGCATTCAGTGCTCTGCCCTCCCCCTGGATGAGCAGTGACTCATTCAGAGATGCAGTGGGCAGCCTCCTCTGTGAGTAGCATGCACCCTGGACTCACAAGAACCTTCAGTTACTTAATTCATTCCTTTCTCAGGACCATAGATTGTGAATAGCTGGTTTTAAAGTCCAATAAACTGGTTGGGTCTTCCCGATCCTGCCACAAACCTTAAATGAAAGTGATTTATTATAGACAAGGCTCAGTCAGTAAAGCATGAGACTCTTAATCCCAGGGCTGTGGGTTCGAGCTCCACATTGGGCAAAAGTGTTCTACCCTGAGGGGCTGGACCAGATGGCCCTCGTATTCCCTCCCAACTCTACGGTGCTATGATTCGAAGGCATAATGTAGAAAACCAACTTATTAAGGCCTACCCAACCTTCTTCTAGGTTTTGAAATTCAAAAATATTTCAGCTGGGGTTGGGGACACATTTCCCTGCCTCTCTGCACTGAGAGCGATTGAACAAACTAATCGTAGTGATTCAGAGACAACAAAGAGCAGCCTCATCCGCTGTAGAGAGCAAAGGCCGCAGCTCAGCGGCAGAGCATATTCTTTGCATGCAGAAGGTCCCTGGTTCAAGCCCTGGCAGTGTCCCTTGGTAGGCCTGGGGGAGGCTCCCTGCTTGAACCTTTGAGAGCTGCTATTTATCAGTGTAGATAATACTGAGCAAGCTGGACCAGTGGCCTGAGTCAGAGCAAGGTAATTTGCTGTGATTCTATGATTCTGGAGAAAGAAAGAAAGAAAGAAAGAAAGAAAGAAAGAATTCATTTTAGACCACATATACCCCACCCTTCATTTTAAAGGTTGTGGGACAACAAAACCAAAAATAGGAAAACAAAATTGCAACCAATTATTCATCACGTCTGCATTTTGGGAGTGATAATGGTATGTCATTCTCTCATCAATTTTTCAAGGGGGCAAAACATCAAACCCCATAAAAATGCCCGTTTGTCATGCCAGTTCACTGTCACCTCACTGCTTAAAAACTGAAACTGAAAGGTCATTGCTAAAGCTGGGAATTTAGGCAAAGGCAACCTAATTTTGTTCGTCCCCTGATGTAACTCGGTGGCACCACGTCGTTCCAGGAAACAGCGAAACCCCATAGAAGGATGCTCAACTTGGGACTGAGGTCACTGGTGAAACAAGCTTGGCAGCTCTACTGAAGGACCAAAAATATACAATAGGATGGGGCTGGCAGATAAAATAACCTAAGCAACAAAAGAGAAACCGTATAACAGGTGCAAAGGAAATTATCCCCTTGTCTGATGCTTCTTAACCATTTCCCTTCCTGCTTTCCTGCTCAAAGACAGCAAACCTGGCAGGAGCCAAGAGTGAGTCATTCCCTGTGAGGACGGCTCCCCACTCTGATAAAAAGGTTTACATTGCACAAGTAAACAATTTGGGACCAGAATAAACCATAAATAGATTTTCTTCTCTGCTGCGCCGAATGCATTTGAAAGATAAAAGTCAGAAGGAAGGATAAAAAACCATTTTGGGTGGGCATGTTTCTTCCGTGTCCCTAGAGCAAGGGTGGGGAATATCAGGGCCAAGGGCTAAATGAGCCCTCCCTGGGAACTCTCCCAGGCTACACCCCTTGCCAGGCCAATTTGTGCCATCCTTGAGTGTTGTTGCCTAGATGGCAACCTGGACTCACTTGCCTAGATGGAGGACAGAGGAAGGGTGTGCAGCAACAAACCTATTGTACAAAGGTACAGTCCACATTTGTCGTTCCACCCATTCCCCTAGCCACCACTAGTATGTGGCCCACCGGGAATATAGCCTGCCATCTGAAAAATGTTCGCCACCCTTCTTCGCGAAGCAAGAAGAACCAGCTGTGTGCCTTCCAGGTGTTGCTGGACTCCAACTCCCAGCAGTCCCAGCCAGCATCTGGAGAAAACCACATGGGCTGCTTCTGCCCTATGGATGAGGTTCACAGGTCTTGAAGGGTGGTAGTAGAAGGGTGGCAAGCTACATGCTAGGGGAGATGTTAAGTGCTGACAGAGGCCCAATGCAAACGGGACATTTGCAGCAGCTGAAGCTCATAAAATAATCCCTGCCAAAGTCCAATCAAGCCCAAGCATCCTGTTTTCCACCATGACCAGCCAGATGGCTCCAGGAAGCCCATGAGCAGGGAAGGAAGACGGTGGTCTGTGCTCCATCCCCAGGGGCTGGCAGTCAAAGGTAGACAGCATCAGAACAAGGAGATTTGATTCCCAATGATCATGAGTAATAAGAACATGGGGACTTCCTTGCTGGATCAGAGCAAAGTCTAGGCCCACTTAGTCTGGCAGCCTGTTTCTAAAAACAGCTAGCCCAATCTAAGTAGGAAGGCCAGGACCATTGCTTGTCCCTGGTATCTCATATCCTTTGGACCTAGGGGTTTTCCGATCTTGCGTAAATGGACCCTTCTCATCTCACTCAGTTTCTCTTTCTCACAATCATGGGGAAAGAGAAGAGGTCACTTATGGATCAGTAACTGATAACAGAACAGGAAGTGGTGAGTAAGAACAAATGGACAGTTCTCACAGTGGCCAACCAGATGTCCTAATGCCCTAACTTTCCTCCCACCCAAGGACAACTTGAAACTTGCTGAGGTTCCCGACAGACCATTTCGTGTTTTTTTCCTGATGCAGCAATTGTAATTGTGCTAGATGCTGCAAGTTTTTAAAGTGTATTTTTAAATCACAGACCACCTGGACGAAGCTTGCGGTGGTCTGCGGACCAGTTTGGGAACCCCTGCTCCAATGGTAAGCTCACAAGCAGGACCCCGTGCAACAGCACTCGCCTCACTCATGAATCCCAGCAGTTGGCATTTCGGAGGCAGGCTTCCTCCCACGGGGGAGGTGGAGCACGGCCACAAGGATATGCACCATCAAATGGCATGAACTGGAGGTGGCTGGAGGTGATGAGGACTCACGGCTTTAATAAATAAGCTATTTTCCTCAACTACGATGCACTGCGATACCCTCCAAAAATCAAGGTGTTTCGTTTTGACTTGTCACTTTAAAAAAAAACCCACACTTTAAAAAAAAAAATCCTTCAAAGCTTCCACTAGGTTTGGAGAAGGAACAAAAACCCATCTGCCCACTCCTGAAATTTTTGGTCGTGCTGCTAATCAAAACCAAATGAAACCTCTCAGATGCTTCTTGAGCATCAAACACTCCTTTCTATTTACAAAGAAAGAGCTTCAAACGTGTTTGGAAAACCTATAAAGGCGACAACTTACTGTAGTTTCCCCCTTGACAAAAAGCAGACACCAATGGATGAAAGCTGCAGACGTTGATCGCTCCTTCCTGTTCTCTATATGATGTCAGTAGTTAAAAATGATTGGATGTGTTATAATAATGGTTTACAGCAATCTGGTGTCTGTTCCAAGCATGCCACACTCGACCGCTGCATTGTAATGCAAGGAGCAAAGTAATGTTCTATCTCAGGAGAAGCTGGGTGGCACAGACCTCACTGGCCACCTTGCCAAGATGAGGAAGCAATCAGAAAATGGATGCCTTAGCATGGCCAATGACTCAACAACCAAGGCCTACTCTTAATCACACAAGAAAGAACCGAGGAAGCTGCCTTATATGAAGCCAGACTGCAGGTCCACCTAGCTCAGCTTTGCCTACACTGATAGGCAGTGGCTCTCCAGGGTTTCGGAGCAAGGAGTCTTTCCCAGCCATATGTGGAGATACCGAGGATTGAACCTTTTCACTGGAACATCCCTCCCTTGACATAACAGGCAGGCGCCGTCTCTATTGCCTTTTTGGCATCTCTCGAAGGCTTTCCTCTTCCAAAAAGCCTTCTAAGTGGAGATCCTTATCCCATTTGGTATCACATTGAATTTGAAACCGTTTTTATATACGAAATGGTTTTATATGTGTGTTTACTGTACTGTGAAATTGCTTCAAGATGCTTCATAAATAGTAGAGCATTAAGGTCAACCAACTAGACCTCCTGAGAACATCAGAAGAGACATTCTGGATCAGACCAGTGGCCCAGCATCCTGTTCTCACAGAGAGTGTTGGACTATGAATAGCAGCTTCCAGAGGTCCACAGGCTTCCTGCCCTAGAGTTAGGAGCTGCATTAGGCAAAGGCTCTGTGGAAACAACTTTCCTCTTGGAACAACTGCTCTCCAACTGCACTACTGTGAAAGAGATCAGCGACAATGACAACAAACCCAACTTTTCATTTCAGCTCATCTTTCATCTTGAGCTGGCTTTCACATTTCCTCGCAAAATAAATATTTGTCTTCAGAATGTCCAGATGTTGCTCTCCGCCTACCCTTGACCAACCAACAATATGATTGCCAGGTTTAAAAAAAACACCCATTGAAACACAGAGCAGAACACCTTGGGAGGTCTATGAAATAAAACATGAAATGATCAAGCTCTAAAACCTTTTAAATTATTTTTAACCTGCATATGAAAAGCACCCATCTTTCCTGATCTATCTTCTGCATACCTTGCTGTAGCACAGGGGGTGGAAGCCTGTGGCTACCTCAACTCCCGTCAGCCCCAACCAGCATGGTAAATGGTCAGAGAGTTGGGGTCTAACAACATCTGGAAGGTACTAAGTTCTCTTTCTAACATTAGAACATAAGGAGAGCCCTACTATAGCACGCCAATGGGCCACCTGGCCCAGCATCCTGTTTTCCCAATGGCCAGCCAGATGTCTGTGAGAAACCTGCAAGAAGGCCCCAAGCACAGAACACTCTCCCCTCCTGTGGTTTCCAGCAACTGGTACTTCTTCACACATTGCATAGTTAAACTATGGGACTTGTTCCCACTGGAGGCAGTGATGGCCACCGGACATGATGGCTGGGCTCTGCCTCCTTGGTCAGAGGAAGTCATGCCTCTGAATACCAGCTGCTGGAAACCACAGGAGGGGAGAGTGTTCTTGTGGACAATCTTTCAGCTTCATTGGGCATCCACAAATTCTAGTATTATGAGAGAGGGAGAAAAACTCTTCTCTACACACTTTCTCCATGCTATGTACAATTTTATGACCTTTTATCATGTTATCCCTAACTTACCTTTTCTCTGAATTAAAAATGCTTCAACCTCCCCTAATAAGGGAGAAATTCCATCCCTTGGATACTTTTGGTTGCCCTTTTCTGAACCTCTTCCAGCTGTACAATATCCTTTTCGAGGTGAGGCAACCAAGAACTGTACACAGTACAGTGGTACCTTGGGTTAAGAACTTAATTCGTTCTGGAGGTCTGTTCTTAACCTGAAACTGTTCTTAACCTGAGGTACCACTTTAGCTAGTGAGGCCTCCCACTGCCACTGCCATGCAATTTCTGCTCTCATCCTGAAGCAAAGTTCTTAACCCGAGGTACTACTTCTGGGTTAATGGAGTCTGTAACCTGAAGCGTCTGTAACCTGAAGCGTCTGTAACCTGAAGCGTCTGTAACCTGAAGCGTCTGTCACCCGAGGTACCACTGTATTCCAAATGTGGACCCACCACAGATTTGTAAAAGGGCAGTTTTGTTTTCAACTCCTGCTAGACAATTGAAAAGGAAAAGCCAACGCTTACCGTGAAGAGGGGAGCCAGACGGGCTGCTGGATAGCCCTGGGACGGGACTACAGCGACCTCCTTGTTTGGTCGTCAGCTCCTGCTCAATCTCCTCAAGCCCAGCGCTCTTCTGGAAGCGGCTCATTCGGTTGACAACCCTTGGCGACATGTGTGTGCGGACGCAGGGCTGCCCTCCATACGGGTTGATGGGGAAGACATGGGACGTGCCCCGAAGAGTGCTGACCACCACCCAGCGGCAGTCGTGGCTGAAGGAAATGTCCTGCACCTGGAGTGGAGGGTGGGAGAAATCAAGTGGTATCATTTGAGGAGCTGTAATCGGTGTCAAGAAATCAGCCTGACTTCCAGAATGGAAAGGATCAGGCAAATGCATGGAGGTTAACTCTAGTTATTCACTTGATAGCCTTGCCCAATTCTAAAGGCTAAGGGCAACCTGCAATATTTTAATATTTCCTTTAGGGATGGACAACTCTGTCAATGCTGGTTTCTCAGTTTGCCCCACTTTTACATCAGTTTGCATTATTAAAAAAAACATAGAAATTTTGTATGTACATTTTTATATATGAATTTAAATGCAATTTTGCCCAATGTATACATTTTAGGTTGGAGAGAGGCATCACAAACTTTGAAGAATGTAAAATTCCAAGCCCAGCATCCTAGTTTCAACTGTGGTCAACCAGATGCCTATAGGAAGCCTGCTAGCAGGACCCAAGCTCACCTGCACTCTCCTCACCTGTGATTCCCAGCAACTGATATTCAGAGGCATACTGCCTCTAACAGAACATAGCCATCCGAGTTCGTAGCTGCTGAAGCCTTATCTTCTATGAATTTGTCTAAAAACCTAATCTAACCCCTGGGTTTAGAAGGAGTGCTAAGGTTTTAAACTGTTGCCCTGAGGATGTTATTTGTTATTAACCTCTATCAGTCCAGTCAGCAGGGCTAGTGGAAAATGTGCTTGGAAGTGCATAGGAAATGACTGCTAACATGCTAAACATCAGAGGAGAGATATGCAAGGCTGGAAGAACAGGAGGACTTTAGTTCTGCACACAGTGTACTTTTCCCTCCAAAATATTAGCAAAGGCGGGATAAATTTTGTGAAATATAATAAAAGCATTATTAATAAGGAGCGGTGGGCTCAGGAGGAGGTCAAGAGTTAGAGTTCAAATTCTGGGGTCAAAAGTTTGATTTTCCTGTTAATGCAAACCCAGGATTTTTTGCTATGTATTTAATATTACATCAAGCAACTCAATACCTTGATCATTGCTCAAAATGTTTTCCAGCTAAATCAAGAGCCCAGTTCAATGAAGCAAAATTGTTGTGCCAGGGGGCTGAGGTGGTGGTGGTGGGGAATTGCTAAAAAACAAACAAACCCACAGGAGTCTGGTGTAATTTTTTAATTGAATTTGGCCCTGAGAGCTGAGCTGTTGTTGTTTTTACGGGAGGCAAGATACACATTAGTTGCTTGCTCATTTTTCATCCTGGGGAAACATGAAAAATGAGAGGTAAATAATCGCCAGCAAAAATGACAGATCCTTGCCAAAGTTTTGGATGTGGTTTGTGTTTAAACGTTTAAAGACAAGCCCTTTAAGGAGGAGGAACTCTGAAATTTTCTTCTAAATTTGGGTGCGTAAAAGTTGCCAATAATCCAAAGCCAACAGTTTGAAAATGAAAGCTGATCGTTACTCAGGGTATACCATGTGAAATCGTAACCTGTTCTGGAAAATTTGGAACTTAGACGGAAAATAGCAAGGGGGCAGGTTGTACACATGATTACTGGTGACTTTTCCACCACTTTGGGCTGTGTATCTATCTCAGTTAAACCACTGTTTTCACTAGATATAGTTACCCAAAGGCATGACAAGGAGAACCACCACTGACATTGGCTGTCAGTGAATTTGTGCTTGAGGTTTGCTTTCCCCTCCTCTCACCCATTCCTTTCCCCTCATGTTTCATACCTTTTCAGATTATGAGCCTGAGTGCAGGGACTGCTTGAGAACTGATTTGTGTTGCTAAAGGGTGGGGTATAAACACCTTAAATTGGGGGGGTGGGGAAACCTGCATATCCCCAGATGTTGCTGGACTACCGCCCCAGTCAGAACAGCCAATGGTCAAGAATGATGGGAGTTGTAGTCGAGCAACATCTGGAGGGAGGGAGATCCCTCACACCTGCTTTAAATAAATAATAAAAATGAGATGCAGTCGGAAATTTTTGCTGGATTGTTTTCTGCTTTGTACGTAGCTTATACAGTGGTACCTCTGGTTACGTATTTAATTCGTTCTGGAGGTCCGTACTAAACCTGAAACTGTTCTTAACCTGAAGCAGCACTTTAGCTAATGGGGCCTCCTGCTGCTGCCGTGCCGCTGGAGCACGATTTCTGTTCTCATCCTGAAGCAAAGTTCTTAACCTGAGGTAATATTTCTGGGTTAGCAGAGTCTGTAACCTGAAGCGTATGTAACCTGAAGCATATGTAACTCGAGGTACCACTGTAAGACATTTTCTAGACAAAAAAAATTGGAGAAGGATTGTGGGCAGAGCCACACCATACATCTGAAGAACATTCAGAGCGTATTTAAAGCAAGTGACACTTCCCCACAAAAAATTCTGGGAACAGTAGTTTGTTAAGGGTGCTGGGAACTGTAGCTCTCGTGAGGAGGAAACTCGGGATCCCAGAATTCTTTGTGGGAAGTTAAATGTCCATCAGATGTGCCATCAAATGTGCAGAGTGCAGATCTGCCCAATAGCTCAGTGAGAGAGCATGTGTTGTGCATGCAAAAGGCTCCAGGTTCAACCCCCAGTATCTCCAGGTAGGACCAGGAAAAAGACCCCCTTCCTGAAACCTGAAGAGCTGCTGTGATTCAGTGTTAGTAGTAGTGAGCTAGGTAGTTCTATGTGTGAAATGATCAACCTCCCTGCATCGTTGCTGGTGCCCTGGCCCCCTGCAGAAGGATACAGCAGTCAGACACCCAACTCAGTTTCTGTCAAAGGCTTGAATGCATAGGTCAGTGTGATATGTCAGTCAGGAGGCAAACATCCCGGTTAAGAGGAAGCACAACAAATTAAATTCATGGCCAGGTGTGAGCTGAGACTTTGTCACAAGACCTGAGATCCACCCCCTGGATCTTTTGAAGAGAAGGGTGGGCATAGACATTTGCACAGTTGGAGATCCAAGCCATGGGACTGGGCAAGCAAATGGGAGCTCCTCAGAATAGGATGGGTTTGCTAAATCTGTTTGTGCCGGCACAGTCATCCCTATGCAGGGCCATCTTACGTATAACTGGCACTGTGCAGCTTCCATCCTAAGCCTCTGCAGGGATCGCTCTCCTTCCGCGGAGGCTTGGGAGGCAAACTGCACACCCGCCAGCCATATGGTTGACGGGGCACAGCTGGCGGGTGTGCAGGGAATGGGGAGGCCACCGGCAAAGCCGTGCAGCTCCCCCATTCACTGGGGCGCCCCTGAGAGGCCAGAGCCCTGGCGCAATGCGCCAGTAAGCCCAATAGGAAAGACGGCTCTGTCCCTATGTCCTTGGTAGCAGAGGCAGAGTCAACAGGGTCAGTCTGCTATGATGTGGAGCTCAGAATGCCAGATGGCACCAGGGAGGCTATATCTCCAACAGTCCGTTTGGCCCCTCCACTGGATCCTTATTTACGCCTAGTATCCAATTCCTCCAAATCCACATTCTCATCCCATTCCTTCCAATTCCAAGATGTCTCCCCAGGACTCATGATAGATGGCCAGATATTTCCCTTCTGTCTCCCCCACTGCTGATGAATGGATCACAAAACTCACTCATTTGCAAGCTCACTAGTAAATCAACCACCTTCAATAAAAAAAGTTTCACCTAGGACTAGGATACTAAAGGGAACAGCAAGGAAGAGGCTTTCTAGACTGCCAGGACAGAAATGAAGGAAGTGAATAACAACAACAATTTGGGGTTTGTTTTTTTGAAAGAAAACAAAATAATCTTAACATTTGACAATCTCACACATTAGACAAACTTAACACACATGCCCCAGCGTAGTGGAAAGCTACTCAGATTTCAAACAGTAGAGATCTTTCCAGAGGAAAAGTGTCTCAAATTGAGTTCTGTGAAATAACTGTGCCATGTTGGAGGACGTGGTCATATAGATATGTCCTAAGATTCCTGCAGCTAAATTGCCCCGTTTCTCATACAGAAAACCCAACCTGGTGGCAGACAATGAGGACAACCTTAGCAACATTGCCAGCAGTTTCTGGTTTTTCAGCAGAGGGTTATTTAGGGGGAAACAGCCTCCAGCCCCTGAGAGAGGCAAACAGGGACACCCCTCTTTATGATTGGTGAGCCCAAAATTATTTGGCCAAGCTAAAGAAGTGAGTCAATTCTATGGGCTCTGAAGCCATGCCACACCACCAAAGACATTATGAAACTTTTCTATTAAAAAAAGAAAATGCAGACATTTCTCCTAAAACTCACAAGACATACTTTAAATGTATGGAAGCTAAATGAGAAACATATTGTGGAGTCACTGCTTGGCAATGACAGCCCAGGCTTTGCAAGGACTGGGGCCTGGTTAAGCCATCTGGCTCTTGGGTAAGAATATAAATTGGGGCTACAACCCTAAACAACCTTACCTAAGAAGTAAGAAATACTGGAAAAGTGGCTTAGGATTAGGGTGTGACTTGTTAAAGGCCCCTAAAAAACAAAACCCCCACTCATACAGGAGAGTGGCTGCCGTGCCTCTGCACAACTGGGGGTTCATCCGTACTTACTGTCTGGCCTGTGCTTTCGGGTTTTTCATGGTTGCCATTTGCTCCGATTCAAAGAGAGGGTTTTCGCGGGGAAAACGCCAGGGCAAAAAAAGAGAAAGTGCTCGGACATGGAGCTTTAAAGCATGGACCTGTGCGAATGAGCCCTTGGTTCGCTTTGCCTCCCCCTAAGCAGCTTCTTGCCAATGGATTGGCTACTTCTACTAATAGGAATTATCATAATTACAATAGCAGAATGTTGTTTATCCTCCCATCTTAGCAAAAGTGCTAATTTTGCAAGATTTCTGGGCTTTCTTCTAGGCTCCTATGAGCTGTAAGAAACACCACAATTCGCAATTATGGGGGGGGGGGTAAAAAGAGCTTACATTCTGTGTATTTTGATTTTTCTTAGTCTTCTTAAGTATCTTTTATATTTCAGCACAGCATCTTGTAAAATTCTGTAGACTTGGGCGGAGGGCATGGATGGACCGTGTGAATGAATTGTGAATTGAACTGAAATGGCATGCGTTCCTTTTTGGAGAGGGTGAATTGGAACTGGAACTAATTCCTTTTAGAAATGAACTTTCCTCTCTCCCTCTTGTTTTTCAGCGGCCCTGTTTGGGCCCCATGTCTGTCATCAGTCACCATCTGATCTTGCTGATAGAGGGGAAGACTGTTTATCGCTGCCACCACCTGTTATTAGCTTCTTACCAGAAGCTCTGTCACAGCACATAGCTTGGGAATAAGTGAATCAAAGAATCCAGCTGAGAACTCAAGACCCTGCCAATCAGGGTCAACATTAATGGGTGAGAACCACTAGTGTCCCAACTCAGATGAGGCAGGGGGGGGCTCCTTGAATTGTGAAACTAGCTTAGCTTCTCCATCAAAGCCAAGAGTCCCTCGCTTCTATAATGACCTCTTATGCGGATCCTGAAGCAAAAGCTAGGAGAGGATTTAGTTCTCTCCCCACCCCACTTTCCCCTCCAATGTCTGCTTTACACAACAGCAAGGTGGAAATCACATTCCTCCTCTTTTTTCTCCAGGACAAAATCACTTCAAGTAGCCTGGCCTCAAGTGATGTAACCAAAAGAAAAGTCCTAAGAAGCAACAACTGAATGAAAATATTTGCAGATAAACCCATCGTAGGTGAATGGGGTCCAATGCAACAAATGGAAACACACAGGATGGCGGGGATTAGCTTTCATTATGTTATTAAAAAGCACAGGGTTTAAATCAACCTCAGGAGAGTTTGGCTCTCACAATGCGGTGGGCACTCAACGATGGAACAGGCCAGCCATCAAATCTTGACAAAAGTATTCCAGAAATGCACTTCAGAATATTCTGGACAAAAGCAGCGAGGATTCACTTGCCTGTAAGTACCCGTATATCTAAAGCCTTCGCCTTAAAAAGGGGATTAAAAAACAAAACCACATGACTTGGAAGATGTTTTCCTGAAAGGCAAAGAGGTTTGCTCACGGAAGTACTTCATCGGAGGGACAATGTCACACACACACACAATGCAGCCCCAGCTTTACACCCAAACTCAGACACAAATCTGTCCTTTTCAGATTCATTGCCACAGCCAAACAAGCCACTGATGACATTGCTAAAGAGCGGTCAGTTTTAACCCCCTTCGGAGGCTTTGGGATGATCATCATAGAAACCTTATTGACGCCGGGACCTAATATTCTGGATTGTTCTACAAAGGCCTTTGTCTTGACTGCAGACTCAAAGTGGATTAGAGGCCCATGAGAAGAGAATGAAGGTTTGTTGTTGTTTTTTGGAATGGGGGGGCTCAACAATTAGGGAAATGGAGAAGAACAAGAGGACAATTATTAAATCTAATTCCTGCCCTTTTCCTTTAAGGGAAGGACCATAGCTCAGTGGCAGAGCAACTGCTTTGCATGCAGAAGGTCCCAGGTTCAATCCCTGGCATATCTAGGTAGGGCTGGGAGAGAGACCCCTGCCTAAAACCCTAGAGAGCTGCTGCCAGTCAGTGCAGACAATACTGAACTATGTAGGCCAATGGTCTGACTCAGTGTAAGGCAGTTTCCTATGTTTCTTGGGTCACTTCCAGACGGCCTGTGTAAGAAGCATTCATCCCGGTTTGCATGAAGTTTGCACGTGGTGGCTGCTAGGATCTGTAGTACAAAACTTCTGGATGGCACCAGGATGGGAAATAGGGCTTAAATGAACTCTCCAGGAGCGTCACAGTACAAATACAAGGTGAAAAGAGCCAATGGGGGCAGGGTGGTACAATGGCCAATAATAATCTTAGCAGGCTTTTCAAGAGATGGGCCTCTGGGTGGCCTAGAGAGAAGTTTCCAATGGCTGGTTGGTTGTGGGTTTTGGTTTGGTTTGGTTTGGTTTAGTCGAAGCTCAAGAGGTCAAGCCAATGTTGTGTGGCAGCTGACCCTCTGCTCCCCTCTCCTCTGAGTGAAGGAGTGGTGGCCCACATTCCGGTAGAGCAGGAGTGTGTAGGATCCATAGTAGAAGAAAGTTCAAGAGACTGTGCCTTTTCATCAGTAAGCAAGTTTACTGGGAGCCAATATGGAGCCATGGTTAACATGTTGGACTTGAGCCTGGCAGACCTGGGTTCAAATCCTTGCTCTGCCATGCGGATGGCCATGGACCAGTTCTTTGTGAAATTCAGTGGTGACCTTTGACCTGACAACCCCATTGCTCAGGAGAACATACGCTTTGCATTTGCTGAAGGTTCCATGTTCAATTTCTGAAATTTCTAGTTTTGTTATTGCCTTTGAAAAAAAGGGGGGCAAGACTGGTACTGGGCAGGACTCAATTTCCCATGTATTTGTAGAGCTGCTCTTTGCTGTAATGTACTGGGCTAGACAAACCAGTGCTCCGCTTCAGTACAGGGCAGCCTCATGTGCCAATCTCACTTGGCAGGACCAACCTAACAGGGCTGTCAAGAAGATAAAACATGGTGACGGAGGATGTATGTGACCCTGAGCGCTTTAGAGGAATGGCAAGGTAATAGTTAATAACAAAGAAGCAAGCGTTGACACACAGTGCTGTTCCTTCCCCTATTAGTCTGAACCTTCAAACTTTTATCTCAGATGAGAACTCCAGTAGCCCAGCAGATAAACTGAATTCGAACTCAGGGGCTGCATTCCGGATGCTCCAGATTTGTTGGGTGGTGGTAGAGGAACTCTTGTTTGCATGTACAACAAGGAACTCTTCAGACTCAAAACAGCATCCCTGGTGAGACCAATCTGGTATTTCTTTTGGAAGCGTTCCTTGAAGCTCAGCCACTGTTCCGCATCTGGTAGCAGTTGAAGCAAAAGGAACTTTTCCAGAGCCAAACCAATATTTTTTCAACCCAAAAAGGTGTTTGTAAAGAACTGTGGAAGGTGGTGCTGTTGGCTGTAAAGCTCTTGGAAGGATCAGATTACTGCCTGGTTTTCACTGCTCTCGAACTCTTCTCGGTATTTGTTTAACAGCCTCCGTTACTCTGTTCAAGTACGAAGTGTCCCACTAGTCCGAACACTCCTCGGTCACTGGGTTTATGACGGATCCTGTGCTTATTTCAGCATGGAATCCTTCCCATGTCTTCAGCCAAGTAACACTCACTCAGACCTTGGGATGCTGAAAGCTGGCTCCCTCGCAGCTTTCTGCTCCAGTTAGAACACTACAGTAACCTTCAGGCTCTGCTGAACATTCACCCATCTTGATTTTCAGGTATAAAATAATACTTTTGCAGGTTGGAAATTAGTTCCCGAAATTGTGCAAAGGGCCGCTATTTTCTGATGCTGTTTCTTTTCATTGCTTCCCCTCTCTCTTGTATTATAGTTGGGGGTCCTTCCCCTCGCCAACCTCCTACTGTGGTCTCCCCCCCCCCCATCTTCCTACAGTGATCCCAGCCATGCAGAGATTCCAGAGATCCCAATGATGTCACAATGGTGTGCACCCAATCAGATCTGCCCACATGTTGACACCAATCAAAACAGAAGGGCAACACTTCCAGGAATGATCGCAGGGTACCAGCCAAACAGGGATAACATAGTTTGGTAACTTCAGTTGACTTGGAGGTCTTTTTACCAGCTACGGCTGATAGGCCACGTTACAGCTGTTCCTGGACAGAGATAGCCTGGTCCCAGTGATTTGTGCACTGGTAACCTCAAGACTTTATTATTACAATGCGCTCTTTATGGAGCTACCCTTGGACTTGGTCTGGAAGCTTCAGCTGGCACAAAATGCTGTAGCTAGACTGTTGGTGGGGACTGACTACTGCCATCACTCCATTGCTTAAAAGCTTGCACTGACTGCCCATATGCTACTTCAAGGTTCTTATATTAACTTACATGCAATTAACAACTTGGGTCCAGGACACCTTCAGAACAGCTGATTCTTTATATCCCTGCCTGATCACGGAGATCCTTAAGGGAGTCTCTCTCTGTGGCTCAGGTGCACAACTCATTTCCACAACATACTGTGCATTCAATTAGGTGTACGTTTTAGAGTGAGCCTACCTTATTTGCACTTTCACAACAATATGTGAACAGAAATGCAGCTATCCTTTGAAATTCACACTTCTTGGAACTTGAAGTTCTCCCAGCAAAAAAATAATTAAACGCATATTATACGGTTCAGGCAACCTGAAAGATCATATCCCTCTATTCAAACTTGCCTGGGTGCTAAGAGCCTCAGGTGAGCACCTTCTCTCAGCCTCATCAACATCAGAAGCATGATGGGTAGAGATAAGAGATGGATCCTTCTCTGTGGCTGCTCCCATATTGCGGAAGTCCCTCCTCCCAAGAGAGGTTAGACTGGCTCCCTCTTTGTTATCCAATAGACAAAGACCTTCCTGCTCAGACAGGCCTTTGAAAACTAAGGTGTGAAAAATTCTGATCCCTGGGCTGTTGTCAGGGCAAGCTGCATTTGAACTGCTGGATTTAAATGTGATGTATTTGTATTCCTGGTTTTTAACTAGTTGGTTTTCATTACTCTGAGGTCCAAAGTTGATGTTTTTTAAATGTTGTAAGTTGCCTTGCATCCCAATGTAGGAAAAAGACAGGATATAAATATATTCCTTCCAGTAGCACCTTAAAGACCAACTAAGTTAGTTCTTGGTATGAGCTTTCGTGTGCATTGGATTCTTATCTCATTATACATGACTAAGCCATTTCTCACCTTCTCACCCCTTGCCTTTTCCTGTAAGACCTATTACAGTCGTTAAGAGTCGTCAACAGGCTCATCTCAGCTATCTGCCAATCTCCCATTCCCACCACCCTTCTGAGTAATACCCCTCCCCACCTTCTCACTATATAGAAGGATCTGGCAACTTCTGTTTCAGTGTATCTGAAGAAGTGTGCATGCACACGAAAGCTCATACCAAGAACTAACTTAGTTGGTCTTTAAGGTGCTACTGGAAGGAATTTTTTTATTTTGACTATGGCAGACCAACACGGCTACCTATCTGTAACTATAAATATATTGTTATACTAATAATAGTAACAGAAGAGTGTGTATTAAAATGTGCATATTTGTGGAAGCAATATGGAATATATTAGGCAAAATTGCATACAAATATATGTACATTGGAAGAAATGCACCCTAAAATGCTGATCAATTCTCATAAGGACCTTTTTTTTTAAAAAAAAATGGAAAACTGACACAGAAATGTGTCAGACTGGGAACATGAGAAACCGAAAGAAATCCAAATTGACAGATTTGTTCATCCCTAGCAGGCACCACTCTGCCTCTCTCTGCTTGTTCCCTCCACGCCACTTCTTAAAAATTCAGCCTATCTCCGATTTCGCCAAGTATTTTTGCATCTAGAGGTGGCACAAACTCGCCCACGCTGAGATGGAAAGAGAGGGTCCCATTTTCAGAAACAAACCCGAGGAGCAGTAGCACAAAAAGCACCAGGCATGGAATTTCATCCCCTTCTCTGATTTGTTAATCACTCTGGGGACATCAGCTTCCGATAACACAGCGATCAAAGGGTCAGTTTACCCAGCGATAGCTCTACAAGCCCAGGCACAGCTCAGGATCTGGGGCGGCAAAACTGATGTCCGTAAACACACCCCTTGGGTTTTTATTCAGCGGAACAGAACCAGAGCCCATGTCCCAACCCTTAAACATTGTTGCTGGGGTTTGGGGGGGGGTGCCTTTAGAGCATAGCTTCTAAAATGTATGCACCATTTGTAGTAAAGATACAGTGGTGCCTCGCAAGACGAAATTAATTCGTTCCGCGAGTTTTTTCGTCTAGCGAATTTTTCGTCTTGCGAAGCACGGTGTCGGAAAAGTTTTGGAAAAGCTTCAAAAATCACCAAAAACCTCAAAAAAGGCTACCACACCGTGTTCTATGAGTTGCTCCTCGAAGTCAAGTCGCAACTTATTAACGGTGTTAAGAAAAAGGAAACAAACTTGCAAGACGTTTTCGTCTTGCGAAGCAAGCCCATAGGGAAATTCATCTTGCGAAGCAGCTCAAAAACCGCAAAACCCTTTCGTCTAGCGAGTTTTTCGTCTTGCGAGGCATTCGTCTTGCGGGGCACCACTGTATAAAGTGTTAATTATATAGGTGCCACACTTTGTGTGGGAACACAGAGAGTCACCTTATACCAACTCACACCATTGGATCATTTAGCTCAGTACTGTCCACACTGACTGGCAGCAGCTCTCCAGGGTTTCAGGCAGGGTCTTTCCTAGTCCTACCTAGAGACACTGAGGTTTCAGCCTGAGACCTTCTGCATGCAAAGCATGTGCTCTGCCAAATGTATAAGGCCAAATGTATCCCCATCATTATACATGCTTACGGAGAACATGAGCAAAAAATAAAAAGGTCTCTAGCCTGAAAGAGTTTACAAGCTTAGATAGTAAACAAATAGACTGTGATGAAACTTGCTCTGTTCATAGCAAGCCTTGCTATTTTATGGGGCGGGGGGAGCAAGTAGTCAGGATGATTTTTGCCTTCTGAGAATTTGCTGAATTCAAGGCATGGGATAATTTAACAAACTGTATTAAGTAAACTTACTCCCATGCCTTCAATATCCCTAAAAGACACCCTATACTGAGCTTTTGCTGATCATAGAATCATAGAATCATAGAATCATAGAGTTGGAAGAGACCACAAGGGCCATCAAGTCCAACCCCCTGCCAAGCAGGAAACACCATCAGAGCACTCCTGACATATGGTTGTCAAGCCTCTGCTTAAAGACCTCCAAAGAAGGAGACTCCACCACACTCCTTGGCAGCAAATTCCACTGTCGAACAGCTCTGGACAGTTTAGGTGGGCTCAGCTGAAGATCTAGTCTTGCTCTAGATCTCACTCATGGCACATTGGTTAGTCACTAGGGTTTTGCTTGTTTTTCTCATGTCATGAGTTGCAATGCTATTGGATCCTACAACTGTCCCTATTTTCCAGGGACCACCCTGGATTTAAAGAAGGCATCCTGGTTTCTTATTTGATCCCGGAATGTCCCACTTTTCCTTAGGACATCTCCAGGGCTTTTTTTTCTAGCCAGAACACACCGGAACTCAGTTCTGGCACCTCTCAAGTGAGTGCCATTGCCATTATAAGAGAACAAAGGAGATGTTTATGTTGAGTTCTGGCACCTCTTTTTCTAGAAAAAATAGCACTGGACATCCCTGTTTTCATCAAAAAAATGTTGGAATGTATGGCAGCTATGTGACCCCTGAGCCAAGGAGATAACTATACAACCTTTAGAAGACATCTGAAGGCAGCCCTGTATGGATAAGTTTTTTTAAAAAATGTTTCATGCTTTATTATGTTTTTATCTATGTTGGAATCCACAAAAAGTGGTTGCGGCAACCCAGTCAGATGGGCGGGGTATAAATAATAAAATTATTTATTATTGATGGGAAAAATGTATGTAGCAAATCTAGACTAGAGGGACCATTGGCCGGATCCAGCAAGCTCTTCTTATGAGCACCAAGGAGAGCAGGAACCTTCACCAGATCTCCACACTTACTAATGATCCTAAGGAGCCAAACATCAGGACATTCCTGCCCCAGAACCACACCACCTGCCTAGATTCCTGGCTGGGTCTCAAATCTCCCCCAGGGCCAGATGCATTGTATTACCATCAAGAATATTGTTTGCAAAGGCTTGTCGTCGTTTATTTATTATTTATAGCAGTATTTCAATACCACCATATCATAAAATGTCAGGGCACTGTACACTGTTAAAACATAAAACACCATTGGAAAAAGTAAAAGAAATCCAGGACATGAAGGTCACAAAGAGGTCTTCAAGAGACACCTGAAAGTCAAAAGCAAGAATACTTGCCAAATCTCTGCTGCAAGAGTGTTTCCAGCATGGGATTGGTAACACTAAATGCCCAACTTCTAGTTGAGTCCAAGTCAGGCCTCTGTAACATGGGAACGAAGTAAGTGCTCCTCAGGGTGATTTTAAGGATCAAGCTGGGATATAAGGATATCCAGGAACCAAGCTGTTCAGGGCCTTTGCAGAGATCAATGCATGGGCTACCTACCTTCATGATTTCAAAAATATTATTTTGTGGGACATTGTGAATGGGCTACAGTTTTCTGGAGGTTGGTTATATGTTGCATTGGGGTACTGACAGCATAAAGCATGAGGTTGGAGCTCATATAGTATTAATTCCTAAAGTAACTTCCTGGTTTGTAGATTTAGGAAAATACCTAGATAAGCAAAACGTAGATCATGATCTACTGGGAGATTTCTGGGCAATTTGCAGTAGACCAGCAAGGCTTTCTGACTTCCCACAGTTTATTGTTAGAAAGCCCATACTCCTTTATTTCCTCTCTCCTTAAAAATTAGGTGGCTGAGATGAAGAAAGCTAAGGGGGAAAACCAGGAGCGGATTTTTGTGTATGATAGGTCTGTGAATTTAATTCTGGAACTGGAAACAAATTCCTGAACAGCATATGGGTTCCTTAATTCTAAACACTATTTTACACTTGGTGCAGGTTAGTGGATATCAATATTCTAGTAAAAATAAAAGGACCCCAAGAACCAGAAGTCTGCCCACCCCAACCCTGAAGACCACTGGGTGAGACTCCTGAATTGTGGCAGTGCTTATTTGCTCCTGGATATATATAGGAGATTCCTTCTTCAGTAGGTCTTCCTGGTATTCCTCTGTGGGATCCCTGAACAGTGGGCCTGCAAAGTGTGGTGTTAGGACCTTGCCTCCCAGCCTCTTAAAATGTAATCCAAGTTGTTTCAAGATGAAAACTAGGCCCTCATTTTGTTGGTGTACGGTATCAGAATGGTTTCTGAGGCTGCAGATGACATTAAGCACAATTGGGTTTACATGGAAAGTGATGCTATCAGCCGATGACCTCAGCCTCAGTGAAACACTCCATAGATGTTCAGCCCATTCCTCCCCCCAGTAGGATTTTTCAGGTGCAAGCACTTCCCGTTTTCATTCAGAACAATAGCATCTGTGTCAATGATCAGAAGTTTGGGGGAAATGCTGGCTCAGATATTTGAGGCCCTCTCTCAGCTACGAGTCAGGCAGGTGTGTGTCTGTGACCAGCCTGCCCTGCCTACTTCACAATCACCTTTTCCGTTAAAGATCAGTGAAAACATACACTCGGTAATCACAGACCGAGTGAGTAATGCAACACTGAGTACATTTAGACACCGCTGTTTAAAGTTTTATTCCCATGTCAATTACAAGAAAGGAGATACCACAGGGGAAGAAGAGATGGTCTGAAGGCTGCAGGATCGGACCGGGGTTGGGGAGACTGAGCTAATGGCTATTATGCAGGTGCTCCATCGCTGGAAAAGTGGCCAAGACACAGTTGCCGCCTTGCCAAAGGCATTAAGGATGGGGCGAGAGATGAAGGGAGGGGGGGGTTGCAAAGTCACATCACCAGGAAACCGGCAGCTCGAGAGGCTTGATCCGAGCTCCACCCCAGCATAACTTTCTGTCCTTGAAGACGCAGCACAGCCACTCAGACAACATGAATTCAGTGCCATGGGCCCAGACTCACAGAGCAATCTCCCAACCCAGACAAGAAAGGCACCATCGTCGCTTCAGGAGAACGACAAAGACTTTCTTAGTGCAACAGGCATTTTAAGGTAGCATTCGGGTTTGGGTTTGCGGTGAATTTTTAAACTGCTTTATTCTCTCTGTGGTTTATGTACGCCACTTAGAAATGTGAGTGTTTAAGTGGTATATAAATGTCTCAAATAAAATAAGAAAAAATCAACAGCAAAAGGGTTCTTGAACTGGAGTTCCACATTTCCACAAGTGTCTCAGGAACGTACAGTGTCATATCATCTTTCAGTCCAGCTCAGTATTGTCTACACTGACTGGCAGAAGTTTTCCCAGGGTTTCAAACAGGGAGCTTCTCCCCAGCCCAATTTCCTGGATGGAATGTGTGCTTGAACTCTGATAATGCCTCTTGTTTCTCTGAATGGATGGTAGAAAGTGGTGTATGAGTGTTAGCCTAGTGCACTAAGGTAAACTTTTGCTCCACCCACTTCTGCCTCTGGTCCTGCCCACCTCTGGCATGTGGCCCTCAAAGGTTGCCCGGAAGGGAATGTGGCCCTCAGGTTGAAACATGTCCCCACCCCACTCCTGGAATAACAGGAGAAAACCTTGAAGGCCACTTTTGTCAGCTGCACTGGGAAGGACATGGCTAAGAGTGTGGATACTCAACATGTTCAGAAGCAGAACAGGTGCAACAGAATGGGCAGAGTGGGTGAAACTGATCTTGCTCCTCCATTTAAAAACAATGAAAAGGATGCATTAAACTGGAAGCAGCCATTGTCCGTTATACCCTTTGGAGGTTACGGAAGTGTCGTTCCATCCCTGCCTCTCTATGGTGAAACCACAAGAGAACAGGGCCTTCTCTGCAGTGGCTTCCCATCTGCAGAATGCTCTCCCCAGGGAGGTTTGCTTGGCCCCTTCATTATACACCTTTAGGCACCAAGCAAAAACGTTCCTTTTTAAGCAGGCCTTTGGTTGACCTGATCAACATCCCATATCCTTTTAAAATGTGGCTCTTTTGGGGGGGTATTATTGGGTTATTGCTTTTATTTTTATTTTATATACTGTGATCTTTTTATGTGAACCACCCTGAGAACTCCAGGTATAGGGCAGTATATAAATTCAATAAATAAATAATAAGAAATATCCATGTTGCACTGGCAGACAAGCTCAGCGGAATACGGAAATGCCAAGGAGGTTTGAGCGGGGATATGTTCCCCAACCCCACTTCCAGCTCACCCTCCATGTGTAGTGCACACCTCTAAAGCACCCCATAATTTAAATAAAAATTATTATTTTTAA